>NC_069502.1:444618728-445231228 GCF_027579735.1 Bombina bombina
AGTTTGCCTTCTGGTCAGCCTGTTTCACTCTTTCCTTTTGTATAGTATTGTTTATTCCTTTCATCTTCAAGCAATTTTTCTTCTAGAAGCACCAAAGAAAGAGGAAGATTATGGGCACTGTTCACCTTTTACACTGGACAGTACACCTGGATTAGTCATGGACTGTGTCAATATAATTGTTCTATTTTTTTTGTTTTTGTTATTTGCAACCCCTTTCCTAGGCTTTCAAGTATTAACTGCGTGTATACTGGTTTGACTTTGCTTCTGTCTCTGTGTCTTTAATAAACTCATGATTATGTCACAAAGCTGCGGTAATCTAAATTGTATTTTATTTCTTATTCTATTATTTAAGCATTTTAAACCTTCAGGCCTTGCAGTTTTATCTCACCAAAAGTAACCTGCACTCAGAGAACAGTACAATTTGATTTTTATGTGCTTAAAAAACATTTTTGTTTCAGCACTGGATGCTCCCTGTCACATTCTCTCTCTCCTACAAAAATTTTAATTTCAGAGACTTTTCTTACTATATGGAAGGAAGCTCACTAACCGATGGGACTTCTTAGAGAAATCAATAAGTGCTTAGAGAAATCATGGCTAGATTACAAGTGGCACATTAGCTTGCAAGCGTATTACAGGTTAAACGTAAATGTGGCTGCACGAGCGCAAACTAAATTTGCACTTGCCAGTTTAGTGCAACTGAAATCCTCATGTAAAGGGTTAGGACTAAGTAAAAAGTTGCACCAAACACAGCATAAATACATTAAAATAAAGTGTTACACTCATATATACACACTAATAAAAATTATTCATATAAATTATTATTATTATTATTTTTTTATTTATTAATATTTTATAATGTCTTTTAATGTTTATTTACTGTAAACATTTTACATTCCAATCTTCTTCACATAGGGGAAATGTTCTATGTTTGTTTAAATAGAAATTATATATATATATATATATATATATGTTCTACAAAAAAATACATCACACACACACACACATATATATATATATATATATTTATATATGTATCTATTTATAAATAAATAGAACATTTTATTCTATATGAAGAATATTGGAATGTAAAATATTCTTAATTACCTTCGGGTTATCACAGTTGGTCTAATTAGTGTTGGGTTAGCTCGTAAGCTGTAAGTGTAATTTTTTTCCCCAGTTCCATTAAAGTTTCTTAACGCGGTTGCAATATCCGAAGTCCTGAAGTTAGTGCTTGTTGGCTTTAGCTCGCTCAGGCACAAATAATTTAATTCAACTTGCAATATGCGCGCTAAATCTGGCCCTTAGTCAATGCTATAATTTTACTGTATATGCCACATATACACATTTTATATATATATATATATATATATATATATATATATATATATATACAGGTAGCCCTCAGTTTACGCTGGGGTTAGGTTCCAGAAGGAATGGTTGTAAATCGAAACCGTTGTAAATTGAAACCCAGTTTATAATGTAAGTCAATGGGAAGTGAGGGAGATAGGTTCCGGGCCCCTCTCAAAATTGTCATAAGTAACACTTAATACATTATTTTCAAAGCTTTGAAATAAAGACTTTAAATGCTAAACAACATTATAAACCTAATAAAATAATCACACAACACAGAATATACAATTAAACTAAGTTAAATGAACAAAAACATTTGCTAAACAGCATTATAAACCTAATAAAATAATCACACAACACAGACTTCACTTGCATTTTTCTGCAAACAGTTCTTTCTATGCATTCCAATCTGGACTGATTTATAGACAGGAAGATCTTGTTCCTTTGAAATCTGCTCGATAGCTCAGGTCTGGTTAAACTGATTAATTTCAGCTTGCTTGGCTTTGCTGCAACACAAGCGGACAGCTCCACCTACTGGCTATTTTAATAAATGCACTGCTTCTCAATGCTTTTCAATAGCAGTCACATGACTGGAAAAAAAGGTTGTTATTCTGAAACGGTGTAAATTGAACCGTTGTAAAACGAGGGCCACCTGTATATACTGTAGATATATGTGTGTGTGTAATTGTATGTATATGTGCGTGTACATGTGTATCCGCACAAATACATACATACACATACAAACCCACACACATACATATATAACTTTGAGCCCTTCCCAGTCCAACACCTTGTCATATATCATATCCCTTTAAATCACTGTTGAATCATTTTTATTCATACAAAACATATTACATATTATTATTTTTATAATGAATAAGAATGTGTGAATGCAGGTACAGATTCCCAAATCAAGAATTGCAAAATCTAAACATTTTAATTAACATTAAAAAAAAAAAATTCCCCCGTCTGTAAGTCACAATTTTATAATCTGCAAATAATAGTCTATATTGATTTAAAACAACAAATATTACCTTTCTGATTAAAGTGCTGTACTATCTTTCTGAGGGTACTATGTATACAGAAGTATTAAAAATGATATAAAACTACCATTAGGTTACATGTATAAACTGTATTATGACATGTAAGTATTGCCTAAATAACATAAGATATTATTGTTTACACTTGGCTCCATCCAGTCTCCAAACTGTCCCATTTTACAGATGCAAATATTAAAAAATCCAAATTATTTAGAAATCCAAACCTTTTCCAGCCTCAAGCTGTTTGGTTAAGGGGTTTTACTTGTACTTTATTCTAACTTATTATATGTGTGTTCTACTTTTATTCTAGCCCTTTAATGTCAGGTCTCCAAGCACTAATTGTTTCAGCACTATTATGTGTTGTTTTCACACAAAACAAATAACTCACCACTTGTAATATGAGCAATGTTAGCACGCCCTGCACTATCCAATGAAAATTTACAACCCACTAAAAAAGATGTCAGCCAGACTAACCTTCTCAAGCTATTTTACCTATGACTTGTTATCAGGCATGGAACTACCGGGGGTACAAGGTCACTGACTACTGTGGTCACTTTATAAAGCACTGGACGGGTAGGGTCAGGCCAGCCATCTCACCAGCAGATTACAGACTGTGTCACTAACTTACTATATACTGTACTGGTGGGTTAAACAGTGTCACTATATACAGTAATAGGGGGTCAGACCATCTCACAGACTGTGAGCACAGGGTACCCCCTTTTGCAGACATGAAATCTGATTCACATTTTTCTTCTGTGTTAAATGTAAAAAAAAAAAAACATAATTTATGTAAGAACTTACCTGATAAATTCATTTCTTTCATATTAGCAAGAGTCCATGAGCTAGTGACGTATGGGATATACATTCCTACCAGGAGGGGCAAAGTTTCCCAAACCTCAAAATGCCTATAAATACACCCCTCACCACACCCACAAATCAGTTTAACGCATAGCCAAGAAGTGGGGTGATAAGAAAAAAGTGCGAAAGCATAAAAAATAAGGAATTGGAATAATTGTGCTTTATACAAAAAAATCATAACCACCACAAAAAAAGGGTGGGCCTCATGGACTCTTGCTAATATGAAAGAAATGAATTTATCAGGTAAGTTCTTACATAAATTATGTTTTCTTTCATGTAATTAGCAAGAGTCCATGAGCTAGTGACGTATGGGATAATGACTACCCAAGATGTGGATCTTCCACGCAAGAGTCACTAGAGAGGGAGGGATAAAATAAAGACAGCCAATTCCGCTGAAAATAATCCACGCCCAAAATAAAGTTTAAATCTTATAATGAAAAAAACTGAAATTATAAGCAGAAGAATCAAACTGAAACAGCTGCCTGAAGTACTTTTCTACCAAAAACTGCTTCAGAAGAAGAAAACACATCAAAATGGTAGAATTTAGTAAAAGTATGCAAAGAAGACCAAGTTGCTGCTTTGCAAATCTGATCAACCGAAGCTTCATTCCTAAACGCCCAGGAAGTAGAAACTGACCTAGTAGAATGAGCTGTAATCCTCTGAGGCGGAGTTTTACCCGACTCAACATAAGCATGATGAATTAAAGATTTCAACCAAGATGCCAAAGAAATGGCAGAGGCCTTCTGACCTTTCCTAGAACCGGAAAAGATAACAAATAGACTAGAAGTCTTTCGGAAATTCTTAGTAGCTTCAACATAATATTTCAAAGCTCTAACTACATCTAAAGAATGCAATGATTTCTCCTTAGAATTCTTAGGATTAGGACATAATGAAGGAACCACAATTTCTCTACTAATGTTGTTAGAATTCACAACCTTAGGTAAAAATTTAAAAGAAGTTCGCAACACCGCCTTATCCTAATGAAAAATCAGAAAAGGAGACTCACAAGAAAGAGCAGATAATTCAGAAACTCTTCTGGCAGAAGAGATGGCCAAAAGGAACAAAACTTTCCAAGAAAGTAATTTAATGTCCAATGAATGCATAGGTTCAAACGGAGGAGCTTGAAGAGCCCCCAGAACCAAATTCAAACTCCAAGGAGGAGAAATTGACTTAATGACATTAATTAATTATAATTATACAAACCAAAGCTTATACGAACCAAAGCTTGTACAAAACAATGAATATCAGGAAGATTAGCAATCTTTCTGTGAAAAAGAACAGAAAGAGCAGAGATTTGTCCTTTCAAGGAACTTGCAGACAAACCTTTATCCAAACCATCCTGAAGAAACTGTAAAATTCTCCGAATTCTAAAAGAATGCCAGGAAAAATGATGAGAAAGACACCAAGAAATATAAGTCTTCCAGACTCTATAATATATCTCCCTAGATACGGATTTACGAGCCTGTAACATAGTAATAATCACAGAGTCAGAGAAACCTCGTTGACTAAGAATCAAGCGTTCAATCTCCATACCTTTAAATTTAAGGATTTGAGATCCTGATGGAAAAAAGGACCTTGCGACAGAAGGTCTGGTCTTAACGGAAGAGTCCACGGTTGACAAGAGGCCATCCGGACAAGATCCGCATACCAAAACCTGTGAGGCCATGCTGGAGCTACCAGCAGAACAAACGAGCATTCCTTCAGAATCTTGGAGATTACTCTTGGAAGAAGAACTAGAGGCGGAAAGATATAGGCAGGATGATACTTCCAAGGAAGTGACAATGCATCCACTGCTTCCGCTTTAGGATCCCTGGATCTGGACAGATACCTGGGAAGTTTCTTGTTTAGATGAGAGGCCATCAGATCTATTTCTGGAAGTCCCCACATTTGAACAATCTGAAGAAATACCTCTGTTTGAAGAGACCATTCGCCCGGATGTAACGTTTGGCGACTGAGATAATCCGCTTCCCAATTGTCTATACCTGGGATATGAACCGCAGAAACTAGACAGGAGCTGGATTCCGCCCATACCAGAATTTGAGATACTTCTTTCATGGCCAGAGGACTGTGAGTCCCTCCTTGATGATTGATGTATGCCACAGTTGTGACATTGTCTGTCTGAAAACAAATGAACGATTCTCTCTTTAGAAGAGGCCAAGACTGAAGAGCTCTGAAAATTGCACGGAGTTCCAAAATATTGATTGGTAATCTCACCTCCTGAGATTCCCAAACCCCTTGTGCTGTCAGAGACCCCCAAACAGCTCCCCAACCTGTCAGACTTGCATCTGTTTAAATTACAGTCCAGGTCGGAAGAACAAAAGAAGCCCCCTGAACTAAACGATGGTGATCTGTCCACCACGTCAGAGAGTGTCGTACAATCGGTTTTAAAGATATTAATTGAGATATCTTTGTGTAATCCCTGCACCACTGGTTCAACATACAGAGCTGAAGAGGTCGCATGTGAAAACGAGCAAAGGGGATCGCGTCCGATGCAGCAGTCATAAGACCTAGAATTTCCATGCATAAGGCTACCGAAGGGAATGATTGTGATTGAAGGTTTCGACAAGCTGAAATCAATTTTAGACGTCTCTTGTCTGTCAAAGACAGAGTCATGGACGCTGAATCTATCTGGAAACCTAAAAAGGTTACCCTTGTCTGAGGAATCAATGAACTTTTTGGTAAATTGATCCTCCAACCATGATCTTGAAGAAACAACACAAGTCAATTCGTATGAGATTCTGCTAAATGTGAAGACTGAGCAAGTACCAAGATATCGTCCAAATAAGGAAATACCACAATACCCTGTTCTCTGATTACAGACAGAAGGGCACCGAGAACCTTTGTAAAAATTCTTGGAGCTGTTGCTAGGCCAAACGGCAGAGCCACAAATTGGTAATGCTTGTCTAGGAAAGAGAATCTCAGAAACTGAAAGTGATCTGGATGAATCGGAATATGCAGATATGCATCCTGTAAATCTATTGTGGACATATAATGCCCTTGCTGAACAAAAGGCAGGATAGTCCTTATAGTTACCATTTTGAATGTTGGTATCCTTACATAACGATTCAATATTTTTAGATCCAGAACTGGTCTGAAGGAATTCTCCTTCTTTGGTACAATGAAGAGATTTGAATAAAACCCCAGCCCCTGTTCCAGAACTGGAACTGGCATAATTACTCCAGCCAACTCTAGATCTGAAACACATTTCAGAAATGCTTGAGCCTTCGCTGGATTTACTGGGACACGGGAAAGAAAAAATCTCTTTGCAGGAGGCCTTATCTTGAAGCCAATTCTGTACCCTTCTGAAACAATGTTCTGAATCCAAAGATTGTGAATTAAATTGATCCAAATTTCTTTGAAAAATCGTAATCTGCCCCCTACCAGCTGGGCTGGAATGAGGGCCGCACCTTCATGTGGACTTGGGAGCTGGCTTTGGTTTTCTAAAAGGCTTGGATTTATTCCAGACTGGAGATGGTTTCCAGACTGATACCGCTCCTGAGAGTGAAGGATCAGGCTTTTCCTTATTGTGACGAAAGGAACGAAAACGATTATTAGACCTAAATTTACCTTTAAATTTTTTATCCTGTGGTAAAAAAGTTCCTTTCCCTCCAGTAACAGTTGAGATAATAGAATCCAACTGAGAACCAAATAATTTATTACCCTGGAAAGAAAGGGAAAGCAAAGTTGACTTGGAGGACATATCAGCATTCCAAGTTTTAAGCCATAAAGCTCTTCTAGCTAAAATAGCTAGAGACATATACCTGACATCAACTCTAATGATATCAAAGATGGCATCACAAATAAAGTTATTAGCATGTTGAAGAAGATTAACAATGCTATGAGAATTATGATCTGTTACTTGTTGCGCTAAAGCTTCTAACCAAAAAGTTGAAGCTGCAGCAACATCCGCTAAAGATATAGCAGGTCTAAGAAGATTACCTGAACATAAGTAAGCTTTTCTTAGAAAGGATTCAATCTTCCTAACTAAAGGATCCTTAAAGGAAGTACTATCTGCCGTAGGAATAGTAGTACGTTTAGCAAGAGTAGAGATAGCCCCATCAACTTTAGGGATTTTGTCCCAAAACTCTAATCTGGACACACAGGATATAATTGCTTAAAACGTTTAGAAGGAGTAAATGAATTACCCAAATTATTCCATTCCCTGGAGATTACTTCAGAAATAGCATCAGGGACAGGAAAAACGTCTGGAATAACTACAGGAGATTTAAAAACCTTATTTAAACGTTTAGATTTAGTATCAAGAGGACCAGAATCCTCTATTTCTAATGCAATTAAGACTTCTTTAAGTAAAGAACGAATAAATTCCATTTTGAATAAATATGAAGATTTATCAGCATCAACCTCTGAGACAGAATCCTCTGAACCAGAGGAATCTCTATCAGAATCAGAATGATGATGTTCATTTAAAAATTCATCTGAAAAATGAGAAGTTTTAAAAGACCTTTTACGTTTACTAGAAGGAGGAATAACAGACATAGCCTTCTTAATGGATTTAGACACAAAATCTCTTATGTTAACAGGAACACTAGTATTAGATGTTGATGGAACAGCAACAGGTAATGTAACATTACTAAAGGAAATATTATCTGCATTAACAAGTTTGTCATGACATTCATTACAAACAACAGCTGGAGGAACAGATACCACAAGTTTACAGCAGATACACTTAACTTTGGTAGATTCAGCACCAGGCAGCGATTTTCCAATAGTATCTTCTGACTCAGGTTCAAACTGGGACATCTTGCAATATGTAATAGAAAAAACAACATATAAAGCAAAATTGATCAAATTCCTTAAATGACAGTTTCAGGAATGGGAAAAAATGCCAGAGAACAAGCTTCTAGCAACCAGAAGCAATAAATAATGAGACTTAAATAATGTGGAGACAATAATGACGCCCATATTTTTTAGCCCCAAAAAAGACGCCCACATTATTTGGCGCCTAAATGCTTTTGGCGCCAAAAATGACGCCACATCCGGAACGCCGACACTTTTGGCGCAAAAAAAAGTAAAAAAATGACGCAACTTCCGGCGACACGTATGGCGCCAAAAAAGTCTGCGCCAAGAATGACGCAATAAAATGAAGCATTTTCAGCCCCCGCGAGCCTAACAGCCCACAGGAAAAAAAGTCAAATTTTAAGGTAAGAAAAAAATGATTTATTCATATGCATTATCCCAAATATGAAACTGACTGTCTGAAAAAAGGAACGTTGAACATCCTGAGTCAAGGCAAATAAATGTTTGAATACATATTTTTAGAACTTTATATAAAAGTGCCCAACCATAGCTTAGAGTGTCACAGAAAATAAGACTTACTTACCCCAGGACACTCATCTACATGTAGTAGAAAGCCAAACCAGTACTGAAACGAGAATCAGTAGAGGTAATGGTATATATAAGAGTATATCGTCGATCTGAAAAGGGAGGTAAGAGATGAATCTCTACGACCGATAACAGAGAACCTATGAAATAGACCCCGTAGAAGGAGATCATTGAATTCAAATAGGCAATACTCTCCTCACATCCCTCTGACATTCACTGCACGCTGAGAGGAAAACCGGGCTCCAACCTGCTGCGGAGCGCATATCAACGTAGAATCTAGCACAAACTTACTTCACCACCTCCATAGGAGGCAAAGTTTGTAAAACTGATTTGTGGGTGTGGTGAGGGGTGTATTTATAGGCATTTTGAGGTTTGGGAAACTTTGCTCCTCCTGGTAGGATTGTATATCCCATACGTCACTAGCTCATGGACTCTTGCTAATTACATGAAAGAAAAAGATGTATCAAATTCACATTTTTTTCTGTGTTAAATGTAAAAAAAAAAAAAAAAGATGTATCAAATTCACATTTTTTTCTGTGTTAAATGTAAAAAAAAAATAAAAAGATGTATCAAATTCACATTTTTTTCTGTGTTAAATGTAAAAAAAAAAAAAAAAAGATGTATCAAATTCACATTTTTTTTTGGGGGGGGGGGGTGCACCTGGGTCCTGTGGTTTCTAGTTATGCCTCTGCTTCTTATACCATATTGTGTAATATTCTTAGTGCAGGGCCGCAATATGTATAGCTCTTCCTGCAATCTCAGTAGCGTTCTACTTGTAATCTAGGCCAATGTATGTTGCATTACCTTTTACTTATGCAGAGTTAAGAACTTACAGATCTTCAGCAGCAAAATTATTTGGAAGTAGCAACAGATTGTAGTTGAAAAGTTGCAGATGAGTATTAGAAAATATGTTTCAAGTGGTTTAAAAAGTGATGATAAAACAGTTAAAATTTAAAATAAAACAATTACGCCTTTGGAGAAAAGTTAAATAGAAAAAAAAAAAAAAAAGCTCTCTAAAGAGCTAAGCTACACTTCTAGATATTTCTGCAGGAGTTGTGGGCTCCTTTCTCCTCCTGTACACATACTTAATATTAATCCATAATGCTAATGCACATACATGAATCACAAAAGTGCATTATTGTTCAAAGCTAGGAGAAAAAAACCTCATCTTACCCTGATGTATGATTTTATTTAGTGTTCCATTTTTTACTTTCCAGATCAGACTTGTTAAACTTAAGTCCTTGTCACTGATAAATATTGCTCACTCTTACCGCACTGAAACTGGCTGCACATTTAAAAGATCAATCAATTATTTTGGAGAAATGAATATATCTGTATTTACTTAGTGCAGCCCATGTACTTCAGTTTGTAGAAGTAAGCATACATCTATAGCATGTATACAATATAGACATAGGGGCCGATTTAACAACGTCTGGCGGACATGATACGCTGCAGCGTATCATGTCAGCCAGACATCGCTAAATGCGGACAGCATACGCTGTTGGCATTCATATGCTCTCGGCATTCAGCATTGCACATGCAGATCTTAAGACCGCTGCTTCTTAACTGCTGTTTCTGGCGAGCCTGAACGCTTGTGTGGAAACAGGGCGAGTTGGCCCCACTCGGGGCATAGTAAATAGGCCCCTATATAGTAAACATCCTTGATCTGAGTGTATGGGGCCGATTTACTATGCCCTGAATGGGGCTAACTCGCCCTGTTCCGCGTGAGCCTTCAGGACTGCTGCTCCTTAACTGGATCCGCCGCCTCTGAGCAGCATGCACCAATCAACCCTATCGAATACGATCGGGTTGATTGACACCCCTGCTAGCAGCCAATTGGCCGCAAATTCACAGGGGGCGGCATTGCAGAAGCAGTTCACTAGAACTACTTGTGCAATGCTGAATTCCGACAGCGTAAGCTGTCAGCATTTAGCGATGTCTGGCTACATGTAACGCTGCAGCGTATCATATCCGCCAGACGTTGTTAAATCGGCCCCTATGTCTATATAGTATACATGCTATAGATGGATGCTTACTTCTACAAACTGAAGTACATGGGCTGCACTAAGTAAATACAGATATATTCATTTCTCCAAAATAATTGATTGATCTTTTAAATGTGCAGCCAGTCTCAGTGCTGTAAGAGTGAGCAATATTTATCAGTGACAAGGACTTAAGTTTAACAAGTCTGATCTGGAAAGTAAAAAATGGAACACTAAATAAAATCATACATCAGGGTAAGATGAGGTTTTTTTCTCCTAGCTTTTAACAAGAATGCACTTTTGTGATTCATGTATGTGCATTAGCATTATGGATTAATATTAAGTATGTGTACAGGAGGAGAAAGGAGCCCACAACTCCTGCAGAAATATCTAGAAGTGTAGCTTAGCTCTTTAGAGAGTTTTTTTTTTTTCCTATTTAACTTTTCTCCAGAGGCGTAATTGTTTTATTTTACATTTTAAATCTTTTATAGTCACTTTTTAAACCACTTGAAACATATTTTTCTGATACTCATCTGCAACTTTTCAACTACAATCTGTTGCTACTTCCAAATCATTTTTCTGCTGAAGATCTGTAAGTTCTTAACTCAGCATAAGTAAAAGATAATGCAACATACATTGACCTAGATTACAAGTGGAGCGCTACTGAGCTTGCAGGATAAGCTATCCATATTGCGGCCCTGCACTAAGAATATTACACAATATGGTTTAACAAGTCATAGGTAAAATAGCTTGAGAAGGTTACTGTGGCCGACAAAATTTTTAGTGCGCTGTAAATTTTCATTGGATAGTGCAGGGTGTGCTAACATTGCTCATATTACAAGTGGTGAGTTATTTGTTTTGTGTTCACAGCACTTTAATCAGAAAGGTAAGATTTGTTGTTTTAAATTAATATAGACTATTATTTGCAGATTATAAAATTGTGACTTACAGGCAGAGGAATCTTTTTCTTTTAAATGTTAATTAAAAGGTTTAGATTTTGGAATTCTGGATTTGGGGATCTGTACCTGTGGTTCACACATATGTATACATATTAAATATAATAATATGTAATATATTTTGTATGAATAAAAATGATTCAACAGTGATTTAAAGGGATATGATATATGACAAGGTGTTAGACTGGGAAGGGCTCAAAGGTATATATGTATGTGTGTGGATTTGTATGTGTGTGGATTTGTATGTGTATGTATTTGTGCTGATCAGGACCATCTTTAACACAGGGCAAAAGGGGCAGTTGCCCTGGGCCCAGTCTTTGTTGAGGGGCCCAAGAGTCCTAAAAAAAAAAAATTTTTTTTTTTTTTTTTTTAGTTCATGCCAGACTGCTGATATCATGTGACATGGGTCACACACACAGTCAGTGCTAATATTGTCACAGTCAAAAGTTCTCTGCTTATATTTATTTGTGAGAAACTGTGCCAGACCGTGCCAATGTCATGTGACATTCCAAGCTAGTGCCATGTGCTGTTTTAGATGTGCACTGTGCAGCACTGGATGCTAAGCCCTAACTAGGCATCCAGTCAATCCAACTGCATCAGAAAAGGTCCTGCTGGGGTTACTACTGTTACCAGGTAACTGCTCTGGTGGTGGGGATTGTTTCTGGGTAGGGCTTACTATAGGCGCATGCAGCAGAAAGCTGGAGTGGCAGGCACGTGAGGATTTGAGTATCTGTGCAGCTGCACACACCGCTCTCTTCAGTATTGAGGCTGTGTGACTCGTCTGTATCCATGCAGCCTTGGGCCGACAGCATCCAGTCTGCTGGTCCCCTTAGCCCTGCTCTTTCTGCTGTGGCTCTAAGATCAACTAACTGAAGTTTGTTAGGAAAACAGTGCTTTGTAGAAAGGTGTCAGTGGGAAGAATAAGTGAGTGTACACATGCCCCTCCCCCATGCAGCATTGTCTAGTGCAGGATGAGAGGGAACTTGTTCCTAGCAAAGTAGTGACATGTGCTGCTGTGGCTGATGTATAGTGCCATGCTGATACTTCACACATTAAGGTAAGGTTTATTTTTATAGTTTTTATTTCTCTCTGTTTCAGATTTTACAGCTTCCCATAGTAGTTCTACTGTTTCAGTCAGTAAACTTAAATCTGTCTGCACCTCTATGCTTCCGCCTCAGTCTTTACCTTGCTTTGCTCCTGTTGGCTGCCCTAAATCTCTTTAACCAGCTAACCTCACACCAGAATCACATTCAAAAGCATATTAAATTAATCCAGAGTGGAGGAATTTATATATTTATTTACTTATTAGTACTGCTTAGGTCCAGTTTCACATATTGCAATTTTTTTTAAATGATTAGCCCAGCAGTGGATGATCCACTGCTGGGCTAATAATTTAAAAATATATATAAAATAAATTGATTTAGTTGTTTTTTGGGATGTTGGGGTGGAGAGCGAAATTGAAATTGCATGGGGGGGGGGGGGGGCCCAAGAAAATGTTTGCCCAGGGTCCAGTCAGTATTAAAGACGGCCCTGGTGCTGATACACGTGTACATGCACATATACATACAATTACACACACTCATATATCTTTATACTGTATATATAAAATATGTGTATGTGGCATATAGTAAAATCATAGCATTGACTGAAGGACAGATTTAGCGCACATATTGCAAGTTGAATTAAATTGTTTGCGTCTGAGCGAGCTAAAGCCAACATGCACTAGCTTCAGGACTTCGGATATCGCAACCGCGTTAATAGACTTTAATGGAGAGCGCAAACTGAAAAAAAAATTACATTTACTGCTCACGGGCTAACACGACACGCATTAGACCAACTGCGATAACCCGAAGGTAGTTAAGAATAATATTTTACATTCCAATATTCTTCATATAGAATAAAATGTTCTATTTATGTTTAAATAGATACACACTCACACACACATATATATATATGTGTGTGTGTGTGATCTATTTTTTGTAAAACACATATCTATACCTATATCTATTTAAACATACATAGAACATTTCCCCTATGTAAAGAAGATTGGAATGTAAAATGTTTACAGTAAATAAACAGTAAAAGACATTATAAAATATTAATAAATAAAAAAATAATAATATTTATATGAATAATTTTTATTAGTGCGTATATATGAGTGTAACACTTTATTTAAATGTATTTATGCTGTGTTTGGTGCAACTTTTTATTTAGTCCTAACCCTTTACATGAGGATTTCAGTCGCTCTAACCTGACAAGTGCAAATTTAGTTTGCGCTTGTGCAGTCGCATTTACGTTTAACCTGTAATACGCTTGCAAGCTAACGCACCACTTGAAATCTAGCCATGATTTTTTTAAGCACTCACTCATTTCTCTAAGAAAGGGGTTGAACCTAGAAGTCCCATTGATTAGTGAGCTTCCTTCCATGGATAGTAAGAAAAGTCTCTGAAATTCAGATTTTTGCAGGAGAGAGAGAATGTGACAGGGAGCATCCAGTGCTAAAACAAAAATGTTTTTTAAGCACATAAAAATCAAATTGTACTGTTTTCTGAGTGCCTAACCTTGTAATTCTCTTCTACTTTTGCATACATGTTTTGTCTTTCGGTACAACAAGCAAAATGCAGGTTACTTTTGGTGAGATAAAACTGCACGGCCTGAAGGTTTAAAATCCTATATAAAAAAAGGCCAAGTGTGTTTGTCCGAAGCTGTCATGCACAGTAGAGACTGCGCGCGAGGACAAACACACCTGGCCTTCCAACTTACCTCCTAGCATTGTGTGGTGGAGTGGGCGTGACTGGGCGGGTGCAATGTGGACGTGGCCAGGTGTGACGTGGGCGGGGCCGGGTGTGAGAGGGGGAGAGAGAGAGACAGCAAAAGAGGGAGGGGGAAAGAGACAGCAAAAGAGAGGGGGGAGAGAGCACAAAAGAGAGGGGGAGAGAGACAGCAAAAGAGAGGGGGGGAGAGACAGCAAAAGAGAGGGGGGAGAGAGCACAAAAGAGAGGGGGGAGAGAGCACAAAAGAGAGGGGGAGAGAGCACAAAAGAGAGGGGGGAGAGTACACAAAAGAGAGGGGGGAGAGTGCGCAAAATAGAGGGGGGAGAGTGCGCAAAAGAGAGGGGGGAGAGTGCGCAAAAGAGAGGGGGGAGAGTGCGCAAAAGAGAGGGGGCAGAGAGCACAAAAGAGAGGGGGAGAGAGCGCAAAAGAGAGGGGAGAGAGCCCAAAAGAGAGTGGGGAGAGAGCGCAAAAGAGTGGGGGGAGAGAGCACAAAAGAGAGGGGGAGAGAGAGCACAAAATAGAGGGGGGGAGAGAGCACAAAAGAGAGGGGGGATAGAGAGAAAGGGGGGTGGGACCGCTGTACTGCAAAAAATAGCCCGTGTACACGGGCTTTAGGACTAGTGCTTAAATAATAGAATAAGAAATAAAATAAATTTTAGATTACCCTAGCTTTGTGACAGTATAATCATGAGTTTATTAAGACACAGAGACAAATATTTGCATTCTCTTTCTGCACTTAAAATCAGCAGCAAAGTCAAACCAGTACACACACAGTTAATACTTGAAAGCCCAGGAAAGGGGTTGCAAATAACAAAAACAAAAATAATAGAACAATTATATTGACACAGTCCATAACTAATCCAGGTGTACTGTCCAGTGTAAAAGGTGAACGGTGCCCATAATCTTCCTTTTTCTTTGGTGCTTCTAGAAGAAAAATTGCTTAAAGATGAAAGGAATAAACAATACTTTAAAAAAGGAAAGAGTGAAACAGGCTGACCAGAAGGCAAACTCCAAAATGAAAAAATAAGCTCTTTTGTAACTCAGTGCTGGATGCAGTACTGGATCAACAACAAAGGTTAACCTCCTTTTGTTGAGTAGTACAAACCAGTTCCTCTCTCGCTCGTAGGATAATTCTAGTTGTGTTCAGACTTCTTGCGATGGAATCCTCAATTCGGATGAGCTGAAAGAAACCAAATCATTAATATAAACTAATCACATCATAAAAGAAATAACAAAAAGCGGTGACTAAAGGATATGGGATGTAAGGGAGGGAAATATTTCATCTCTGTGTCTTTAATATAATGATAATACCGTAACAAAGCTAGGATAATCTAAATTTTATTATAAGATCAGAGATTCATATTTGCATTATTCTGCTAGTTCAAAGTTAAACTAACAACGACATAGCAGGGTGAGCGCTAGACATAAAGTATAACTGTCTGAATGGTATCAATAGACCAGTCTGCTGCTTTAAGAATGTGGTGGAAAAGATGCTAAATAAACAAATGCTTTAGAAGCAGCAGTGCCTCTTATTGAATGTGTGCCAAAATAAGGATCTATTCCTGACTCCATCATCCACCTAACAATAAACGGAATAAAGTGGTTAATTTAAAGGGAAGTTGCTTGAGTGACAATAATTATGTGACCAAGTTTGAATGAAGATAGGACTAAATTAACATCCCATAGACTGAAGTATCTGGGAGTTGGTGGGTTTTGAAACCTTATAGCTTTCATAGTTCTACATATGTGTGAATTACAGCCCACGAGGTAACCGTCCATATGTAAGTGTCCCATGGTGATAGCCAACCTAATTAGATTAATTGAACGATAGGCCAAACCAGAGTCATAAAGTTGTGAAATGAAATTCATAATGTGGGCTTAAGCTGCTAAAAAGGGATCCATGCCCCTGTCCAAATACCAGCTAGACCATTTGGCCCAGGCATATCTAAAACATTTTCTAGTGTCTGGGGCTCAAGACTCTGTGAGCAGAGAGAGAGCTCCTGTCGAAAGACCCTCTCGAGAGAAGCATCCTATGAAATTGCCAATCTATTAGGCTCAGGAATCCCAAGGAGACAATATTGTGACAAAGACCATCCATATTCTTGAGAAGGTCTGGGGTTACTGCAAGCAGGATGTGGAAAGGATAGATAGTTCTATGAGGGTTTAGTACCAGGGTTGGTATTGCCACAGTGAGGTTATTGACATAATGGTGTATAGATTCTGTGTAACATAAGAGATGGTTATGGGTACAAGAGAAAAAGAAAGGAACGCATCAGCTCCATAACGAGGCCATGTCTGTAGAAAAGCATTCGTTGATAGGGCTTCTGGATCTGGACACCAACTTTGAAAGTGGGTTAAGCAAATACATCTATAACAAAAGGTACCAGAAGCTGTTGGATTCACGCAAAAATTGAGGAATTTTGTTTCCATTCACTGGAATCTAAAATATGACAGTCTGAGTTTATTTTGGACTTGCCTTCAAGATGTTCTGCTATCACTAAGATAATTTTGTCTAAGCAAAAGTGTATAAAATTCTTTGTTATATCCTAAACTGTTGATATAGCAATCCACAGAGATGTTGTCCATCTTGAGAAGTATGGAACATGAGAACAAATGTTTTGCAAAGGTTTTGACTGCTTAGGAACCTGCCAACAGTTGCAGGCAATTGATGTGAAGATTTTTCTCTGAGAGGGACCACTATTGGGCTAAATTACAAATGGCACACTATTTAGTGCTCCCGCTAAAGCGAAAACTTCTCTAGAAGTAATCTTTTTGCGCACCTGAGTTAGCATGTGCTTTACAAGCTGAAAGTAAAAGATTTGCATGCGAATGAAATATGAAAATTGCGGTTATTGTGACCAAGCTTATTCTCCTCATAGACTTCAATGAAGAGCATAGAAAAAAAAACCTAACAATTATCTCATGTGCCCTATCAGACAGTTATTAATGTCAGGGAGCTTATATCTTCACTCATTTTTGCAAAACATTTGTTCTCATGTTCCATACTTCTCAAGATGGACAACATCTCTGAAGGAAGGTTTCTGTGACAATATCAGACGGTTTAGTTAAAGGGAAATTTCAGTCGATTACTTACTGAATTAACTTACAGAACTGCATACAAAATAAATATGTCAAATGCTATTAATATATATATATATATATAAATATATATATATATGTGTGTGTGTGTGTGTGTGTGTGTATACATATATACTGTATATATATAAATATATATATAAATTTGTGTGTGTATGTATAAAAATGCTCAGGCAGTCTAGTGTTTAGACTGGAAAGGAATTGTAGGAATGCCCCTCTGATTCCACTCCATATGATTGGACAGAGGGTGGATAGAGGGGATATTCCACTTCATTATGAGCTGTATATCCGTGTGAAAGATATATATATAAAACCAAATAAAAAAAACTTCATTTATTTAGAAAATATTAAAACTTAAAGGGACAGTCTACACCAGAATTGTTATTGTTTTAAAAGATAGATAATCCCTTCTTTACCCATTCCCTAGTTTTGCATAACCAACACAGTTATATTTATATATTTTTTACCTCTGTGATTATCTTGTATCTAAGCCTCTGCAGACTGCCCCTTTATTTGTTCTTTTGACAGACTTGCAGTTTAGCCAATCAGTGATAGCTCCCAGGTAACTTCACGTCCACGAGCACAGTGTTATCTATATGAAAAACATGAACTAACACCCTCTACTGGTGAAAAACTGTTAAAATGCATTCTTAAGAGGCGGTCTTCAAGGTCTAAGAAATTAGCATATGAACCTCCTAGGTTAAGCTTTCAACTAAGAATACCAAGAGAACAAAGCAAAATTGGTGATAAAAGTAAATTGGAAAATTGTTTAAAATTACATGCCCTATCTGAATCATGAAAGTTTTTTTCGGACTAGACTGTCCCTTTAATAAATAGTCAGTCCAAATGAATACGTGATATATAACAGTAAATGTATAAAAGTTGATTTTTTAAAATAGTATAAAATATGTGTAAAACACAGATAAAATATAAATGCAAATGAATTTAATAAATATACAACAATTTGATAATTTGATAAATATATGTGTAGCTAAAAACAATGGCAAAAACAATGGCGAATAAAAGAGGAATGCAAATATGAAGCGTATGTGTTAAAAAATATTGGCGAAAACAATGTAAGTTTAAAAAGGGGAGGGATGTCGTTTGGTGCAATCCCATATAAGCACATACTTGATAGAGAACTTACTTGATCAAAAGTATATGTTTGATATGCGTAGATG
The DNA here is from genome assembly GCF_027579735.1 of Bombina bombina. NCBI lineage: Eukaryota > Metazoa > Chordata > Amphibia > Anura > Bombinatoridae > Bombina > Bombina bombina. The sequence continues at coordinate 444,637,309 of NC_069502.1, forward strand.
GCTAAAAATAGCTGTTGGTAAGTAAAGCTGTTGGCGGAGCAGCCGCCAAACCAGCGATGTCGGATATCCGGAAGTCACATGCCTTACGCGTTTCGTGAGCGTATCAGCTCACTTCATCAGAGGCATGTAATCTGCAGCCATCCGGGTCTTGCTTATAAAGCGGGTTGATTGGCTACTTATTAAATTACTTAAAACAAGGGGGGCGTGTCCTAAACACAGCCATGAGGAGTCGCAAAATGGAGAAGCTCTCTCTATAATTTCAGAAAATATTGCTCATCTCTGCCCTAAATAGCCATAACTACAAATAACTTCTGAAATTAAAAGGGCAGTAAATGAGGATCTTTTTCATACTAAATATAGCCCTGTTTACATCGGCTGAAAGGAACAACTTGTGTCTCTAGAGAGCGACGACCGTGGCCTCATACTTTTCTCACACTCAGCCACCCCCCCTCGGCCTGCTAGCAGCCGGGTACAGCAGATCTACGCTAGTGAAAACTATCATTTACTACAGCACTATCTTGATATGGAGAGGGGTATAAATAGACAGATGCAGGCGATCCTTGAGGAGCTGGAACTACGGATGCTCCGCAACTTTGAGGAACTACATCACACCTTACATGCTGCCATGGGGGAGGTAGCACACGAGCCAGTTGACCAACCTGAAGAGACGGATACCGCTACCCAGCAGAAGGCATATAACCCAAGTAAGCAGCACATATCGCTAAAGCCCGCATGCGATCCCAAACCTTGCTTTGAAATGAAGGAGCAAGTATTCCAACGGGCAGACATCCCTACACAAGAGTACATAGAGTACCGGAGTGAAGCCAGCCAGCCCTCTCTTACTCAAACCAACAGCTATCCACAGAGTAATAGCAGCCGGGGGAAACCGGAAAGCACCCGACAGACAACCATCACTGAGGCCATCTATAATATCGGAGCGGCCCGTTGCTCTCAAGTCTTCCAGATAGAACAGGCCACTGACCCCCCCCTCACCGATTCCTGGACTGATCCGATCGAGCTATGGGGTATTTACACCGCTTCAGGGAAGAAACTGGGCATTGTGTATATACATTTGAGTAGCAGACGACGATCTAGCAGAGAAAAGAGAGGCATGGGTTAATTAATCATATGAACTTCCCCTAAACAAAGAAGTGGACATTCCGGTTTTATTTTGGGACCTTTTTGCCCCTTGCCTTTCTTTTTTTACCTTCACTAGTTTATGCCTATATGTCCTTGGGCCTCTCCTGCCTCTGAGGCCTTATATATATACTCACGGGACATTGCTCTATTTTGCCTGTTGTCCTCAGTTTATTACCCATGCGGACACTCTCCAGTTAAACTCTGGCATAATCCCTCATACAGTCATAACTCAGACTTTATTAGGATTTTCCTGCTTAGTCCATTGTGGGGGCATATGTTATTATACAGTAGGGATGGGTTATAGGTTAGAATTGATTATACTAGATACTACTGCCATGTACACGTCCCTCTCACCTTTTTGGAGATCATATAGCTTAATTACTGCTGACACCACACAAGAGATATAGGAGACAGTCTTAACATAGAGCAGCATTATGGAAATAATCTTGAGATATGAGCTGATAGGCATATCACTTAATCTGATCCTTTAATGTTTTGGGGGTTAATGCATATGGGAGCTGGGACCTCTGCCATCGCTTGTTTTTGGTGTGTGATTATTCCATGTTATAAGTGCTCATACTGACTAATTAGGCTCTTTATCAACGCCAATACTGTTTGAGTACCCTATCCTATGTCTATGTTTAAAACTGTATCATGGCTATAACCTACTCTGCTTAATGCTCAATGCATATGTGTTTTAATTATCATGCCTAACAGATCTTTCTCTGCCCATCCCATCCTCTATTGGAAATGTGTACTATAAATTTTTCTTCTCTCCCTTCCACCCTTCCATGATCCCATGTCAATATTTTATTTAATAGCCCTATACTGCCCCCCACTAGTTAATCATACTCAGTACCCCTGCCATATCATAGCATGTTCACTAGCCCAGAAACCACATCACTTTAACTATCCCCCCCCCCTTTTTTCACTTATATACGAGTGGCTTTGGACCACTGAACCTCCTTTCCCCATCACCCCTTAAAAGGAAAAGAGGTTCTATCTACAAACACGGGGTTCATCTCTAATTGTATCAACTACTATTTTGATTCATATATGTACATAAGCCTGCGAAATATGTCGTTTCATAACTGACTATACTGTTTATATTTTGGCACTTGTTGGTGCATATAACCAAGTTGTAACCCCGCTGTGTTTTTCTATTTTGTTTCTTACTATTCCTTGAAACCTCAATAAAAATATGATTTAAAAAAAAAAATTACTTAAAACTATTTGATGTTAACGGCTTGCTGACCATTTTAAGGAACGGACTAAGAAAAAAAAAATCTTAAATTGTTCTGTTAATCTCTTTGTTTCCGTCTATATATGGTGTCAATCTGAAGGAAAAGTGTAATAAAAAAGTGTAGTAAAAAAAGATGTACTTATATTTAGTGTAATAGGTTTGACTGTAAAATATATATGTAATAATGAAATATACAACATATATTATATATTATATATATCATATACATAATATACATAATATACATAATATACATAATATACATAATATACAAGTGCAAATAAGTATTTTTAGAGGAATGCTGCTAAATGTATGTCGGTATTTAGCCCATATGGTTTTCTTGTATTCAATTTGTAAATCCAATATATTTCTCTTTTTCTTATTTGCAACATTCTATCAACTCCTTCTATTAAAGGTATAATTGCCTTGATTGTTAACTCTTTATCATTTTTATTTCTTCAAAATTAGTTCCAATGCCATATTCGGGAGTGTCACTAGTGATGTTCTTAATATGTTCTAGGCACCTGGTTTTCAGAGTTCTCTTCGTTCTTCCAATATAGTTCTTGTTACAACTACATGTAAGTTGATAAATAACAAATTGAGATTTGCATTTCATAAAACTCTCTATTTCATATTTGTTTTCTCGATCACTAATCCAATGGTTCTCTTCCCTATTTCTGCTGATATGGTCACAGCAAATGCAGTTCTTCCTATTGCACTTAAAAAAGTTAAGAATTTTTTCTTTTTTCGCATTCCTTATTAGGAGGTTGTATTCATCTGAAAATTCAGATGTCGGATCTTTTGATAGTAATACGTATGTCTCCTTATCTGAAAGTAAACGGTTCGCTTCTCCAATGTAATCCATTCTGTATTACTATAGAACCGCCTTTATCGGCTTCTCTAAAAACCAGATCATATTCTCTGCTTAGGTTCTTAATAATGCGTTCTTCTTTGTTTGTAAGATTTTTCATCGGAAATTAAAAAGATTTGAACATAAGTTCAAAATCATTAAGCACTAAATCTTCAAATAGTGAAATATATTGGCCTTTCAACTGAGTTGGATAGAACACGGATTTTGGTTTAAACCCACTGTGTTTGATTAGTCTATCCTCCTCCATTTCTATATCCAGTGCTTCTAAAATATTAAGTGTATGTGTATCACTTTGTGTTAGCTTAATAGGATTCTGTGTACTTCTCATAGTCTCCATTTGAATTATCTTTATATCTGTATCTTCACTTTGATTCTTAGAGCTTTTCTTAAAGTGATGTTGTAGGGTGAGTTTTCTTATATATTTATTGCAATCAACGAACAATGAAAATGGATCAGGTTTTTTTACTAGGGGCAAAGGAATGGCCTTTTTGCAGAACGTTTTCTTCTTCTTCAGTGAGTATTCTATCTGATAAGTTAAAGATTTTTACTTCTGTGTGTTTGTCCTGGTTTAGATTGATTGCTGTCTTGAGTGCTAGTTTTCTCTTCTTAGTTTGTTCTTGTTTCCCTGCTCTGCATCCACGTCCCACTTTCTTTTTTTCTTTGACCTTTGTGGAGACTGGAAACTGTGGGCCCCTTGGTCTCTTCTTTCTCCTCTGAGTCCCGGCGGGATATATGGTTTTTGAACTGATTCTTTTCTTTCTCTCTGGCCTAAAAAATGAGTGTGTTCATAACTGCTCTGATGAGTACTCATTTTCTTTTGTTTATTGGGTCCTTTGGGGTTGTATTCCTGATAATTACTCTCATACCTGTTTTGTTTAATGTTGGATTGATAGTATCTGTAAGGTTCCTGATATCTATTTCCATACCTTGCAACAGGTGTTTCCCTGTAATCATGGTTAGTATCATGATCCTGATAGTTTGTCTTACCCCTGTGGACGTTGTAGTGATCATCTACAGATTATGTTTGTGTATACTGTATATATATATATATATATATATATATATATATATATATACAGTATATATGATTGTGTGTGAATGTGGATGTGAAAGTGTTTTATACTTCATTTTCATTATAATTGTATAGCACAGAACTACATAAAGAACTTCACTGGTCAAATGGGTTTTTGGGCTCCATTAGTTTAGAACTTGAGTGATATCCACTTGACAATCAATTTTGACTTGTAATATTAGTGCAATAATAGAAGTGCTATTGATTGACTTTGAGCTATGTTAATGGACAATAGTGATAACATTTTGTGCTCCACTTGTAATTTAGCACTTTATGGGGAATTCAATTTTGAGTTCAATGTCCCTTTAAGCTGGATTGTCTGTCAAAACTATGTGGAAGTGAAACATTTTTAAGGCTTGTTGTCGCCATTAAATGTGACATTTTAGAGCAGATTCTAGATGAGTTAAGAGGATACCTGGTTCCTTATGGTACAATATTTTGTTCTTATTTTAGGTGAGCTGATATCCTCTGCTGTCCTCTCAAGCTCTCATATTTCATCTTACGTCTAACCTCAATTAAATTGTTAGTGACATCTAATTTAGGATCTGCCATATTCCTCAATTGCTGCATACAGATTTAAACTAATCTTTTTTACTGTACGTGTTTTTTTTGTTGGGGGGGTGGGGTGGTTAATGAGTAAACCACTTAAGTAACATTTGAAAATGCTTAATGCTATACTGTTATCTTCCTACTGTTTCTCAATTGAAAAAAAGGATATTTGTTATTGCTTCTCACATAGCAGTTTGTGAGAGAATTATGAAATGTTGCAACCATAAAGATATCCTTCTTTCTGTGGGTATATCACATTTAATATAATTAATATGGGCTAGTGATTAATTCTTTACACGTTTAATTTCAGGATGGAACAAGTATAATAAGCCAATCTTAAATAAGACATCTTAAAGAAAGTTGTTAGAAAAAAGGTAAAGGTTAATGAAGCTAGATATATTACAAATTGTTCTTAAGAATTAAGGCCCAGATCATATGAAAGTTGCTAAAATGAAGCCACCACACAGACGAGATCTTATTCAGGTCTCTTGTTACTTGACCAGCAATCAATGAATAAAGCCACTATAACACTAGTACCTGTATTACATAGGTACCACTGTTATAGCCCCTATAAAGTAAAGGTGACCCTCTTTAATAAATAAAGATTAACAGCACCCTTTCCACTAAGTCCTAACCATGACTCCCTACTGCAAATAACTGTAACAGCATCCCTTCAGCGCAATGAGCCTTATACATAAATCTTCAGCAAGATTAACCCTACCCAGAACCCCCAAAGCAAAAAATAGCCCTAACCTAACCCTCAACTGTAATGATCCATAACCACTAATCCCTAGTACAATTAATAATTCTACATTTAGGCAAGAAGTTTTTAATGTAATATTTTTTTCAATGATTGACTAGGGAGGAGTTTGCCAGTGGGGGAATCACATAAAGGTAGGGGTAATTTGTATAGGTGTACATTTTAAGATAAGGGCCTCTATTTATCAAGCCGCCAACTGCAAATACGCTGGAATTCCGCAGCGTATTTGTGGTGAGGCTGATTCGCCATATTAATTAAGCCCTACAGACCGGCAAAAGTAGAATCTAGTGACATAACATACGATCCGCCGGACTCAGTCCGACACAGATCGATGGTTACGTCACTACAGATGTTCCAAACGCAAGTTCGGCACAATCTGACTACTTTTGGTAGTTATCAAAGAACAACCAGGTACGCTCGCCACTATTCCGGCCCAGCGTACCTGGTTTTCAATCCGCCGCCCTGGAGGTGGCGGATCCCATAGGAATCAATGGGAGTCTGACAGCAGCGAGAGATCATGTTCGCTGCTGCCCGATATCCCATTGATTCCTATGGGAAGTGTCTACACCTAACACCCTAACATGTACCCCAAGTCTAAACACCCCTAATCTGCCCGCCCTACACCGCTGCCACCTACTTTATACTTATTAACCCCTAAACCGCTGCCCCGCCACCTACATTATACGTATTAACCCCTAAACCGCCGCTCCCGGACCCTGCCACCACCTACATTATACCTTTTAACCCCTAATCTGCCGCCCCCTATACCGCCGCCACCTACATAAAGTTATTAACCCCTATCCTGCCGATTCCAGACCCCGCCGCAAATAAAATAATTGTTTAACCCCTAAACCGCCGCTCCCGGAGCCCGCCGCCACCTATATTACATTTATTAACCCCTATCCTGCCCCCCCTACACCGCCGCCACTATATTAAATGAATTAACCCCTAAACCTAAGTCTAACCCTAACACCCCCCTAACTTAAATATTATTTAAATTAATCTAAATAAATACTCCTATAATTAAATAAATTAATCCTATTTAAAACTAAATACTTACCTATAAAATAAACCCTAAGCTAGCTACAATATAACTAATAGTTTCATTGTATCTAGCTTAGGGTTTATTTTTATTTTACAGGCAACTTTGTATTTATTTTAACTAGGTACAATAGTTATTAAATAGTTATTAACTATTTAATAACTACCTAGCTAAAATAAATACAAAAGTACCTGTAAAATAAAACCTAAACTAAGTCACAATTACACCTAACACTATATAACTTAAATTAATTAAATACAATTACCTAGAATTAAATTAAAATAACTAAAATTAACTAAAGTACAAAAAAACCCTCTAAATTACAGAAAATAAAAAAAATTACAAGAAGTTTAAACTAATTACACCTAATCTAAGCCCCCTAATAAAATAAAAAAGCCTCCCAAAATAATAAAATTTCCTACCCTAAACTAAATTACAAATAGCCCTTAAAAGGGCCTTTTTGCGGGGCAATGCCCCAAAGTAAACTGCTCTTTTACCTGTAAAAAAAGAAATACACCCCCCCCCAAAATTAAAACCCACCACCCACACACCCAACCTTACTCTAAAACCCACCCAAACCCCCTTAAAAATACCTAACACTACCCCATTGAAGATCCCCCTACCTTGAGCCGTCTTCACCCAGCCGGGCCTAAGTCCTCAACACATCCGGGCGAAGTGGTCCTCCAGATGGGCAGAAGTCTTCATCCAATCCGGCCAGAAGAGGTCCTGCAGATGGGCAGAAATCTTCATCCAAGCGGCATCTGCTATCTTCTTCCATCCGGTGAGGAGCGGCACCATCTTGAAGACATCCGACGCGGAGCATCCATCGATCCCGACGACTAAACGAAGAATGACGGTTCCTTTAAATGATGTCATCCAAGATGGCGTCCCTTGAATTCCGATTGGCTGATAGGATTTTAGCAGCCAATCGGCATTAAGGTAGGAAAAATCTGATTGGCTGATGAAATCAGCCAATAGGATTGACCTTGCATTCTATTGGCTGTTCCAATCAGCCAATAGAATGCGAGGTCAATCCGATTGGCTGATTTAATCAGCCAATCAGATTTTTCCTACCTTAATTCCGATTTAGGGGTTAATATATTTATTATACTTGCGGCGGGGTCCAGAAGCGGGGTCCAGAAGCGGTGGTTTAGGGGTTAATAAGTTTATTTAGGTGCGGGGGGCTCAAGGAGCGGCGGTTTAGGGGGTAAAACAGTATAGTTTAGTGTGGGTGCTTAGTGACAGACTAGCAAGAAAGCTGTGAATAAGCCGATGAGCAGCGAGATCGATGACTATTAGTTAACAAGAGTCCGCTCATTGCACCGTACTTGGTGCGCTGCTTTTTGACAGCTTTCTTGATAAATTTGGCGAACGTATTCAGGTCCACGGCGGCGATGTTAGGCGAGCGTATTGGGGCCGACGAATGCAGGTAAGTAGACAGGTTGATAACTAGAGGCCAAGGTGCAAACCTGTGGTGGAGGGTTGCAATTAATGGTGGGTGTTAGAGTCAGAGTTAATTTTATTTAAGGGGGTTGTGCTTTGGATTAACTTGTGTTCAGGTTTTTTTTAACTTAATTTAATTTAGGTAAATTTAGGTCCGAAATTAACTTTTTATAATAATAATAATAATTATTATTATTAGTTAAGCCCCAATGTTTCGCAATGTTATACAGCTGTACATTACATTAATAAGTGAGCATTACATACATTGAACACTTTGGCATTTTTTTTTTTCAAAATTAATGATAGTAACACTGTATATAACACTGATATCTGTCAGGAATCCCTGATTAACCCTTCACATGTATATATTTTTTTAGAAGACAAAGTATTGATCTAGGCCCATTTTGGTATATTTCATGCAACCATTTCACCGCCAAATGCGATCAAATAAAAAAAATCGTTAACTTTTTCACAAACGTTTTCACAAACTTTAGGCTTCTCACTGAAATTATTTATAAACAGCTTGTGTAATTATGGCACAAATGGTTGTAAATGCTTCTCTAGTATCCCCTATGTTCAGAAATAGCAGACATATATGACTTTGGCATTGCTTTTTGGTAATTAGAAGGCCGCTAAATGTTGCTGCACACCACACGTGTATTATGCCCAGCAGTGAAGGGGTTAATTAGGGAGCTTGTAGGGTTAATTTTAGCTTTAGTGTAGTGTAGTAGAGAGCCCAAAGTATTGATCTAGACCTATTTTGGTATATTTCATGCCACCATTTCACCACCAAATGCGATCAAATAAAAATAAATCGTTCACTTTTTCACAAACTAGGTTTCTCACTGAAATTATTTACAAACAGCTTGTGCAATTATGGCACAAATGGTTTTAAATGCTTCTCTGGGATCCCCTTTGTTCAGAAATAGCAGACATATATGGCTTTGGCATTGCTTTTTGTTAATTAGAATGTCGCTAAAAGCTGCTGTGCACCACACGTGTATTATGCTCAGCAGTGAAGGGGTTAATTAGGGAGCTTGTAGGGTTCATTTTTAGCTTTAGTGTAAAGATCAGCCTCCAACCTGAAACAGCTCTCTTCCCTCCCCCACCCCCCAAAGGTCACCCCCATTTTAAGTACTGGTAGAAAGTCTGCCAAATAGCTCTCTAACCCTCCCCCCTCTACCTATTGTCCGCCATGTTAGGTACTGGCAGCTGTATGCCAGTACCCAGTTTGCCATATATTTGTTATTTTCTGTAGTGTAGCTGCCCCCCTCCTCATTTTCCTAACCCCCTACACCCTCCCAGGTCACTTTATTTGGCACTAAATGTAAAATACCCCCTCTCCCTCCTTCATATTGCACTAAAGTGCAGACTTTCTGTAATGTAGCGTCCCTACCCGCATGCCCCCTCCCACCCCTGTTGGGGACCTGGATACCATTATTTACGACCTCATGGAAAACACATCATAAATTTGAAAACACAGACTTACTGGCTAAAAAACATTATAACATTTTCTTTCACAAAAAAAAATATCAGCATAATAACTTCATAACCCACTACTGCTACAAACCACAGGTTATTAGCAAAAAAGTGTCTATATTAGACTTTTGATACAATTATTCATATCAGTCTTTGATACAAACAGATTAAGTGCATATATATGCATATAAGGCTCAATAACCTATCGATTGCCATTTATGCTCTCTCATATTCATCAAATTACTGATTTAAGAAATTTTATTTTTATTGTATTTTATATTATTGCATTTTATATTGTTCTAAAGACACCGGTGTCCACTTTATGTTTTCTATGTTTATTTGATCCACATGTGATTTTATCAAATAACAGTATAAAATAGTAGTATAAGATTAAACAGCTTATGTGATTTTTTTAGAGCTATCCACTTTTGTATGCTTTATCTTATGTCACTATTTTGCGGAATATAGTGTTTTATATTTTTTTTTTATTATTGTAAAAATACCCCCCTCTCCTTCCTTCATATTGCACTAAAGTGCAGACTTTCTGTAGTGTAGCGTCCCCACCCGCCTCCGCACGCCCCCTCCCACTCCTCTTAAGCCCCCCTCCCGCCCCTCTCACACACCCTCCTGCCTCCCCAGCAATGGGCCGCCCTCCCGCCTCCCTCCGATCCCTCCCATGCCACCAATGATCGGCACCATTTGCAGGCCGATGCAGAGGGGGCCACAGAGTTGCCCTCTCTGCATCGATTGCCTAAAAAAAGGGTATTGCATGATGCCTCAACATCGAGGCATCCTGTAATACCCTGAAAGCATCTGGAAGCGATCACAATCACTTCCAGTGCTTAAAACCCCAGAGGACGTGTCAGGCACGTCCTTGGTCCTTAACTGTATTTTTTTGTAGGACGTGCCTGACACGTCCTTGGTGGCCAAGAGGTTAAAGGGACACTCAAATAAAAATTAAATGTTCATGATTCAGATAGAGCATGCAATTTGAAACAAATTTTCAATTTACTTCCATTAACAAAAAGTGCACAGTCTTTTTATATTTACACTTTCTTAGTCACCTACTCCTACTGAACATGTGCAAGAATTCGAACACTATACCTATATGCATTTGTGATTGGCTGATGGCTGTCACATGATGCAGTGGGAGTGGAAACAGACATAATTTAGAAATTTGTCAGAGGGAGTTCGGGCTGATTGCTGTCCGCCGCCTCAGAGGTGGCGGACGAGTTAAGGAGCAGCGGTCTTATTAACTCTTGTTTCCGGCTAGCCTGAAGGTTCACGTGGAAACAGATACATTTGGCTCAATACGGGGCTTGATAAATCAGCCCCTAAGTGCTATTGCATTGTCTTGTTATCATGCATTTGTTGCAAATCTACTGTATTTACTGGTCCTTTAATAACTTTTTTTACAGTGTAAGCGCAATATTAGAAGTAAACCTGTTCAGTTCTATGTAAACTTACAATGATATATATGTAATATTGTGATCACACTATACCAAACGTGTTTAAAATATACATTTGGTATAGTGCAATTCCAGTTTTGTTGTTTTCTCAAAGAAGTATTAAAGTAATGTTATTTGTGCATATCATTTATTAGCAATACTGCAGATTTTCTGCATGAAATACATGTTTTGAAATAATGTAATAATGTAATTTTGTTAGCTCATTTTACAAGGTTTTACAAATCAAAAGCAATTTGCCATGTGAAAAGCCTGGAGAAAACTGTGTTCCAGGTCTCTTCCTGTGGCCAATTAGGCATACATGTAAATAGTAGACGTGCAATTAGTTTCGGCCGAATTTTATTTTTTGGCAGAATTTTGGCCGATTCAGAGATTCGAATGAATCTGAATTTCCAAATCGGCACCATAACTAAAATCTCGAGAAATTCTGAAAATGAATAAATCAGTTTCCGAATTTTCGGATCCATTCTTTATTCATATTCGGAATTTTTCATTGTTCTAATCTAAGACGCAGTTCCCTGACATCACCGACACTAACTAAATCACTAAATAAAGCTATTAACCCCTAAACCGCTGTTCCCCAACATCACTGACACTAACTAAACCTATTAACCCCTAAACCACAGTTCCCAAACATCGCTGACACTAACTAAACCTGTTAACCCCTAAACCGCAGTTCCCCGACATCGAAGACACTAAAACATTAAATAAAGCTATTAACCCCTAAACCGCCGTTTCCAAACATCGCCAAAACTAACTAAAACTATTAACCCCTAAACCGCAGTTCCCCGACATCGCCGAGACTAACTAAACCTATTAACCCCTAAACCACCGTACACCCACATCACCAACACTAACTAAACCTATTAACCCCTAAACCACCGTACACTCACATCGCCAACACTAACTAAACCTATTAACCCCTAAACACCCCCTAACTTTAACATAATTAAAATAGACCTAAATTAAAGTTACAATTATTAACTAACTACCTATTTAAAAATAAATACAAACTTACCTGTGAAATAAAACCTAAACTAGCTACAATATAACTTTTTACTAACTACCTAGTTAAAATAAATACAAACTTACCTGTGAAATAAAAATAAAACCTAAGGTTAAGGGTGTTTGTTGTAATTTTTTAGCAAAAGAGCTGTTAACTTTAGGGCAATGCCCTACAAAAGGCTCTTTTAAGGGCTATTGGTAGTTTATTATATATATATTTTTTTTTTTTTTGGGGTGTGTTTTTTTTAAACGGGGTAGTAGAATAGTAATAATTTTTATTATTTTGGATAATTTCGTTTGATATTTTTTGTAATGTTTTTTTTTTTTTTTGGGGTGTTTTTTTTTTTTTAAAGATTAGGCATTTTTTATTTTTAATAAGCCGAAAAAGAGCTGAATGCCCTTTTAAGGGAAATGCCCATACAAATGCCCTTTTCGGGGGAATGAGTAGATTAGGTTTATTTTTATTTTGTGGGTTTGGGGGGTGGGGGTTTGTAATGTTAGGGGTGTTTGTTTTTATTTTTTGTAAAAGAGCTGTTAACTTTAGGGCAATGCCCTACAAAAGGCCCTTTTAAGGGCCCTTGGTAGTTTATTATAGATTAGCGTTTTTAGTTGTTTTTTTTTTCTTTTGTTTTAAACTGGGTATTAGAATAGGAATACTTTTTTTTTTTTTTTATATATATATTTGTTTTTTATTTGAGTTTCACATAACAAACAAAAAGAAAAAACAGTAGATAATACATAAGTACAATTGAATTAAATAAAAAACAACTGTTAGTAGACAGATCATCATATGCAGGAGGTTGCATAAGCCCCCTATATACATAAGGACAGTCCTTGTGATGTATGATCCTTTCATATATGCTGTAAATTCTGGAAATCCTTTATAATGGGATATAATTATAGTTCTTAAAATGTCCGATGCCGGATCTCCTTAAGTCCAGACTGTCCAACATGATACCACAGTCTCCAACACTTATAGCATTAATAAAAAATAAAAATAAAAATAATTACTAAAACAAAAATGAAGTGAAAAATCATATATACACATTGTGAGTACCAGGGTATAGATGTGATCTACCTCATAAAATTGTAAAAATGATATGTGGCGAGGTGAGATGGAAAGCATAGTATATTCCAAAACATATGTGAAATAGAACCCATCAGCCCTGTTTGTCCCTTAATTGGATGGTCCAGGAAGAAGGACTCCCAGAGCAGGAGCATATCCTCGAAAAAGTCTAAATTATCTGTTTTAAGATAGTGGAATCTTTCTAATACTAGATCTGTGTTAACTAGTTTTCTCCACTCTCTAACATTAGATATTTTAGTGGATTTCCAAAATCGGGGTATTATTTGTTTTGTTGCATTTATCATAATTTGGAATAATTGTCTGCGTATCTTACATGCTATCTGTTTTTTTTTTTTTGAGTAATATTAGTTCTGGGTTCGGGTTCAATTGAGTAGATATCACCCGATTAATGTCCTTAAAGACCTCTGACCAGAATTCTTTAATTGGTGCGCAATTCCACCAAATGTGTTTCATATTTCCCTCCAGGTCACACCCTCTCCAACATGCACCCGAACTGTTTTTATAAATTCGTCGAAGTCTTGCTGGAGTCATATAACCAGCGCATGCATATTTTAATGTTTGTTTCTTTTGCTCTTGAGGAATGTGCCTACTGTGCCAACCTTTTAAATCTGGAAAGCCATTCCTCGGGTGGTGTATTTAATGCCATTTCCTTATCCCACCCCGCCGTGTAGGATGGTAGATTGGGGAACCTATTTTCTAGCACTAATTTGTATAGTGAGGAGATTGACCTCAGGGATTTCGGATCACCTGTGCAGGCCTTCTCAAACTGTGTGAGTGGACATACAAAATCAGCTTTATGTTTGTGCGAAAGAATGAAGTGCCTAGCCTGGTGATAGTTAAACAAAGAGGTGAAAAATGGGAGAGACATTGAGTCAATTTGTTGTTTTGTCATTAGTTTATTGTTATCTAACAGTGTGTGTATTTGAATCCAGTTGGAGTGTGAAGTGTGTATATTTGCGTTTCTCTCTGCTTTAAAACCTGGGGGGAATTCAGGGTTCAATAGTAGATTCGTGAGTGGGGAGTATTTAGTGGAGATTTTCCGGTATGTTTTAAGAACCGACCGCCAGTCCTTCCAAGTTTCATTGGTAATATATGATTTGGAAATTATAGGGTTTTTCAAGGCTGAGGGGTTCCAACATTTATTACCTAGGTGATCTGTCTCCGCTAGATATGTTTCTATTTGTACCCAACCTTTAGATTGATCTCCCTCATATCCACACCATTCCAGAACTCTCTGAAGCGAAACAGCCAACTTATATGCGCTAAGGTGTGGAACACCCAAACCCCCTTAGGTCGTGAGTTTGTATATTGTGCTTCTATTAATACGTGGAGGTCTACGTCTCCAAATGTAGTCATTTATTATCTTTTGTAGAATATGAATTTCCCTGGAGATATTTTGGATGGGTACAGTCTGAAGTATATATAGTGCTTTGGGTAACAATACCATTTTCGCTGCCTGGATCCTGCCCAGTAAAGATATGTTTTTTAGCAACCAAGAGGAGGTTAAGGACTGAAATTCATTGATTAATTTCTCATAGTTATATTTACGCGTGGATTGTCTATCTGGGGTAAGATAAATACCTAAATATTTAAGGTGCTTGGACTGCATTTTGAGGGGGCATTGTATCTTAATAGCTTCTAATACTGATTGTGGGACTTTTACTGACAAGAATTCTGATTTTGACATATTAACCGAAAAATTAGATATCCTCCCGAATGAAGCGACTTCTGACAAAACATGAGTAATAGACGTGAGAGGGTCAATCAGCGTTAGTAATAAGTCTTCCGCATAAATAGCAAGTTTATGATGTCTGGATCCGATCTGAATACCCTGAATGTGGCTATTTGTTCTAATTTTAATTGCTACAACAGGGGGGAGAGAGGACAGCCCTGCCTGGACCCATTTCTGATTTCGAAATGTTCGGACAACGTCCCATTAATCCTTATTTGTGCCGTTGGGTTAGTATATATGGCCATTATTTTTAGAAGTAAAAAAGAGGGCGCCACATAACGTAATAAAGTTTGATCAAAAGCATACAAAGTGGAATCAAAAAGGCTTACCAAAGGTATATGCACCGTACTGTGACCGGTGCTATCGGGCGGACTAACACTCTCAGTGGTTAGCACACTGATGGATCTGTGTTCTGCTGCGTCTGAACAAAGGCAAGTGGGTTCTGTGTGACTGTGGTCCGGGTGAACAACCTTCTTATCAAGAGTTGTATCGCAATGCTGCAGACAGTATAAAATCCGTTGGCCCTTCCAACGTCGGAATAAAACGAAGGACAACTTCCGCGAATTAAAAAATCTTTAATCCATACAAGTACCGCTACGCGTTTCTCGACCGTCAACTGGTCGTTTCATCAGGCATAAAACGATTATTTTTAGTATGAACTGAGTGGGGAAGTTATACCGTCTAAGAGTCGTCTGTAGGTATGTCCAGTCCAATCTGTCAAATGCCTTCTCGGCGTCAGTGGATACGAATAGGGTCGGGGTGTCTGTTAAATAGACATGGTCCAATAGATTCAAAACTTTCATCGTATTATCCTTCGCCTCTCTTGATGGTACAAAACCTGCCTGGTCCTGGTGAATTAATAGTGGTAAAACTTTATTTATTCGCGAAGCTAACATTTTTGCGTATATTTTAAGGTCAGTATTAAGTAATGAAATCGGTCTGAAATTGGCTGGCTGATCTGGGGCTTTACCCGGTTTTTCCAAGACCGTCACAATAGCCTGAAGCATGGTATCTGGAAAATAGGCATTCTCTGCCACATAGTTAAATAAAGAGGTCAGATATGGAGCAAGGTATTTTGAAAAGGTTTTATAATAAAGGCCTGAGAAACCATCTGGGCCGGGCGCATTATTTGGCTTTAAAGATTTTATCGCCTCCAACACTTCTTTGAGACTGAAGGGCTGATCTAAGACCTTAGACTGTTCGGCACTTAACTGCGGGACCTGCACCTGGTCTAAATATTGTTGGCATTGATGAAGGTGGGTTTGTGTGATTCTATTTGGGAATAAATTATAAAGTTTGTGATAGAAGGCCTTAAATTCTTTTGCAATGTTGTGAGTATCTTCTACTTGTTTACCTGACTCGCTTTTGATGGAGTGTATGTAAGAGTGCTGTTGTCTTTTCTTTAGGGCCCTTGCTAACCATTTTCCTGATTTATTTCCCTCCCGGTAGAAAGTTTGTTGGAAGGACAGTAATTGTCTTTGAGTGTTTATCTGGAGTGTACGGTTTAGTTGATCTCTCTTAGCGGTAAGTTTTTCCAGAATTGGCAAGCTATCTGGGAATTGCTTGTGTTGACAGTCCAAGGCAGCTATATCTTTGGCTAAAGAAATAAATTCTTCCCTCTTTTTCCTCGTTATATATGCTTTGGTTTTAATAAGTTCCCCTCTAATTGTACTCTTGTGGGCCTCCCACAGGGTGGTGACATGAACATCAGGGGTATCATTTACGGAGAAATAAGATTAGATGTGTTTAGCTAAAATGTTTATTTGTTTTTTCCCTTTTAGTAGTGACTCATACAATCTCCACTGAAATGTTTTAAGAGGAACCGAGGGCCATGCTAACCTGCAAGAAACTAGGGAGTGATCGGACCAAGTGGTATGCGAAATATCTGCCGCTTTCATATAAGAGAGGACTAGGTGGTCTACAAATATATAATCTAGTCTAGAGTAACACCTGTTAGGGTTTGAGAAAAAGGTGAAATCCCTCTTTTGGGGGTTCAGGTATCTCAATGTGTAATGGATCCCTAACATTCTGAGGTTTTGCCAAATGGATTGAATTTTGGGTATCTTAAGTCTTGTATCTGGATTGGTGCCATCTATTTTAGGGTCAAGGGGGACATTAAGGTCTCCCGCCAGGATTAGAGAGCCCTTAGTGTGAGAGAGGATGGAGTTGGTAGTGGAATTAATTAACTTACTTTGAAATCTATTTGGTGCGTAAACATTCACTAATGTTATTGGTTTGCTGAACAAGAGCCCTGTAATGCATACGAATCTACCGTCCTTATCATGTTCTATGTGTGTTTTAGTAAAGGCAATGGTTTTATGTATTAGTATACTAACACCGTTGATTTTCTTGGAGGAGTTAGAACTATGAAAATGCAGTGGATAATTTGAGGAAAAGAACTTAGGTATATGTTTCGACTTAAAATGTGACTCCTGCAGCATAAGAATATGTCCTCCCCTCCTATGTAAATCTATTAAAGCCATTCTATGCTTATTTGGGCAGTTGAACCCCTTAACGTTTTGGATGAGAATAATTATGTCTTGTGCAGTATCCCTACTCATACTTAGACTTTTTGCGAGAAGCTAGATTGATGAGGTGAGACAGCTTACTACACTTACCGAAATATGTACCCGGGTACTCGTCACTGTGTGTAAACACAAAAATAAAATAAAGAAAAAGAAAAAGAAAAAAACTAACAGATAACAAATTAACATTCCGATTTCCACTTTTTTACGTGGAAATTGTTAGTTGTAACATTAGAACTAAAGGAGATTTACTCCCCCACCTGGCTGAGAGAATGCCAGATCTAATAGTGAACTTGGTAAAGTTATATCAACATATTTTTATGAATGCATATATACATATAGAGAAGACATTGAGTCTAACAAACTTTGTCAACCATCAGTCTTGATAATAACAAAAAACATAATAACCTAAGAGAACCATAACTTGCAACCAGGAGAACACCTATGCATCATGGGATATGCATATTTTTTTAAAATGTCCACAGACCATAACACCTGCAAAAGAGAAAAACCAATACATAGAGTATACATTTCAAGAGAATAAAGGATACATTCTAGTCAGTCCCACTCATCCCTTTTCCGCCGTCTGTGACTGACTACTTGGATTATGTTGACGAGTCTTCTTTGGCTGTATTTGTTGCCACTCTTTCCTCTGTGGCAATGGGCCTCCACTGACTCCAGAGCCCAGGCGATCCGGGGCCTCTTGTTCTTTTACTACTTCCGGTGAAGGGATATCTAACTCTTTGCACACCTTAGAGATATCCCCAGGTGAATAACATGTGAATCTTCTGCCCTGTCGGATGATTATAAGATGGAAGGGGAAACCCCATCTATTTGGAATGTTCATTTTCCTAAGCAGTATAGTGAGAGGCTTAAGCTCCCGTCTTTTGGTGAGGGTTCTCTGAGAAAGATCTGCATAGAACTGAATGTCGGCATTCTCATATTTAATGGGCTGATTTTCACAAGCTTGCCTCATGATGTCTTCTTTTGCCTGAAAGTTGGTAATACGGACAATCACATCCCTAGGGGGTTGTGAGTCAAGAGGTTTAGGACGAAGAGCTCTGTGGGCTCTGTCTATGTCGACTTTTGAAGGCATCTCTGCTTGTTTTAGGAAGTTAAAGAGATCTTGTAGGTATTGTTCCATGCCGGAAGCAGGGATAGACTCAGGAACACCCCTGATTCTAATATTATGTCTTCTGCCCCTATTTTCTGCATTGTCCATCTTGTCTTCAAGTTCTTGAATTATACCATTCTGTTTAAGTACAGTGTTGTGTAGATCTGTGATTGCTGAGGCATGTGCATCTTGTGTATTTTCCACTGCCTCCACCCTGTGACCGATCTCTGACATTTCCCTCTTGAGGTCACTAATTTCATCTTTAATGCATTGCCTCACTTGTGAGACTAAGGTAGAATAGTCCTTTTTTGAGGGCAGAGACTCAAATAAAGCTTTTGGTACTGTGATAGTATCCGTTGTGATTTCTGAGTCAGATTCAGAAGAGGAAAATGCTGCGATAGACTCATGATCCTCCGTGGTATTCGGAACAGCAGACTGAGCTTCCACTGATTTAAAATAATTGTTGACTGAGGGTGTGGTGTGGCTACGTTGTTTGGGGCCTAACCCTTTTTTGCTGAGCTTTTTAGGGGACATAGGTTGTAAGCGATCAGCTCTCTTGCTCTATTCTGGCTTATAACTTTATAGGTAGGGCCTGTGGGAGCCTGAGCTGTATTTTTATATATAAGTCCCCCTGTTGATAAGGAAGTAGGTTAGGCACTGCAAGACATTTATAGATCTGTGCAGTTCATAACATTGTTTCCCAGCTTTTCATAGACTGTGGTATGCTGCATTTAGTGCCTTAATAGATCTGATAAGTCACAAGTCATCTCTCATATGGCTGCAAATATACCCCATGTTTCTGCAAGTATGCACCACATTTCCTTAAGAGGCTTCTCTTATGGCCTGTATATTTTTTGTGTGGAATTATGGGCTCATATAAGATATAGGAAAATCTCCTTGTCCCCCTTTACGCAAGATTAGCCCTGGTACTTTAAATGTATATGGGCATCTGTAGTCCGGTGTCCTATACACCCTGAGAAGGAACCTCTGTTTTGCAGGCTCAATGTAAAATGCCCCGTGTGAAGTGTGGCCTAGTTTTCATTTTTTAGTACTCTTAGGTTTTTTTATTTTTAGTAATGTTAGTTTTTTTTTTATTTTTAGTAATGTTAAGTTTTATTAGTGTAAGCTTATTTAAGGTTTTATTTTTATTTCACAGGTAAGTTTGTATTTATTTTAACTAGTTAGTAAATAGTTATATTGTAGTTAGCTTAGGTTTTATTTTTATTTCACAGGTAAGTTTGTATTTATTTTTAAATAGGTAGTTAGTTAATAATTGTAACTTTAATTTAGGTCTATTTTAATTATGTTAAAGTTAGGGGGTGTTAGGTTTAGGGGTTAATAGGTTTAGTTAGTGTTGACGATGTGAGTGTACTGCGGTTTAGGGGTTAGTAGGTTTAGTTAGTGTTGGCGATGTTTGGGAACGGCGGTTTAGGGGTTAATAGCGTTATTTAATGTTTTAGTACTTTAAATTTTTTAGTAATGTTAGGTTTTTTATTTTTAGTAATGTTAGGTTTTATTAGTGTAAGCTAGGTTTTATTTTTATTTCACAGGTAAGTTTGTATTTATTTTAACTAGGTAGTTAGTAAATAGTTATATTGTAGCTAGCTTAGGTTTTATTTTTATTTCACAGGTAAGTTTGTATTTATTTTTAAATAGATAGTTAATAATTGTAACTTTAATTTAGGTCTATTTTACTTATGTTAAAGTTAGGGGGTGTTAGGTTTAGGGGTTAATATAGTTTAATTTAGTTTGTTGTGATGTGGGGGGCGGTAGTTTAGGGGTTAATAGGTTTAGTTAGTGTTGGCGATGTGGGTGTATGGCGGTTTAAGGGTTAATAGGTTTATTTAGGGTTTTAGTTAGTGTTGGCGATATGGGTGTACGGCGGTTTAGGGGTTAATAGATTTCGTTACTGTCGGCGATGTCGGGGAACTGCGGTTTAGGGGTTAATAGGTTTATTTAGTGTTTTAGTTAGTGCTGGCGATATCGGGGAACTGCGGTTTAGGGGTCAATAGGTTCAGTTAGTGTCGGCGATGTCGGGGAAATGCAGCTTGGGGGTTAATAGGTTTAGCTAGTGTTGGCAATGTTGGGGAATGGCATTTTAGGGGTTAATAGGTTTAGTTAGTGTAGGTTATGTGGGGGGCGGTGGTTTAGGGGTTATTAAGTTTAGTTAATGTTGGCGATGTGGGGGGCGGTGGTTTAGGGGTTAATAGGTTTAGTTAGTTTTGGTGATGTGGGGAGCGGCGGTTTAAGGGTTTCTAGCTTTATTTAGTGTCGTCGATGTGTGTCGCGGTTTTAGATAATTTTGTTTCGGCAAACAGCAGCATATTAATTATGTTAAGTTAAATAGTTTTTCCGGATCCTTTAATTTTTTTGGATCCATTCTTTATTCATATGCATTATTCTTTTCTCAACTTTAGAATAGAATAATGAATATGAATAAATAATGGATTCAAAATAACAAATGGGTCCGAAAAAACAATTTAACTTAACATAACTAATTTACCAAAAGATTTTTTTTTTTCTAAACTTAACTAAACTAATTTGCCGAAACAAAATTATTTATTTAACTAATGAAAACGAAACGAAATGAAATTTTTAGCGTTTCACATGTCTAGTAAATAGATGTAAGCACTAATCTAACCAATGAAAGTATAGAATGTTTCTCTGTATAAATGTCACTGTGTCCTAGTATTATGGAGTTATTCCGGCTTCTCCAAAGGGAGTGGAAAAAACATATTTTTTTAATGTATTTTGCAGCAAATGTGTGAAAATGTAATGGTATATTAAATTTTGTTTTCCCTTTAAGGGCCAGATTACAAGTAGAGCGCTAATTAACTATCCCACTTGAGCATTAACTGTGCTAAAAGTAAGGTTTTGAGCGCATCGTGGTTGCTTTCGTATTATGAGTTGAAAGTAAACTGTTTTCGCTCGTGAGGTAACCCGACAAGCGCAAAAAGCCGAACTAAGAAAATTGCGTGCGTGTTCACCAGTGTTTTGACGGCAAATTTCGATTTAGTCTTAGTTTTAGTCTTTTGACTAAAATGCCATTTTAGTTTTGGTCGTATTTTAGTCATCTGAATTGTTTTAGTTTTAGTCTAGTTTTAGTCAACTAAAATCTAAGGGGTTTAGTTAAAGTGTAATGCATTATTTAAGCATTTCTCTATAATTTCCAAACTCATTATATACACCTGTTATTATTTATGGTATTAAGGTTTAAACATGCAATACAGACACAGATTTAGCCATTGTGATTTATAACGTCTTTATTAAACTTAAAATTAAATAAAAACAAGTTTCATAAACAAACAGAAGTGCAACTTTAAAATAAAGAAAGGAAACTGTATTGGCTGTAACGCCATTGCACATATTACACATTATAAAAACTTTAAGAGTTCTCTGGTAATAATTAAAACAAAAGTAACTCAACACCACAAAAAGTTTCTGCAGCTAGCACAGGCACAGCATAACTTAAACCCGTGGGTTATTCTTATTTCTATAGGAAAAATCAATTGATTCTTCACAGATTTGAAAATTTTTCAGCAACAAAATTAACACTGCCCTAGAACTTCCAAACGTATTATATACTCCCGAAGAAAAGATGTATTAACCTGTTTTTATTGATGGTATTAACATTTGAATATGCAACACAGATTTAACTGTTGTAGTATATAACATGTCTTTATTTATCTTAAAATTAAAGGTACAGTATACTATAAAATTGTTTTTCCATTAATGTGTTTCCTATTACTTTTTTATCAGCTGCAGATTATAAAATGTATGATATTTGCTTTTTAAGGCTGATTTTGTGTTTTGAAGCCACAAACTAATAAAATGGGTGGAGCTTGTTGGTATAATCAGATCTCATTAATTTATTACATTGAGTACATATACATGCTTCTTTATCTTATATCTCTCCGTAAACCAATCACTCACCAATACTTGGACAGAACAATAGAAAATTAACATTCTATTACCTTATCTCTTCTATACCCCACTGGGAGTGTAATTTATTCTGATGGCTGTGTTTACACAGATTATCTATAGCTTGGACCTAAGTCCAGAAATTTTCAGGATAGATGGGGATACCACAGGCTAAATCAACAATTTCAAATGCCAATATATTGGTAATGGAAATACCTGTAAACAATTTAATACACTCCAGCAGGTAAAGTGGATAATTGGGAACAAATTAAAGGGGAGAAAATTTTGGAATAAACTGTCCCTTTAAATAAATCCTTTCGCAAATAAACAAGAAGATAGCCTTGCTTTTATTTTTTAACAAAAGAGCAATAATTAGATATAGGTATTGATTATAACACCTTGCATAAAGTGTTAATTTTGACAGCAAATTTTGATTTAGTTTTAGTCATAGGCCCCTATTTATCAAAGGTCTTGCGGACCTGATCCGACAGTGCGGATCAGGTCCGCAAGACCTCGCTAAATGCGGAGAGCAATACGCTCTCCGCATTTAACATTGCACCAGCAGCTCACAAGAGCTGCTGGTGCAACGCCACCCCCTGCAGACTCGCGGCCAATGGGCCGCCAGCAGGGGGTGTCCGCAATTGTTGCGATTCCTGTCCGCCTGCTCAGAGCAGACGGTCAGGGTTATGGAGCAGCGGTCTTTGTGACTCGCTAGAAACACGGGGCATCAAGCTCCATTCAGAGCTTGATAGATAGGCCCCATAGTCTTTTGACAAAAACGTAATTTTGATTTAGTTTTAGTCATAGTCTTTTGACTAAAATGCCATTTTAGTTTTAGTAGTATATTAGTCATCAGAATTTCTTTAGTTTTATCCTCATTTTAGTCTAGTTTTAGTCGACGATCTTAACACTGATGTTCACATATTCCCCCATAAAAGTCAATGTAGAAAAAAAAGTGGGGAAAAAACGTAACACCCTACTCGTGCGCAAACCCGATTGCATATTCTCATGTGCGCTAACCCGACATGAAAATATGAATATTTCAGATTCCAATGTTCTTCACATAGAACAAAATGTTCTATATATTCATAAATACAAATTTCTATATATAGCTGATGGTATTTTGGTACTATAAAAATTATATATATATAGACAGTGTTATTATGAGTGTAACTACACTTTCTAATGTATTTTTGATGTTTTCTGTACAACTTTTTTGTTTTGCAAAACAGTTAACCAGAGCTCTGAGGGCGCAGTAATTCATTCTAACGTAAATCACAATTGCGCTCAAGCAAGCACGTTTACTTTCAACTTGTAATACCAGTGGTAAGCCCGACAAACGCAAGCACTGTTTTTCACTCCACTAGTAATCTGGCCCTAAATATTTACTTCTACATCTATGTAGTTCAACATTTAACCCTTTTTAATCAAACATATCCAATCTGACTGTGAAAGTGTTACTTGAATGAAAGGGGGCTTACTATGACAAAAATTTGTCTGCAAACAAGAACCATGTGTCTGGACCAAAGAAATGCAAATCAATTCAATTAAAAGTGTCACAACTGTCTTTCGTTCTTCTGGGATTTCACTCACCTTATCATCTTCTTTAATTGTTGCTGACATCCTGCTCCATTACTATGCTCTTCAGAGCTCAAATACATTATATTAACTTCCCTCTGAACTTGTCCTCTGGCAGTAGTGAGCATTATCTCCCACTGAAGACATGCTTATTAAATACAGAGCTGTAATTAGCGCTAATCGCAGCACACATTCCCTCTAGAAATTGTGAGTCTTCAGGAAAAGAAATATCCATTTATGTAGAACTGTCAGTTATCATTACTTCTGATTCATGCCCAAGTTGCATATCAGTTATATTTGTAGTAGGTGTGATTTTGTTGTTCTCTCATATACTATACTAAACTTGTGAGAAGACAGATGTATCCTTAACACTTAGGCCCCAATGATCGAAAGTGCTGCAAGGCGACGATATAGTCAAAAGGGATCCGACGAGATGTTGAGAATACCGGCAAAATATTCAAAAGTGCCGATATTACTCTTTAAAGGCAACATCGCAGGTGTGTGGCGATGCTGGCGAAATATTCCAACCAGCATCGGTGCCCATTGCAATAAAACTCCTAAACTATTAACCTAAACTGCCAATACCCCACTGCAAACACCCCCTACATTACTTAACTCCTATGCTGCCAATAACGCCTAACCTATTAGCCCCATACACCGCCACAACCCCCAATCCAAAAAGGCCCCTAATCTATTAACCCCTACAATGCCACAGCCCGCCAATGCAAACTACCCCTACACTACTTAACTACCTAACACTTAACCCCCCATCTCTAATTAAAAAAAAACCTAAGTTACAAAAAATTTAAAAATAACTAACATTACAGAAAATAAAAAAAACAACACTACCAAACATAACAAACCCACAGTTATTCCTATTCTAAAACTAAATCCCCCCTTGAAATAAAACCCACCCCAAGCCCTAAAGTGATACAGCTCTTTTTCTTTAAAAACAAAAAACAACCTAAAATACAAGTAACCCCCCAAAAAAATTAAATTTATTTAAAAAAACCTACTCTAAGAATTGCCCTAAAAAGAGCATTTGGTTTAGCATTGCCCTTAGAATGGCATTAAGCTCTTTTGCTGCCCAAACAAAAACAAAACAAAAACCCTATTCTTAAAAATTAAAAAAAGAACACCCAAATAAAGCTGAGCACTAAACCCCCAAAAAGGTACTCAACAAACCTGAATCAGGCTCCTAAGTACTCGACAACTGAGGTGCTCCTCTTCTATCCTGTCAGCAAGTGTAAATCTTCTTTCATGATCCCAGCAACGGTGGTCAATCTTTATCCATCAATCTTCATCCATCTTCTTCTGTTGCTTTGTTAGGGAAGTCTGGTGGTCCATCTTCATCCATCTTCTTCTGTTGCTTCGTTGGGGAAGTCTGGTGGTCCATCTTCATCCATCTTCTTCTGTTGCTTCGTTGGGGAAGTCTTCATCCATCTTCCACCTCATGCGTCTTCTTATTTTCTTCTCTTCTCATCTTCTGATCTTCCATCCTCTTCATGTGGTCACGTGCTTGAATTTGATGTACCTCCTAGGCGTAACCTTGAATTGCTATTGGCTGATTTTCTAAACCAAATTCAGCCAACAGAAGGAAAGCTTTTTCAATTTGAGTTTGGTTTAGAAATTCAGCCAATAAAAATTCAAGGGTACCCCTATATAAGGGAGTACATAGCATTTAAAATTCAGTGTGTGGCGGGTGACCGCATAAAGAGGACGGAAGAGCAGAAGTTTAGAAGAAAAGAAAAAGACGTATCAGGTGAAGGATGGATGAAAACATCCCCAGCAGTGCGGCAGAAGAAGATGAATGAAGATGGACCACCACCGCCAGGATCAAGAAAGATTATAATATTTTTCATGTAAATTTTTATGTTATACGTCTTGGGGAATTTTACATGGGTACATACTGATAAGGTTTCCCAAACCTGGATATCTAAAAAATGAAAAAGCGGACAGGGAATAACCTGGATTTTCTTTATTTCTGGAATTGCTAAACTCATACCTGAATGTGACTCTTTTCCTTTCCACCATTGATTTCCCAGCTTATGCTAGTTAGTATATACGCGAAAAAATAAATATGGGGTTGTTGACATTTGTGGTTTGGCCCTTCTGTATAGCTAGATATGGACTCTATGGGAGGCGGGACAAGAGTAAAGTCATGCAGAGTAGCTTTTTTGTGTAAGATGTTTTTTATATATGATTTTTTTTTAGGTTTGATGATGATGTATATAGGACTTACCATGTGCTATTTACAGTTCAGCCAGACTGATAATAATATTTTGTATAAAAAATACACCACCACATATTTCCATTTTTATCAAAGTGTACATTTATTTTATATAAATATACGTAAATGTGCATAATCTTGTATGTGTTCTAATCCTAAATGTAATTGTATTGTAGTGCGATTAGTCATGTTATTTGTATTCCATCTTTGATTGTTGGAACTCATGAGGAGTAGAGGAGCTTGAGTGTTCAAATGTTGACTCTTAAATCTGTAGGTGAAGGGACTAGATCATTAGGTGTTGCTCCTGGGTAAGCTCCTTAGCAGACAGTAGTTTAAAATGTAATTTAGCTGCTGATTTAATGCCCTTTGATTTGCCAAAATGAAAAGGAAAATTTATCTTTGCATTTGTCTATGGGCATATAACAAAATATGGCACATTTCCTATTGTAGTTGTGCTATGAATTAAATCCATAGCAGGACTAAAGTGATGTCATATTCAGGTTTTTCATGAGGAAGGATCAGACTGCACTAACATTAGTGCGCAACTGTGTTTTGAATAGAAATACTTTAAATTCCTATGTTTTTCACTTAAAAAGTGTTCTTTAATTTTTAAATAAATATTTCTATGTATATATATCTGTGTATATATATATATATATATATATATATATATATATATATATGTAGGTATAGATATATTTTTTATAGTAGAAGAAGTTAGCGCAGTAGGGAGAAGAAGTTAGCGCAGTTATGATATCCAAAGTCCTGAATTTAGTGCCTGAGTATTTTGCTTGTGAGCTAAGTTTTTACTTTGAACTAGCAACATGCTCGCTAATGCGAACGGGCAAATGTTTTACTTTCAGCGCAGTTAGTGCGTTAGAGGGAAAAAAGTTGACCACCACTTGTAATCTGACCCTGAATATGTTTCTGACCATTCATTTGCTTTTTTTCTGAAATCAAATGTTAATGTTCCTTTCATTTTAACTCCATTGGGATCAATATTTGAATGTTACAATTTTTCTTTAGAGACATTAAAATATAGAACATATATTTGAAAATACTGACATTCCGTAGGTCCGTACCTAGTCATCGTTTCCTTTTGAGGGCTACCAGCTTCTCTCCCCTGTTGTTCTGCCTAGAGAATACTATAAGAATGAAGAATAAAAGTTAATGTAATATTCTAATTTTCACAGTAAAACATTTTCAGCAAATGTTTAAACATTTTTTTAAATGGAAAAAATTATAATAATGCTGAATTTCCTTCTCATATATGTGTTAAATTCTGCTAAGGGGTAAAACACATAGGCAACGTTATGTAGCAACATGCTTATATGCCACTGCCAGATAAGGATAAGTTTAGGTTGGACTTCTGGTAGGCTGGACACCAGTTTGGTTGCAAGTTAGAGGTTGTACTTTGTACATTACAGTCGCTGTTCATCCCAACTTCTGCAAATCCTTGGTCGGGATAATAGTCCCACCTGGAGCTCATAGCAGTGTGGAGCGACAAGACCGGCTCCACTACCAGAGGTCCAAGTGAGAATGGATAACATTAAGGAGCGCCTGAAGCACCTACAGAGAGACATGTTTGAAAATCAGTCTGAAATCTGCTGGTAATCCTGTGCAATTGGCTAGAACTCCAACTTCTGTGTGGACAACTGAACAGAAACTAGGTTGCATCAGCATCCACTGTATTTGTGCAAAACGTGGCTGGGCAGACATTATACCAAGTCTTAGTATATAACATCAGAACACTCTGTGTTTATCAATGTGCAAAAGGGCTGTTAATTTATTACTTTTTTCCAAGTTTAGTCATAGACCATCCCAGATACACTAACACTTATTTCTCAGGAATTTCCCGATTTATTAGCAGTTTTGATCTGGGGTAACTGTTCAAACACTATGATGTGCTGAAGTTAAACTCTTTCTATGCTCCTTCCTGTGTCTAACTATTGCAGTTTTCAGGAGACATCCTCAGTTGTTTTGTACTCTCCATTTGTTATGCTGTACATCTAAGTTAACAAGTTTTGCCACTTCTTGGGGCCGATTTAACATGCTGCCAATGCACGGCTCACCAGAAACATAATTTAATCTTAAAACCACTGCTCCGTAACTTATGTGCAACCTCTGAGGCGGCGGAAAGCAATCAACCCGATCAGATATGATCGGGATGATTGACAACCCTTGCTGGTGGCTGATTGGCCGCAAATCTGCAGGGGGCGGCATTGCACAAGCATTTCACTAGAAACGCTTGTGCAATGTTAAATGCTGACAGCGTATGCGTCATGTCCGCCCGCATCATAGTAAATCGGCCCACTTGTGTGAAGGCTCTGGGGCCGATTTATTAATGTCCGCCACACGTCGATAAATACAGACAACATACGCCGTCTGCATTTATCATTGCACAAGCATTTCAGTAGAAATGCTTGTGCAATGCCGCCCCCTGCACATTCGCGGCCAATCAGATGCTAGCAGGGGTGTCAATCAACCCAATCGCATGCGATTGGGCGGATTGCTGTCCGCCGCCTCAGGGTTGGCGGACGAGTTAAGGAGCAGCAATTCGCTGATTGGAATAGCCAATAGAATGTAAGCTCAATCCTATTGACAGATTGGATCAGCCAATAGGATGAAAGCTCAATCCTATTGGCTGATTGCAACAGCCAATAGGATTTTTTCAACCTTAATTCCGATTGGCTGATATAATTCTATCAGCCAATCAGAATCTAAGGGATGCCATCTTGGATGACGTCATTTAAAGGAACCTTCATTCGGAAGAAGACGTCATAAGAAGAGGATGCTCCGCACCGGATGTCTTGAAGATGGAGTCGCTCCGCGCTGGATGGATGAAGATAGAAGATGCAGTCTGGATGAAGACTTCTGCGGGCTTGGATGAAGACTTCGGCCGCTTGGATAAAGACTTCTGCCAGCTTCGATGAGGACTTCTGCTGCTTCGTTGAGGATGGATGTGGGCTCTTCAGAAACTGTAAGTGGATCTTCAGGGGTTAGTGTTAGGCTTTTTATAGAATTTATTGGGTGGGTTTTAATTTTAGATTAGGGCTTTTGAAAAAGTGCTAAATGTCCTTTTAACGGCAATGCCCATACAAATGCCCTTTTCAGGTTAGGTTTTTTAGTTAGGTTTTTATTTGGGGGGTTTGGTTGTGTGGGTGGTGGGTTTTACTGTTGGGGGGGTATTTGTATTTTTTATTTACAGGTAAAAGGGCTGATTTCTTTGGGTCAATGCCCCGCAAAAGGCCCTTTTAAGGGCCATTGGTAGCTTATTGTAGGCTAGGGTTTTTTTTTATTTTGGGGGGCTTTTTTATTTTCATAATGCTCTTAGAGTAGGTGTAATTAGTTTAAATATTTGATAATTTATTTTTTTATTTTGTGTAACTTAGTGTTTATTTTTTTTGTAACTTAGTTGTTAGATTTTTGTAACTTTGTAATTTTTAATTGTAGATTTAAATTATTTGAGTAAGGTATGTAATATAGTTAATTTAATTTGTAGTTTATTGCAATTTTAGTATAACAGTTAGGGTAGATTAATTATTAATTTAATATAGTTTAATGTAATTTTAGTATAACAGTTAGTGTAGATTAATTATTAGTTTAATATAGTTTAATGTAATTTTAGTATAATAGTTAGGGTAGGTTAATTATTAGTTTAATATAGTTTAATTTAAATCTAAAGGTAAGTTTTAATTTATTATAAGATAGGGATGAGTTAATATTTAATATAAAGTTATTGTTAGGATTGTTAGGTTTAGGGGTTAATAGGTTAATTTAGTTTATGACGATGTGGGGGGCTGGCGGTTTAGGGGTTAATAGGTTTAGTAAGTGCTAGTGATGTGGGAGGCCAGGGGTTAATACATTTATTTAGTTGCGGTCGGCTCCGGGAGTGGCGGGATAGGGGTTAATAACATTATGTAGGTGGTGGCGGGGTCCGGGAGTGGCGGAATAGGGGTTAATAACTTTATGTAGGTGGCGGCGGTGGCGGGCGGTAGATTAGGGGTTAATATGTATAATGTAGGTGGCAGCGGTGTAGGGGGTGGCAGATTAGGGGTTAATAAGTATAATGTAGATGTCGGCGGTGTAGGGGGCGGCAGATTAGGGGTGTTTAGACTCGGGGGTTATGTTAAGGTGTTAGGTGTAAACGTTACTTTTATTCTCCCATAGGAATCAATGGGGTATTGGGCAGCAGGGAACATGAGCTTTCACTGCTTTCAGACTCCCATTGATTCCTATGGTATCCACCACCTCCAGGGCGGCGGATTGAAAAGCAGGTATGCTGGGCCAGAATAGTGGCGAGCGTACCTGGTAGTAGTTTGATAACTAACAAAAGTAGTCAGATTGTGCCGAACTTGCATTCGGAACATCTGTAATGATGTAAGCATCGATCTGTGTCGGACTGAGTCCGGCGGATCGTATGTTGCATCACAAATTTAAACTTTTGACGGTCTGTATGCTTTGATAAATAAGGGGAATCAGGCTCTCCACAATTACGCTGCGGAATTCCAGCGTATTTGCTGTTGACGGCTTGATAAATAAGCCTCAATTAATTTATTTGGAGATATTTTGGTTACAATAGTTTTGTAAAAATGGTTCTAAAGAAAACTGCAAAAACAGTATTAAATTCCTATTTATTTGTATTTTTTCTGTAAGCATATAGGATATTGCAAGAAAGCCATATTTGTCTGTTAAAAATGGTGTATAATATGTATAGGTGCACTTAACAATACAGTGGATAATTACGGTGCCAAAATTGCCTGTGAAGTTTGAGAACAGAAACTGGGGAAAAAACTGTGTCCTTAAGGGGTTAAACGGGCAATAAACACTTTGATATTGTAATATAAAATGTCTCATTATGAGAAGTAAAGAACTTTGCCCCCATTATGTTTTCCATTGTCCATGACCAGTTTACATGATCCTAACACTGTTATATTCTGCTCAGACATTTTTCTTAGTGTAGAAGCTTTTTATATAAGTCCCTAATAGTCCTTAGCAAAGGAGATACATTAAGAAATAGTAAGGATAATAAATTATTTAAAGGGAAACCTATGTTACAGCATGGTGGCTTCTATTACGTAATATTATTCTCAGACTAATATTTCTCTTGAATACATAATATTGCCTAGCATTGTTCAGTGTTTAGTGTCCCTTTAAATATCTTTTCCATGAGTGCATACCAGGTTAGGTTCAAGAGCATACACCTTTCTTGAGCAGTATATGGCGGTTGTGTTTGCAACAATACTTGTACCAATGTTCAGTGTATGCACAAAGTGCTCAAAACATGTGCACACTCCTGAGTCTTCCTCTGTATGCTGTCATAGAAAGGGGTACTTTTGATTATAGAAGTGCTATTCTGCTCTCCACTAGAATCATGAAAATGTAATTTTGACTTCCATGTCCCTATAATTCCAACAGGCACCACAATAGAATGTTAGTCCAATAAAATTATTACTGCACACTACAATGGGCTTCTATTTTTGTACATTAAAGGGACAGTCAAATCAAAATTAAACTATCATGATTCATATAGGGCATGCAATTCTAAACAACATTACAATTTACTTTTATCATCAAATTTGCTTTGTTCTCTTGGTATTCTTTTTTAAAAACTAAACCTAGGTTTGCTCAAACTAATTTCTAACACGTTGATGGCCGTCTCTTATCTCAGTGCATTTTCACAGTTTCTCACAGCTAGGCAGCGCTAGTTCATGTGTGTCATATAGATAACATTGTGCTCACACCCGTGGAGTTATTTACAAGCCAGCACTGATTGGCTAAAATGCAAGTCTGTCACAAGAGATAAGGGGAAAGTCTGCAGAGGCTTAGATACAAAGTAATCACAGTAATCACAGAGGTAAAAAGTATATTAATATAACATTGTTGGATTTGCAAAACTTGGTAATGTGTAATAGAGTATCTATCTTTTTAATCAATAAAAATGTTCAAGTCGACTGTCCCTTTAATTACTTGACTCAAGCAGACACTTCTTGTTGGCACAGCATTTAAAGAAGTCACCCTTATCTTTTAGTCAATTGTAATTGCTGTTAACTCATTTGGAATGTATACAATATCGCATTGCATACAAATTTGTTTGAATTTGCAAATAAAACTCAGGTAATTTTCCTTCTATAATTTTAGGTCATTTTTACAAGACATTGGGAAAGGGAATCCTATTGCTCAAGTCCTGAACACAGTTGACATTTCTAGTATACTCCTATTCCAATTCAATCTCAACTTTAAATGGTAATTTAATAAACAGAAGCCCATGTTTTTCCTGATCACTTGTTTTTATATAGTAAGTAACTACTGGCAGTTGTCCAAAAGAATGATTGCTCCTTGTTCTCCCCCTCCCTCTCTCTTTGTCGTCCTCCCTCCCTTCTCATCTGTACAAAAATGAGAGAAAGACGACCATCAATAACAGCCTCCTTTTACAATTCATTTTTCCAATTAAAAATCCATTCATACTAATGAATAATAGATAGAAGGGCAATCTTGTATATAACAGGGTTCTCTGATCCCTTGTCACTCATTTTCCTCAGCATCATAACTGGTTATTGTATTTCCTAGTAACTGGGGACTCACAAGTTGACAGTTCCCACACCCATGTCCCTCCATTTTTAATTTCCCTTCTGCTTATTCTGTATCATTTGTTTAAAATAATAACAGAATGAACAAATTCTGGCAATTACAGTGAATTTCCATATTTGAAATCAAGTTCAAGCGTTGCATATTCCTATAACATTCTTTGCAGGTTATACTAAATAGTTAAAGTGACAGCACTACTAATTATATCAAATATCTATCTATATATAAATGTAGGTGCATGAGAGGTATTGCTAAACTACCACAAAAAAAATAAAAATTAATTCTCAGCACTCTTAATGAATATATTGTGTATTTATTCATCATACTGTCCAAAAATGAAATAATACAACATGCCCAACATACTCACACACACCATGCACACCAGAAAGAAAAAGAAAAGGGGAGACAATATATATATATAAAACCCTAGGCATCAGATAGTAGGAGCCTTACCTATCTGTTCTCCTATCTGAATAAACATACGTCTGCACTGGCAACCTGGCTCCGGTATTCCTTTTCTCTTTTTTGTTGCTTGAAAAAATGATGCTGTCAGTGTCACGAAAAAAGCAGACACTGAAACCACACTATTGAGGATCAAAACAACGTCCATGAGGATTACATAGGAATGTCCCAAAGAGTAGTATATGGTTTAAACTTGTCTGAGTTCCATGTATCCAAATGTCCGATTTCCTCAGGTATATATCCCTTTAAGAGAATGTTACAACTCATATATTGTGCAGGGAAATGTCCTTTGTTATCAAACGGTCACAAAAGTATATGTAGGAAGTCCTTATCTAAGTAGCGGTCACATAAAACTGTTCCACACAGTAAAAAATTATCCTTTATCACCCATACACCCTAACGGAAGGGTCAGTATCGCTCTTTATGTATTCATCTGTATCGCCTTTTACGTATTCATCTGTGTACGTCTATTCAAGAATTACTGTGTTATGGCACTGTTAGACTCACAGGTAGACATTAACATATTCCTTAGATATTTGCATTATATGTACATTTCTATGTAGAGGGTCGAAGTCAACAGGTACAGCGAGACTTTGTAACAACCATCAGGTAATATTTACTCATGATTACCTCTTTCATCAGTATACCTTGACCAATTGTATCACAGGCAAGTATCTATATAGGTTTCAGCAGTTAAAGACCATATAGGGAATGGTGACGGTATTGTGCAGCAAACAATCTAGTAGCAGAACTCCGTGACCTGGGGACCTCGTGACCATGTGATCGCGATGCATCAATTACACACTCTGACGTGCGTTTTGGGACTCCGCCTTTTGTCAAGGAGTACAATGAACTGTAGGGATATCCCTCTATAAGTAGTGTAAAGAAAAGCTCTGATTGGGTCAATCACTCATGCGTCACTCATCATACCAACAAATCATATTAATATGTGTTACAAAGTGAAGTGCCG
Source organism: Bombina bombina (assembly GCF_027579735.1). Classification (NCBI taxonomy): domain Eukaryota; kingdom Metazoa; phylum Chordata; class Amphibia; order Anura; family Bombinatoridae; genus Bombina; species Bombina bombina. The sequence goes on from NC_069502.1 coordinate 444,671,586, forward strand.
ATATTAGCTATTCTAACTAAACAACTACCCATTAATGAAAATTGTACATATTTATTTACAACATAAGTCAAAAGATAATTTGTGTAGGGGAGACAGAGAAACACATTGTTGATGCTGTTAAACAATTATCATCATTGTTTGTTCACTGAACGGTCCTATCGTTCTGTTTAAACGTTCCAAAGAACCACTGATAATTGTCTGTATACAGTGACGCGTATCAGAGTGTGTCAATGATGACAAGTTTAAGTTTAAACCATATACTACTCTTTGGGACATTCCTATGTAATCCTTATGGACATTGTTTTGATTCTCAATGGTGTGGTTTATCATCTTCCACTTTTTTCATGACACTGACAGCATAATTTTTTCCCTAGGGACGCCTAGAGTTTTATATATATATATATATATATTCCCCCCCCCCCTTCCTTTTTCTTTTTTTCTTGTGAGCATGGTCTGTGTGAATGAAGAGTAGGTTGGGCATGTTGTATTATTTCATTTTTGAACAGTATGATGAATAAATACACGTTATGTTCATTAAGACTGCTGATAATTTATTTTTATTCTTTGCAGGTTATTCTGTAATGTTGATGGATCACCTCATTCTTTAAAGGGACAGTCTAGGTCAAAATAAACTTTCATGATTCAGACAGAGCATGTAATTTTAAAGGGGCATAATACCCAAATGTTTAAACACTTGAAAGTGATGCAGCATAGCTGTAAAAAGCTGACTAGAAAATATCACCTGAACATCTCTATGTAAAAAAGAAAGATATTTTACCTCAAAAGTTCCTCAGTAGCCACCTCCCATTGTAAATGATTTCCAAGCAGCATTTTAGTGTGTCTGTCCTGGGACAACTGAAAGGATGAGCCTCGTGCACTCTCATATTATTTCACCAATCAGGTAAAGGAAGCTTACTATGAAATCTCATGAGAGTTAAGTCAAATCTCATGAGATCAAAGTAAGAGTTCATGACCTCAGCACTGCTGATGCTGATTGGCTGCTGTTCATTTTTTCATTTTTTATTTTTTTTTACCTGCAGCTGGGAGCAGCTGAGTATAACTTTTTACACAGAACTTACTCTGCTGAGCTGAGGAGATTGTGAGGTAAAATATCTTCCTTTTTTACATAGAGATGTTCAGGTGATATTTTCCTGTCAGCTTTTTACAGTTATACTGCATCAGTTTCAAGTGATTTAGCATATGAGTATTATGTCCCTTTAAACAATTTTCCAATTTACTTTTATCACCAATTTTGCTTTGTTCTCTTGGTATTCTTAGTTGAAAGCTTAACCTAGGAGGTTCATATGCTAATTTCTTAGACCTTGAAGGCCACTTCTTTTCAGAATGCATGTTAACAGTTTTTCACCACTAGAGGGTGTTAGTTCAGGTATTTCATATAGATAACACTGTGCTTGTGCACGTGAAGTTATCTGGGAGCAGGCACTGTTTGGCTAAACTGCTGGGGCCCGATCCGATATGCAGCGTCGCCCGCAAAAGACGGCAACGCCGAATTTTGCGCGGGTTTGGTATACTATATACTGCATAACCTAAAAGTTACGCTCGTATATTTCTGCCTTCGCCCATAGTTTTTTGGGCCATAGGCAGGAATACCAAACCCGCGCAGTTTGGTATCCAATATACAGCGTAAGGACTTACGTGGCGAAAATGGAGAAATCTTACTCCATTTTCACCTCACCACAAAATCCAGCCGTTGTAAGCCTTACGCTGTCTATTGGAGCCCCGTAACTCCCTAAACTACCTGCCAAATAAAACCTAACACCTAACGCATGCGCAATGTCTATCTACCTGTCAACCGCGATCCCCCGCCGCAATCCCTAATAAAGTATTTAACCCCTAAACCACCGCTCCCGGACCCGCCGCCACCTACATTAAATGTATAACCCCCTAATGTGAGCCCCTACACCGCCGCCATCTACATTACCTACCCCCTAATGTGAGCCCCTTACACCGCCGCCACCTACGTTACCTACCCCCTAATGTGATCCCCCTACACCGCCGCCACCTACATTAACTACCCCCTAATGTGAGCTCCTACCCCGCCGCCAGCTATATTACCTACCCCCTAACGTGAGCTCCTACCCAGCCGCCAGCTATATTAAAATTATTAACCCCTAATTTAATCCCCCTACACCTCCGCCAGCTATATTAATTACATTAACCCCTAATTTAATCCCCCTACACCGCCGCCAGCTATATTAATTACATTAACCCCTAATTTAATCCCCCTATACCGCTGCCAACTATATTAAATTAATTAACCCCTAATCTAATCCCCCTACACCGCCGCCAGCTATATTAACCCTAATTATATTAGGGTTAATATAGTTAATATAGTTATTATATTATATATATTAACTATATTAACCCTAATTATATTAGGGTTAATATAGTTAATATCGTTATTATATTATATATATATTAAGTATAATAACCCTATCTAACTCTAACATCCCTAACTAAATTCTTATTAAAATAAATCTAATTAATATTAATATTATTAATTAAAATATTCCTATTTAAATCTAAATTCTTACCTATAAAATAAACCCTAAGATAGCTACAATGTAATTAATAATTACATCTTCATCCGATCCGGGCGATGTCTTCAATCAAGCGGCAGAGAAGAAGTCTTCCATCCGGTGATGTCTTCATCCAAGCGGCAAAGAAGAAGTCTTCCATCCGGCGATGTCTTCAATCAAGCGGCAGAGAAGAGGTCCTCCATCGTGGCGAAGTTTTCTTCCAAGCGGCATCTTCAATCTTCTTTCTTCGCTCCTCCAACGCGGAACATCCATCCAGCACGACGACTTCCCGACGAATGAGGTTCCTTTAAATGACGTCATCCAAGATGGTGTCCGTCAAATTCCGATTGGCTGATAGGATTCTATCAGCCAATCGGAATTAAGGTAGAAAAATCTGATTGGCTGATTGAATCAGCCAATCAGATTCAAGTTCAATCCGATTGGCTAAACCAAGGGGTATGTGGGTGGTGGGTTGTAATGTTGGGGGGTGGTATTGTGTTTTTTTTTTACAGGCAAAAGAGCTGATTTCTTTGGGGCATGCCCCGCAAAAGGCCCTTTTAAGGGATGGTAAGGTAATAGAGCTGTTAACTTTTGTATTTTAGAATAGGGTAGGGACATTTTTTTATTTTGGGGGGCTTTATTATTTTATTAGGGGGCTTAGAATAGGTGTAATTAGCTTAAAAATCTTGTAATCTTTTTTTATTTTTTGTAATTTAGTGTTTGTTTGTTTTTGTAATTTAGTTTAGTTTATTTAATTGTATTTTAGTTTAGATATTTGTAGTTTATTTAATTTATTGATAGTGTAGGTGTATTTGTAACTTAGGTTAGGATTTATTTTACAAGTAAATTGGTAATTATTTTAACTAGGTAGCTATTAAATAGTTATTAACTATTTAATAGCTATTGTACCTAGTTAAAATAAATATCAAGTTACCTGTAAAATAAATATAAACCCTAAAATAGCTACAATGTAATTATTAATTACATTGTAGCTATCTTAGGGTTTATTTTATAGGTAAGTATTTATATTTAAATAGGAATATTTTAATTAATAATATTAATATTAATTAGATTTATTTTAATAAGAATTTAGTTAGGGATGTTAGAGTTAGATAGGGTTATTATACTTAATATATATATAATATAATAACGATATTAACTATATTAACCCTAATATAATTAGGGTCAATATAGTTAATATATATAATATAATAACTATATTAACTATATTAACCCTAATATAATTAGGGTTAATATAGTTAATATAGCTGGCGGCAGGGTAGGGGGATTAGATTAGGGGTTAATCTATTTAATATAGCTGGCGGCGGTATAGGGGGATTAGATTAGGGGTTAATGTATTTAATATAGCTGGCGGCGGTATAGGGGGATTAAATTAGGGCTTAATAATTTTAATATAGCTGGCGGCGGGGTAGGGGGATTAAATTAGGGGTTAATAATTTTAATATAGCTGGCGGCGGTGTAAGGGGCTCACATTAGGGGGTAGTTAATGTAGATGGCGGCGGGGTAGGAGCTCACATTAGGGGGTAGTTAATGTAGATGGCGGCGGGGTAGGAGCTCACATTAGGGGGTAGTTAATGTAGATGGCGCCGGGGTAGGAGCTCACATTAGGGGGTAGTTAATGTAGATGGCGCCGGGGTAGGAGCTCACATTAGGGGGTAGTTAATGTAGATGGCGGCGGGGTAGGAGCTCACATTAGGGGGTAATATAGATAATGTAGGTGGCGGCGGGGTCCGGGAGCGGCGGTTTAGGGGTTAATAACTTTATTAGGTGGCGGCGGGGTCCGGGAGCGGCGGTTTAGGGGTTAATACATTTTTTATTGTTAGTATAGTAAGGGGGGATAGCGGATAGAGGGGTAGATGTGTCGGGCTATGTTTGGGAGGCGTGTTAGACAGTATGGGAGATTTAATAACTTAGTCAGGTTTTGTAGGCGCCGGCAGTTTCTAAAGTGCCGTAAGTCACTGGCGACTCCAGAACTTTACGCAGATTTCTGGACATCGCTGGTTTTTCAGACTTACGGCACTTTAGCATCTGACGGCGCCGTATATGTGATAGCTCGAGTTGCGAGCTGAAACTACGGGCGGCGGGGGTTCCCTCGCTTGCGCCGCAAACTACGATCTTTATCGGATCGCGCCCCAAGTCTGTCAAAAGAACTGAGATAAAGGGGCAGTTTGCAGAGGCTTAGATACAAGATAATCACAGAGGTTAAACGTATATTATTATAACTGTGTTGGTTATGCAAAACTGGGGAATGGGTAATAAAGGGATTATCTATCTTTTAAAACAATACAAATTCTGGTGTAGACTGTCCCTTTAAGGAATCTGCTGAATACAAGTGCATAGAAACTGGTGAAACTTGTAATACTAAAGAAGTTAACCTATTAGCAAATTTCACCCCATAAATATAGATATATTTCTGTGGAGTTTTAAGCATGGCAATTGGCATCTATCAATTTCAAGTTTTAATGAATTGCCATGAACCTCACAACAAAGGGGTGTCTGCTTTTTCAAATTAGGGTTGGATGTCTTTCAGAATTTTAGTTGATCTCCTTATAAAATAGATATTGTCTGCATTTCTAAGCACCTGTACCACCTTGAGTAGGGATTGGGAACCTTAGCCCTCCAGATGTCTCAGAACTACATTTCCCATGATGCTCAACTGGACTTCAGACTTCAGAGTGCCTAAGCATCATGGGTAATGTAGTTCTGAAACATCAGGAGTGCCAAAGATTCCCATCCCTAACCTAGAGGGACAAGTGATCCCTCTTTTTTAAAGTCCTGCTGACTGGACATAAGAGAATGTTGTTTTTTTTGTTTAATATATTTACAGCAAGCACAAACAACTCACAAATACAAGAGGGGATACTCCTTTAAATGGGTGAGCCTCATTCAACAGGTGAAATTATAATGATACAGATGGAATTCACATGCCTACTGGGTGACTTTTTAGATGTTCTGGCTTCTTAAAGAGAGGTTAATACAAGAAAACTAGTAACTAGTAACCCTTTTTTAGTAAGAGAAAAGTTCCTTCCTTAAGGAGGGGGGTCACATCCTCAGTTGACTATCAAGTAGCAATAGGTATAGCTTTAAAGAACCATAAGTATATAAAACAAATTCATGCAGTGGTTACCTCTCTCTATCTACAATACACAGTAACATGTGAGACTCCTTATTTAAAGGAGGCAATCTACTGTGTTCATCTGGTTACCCGGTAATTAGCATAACAATTGCAAATACCAACAGCATTGGTCCTATATTCACAGGTTTGGCAATTGTAAAGAAGCCCTTATGATCTGCTAACCAAAACACATATCAGAAAATGCACTTAAAAGTTATCATGTGTTTATCATAGTAATGAAAGCATTTATGAACTTATGACTTGCATGCTGTTTTTTCATGTATGTTACAGGCAATGGCATAACACGATCACTTTTGTTGTGCTGTGTTTTTCTGTAAACTAAAAAGGTACATAAAATTAACTAAAATTTTCTTTAGAACAGTTGTCTGAATGACTCATAAGTGAAGGTGTTTATTCATGTGCGAGAGTTGGGTCAGCGTTTAATATAATGACTAATCAGCCACAGTGTCTCTTCTTTGACTGACGTTTGCAGGGTTAATTTTCAAGAAAATAATTAAAAAAAAAATTACAAAATAAATTAAGAGAATATTAAAAGCTGTTATATTTTAATAAGCATAATTTAAACATTTTATATTACAATCTGATAGGCCTAGATTATAAGTGGAGCAATACATTGAGCGTTAACTGTGCTCAAGGTAAAAAAAATAGCGCTCCCAAGTTAGCGCAGGTATTACAAGTTGAAAGTAAAAAGTTAGAGCGGAAGTGAAAGACTCAGGCATGCTAACTTCAGGACTTCTGATTTCTTGAAAACTCCATCTACCCATAGACTTCGATGGGGTGCACTAAAGAACTCTATTTAGAACATAAGAACACATATTCAAAACACATAAAAACATATTAAAATTTTATTAAAATGATATTTCATATTTCAAGGTATTTGACCGTGAAGGCCTCAAAAGTGTTCATATGTGTATATATATATATATATATATATACACTGTATATATGTGTGTGTATTTTTGTATGCACATACATATACAAATACAAATACATAATAATTACAAATACAAATACATAAATATACATGTATACAAATGTCAGAGCATAGCTTGTCAGGGTATTTGTAGTTGCAGCATGAGTGTAGTTGTTTAACCCCTTAAAGGGACATAATACTCATATGCTAAATCACTTGAAACTGATGCAGTATAACTGTAAAAAGCTGACAGGAAAATATCACCTAAGCATCTCTATGTAAAAAAGGAAGATATTTTACCTCACAATCTCCTCAGCTCAGCAGTGTAAAAAGTTATACTCAGCTGCTCCCAGCTGCAGGTAAAAAAAAAAAAAAATTGAAGAAATGAACAGTAGCCAATCAGCATCAGCATTGCTGAGGTCATGAACTCTTACTGTGATCTCATGAGATTTCACTTAACTCTCATGAGATTTCATAGTAAGCTTCCTTTACCTGATTGGTGAAATAATATGAGAGTGCACGAGGCTCATCCTTTCAGCTGTCCCAGGACAGACACACTAAAATGATGCTTAGAAATCCTTTACAATGGGAGGTGGCTACTGAGGAACTTTTGAGGTAAAATATCTTTCTTTTTTACATAGCGATGTTCAGGTGATATTTTCTAGTCAGCTTTTTACAGCTATGCTGCATCACTTTCAAGTGTTTAAACATTTGGGTTTTATGGCCCTTTAATGACCACAGCACTTTTCCATTTTCTGTCCGTTTGGGACCAAGGCTATTTTTACATTTTTGCGGTGTTTGTGTTTAGCTGTAATTTTCCTCTTACTCATTTACTGTACCCACACATATTATATACAGTTTTTCTCGCCATTAAATGGACTTTTAAAAGATACCATTATTTTCATCATATCTTATAATTTACTATAAAAAAATTATAATATATGAGGAGAAATTGGAAAAAAACACACTTTTTCTATTTTTGACCCCCAAAATCTGTTACACATCTAATACCACCAAAAAACACCCATACTAAATAGTTTCTACATTTTGTCCTGAGTTTAGAAATACCCAATGTTTACATGTTCTTTGCTTTTTTTGCAAGTTATAGGGCCATAAATACAAGTAGCACTTTGCTATTTCCAAACCACTTTTTTTCAAAATTAGCGCTAGTTACATTGGAACACTAATATCTTTCAGGAATCCCTGAATATCTATTGACATGTGTATATATTTTTTTAGAAGACATCCCAAAGTATTGATCTAGGCCCATTTTGGTATATTTCATGCCACCATTTCACCGCCAAATGCAATCAAATAAAAAAAATTGTTCACTTTTTCACAAATGTTTTCACAAACTTTAGGTTTCTCACAGAAATTATTTACAAACAACTTATGCAATTATGGCATAAATGTCTGTAAATGCTTCTCTGGGATCCCCTTTGTTCATACATAGCAGACATATATGGCTTTGGCTTTGCTTTTTGGTAATTAGATGGCTGCTAAATGCCACTGTGCACCACACGTGTATTATTCCCAGCAGTGAAGGGGTTAATTAGGGAGCATGTAGGGAACTTCTAGAGTTAATTTTAGCTTTAGTATAGTAGAGAACCCCAAGTATTGATCTAGGCCCATTTTGGTATATTTCATGCCACCATTTCACCGCCAAATGCGATCAAATGAATTTTTTAAAAACAATTTCACACGTGTATTATGGCTAGCAGTGAAGGGGTTAATTAGGTAGTTTGTAGGGAGCTTGCAGGGTTAATTTTAGCTTTAATGTAGAGATCAGCCTCCCACCTGACACATCAGACCCCCTGATCCCTCCCAAACAGCTCCCTTCCCTCCCCCACCCCATAATTGTCCCTGCCATCTTAAGTACTGGCAGAAAGTCTGCCAGTACTAAAATAAAAAGGTATCTTTGAATTTCTTTTTATTATTTTTTAGCATATTTACATATGCTGCTGTGTAGGATCCCCCTTTAGTTCCCAACCTCCCTGACCCCCCCAAAACAGCTCTCTAACCCTCCCCCTCTGCCTTATTGGGGGTCATCTTGGGTACTGGCAGCTGTCTGCCAGTACCGAGTTTGCAAAACAAATATATGTTTTTTTATTTTTTTTCCTGTTTTTTCTGTAGTGTAGCTTCCCCCCCATCACTGCAATAACCGGAAAGCAGCTGGAAGCGAGCAGGATCGCTTCCAGCTGCTTTCCACAACAAGGACGTGCAGGGTACGTCCTTGGTCGTTAACTGACTTTTTTTAGAGGACGTACCCTGCACGTCCTTGGTCGTTAAGGGGTTAAGTGTGGAGTTTTGAAGAGCGTGGATTTATTCATGGAGTTAGACTCTGGAGTTGTGAACTTATAAAAAAGTACTTATTTCTAATCTCCCTATATTTTCCCTGTCCATTAAATATGCTAGACTTTCTCCTGTGTGCCTTTACTTTATCCTGCCTAAAGTCACAGCTCCTCCATTCACAAACAGAACTCAAACTATTCATATCTCTCCTTCTCTTCTATACTCTCCCCTCTACAACACACACAAACTGTATTCTCAAATCTCTTAGTCAGTCATGTTCCACTGATACCAAGCTTAGACGCTCACATAAGACACACTCTCATCTTCTTTCTCTTACCATCTTTCTACTCCTTGCAACTTGAGATGTCTCACCTAACCCAGGTCCACTCGCTGCCTCTCTCTGCTCACTGCCACAACTGATACCTCCAAAATCCTGCCCGCATAAACCTCTCAATCTCATTAACTGCACTTTTTTTAATACCCCACAATTCTCTTGTGCCCTTTGCAATGCACACTCTGTATGCTACAAGCTCAATTCTATTCACAACCTTTTTATTTCAGGATCACTTAACCTGTTAACCCTCATGGAAACTTGTCTCTCCTCCTCTAAAACAACTGCTGTAGACTCTCTGTCATTTGGTGGCCTGCACTTCAGTCACACTCCCAGGACATGAAATAGGATAACTACAATGCTCTGTCTTGGGTTCCTTGCTTTTTTCTATCTATACATCCTCCCTTGGGAAACTTATATCCTCCTTTGGCTTCCAGTACCATTATATGCTGATGATACCCAAATCTATCTTTCCTCTCATGATCTCTATACTCATCCAGATTACCAACTGTCTCTCTGCAATTTCCTCTTGGATGACTTTGTACTACCTTCAACTCTGTCTAAAACTGAGCTGCTTCTTATTCCTGCCTCTCCAAGACATCCTGCACCTGATATTTCTCTTACAGTTGGAAACTCTATTTTCAGTACCTCACTCCAGGTCCACTGTCTTGAGGTCACACTTGACTCTGACTTCACATTCATTCCACATATTCAAGCTCTTCCCAAAGCCTGACATGCACACCTATATAATATTTCAAGAATTTGAACTTGCCTTACTAAAGAAACTCCAAATATACTAATTAATTCCCTCATTTTGTCACACATTGACTACTGCAATCTGCTTCTTGCCTTCCCAAAAACTGCCTCTTCCATCCCTCCAATCAACCATGAATGCTTCAGCTAGACTCATCCACCTAAGTCATCAACCTACTGTACATAAGCTGCTCTGCTCTGCCAGTCTCTATACTGGTTACCCATACACTTTAGAATACAATTTAAAGTATTAACCCTCACCTACAGGGAGTGCAGAATTATTAGGCAAATGAGTATTTTGACCACATCATCCTCTTTATGCATGTTGTCTTACTCCAAGCTGTATAGGCTCGAAAGCCTACTACCAATGAAGCATATTAGGTGATGTGCATCTCTGAAATGAGAAGGGGTGTGGTCTAATGACATCAACACCCTATATCAGGTGTGCATAATTATTAGGCAACTTCCTTTCCTTTGGCAAAATGGGTCAAAAGAAGGACTTGACAGGCTCAGAAAAGTCAAAAATAGTGAGATATCTTGCAGAGGGATGCAGCACTCTTAAAATTGCAAAGCTTCTGAAGCGTGATCATCGAACAATCAAGCGTTTCATTCAAAATAGTCAACAGGGTCGCAAGAAGCATGTGGAAAGACCAAGGCGCAAAATAACTGCCCATGAACTGAGAAAAGTCAAGCGTGCAGCTGCCAAGATGCAACTTGCCACCAGTTTGGCCATATTTCAGAGCTGCAACATCACTGGAGTTCCTAAAAGCACAAGGTGTGCAATACTCAGAGACATGGCCAAGGTAAGAAAGGCTGAAAGACAACCACCACTGAACAAGACACACAAGCTGAAACGTCAAGACTGGGCCAAGAAATATCTCAAGACTGATTTTTCTAAGGTTTTATGGACTGATGAAATGAGAGTGAGTCTTGATGGGCCAGATGGATGGGCCCGTGGCTGGATTGGTAAAGGGCAGAGAGCTCCAGTCCGACTCAGACGCCAGCAAGGTGGAGGTGGAGTACTGGTTTGGGCTGGTATCATCAAAGATGAGCTTGTGGGGCCTTTTCGGGTTGAGGATGGAGTCACCTTCTTCAAGCAGTGGTAAAGGAAGAAGTCTGCATCCTTCACGAAAAACATGATTTTCATGCAGGACAATGCTCCATCACATGCGTCCAAGTACTCCACAGCGTGGCTGGCAAGAAAGGGTATAAAAGAAGAAAATCTAATGACATGGCCTCCTTTTTTCACCTGATCTGAACCCCATTGAGAACCTGTGGTCCATCATCAAATGTGAGATTTACAAGGAGGGAAAACAGTACACCTCTCTGAACAGTGTCTGGGAGGCTGTAGTTGCTGCTGCACGCAATGTTGATGGTGAACAGATCAAAACACTGACAGAATCCATGGATGGCAGGCTTTTGAGTGTCCTTGCAAAGAAAGGTGGCTATATTGGTCACTGATTTGTTTTTGTTTTGTTTTTGAATGTCAGAAATGTATATTTGTGAATGTTGAGATGTTATATTGGTTTCACTGGTAAAAATAAATAATTGAAATGGGTATATATTTGTTTTTTGTTAAGTTGCCTAATAATTATGCACAGTAATAGTCACCTGCACACACAGATATCCCCCTAAATAGCTATAACTAAAAACAAACTAAAAACTACTTCCAAAACTATTCAGCTTTGATATTAATGAGTTTTTTGGGTTCATTGAGAACATGGTTGTTGTTCAATAATAAAATGAATCCTCAAAAATACAACTTGCCTAATAATTCTGCACTCCCTGTATAAAGCAATAAAAATCAATAGTATAAATACATATATACATTATATATATATATATATATATATATATATATATATATATATATATATATATATATATATATATATGCATTTATACTATTGATTTTTAAAAAAAATATTTTAGTACATCCATTAGAATTATTTACATAAATTATTAATATTTTTCAATATTTTAGATTTAATAAATTCATAACACACCTTAATATAACTCATTTTGGATTAGCAGACATGAAGAATTAGTATACTTCTGTCAGGCTTATGTGCGCAAAACCAAAAGGAGTACACTAATTCTTCATGTGCGCTGACACAACATGAGTTATAGTAAGGTAAGTTATGTATTTATTAAATATAGAATATTGAAAAATATTGATAATTAAAGTGAAAGTCAACTTTAGTATATCGCTATATATGGTTATAAAATACATTTAAAAATAAGTGAACTTTCATTCATGATTTTGCTCTAATTCTATTTTTACCCCTACTTCTTTACCTTCAAAGCCGCAAGACTTGATCACCGTTACTCCGCCTGCATGAAATTATTATTATTATTTTTTTTTTATTAAATATTTTTATTATAAGCATAAGTTATCACAACTCTTTCAAACATTACAGATATGAAGTAAACACAGAAATCACAGGAATGACATCTCGCATTATATTGAAATGACATGGATATTGCGTAACATAACCAGGCTTTCACCTCCATTCCTAACAGTTCTAAAGGTCAAACTATACCTGAGTGGGAGGTGAAAGGAGGAGTGAGTAGGAGTGTTCACAGGTTGGGAGAGTCGTTGTCAGTTGGTAGGTTAAGGTTATGCGCGGGACCAACAAGGGCCACCGCTCCAAAGGAGTGAAATCTAGATTCAGCCATCCTTGCACTGTCGTGGGCTAAAGTACCCCCTCTGAGGGGGAAGAAGGTATTAGATGGGGGGGGGAAGGGGGGGGCTCATTGAGTGGAGGGGGGGGATGGACAGACCTTCCTGGTCCCGTATCAGGGGCCAGTGACACTGAGGGGCAGGAGATCCTAACGTTTAGCTCTGAGGCTCTGTAGGTAAGCTTCCCAGGGTTCCCAGACAAGACAGAACATTTCCGACTTGCGCCGGACTCTGTAGACAAAGTCTTCCATGGACTTGACATAATTTAGGTATTCCATTACACTCTGCCATTTTGGAGGGTGCACTTTTTTCCAGTTCCTGGCAATTGCCATTTTAACTGAGGTGAGTATGTATATAAGAAGGGTTCTCTTGTGCGGAGGCACTGTCTCCAAACCCAAGTGCAGAAGAGCCATTCCAGGGTCCTTTATCTCTGGAAGGCCCATCAAGCCACAGATCCTACTGGTCTTACTCCAGAGTGACTTTAGGTTGGGACAAGTCCACCAGGTGTGTAGTGGGGTGCCAATGCCACCACAGTTTCTCCAACAGGAGGGGGAGTGATTAGGATAGAGGGTCTGCAGTCTGGTCGGGACCAGGTGCCACCTGGTGAGCATTTTAAAGTAGAGCTCGTACATCGTGGTGCAATGTAAAGCAGCCTTGGTCTTGGCGATGGCCAATGCCCATGTCTTAGGGGAGTATACCGTTTTTAGATCTGCCTCCCAGGAGAGCATGTGTCTCGTCTTAGGAATTGTGGGCGGAACCAGTAGGCATCGATAGTGTGCCGTGAGGGGTTTATAGGTCTGGAGGCCCGTTTTCCATCTAGATTCCCAAGCCGTAAGAGGCCGTGGGGCATCTCTCAGGAACCCCCAGGCTTTTAGTAAAGATCTTAATCTTAGAAGTTCAAATTCCAATTGCCGCGGGACCTCAAAGTTTGCCACCATCTCGTCTTGCGTTAGAAGCCGACCTTCTACGTAAAAGTCACCTACTGTCAAAATTTCGATCTGCCGCCACCAGTTCAGTCTCATGTTGGGGAGGGTCTGAAGTATGGGGAGTACAGGTTGGATAGGAGAAGGATGGGGGGGCGATCTGGGTGTGGTGTCGCAATTTATACCATAGCATTTGGCATCCTCTCACAATTGAGTTCCAGATGGTTTGTACGGTGGCAAGATGCGGGGGGAACCACAGCAAATCAGATAGATCTATATAGGCAGGTAGTGATGCCTGTTCCAGTTCCCTCCATCTCGTGGGAGGGAGGTCTCGTCCCCAAGCTGAGACATGAGAGATCATTGCCGCCTCATAGTACATCTTCACGCTTGGCAATCCCAGCCCTCCCTGATCCAGGGGGGACTGTAAGATTGAGGCCGCGACTCTAGGTTTCTTGTTGTTCCAGACATATCTATTGAAAAGGGTCTGAAAATTTTTCAGAAGCTTATCTGGGACTGGGAGGGGAATACATCGCATAATGTACGTTAGCTTGGGTAGTAGCATCATCTTCAGGGCTGCAATTCTACCCATCCAGGAGAGTTCGTCATATTTCTTTGCTCTCAGGTGTTTGTCAACTGCCTTCAACAAGGTGTGGTAGTTCTCCTGGAGGACCGTCTCCTTGTCATGAGACAAGAAGACCCCAAGGTGCCGGATACCTCTGGTAGACCATTTGAAGGAGTATTGCTGTCGCAAAGCTCTCTGTTCTTGATGGTCAAGATGGATCGGGAACGCCTCCGTCTTGGCTACATTTATTTTGTAATTAGAGAGTACACCGAATCTTTCAATGAGAGCCATCAGCGGTGACTCCTCGCTCAGCTGTGGTAAACGCAACTTGGTTAAGAATTGCCCCAACTCCTCACCGCTCACCGGTGGGTCGTTAGAACCGCTGTCTAGATCATAAAGGGCAGCATAACAGTCTGAGAAGGCTTGACCAATCTCCCTAGGATAGTGGACCATGCCGCGGACAGAGTTGATGGTCGGGATCCTACTGGCAACCGCCCTATTACGAAGTTTGCGGGCCAAAAGCCTATCGGCTTTGTTCCCTTTGCTATAGTATATTTGTTTTAATTTGAATAGGTTGGTTTGCACTTTTAAAAGCTCTCGTTTGTTGATCTCAGACCTTATTACACCCACCTGGGTGGCAAGAGCGGGGTCTGGGGCTTTTTTGTTGGCCATCTCTAGGAGTCTCAGTTCGGCGTACAGTTTCGATAAGGGGATCTTATGAGCCGCTTTCCATTGGGCCTTTTTCTTTATGAAATGACCTCTCAGGTACGCTTTGAGGGTGGCCCAAACTATTTCGAGACTCGTATCCCCAGTGTCGTTATGTGCCAAGAAATCTAGGATGATTTCATTTAGGAGTGGAATCTCTGTTTCCACGAGACACTGGTCTGGAAGTTTCCAGGACGGCCTACAGTCAAGGGACTGTAAGGTTAAGAGTTGGGCGCTAACCATATCGTGGTCTGACCACGGACAGGGCTTGATCCTTGACATGGCAAATTTGTCAAGTGTCCATGAGTCGCAGAGCAGATAATCCAACCGGGAGTATGAATTATGAGGTACCGAGTGGTGTGTGTAGTCTAGTTCGGTCGGAGCTAAGCATCTCCAGACATCAAACAGTCCAAATTGATACATTAGCCTACGGAAGGCCAATGACAGTGAAATTAGGTTACGGTCAGTTGGGTGGTTTGTGTTTTTTTTCTTGTCAAGCACTGGGTCCCAGACCAGATTCAGATCGCCCCCCACCAAGAGATGTCCTCTCTTGATTAGATCTAGCTTGTTCAAGAATTTTCGGAGAAAGGGGAACTGTCCCGTATTCGGGGCATAGATGGATGCCAACGTGTAGAGGGCTCCATTCAGGGCACAAACTAGGATAAGGAATCTACCCTCAGGGTCTCGTTCAATATGGTCTATCCTACAACTGACATCACGGTGGATCACTATGGCTACTCCTCTTTTTTTTTTCGTATAGGAGGCAGTTTCACAGATCGGGTACAAAGGGGAACTCCTGGGCTGTTTAGAGCCCCTTTCCCAGTGGGTCTCCTGCAGAAACATTAAGTGTATTTTGTGGGTGAATAGGTAGTTATACAGGAGACTCCTTTTAGTAGGTGTGTTAAGTCCCTGGACGTTCAGGGTGGCAGCCAAAACGGGAGCCATGTTATGAGCGGATGCCTCCTGGGTAACAAGTGAGGACCTCAGTTGCGGGCAAGGGGATAGGTTTTAAGGCAGGTGGTGCAGGTAAGTGGGGATGAGGGGATATGGGTGGGGAAAGGAGGGAGGCGGGTGTTGGGAGCACTTCAGGCCACGAACAGGATGTCTTGAGTTTCAGACGCTACTAGCGTATGTCGATGTGTATATAAACACTATCACAATGAGTGATCTCGCAACTAACAGTTGGAGAGCACAACTATAGATGTGTGGGGGGGGGAGAGGCCAGCAGAAATAGCCGAGCCCCAGTCAGTCAGTTTAAAACGTGCAAGAATAAGAAGAGAGAGAGAGAGGGAAAGAGAGAGAAAAAGAAAACTCTCTCCCCCCCTCTCTCCCGTCCCCAGTCCTTATTTTAATTATCTCGCTGTAAGCGAGAGTCTTATATTATATTACTGTAATGGACGCATATTGTTATCTCTGGTATAAGGCTAAGAGAAAAATTGGGGTAAGGGAAGTCTAATCTCAGCTCTGCTAGAATGAAGATTGGGGGAGAGAGTGAAAGACTCGTGTGTTAGTCTGTATTTAGGGTTCTCTGTCTATAGTATCTCCTCGAGGGAGGTTGTGTGCATACAAGGTGCTCTTGTGGGGCAAGGTATTCCAGGCCCCAAATTTCTGCTATTATGGACCGAGATATTAGAATGGACAGCCCAAAGCAATAAAAAGAAAAACAACCATAAACAACATCAACATCCTTATAAACAGACAATATATGATGGCCATCGTCAGTTCGCAGGGGCTAAACTTGGGAGGGGTGTCGACCTTGTACCTTAGGGCTATTTTCTCATGGAAATCTGACGGCCGCCAGGTTGAGAACTAGTCTAATTCCTGATTGATCAGGTATAAGTGGGGGTGGCTGTTAGTATAAATGGCATGAGATCGTCACAATCGAGGGGGCATATATTCAAGGTGATTATGGACAGCTATAAATGGTGTACTTAACATTAGGGATATTGGTCACAAGTGGGGATTGAAATGTGTGCAACTCCTGACGATAGCCATCTAAACTTTGTGAGGTATATACATAAATATCAGTTGGAGCAGCAACAAAGTAAACAGTAACAACATGAATAAGGATAACAACCCATAATGATGACCATCAGCCCAAAAGGAGAAACTTGGGGATTGCATAATTCTATGGCCTCAAGGCTGCTATTTCATGGGAGAAGAGTAGGAAAAGGGGGGGAAAGAGGGAGGAGGGAAGAAGAGTAGTGTAGAAAGGTGTAGAGAAAAAAGAGGAGAGAAACAGGAGAGAAGTGGAGGGAAAACAAGGGGGAGAGACAGCCAGAGAACAACAATGTAGAAAACATCCATTGTGTCTTAGTAGTCTCACCAATCTTCGCGTCTCTGTAGAAGTAGAGAGTCTCTCAATTAAAAGTCCCCAGTTGGAGAGATAACTATCAGCACATCAGAGCAATGACCAGTATGGAATGTCTCATGTGGGAGCGTCTCTAGTCTTTGATATCGAGGTATTCCTCTGGTCACTGCTGGGTCTCTGCGGAAGGGCGCCCCACTCAGGGGCAGATGCTCTCAGGCCTCTACCTGGTACAATTGCTTGGGGAGGTACCGGTAGGTCCTGAGGTAGTAGACCCCATCTTTGGAGTAACTCCCTTGCCTGTTGAGGTGAGGATGCCGCATATTGCTGTCCATCTTTATTGATGTAGAGCTTAACAGGGAAGCCCCACCTGTATTTGATGCCTTTGTCCCTCAAGATTTTAGTGTAGGGTTGATAGTGTCTTCTTATCTGGAGGGTGTGGGGAGAGAGATCTTGGAATACCTGGATGTCAGCATATTGCTCCGGGAGTGACTTATCACTTGCCAGGGTTCTCAGGAGTTTCTCTCGAAAAGTATAATAGTGTAGACGGGCTACCACATCTCTTGGCTTATCGCCTTCGGCCGTCCTCGGCCTCAGGGCTCTATGGGCTCTGTCAAGGAGCATCTCTTTCTCAATCTCCGGACCAAGGACTGCGACAAAAAAATCTTGCAGGAATTTTTCAAGCTCCTGTGGGGGCACAGATTCAGGGATACCCTTCACCCTAATATTGTTGCGACGAGTCCTGTCTTCGAGGTCTGCAAGTTTGAGTTCCAGGTCAGTAATCTGTTCTGCAAGACTCTGCAAGTAATCTAAGAGGTTGCCATGATCTACTCTGAGGTCTTCCTGCTTGCGCTCCAGCGCATCAGTTCTTTCCCCTATTAGGGCTATGTCTCTTTTCAGATCAGCGTGGCCCTTATCAAACTTCTTAGAGAGGGAGTCGTGATGCGAGGCCAATAGTGACCTGATAGAGTCCATAATGTTGTTATCTGTGTCAGCATCTTGGTGTTGAAGACGGCCTGTGGCCTGGGTTAGTGTTGTTCGGATGCGAACATCGTTAAGGCTGCTTGTGTCCGAGGCATCCTCCTCCGAGCCAGATTGCTGTCTAGGTGTATGTTGGTTAAAGTGGTCGGCAACTGTCCTCTTCGGAGGTTTGTGGGAATTTTGTTTTCTTTTAAAGGCTTGCGGCATCTTGTGCTTTTGCAATTGTAGTGGCATGAGATATAGAGGACAAATAGTGGGAAAGAGTAAAGACTGTTTTGCACTATAAAGATATCCGTTATAGGACCGACTGGGGCTATGGCATCAGGGCGTAGAGCTATTACATTGTCTTCACAATTTCTGGCATCTCCTGTGAATTGTGACTGAGCTAGCTAGAAACTGTGCCTTAAGATCTGAGAGCAGAAATAGTTTTCACTGAGGTGTATAGTCTAGTCTCTCCCCTGGGGGGTTGTCCCCTTAGGACGATGTGGGGTAAGGTATGGGGGTATGACCCGCAGGCAATCAGGGCCGGCGGGAAAGGGAGGGGAGAGACCGGCGAGGGAGCTGTGGTTAAAAGACAAAATTTGGGTATATAGTGTGGGCAGGTTGGAACTGTAGACATTAATCAGGGAGCAAAATTGTTGACGTTGAAGCTGCAGCTATGTAAAATTAATGCTGCCAGTTAAGCTGCAGAGCGTCTCTGTTAATCACCTAACACACACAGTCCCAGAGGATACCTTTAAAGGCACTGTAGAAATAAAAGTGAGGAGATTGCATGAGGCTCAATGTGTTAATATTATTATCTCCCGTTATAACTAGCCCCCTCAATACTGTGATCTCTAATGAGGCCTTCTCAGATTGCCACGTGGGTGTGGATTAGGGAGAGAACAGCTCACAAATCTCCATTGAGGGCCCCCACTATAATGAGTTCAAAAAGTACCTGCGTGTGTTAGAAGTATGCTGAGGTAGGCAGTCCACAGGACCCTTTTATTATCTCCTTAGTCTGACCACTCTGTTAGCTTTCACTTAGACTCCCTGTTTATTATGCGGTAGTTGAGCTGCACCGGAGCGGGTCTCCTACTCCCCGGGACCAAGTGAGATGAATATAAGCTCAGGCGTTAGAGGCCTCCAGGTCCCCTCGCAAATAGGTTATGTTAGGATGCCAGTTGTCCGCACAGTAACAGCGTATTTACCCACTTCACTTCAGTGTCGGATCGCAGATCACTGCAGCACTTTTTCTCGTAGGGTATAGCGGAGCCTTCTCTTTCACTGCTGCTTGGTGACGTCAGCCTGTAATGGCGCTCGTTCGCGCCCCTCCGTTTGCAGGTCACACAATCGGGAAAACTTCTCAAACACTTGAAGTGCCGATACACTTCTCCCCGCCAACTCACATATATTCCCTCAGGCAGCCGATCGGTCCACAGCCAGCCCGGGAAGCAGACAGTGCAGTCTGTGGGGTCAGCTCCACATGGTGTTCTGTCCCAGCTCCGCTTGCAATATGGTCCCAAACAGTGGATATGAGCAGTGAATCCCCGTTTCAGAGTCAAAGTGGGACCTCACACACTTCGTTAACTTAAGTGACTTAGAAAATAGTAAAATAAATAAAAAAAAAAGAATTATGCAGGAGCTCTGTCACTCTGCTTCTGCTCTGCTCGCAGGCTAACTCCGCCCCCCCTGAAATTATTTTTTTTATTTAGCTGTGAAGAATACCGATGTATCAACTTCATTGGTCCCCCATGGAGCGTCTAAAACTGTTAGATCGACGACCCCATTTTGAAATGTGCATGCGGCTATCCTAGAAGTTCATCCATGATCAGATGCACGTTCATCATAGTCGCATGTGCATTTATCCATTCTTTTTTATTATCAAATATCAATGTTACAACATTAAAGATCAATGTTACACAATCCACTGCGATAGAGTAGTATTACGGTAGTCGTTGCAAACATTGAAAACAAAAAAGCATGGTGCAGATATCAGTATACATTGATAACTGGCATAAGAGGTTTTATGAATTACCTTTTTACGCTTATATGATGAATTAGATAAATTATACTGAACAAACACGAGTTGTAGAACTATATAATAAAGGTCTATGACAAATTCACTAGTTAGAGTGAGGACTAGAGGTATGTGATGCATTCACCCATAGAGCCTATGATAAAGAAGACCCACACTCCCTTCCAAAATATTACAGGTCACTCTTGGACTATAGTGTTTACATAGTATAGAAAAAGCTAGGAGGGAGCGTAAGCATACAAGTCTGTTTAATAATGTGAAGTTAGCTTACAATTAAGTGGCTTGTCCTTAACCTTAAATAGACGAAGCAATAAAAAAAGAGAGAAACCCCAATGAAACAAGCGACCACTTCTAGGTCTAACACTATATAATTATGGAAGAGGGGGCATTATATAAAGTTGAATAAGGAGTCGCTCACATACCTCAAATTGTGTGTATGAGGGTATGATTACACTGGCGGTATTTGCAAGATAAACCGCATATTTAGTCTCCGGGCAAAGTTGCAAAAAGTACCATAGTACATTAGTTGGAGGGGGGGGTGGGATAAAACAAGGAGGTAGCTGGATATAATTAGAAATAAAACAATATTGTTGGGCTAAAGTATCTATTCTTAACTCCTATTTGTGAAACTTTAGGAATCGTATCACAGAGAAACATATAAATAACCAGGCACAGCTTGTGGTTTGTAAGCAGGAAAGCTAACCTCCTACAATAAAGTGTAATTATGTATGGCAGGCACCACCTCGGCCGCTGGTAGTGCAACCACACCAAACAAGTAAACGAGAGGTGCAAAATTACTTTAGTTTTAAGGCTAAGCTATAAGCAGAGCTGGCTATATTATAGTAGAATAACCGCTGTGTGGTGTTATGATAAACTGCATAAATGAAACTAATCCTTGTCAAATCGTTTTACACTTCCTGGTCCTGGGAGAGAGGGAATGTGTAATACTTGAGAAGGTTCAGACCCTTACAAATAAGTATTGTCTACGCAGCTCCAGGAGGAAACGGGCTAAATGAGAATATATAACTAGGTTTTATAATAAAAAGCATAAGGTGCCTGAAAGATATCCAACTTTTCATTATCATACAGAGGGCAACAGTACATGTACAGCTACAGGTTAATAATATGGGAGACTGATATAGGCTGCCTATATATTTGGGATTAACATGGTGCAGTCTACAGTAGCGAGCAAAGTCCATACAATACTTAAAGGTTAATGTAGCTTGACAGCTTAATCATAGGTGTATAATATGCTATGGAAAAGAAACATCATTTTATGCTATTGTCCCTGTTCAGCATATGTGTGCCAGTCTATATCCATACCGTGCTGTAGCAATGGTTTTAGAACATATAATGGAAATGCTGTGGCTATCCCACTCCAGTTCTCTAAAACGTAAGATCAATGTGATTAAAGTCCATTACGATGAGAAAGGGCAGGGAGGTCTTCCAGACCAAACACCAGTGAAACCTGGAGAGAGTATGAACAGTAGAGGGAGATATGCATGTTACCTTGAAATGAAGGTTACAAGAGTAGGAGCTATAAGGATCTATCCCAGCCTTTAGTTTTTGTTTAAGTTTGACACTCGTTCCCTTCATTGTCGTTTGAGTGTTTTCTATTTTAAGTTTGATCTCAGAGGTGCGCCCCTTGTGCTTGACATCCAAACTACTCACACAGCTGGGATAGAAATCACTGCAGCGGTCAGGAGTTGTCACGGAATCAAGTGAAGTCAGTGCTTCTCCCTTCTCACCATGTGCTCCAAGATGGCGCCGATCATTATCCTCCAGTACAGTCGAGGTAATGCTATCATTAGTGATCAAACCCAAAAGGAGCTCCTATATCTGCAGGGTAAGGCTATGAGAATGATCTTCAAAAAGTCGAAGCGGTTGGATTTTAGAATAGTTTCTCTATCCTTGTGGTCACCCAGCGTGAAGCTTTACTGAAGGATTTGTTTATTCAGTGCATCTTCTCCGACTACTTTAGGGCTCCAAAGAGTATAGTTGATCTTGGGTATTTTCACACAAATTCTAGGCTGAGATTCACTTAAATTTGTTGAATGACCTCTAATATCAGATTGTAGAGCCGGGAACTGCACCAAAACACATCTGCCTGATTCAGTAGTTGGCTCCGCCCCGTCGCATGTGCATTTAGACGCTAAAGGGAAATTCCATGTACTGACGTTATACAGAGCGGAGATCGTATTACTGCTCATGCACAAAAAATTATGCTCACAAGAGCGAGCACGTTAAAATACGTTTGGAGCGGGTGGAACAGCTCTTACGTGTAAGACTACAAAAGCCGGAAGCTAGCAGGGGCCAGAAGAAGCTAGCAAAAGGTACAGATAATAAAAGATAAATATGTTTGAAATCGGCACTAATTTTTTACTTTTTTTTTATTTTAAATTTTTTATTGAGGAAAGATACATTTATACATGTCATATATAGAAAGCATTGCAGCAAACAACTAATGCGCAACATATCATATAGAGAAAATAATACAGTAGTCATCTATTGCTCAGAAGTAGTGAAAGTCCTCATTTTTTTTGACCCCATAAAACACAAATGCAGGTCACTCTTGGACCCTAACTGTTAGCTTATTAAAAGTCCAGGGGGTCATATTAGAAACAAAGAATTAAAGGAAAACAAAAAAATAAGAAAATGTAACACACACAAAGAGTTAAGTATTCAAAAAGAGGTGGCGTGGACTGAACCATCCCGCATCAATCTGGAGAAAAATATTATTAGCATATTCTATATCTTATCATTATACAAAATAACATAACCCCAATCATGAGGAGAAAATTGCTGCTCGTTATGTACCAGATCTGGGAGTTAAAATTGTGATGGATGCACAAAAACTTAATAGCAACCTCATTGTCAGCAGCCCGTTTGGGCTATGTGTGGACCACAAGTAAAATATGAGAGTACATTTTACAGTCTACATACATTTTATCCGATTCTATTTACATTGAAGGCCACAGCACATTATAAAATGCAAGTTATAACCTGCTTCGCCCGGTCGCTGGCCACCAAGCTAATGTATGACATGACAATCTGTGAGTATATGCTGTGTTGTCCTGGGATACAATGTTATTGCCTATTATGTTCCCTCAGGGACCCCCCCCCCCCGTATCCCCAACAGGAACTGAGACAAGCAGAGTGTTATTATGATATTGATTGGAAAGCAGCATCACAATAATATTAATAGGTGTACTGAAGTACTGTTATCATAAGACGATGTCTTGTGGAGACCAACAGTGTGGGGAGGTTGCTAATCACAACATACACCAGACCCAAACTTAATAACAAGCAAATAACTGAAACACATATAACAAAATAACTAGATTAGGGACCGACATTTTGCCTGATAACATTCTGTGTTATAATATGCCACCAGTCTCCGTTTACCCATTTGGGATTACTCCAGCGATATTATGTGAGTCTTTGAGCAGGGTATTAGGAGGATGTTTCCGCAGAAGCAAAGAAGTTCTAATTATAGTCATCGGATCAGATGGCAATTGTTAAGTGTCCAGCTTTGCTTGGGCTGGTTCTGGAAACAAACGTTGTAGGTCAGTGGTGCCCAATATGGCTGCCCATGTGGATGGAAGTTTCAACTCAGCCGCTGCCTCCTGGAGGACCTTCCCGGCGCCTCCTCCATTTACCGCAAATACGTTATGCGCCTTCTTCCACTGAGGATAGATAGACCTGCCGGGTGGATCCAGAATCTCATAGCTAGCTGGGCTTGTTTGCTCCAGAGCTGCTGCGCGTGAACCATCTGTCATCTTCACTGCTGATCCGGCCCGCTGGGGTTCGCGGGGTAAGATGGCTACTGAGGGCCCTTCATGTTTGCATATCTTAGCGGGGACAGGCTTTGCAGCGTTATCGGCTGGTGCAAGAGTAAGGAGCTTCATAAGCTTGTCAAACGGAGCCTTATCAATTAATTGTTGGCACAATAGTTCAAACTTGCGCCATCATGCTGGAAGGCTTTTGTGTGCTGTTGTCTCTCCCATAGCGGCCATCTTGTCCATGCGGTATTAGGCACCGTATGCCTGTTTTACTTTGTGTTCAGAAGAAAGGGTTATATGCGTCCACAAGTGGGTAGCTTCTTGTAACTCAATGTGTTGTCGGAAAAGTAAAGTCAGTAGGGCAGATACCTTCTGCCTGCACTGGTTACCCGGAGGAGCCGGGGGGGGGGGGTCGTTACCTATTAACAGGCCGCTGCCCTAGGTCTTGCTCATCCAAACTAAAGCTCTAATATCATAGAAACAACAAACCAATGATAAGTTATGATCACCGCTGCTTCAGTGACTCTTATATAATAAGATGTCTAGGTGTTATAGTTGTTAAAGGCTCCTAAATCGGCGGATTATAGAGAGTTCCTTCAGAGCTAATAGTGAATGCGTCCTGTCAGGAACGCTGCTCAGACACGCCCCCCGGCACTTTAAAAAAAAAAAAAAAAAAGGTTAGCAACTACATAATATTATATAAGTAGTATCCATAGCGTTATTTGCAGATTGTAAAATTGGTATCTGTAACAAATAGCAAACCGCTTCCCTGTCTGAGCACCCATCTTCTCAGTGTCAGGTGGAGTGAGGTTGTTTCAAATGTAATAAACTAAAATCAATGGCTGAGAGGCTCAGCTCACGGCAAGCCCTTACTGATGCACTAAATGTTGACATAATGTTTCAACAGGGGCCTGGGTTAAGAGAGCAATGAGAGACTAAACTTAGTAGCTGAACTCTAGTTTAATCAGCTCCTACAAAACAAACAACAATTAAGTACTAGAAATTATCTCGAAGTTTATAAATTTGAATACCAAAGAAAGGCATATCATTGTATTTTTAGTCTTTTAATCCAGATGAATATAAACTTGCATACTTTACTTAAAGCAGATCTCTAATAGCAGAGGTATCTAGGGTAAAGGTAATCTAAGTCAGACAGTCCTGGTTAAGGTCTCACAGGGAACAGCAGTACACATCATTAAACAACAGCATAGCCCACAAACAAGCTAAAGTCAATTACCAAGTCAGTCCGAACAAAGGGTTAATGCAGAAGCGTAGTCAGGGAAACCAGAATATCCAAGTAGTAATTTGCCAAAGCAGAGGTAAACTAAATACACAAGCAACCACATGCTACAAACACAGAGCAAATATAGACTACTGTAAAATTGGTCTTCTAGGTCTCCTTAAAGGTACAGAAGTAGGGACTGAAATCTAGACATGTGCAACACTAAACATTTCATATTGCTTTGTTTCGTTTTCATTAATTAAATAAATAATTTTGTTTCAGCAAATTAGTTTAGTTACATTTAAAAAAAAAATTGTTTCTGCAAATTAGTTATGTTAAGTTAAATCGTTTTTCGTATCCGTTCGTTTTTTCGGATCCATTCTTTATTCATATGCATTATTCTATTCTGAAGTTTAGAATAGAATAGTGCATATGAATAAAGAATGGATCCGAAAAAACAAAATGATTCGAAAAAATGATTTAACTTAACTAATATGTCGACTTGCCGAAACAAAATTATCTAAATCCGGCGCTGCCACTCACATCGCCAACACTAAATAAAGCCACTAACCCCTTAACCGCCATCCACCCACATCGCCAACACTACCTAAACCTATTAACCCCTAAACCGCCGTTCCCCGACATCGCAGACACTAACTAAACCTATTGACCTCTAAACCGCTGTTCCCAAACATCGCCAACAGTAACTAAAACACTAAATAAACCTATTAACCCCTAAATCGCCCTTCCCAAACATCGCCAACACTAATGAAACCTATTAACCCCTAAACCGCAGTTCCCAAACATCGGCAACACTAAATAAACATATTAACCCCTAAAACACCGTTCCCAAACATCGCCAACACTAACTAAACCTATTAACCACTAAACTGCTGCAACCCACATCGCAACAACCTAAATTAAACTATATTAACCCCTAAATCTAACACCCCCTAACTTTAATAATAATTAAATAATAATTAAAATAGACCTAAATTAAAGGGACAGTATACACTCATTTTCATATAACTGCATGTAATAGACACTACTATAAAGAATAAGATGCACAGATACTGATATAAAAATCTAGTATAAAACTGTTTAAAAATGTACTTAGAAGCTCTCAGTTTAGCTCTGTTGAAAAGGTGGCTGGAAAGCCCACTGCAAGTGGGAAATAAGACACTCCCCCCTCCCCCTTCTTTTGCATAAAAAAGACCCTTTACACAAACAGGAGCAAGCTGGACTAGGTATCTGATGGTATTCTCATAAAACTTTGGGACTTGGATAGTAGTCTGAAAATCAGAGCAATGTTATTTAAAAATAAGCAAAACTATACATTTAAAAAAAAAAAACTCTATGGGCTATATAAATAGATCATCTACAAAACAGTTATGCAAAGAAAAAATGAGTGTATAATGTCCCTTTAAAGTTACAATTATTAACTAACTACCTATTTAAAAATAAATACAAACTTACCTGTGAAATAAAAATAAAACTTAAGCTATCTACAATATAACTATTTACTAACTACCTAGTTAAAATAAATAAAAACTTACCAGTGAAATAAAAATAAAACCTAGGCTTACACTAATAAAACCTAACATTACTAAAAATAAAAAAAACTAAGATTACTAAAAAATGAAAACTACAATTACAAAAAATAATTAACACTAAAATTACAAAAAATAAAAAACTACCACTACAAAAAATAAGAAACTAAATTATCCAAAAAATAAAAAAATATTCCTATTCTAATACCCCGTTTTTAAAAAAAATAACCCACCACAAAGTAAAAAAACCCCCTAATCTATAATTAACTACCAAAAGTCCTTAAAAGGGCCTTTTGTAGGACATTGCCCTAAAGTTAACAGCTCTTTTGCAAAAAATAAAAACAAACACCCCCTAACATTACAAACCCCCACCCCCCAAACCCACAAAATAAAAATAAACCTAATCTTCACATTGCCCTGGGCATTTGGATGGGCATTGCCTTTAAAAGGGCATTCTGCTCCTTTTCGCCCCATTAAAAATAAAAAATGCCTAATCTAAAAAAAAAAACACCCCAAAAATAAAAAAATCCCATTACAAAAAATAACAAACGAAATTATCCAAAATAATAAAAATTATTCCTATTCTAATACCCCATTGAAAAAAACCCCACCCCAAAATAAAAAAACCCTAATCTATAATTAACTACCAAAAGTCCTTAAAAGGGCCTTTTGTAGGGCATTGCCCTAAAGTTAACAGCTCTTTCTAAAACAAACACCCCCTAACATTACAAACCACCCCCCCAAACCCACAAAATAAAAAAAACTAACTAAGAAAAAACTAATCTACCTATTGCCCCGAAAAGGGCATTTGAATGGGCATTGCCCTTAAAAACCTAACACTAACCAAAATCGGTACTCACAGTTGCTGAAGTCAGGCGAAAGATCTTCATCCCAGCTGCGAAGCATCTTCCGCCAGGCGGCTCCATCTTCATCCATCGTGAGACCGGCATTTTCTTCATCACTGTGGAGGCGGAGCGGTCGATGCGCGGGGACGGAGGTCCAGGCTGATTTGAACAGCCAATAGGATTCAAGCAGCCAATAGGAATGCAACGGTACCCCAATATAAAAGGGGTACCTTGCATTGAATCATCAGTGTGCGGCAGACGATTGCATGAAGAAGACCTCAACGTCGGACCGATGAACCTCCGCTTGGACCTCCACCTGGACCTCCGTGCATCCACCAACCACTCCGCCTCTGGTCCCGTGATAGATACAGATGGAGCCATCTGGATGAAGATCTTTCGCTGGACTTCAGCAACTGTCAGTACCGATTTTGGGGTTAGTGTTAGGTATTTATTTTGGCGTGCTTTTTTTTTTTAGATTAGGGCCTTTTTTATTTTAATGGGCCAAAAAAGAGCTGAATGCCCTTTTAAGGGCAGTAAAAGAGCTGAATGCCCTTTTAAGGGCAATGCCCATACAAATGCTCTTTTCAATGCAATGGGTAGATTAGTTTTTTTTAGTTAGGTTTTTTTATTTTGTGGGTTGGGGGTAGGGTTTGTAATGTTAGGGGGTGTTTGTTTTTATTTGTTTGCAAAAGAGCTGTTAACTTTAGGGCAATGCTCTACAAATGCTCTTTTAAGGGACCTTAGTAGTTTATTATAGATTAGTTTTTTTTATTTTGGGGTGGGTTGTTTTTTTTGTAAACGGGGTATTAGAGTAGAAATAATTTTTATTATTTTGGATAATTTCGTTTTTTATTTTTAGTAATGGTAGTTTTTTTATTTTTTGTAATTTTAGTGTTTATTATTTTTTGTAATTGTAGTTTTAATTTTTTTTAGTAATCTTACGCCTAGATTACGAGTTTTGTCGGTAAAGACCTGTGGGGCTAACGAGCCTTTTTTTCTAGCGCACACTTTAAACAACGCTGGTATTACAAGTTTTCTGAATGGCTGCGCTAGCCTCAGAAAAGTGATCATTGAGCAAATTTAGCTCCACTTCTACCTGTAATACCAGCGTTGCTTACGGTAGCAGTAAGCTGGCAAAACGTGCTCGTGCACGATGTCCCCATAGGAAACAATGGGGCTGAGCTGGCTGGAAAAAACCTAACACCTGCAAAAAAGCAGCATCCAGCTTCTAACGCAGGCAACTTTGTATTTATTTTAACTAGGTACAATAGCTATTAAATAGTTTATAACTGTTTAATAGCTACCTAGTTAAAATAATTACAAAATTACCTGTAAAATAAATCCTAACCTAACTTACAAATACACCTAACACTACACTATCAATAAATTAATTAAATAAATTAAATACAATTATCTAAAATAAAATACAATTAAATAAACTAAACTATATTACAAAAAAACAAACACTAAATTACAAAAAAAAAAAAATTACAAGAAGTTTAATCAAGCCCCCTAATAAAATAAAAAAGCCCCACAAAATAATAAAATTCCCTATCCTAAACTAAATTACAAAGTAATCAGCTCTTTTACCAGCCCTTAAAAGGGCCTTTTGCGGGGCATTGCCCCAAAGTAATCAGTTTTTTTACCTGTAAAAAAAATAAATACAATACCCCCCAACATTACAACCCACCACCCACATACCCCTACTCTAAACCCCCCCCGATCCCCCCTTAAAAAAATTAACACTACCCCATTGAAGATCATCCTACTTTGAGCCGTGTTCACCCAGCCGGGCACCACTGGTCATCCGATGTGGCAGAAGAGGACATCCGGACCGGGAGAAGTCTTCATCCGATCAGGACAGAAGAGGCCCTCCAAGCGGCAGATGTCTTCATCCAAGTGGCATCTTCTATCTTCAATCAACCGGAGCGGAGCCATCTTGAAGCCAGCCGATGCGGAGCCATCCTCTTCTTCCGATGTCCTAACACAGAATGAAGGTTCCTTTAAATGACGTCATCCAAGATGGCGTCCCTCGAATTCCGATTGGCTGGATTCTATCAGCCAATCAGAATTAAGGTAGGAAAAATCTGATTGGCTGATTGGATCAGCCAATAGAATTGACCTTGCATTCTATTGGCTGATCCAATCAGCCAATCGGATTGAACTTCAATCCGATTGGCTGATTACATCAGCCAATCGGATTTTTCCTACCTTAATTCCGATTGGCTGATAGAATCCTATCAGCCAATCGGAATTTGAGGGACGCCATCTTGGATGACGTCATTTAAAGAAACCTTCATTCTCTCTTAGGACATCGGAAGAAGAGGATGGCTCCGCGTCAGCTGGATTCAAGATGGCTCCGCTCCGTGTGGTTGATTGAAGATAGAAGATGCTGCTTGGATGAAGATATCTGCCGCTTGGAGGACCTCTACTGCCCCGATCGGATGAAGACTTCTGCTGGTCAGGATGTCCTCTTCTGCCGCATCGGATGACCAGTGGTGCCCGGCTGGGTGAACACGGCTCAAGGTAGGGTGATCTTCAATGGGGTAGTGTTAGGTTTTTTTAAGGGGGGATCGGGTGGGTTTTAGAGTAGGGGTGTGTGGGTGGTGGGTTGTAATGTTGGGGGGGTATTGTATTTTTTTTTTTACAGGTAAAAGAGCTGATTACTTTGGGGCAATGCCCTGCGAAAGGCCCTTTTAATGGCTGGTAAAAGAGCTGATTACTTTGTAATTTAGTTTAGGATAGGGAATTTTATTATTTTGGGGGGCTTTTTTATTTTATTAGGGGGCTTAGATTAGGTGTAATTAGTTTAAACTTCTTGTAATATATATATTTTTTAATTTAGTGTTTGTTTGTTTTTTGTAATATAGTTTAGTTTATTTAACTGTATTTTATTTTAGATAATTGTATTTAAATTATTTAATTAATTTATTGATAGTGTAGTGTTCGGTGTATTTGTAACTTGTAACAATTGTAGCTATATTAGGGTTTATTTTATAGGTAAGTATTTAGTTTTACATAGGAATAATTTATTTAATTATAGTAATTTTATTTAGATTTATTTACACTATATTTAACTTAGGGGGGTGTTAGGGGTAGGGTTAGACTTAGGTTTAGGGGTTAATAACTTTATTATAGTAGCGGCGACGTGGGGGGGGGCAGATTAGGGGTTAATAACATTTACTATAGTGTTTGCGAGGCGGGAGTGCGGCGGTTTAGGGGTTAATACATTTATTATAGTGGCGGTGATGTCCGGTCAGCAGCTTAGGGGTTAATAAGTGTAGTTAGGTGGCGGCGACGTTGGGGACGGCAGATTAGGGGTTAATACATATAATGTATATGTCGGCGATGTTAGGGGCAGCAGATTAGGGGTTCATAGGTATATTGTAGGTGGTGGCGATGTCTGGTCGGCAGATTAGGGGTTAATAATTTATGTTATAGTGTTTGCGATGTGGGGGGGGCCTCAGTTTAGGGGTTAATAGGTAGTTTATGGGTGTTATTGTACATTGTAGCACTTTAGTTAAGAGCTTTATGTTCCGGCGTTAGCCCATAAAACTCTTAACTACTGACTTTTAAATGCGGTAGAAGTCTTGACAGGAGAGGGCCTACCGCTCACTTCTTCCAAGACTTGTAATACCAGCGTTAGGCAAATCCCATAGAAAAGTTAGGATACGCAATTGACGTAAGGGGATTTGCGGTAGCCTTGAGTCGCGGAAGAAAAGTGGGCGGTACACCTGTACCTGTCAGACTCGTAATACCAGCGTTAGATAAAAAGCAGCGTTGGGAACTGCGGTTTAGGGGTTAATAGGTTTAGTTAGAGTTGGCGATGTTTGGGAACGGCGGGTTTAGGGGTAAAAAGGTTTAGTTAGTGTCGGCGATGTCGTGGAGCTGCAGTTTAGGGGTTAATATAGTTTAATTTCAGTTGTTATGATGTGAGGCGGCGGTTTAGGGGTTAATAGGTTTAGTTAGAGTTGGCGATGTTTAGGAATGGTGGTTTAGGGGTTAATAGGTTTAGTTAGTGTTTCAGTTAGTGTCACCAATGTCGGGGAACTGCGGTTTAGGGGTTAATAGGTTTAGTTAAAGTTGCTGATGTTTCGGAACGGCGGTTTAAGGGTTAAAGGGTTTAGTTAGTGTTGGCGATGTCGGGAAACTGCAGTTTAGGGGTTAATAGGTTTAGTTAGTGTCAGCGATGTCGGGGAACTGCAGTTTAGGGGTTAAAGGGACACTGAACCCACATTTTTTCTTTCGTGATTCAGATAGACCATGCAATTTTAAGCAACTTTGTAATTCACTCCTATTATCAATTTTTCTCCGTTCTCTTGCTATCTTTATTTGCATCTATGTTATTTTTTTGGTTCAGCACTTGTTTATTGGTCGGTTAAATCAATCCAACAATCAGCAAGAACAACCCAGGTTGTTCACCAAAAATGGTCCGGCATCTAAACTTACATTCTTGCTTTTCAAATAAAGATACCAAGAGAATGAAGAAAATTTGATAATAGGAGTAAATTATAAAGTTGCTTCAAATGCTCTATCTGAATTACGAAAGACAAAAATTGGGTTCAGTGTCTCTTTAATAGGTGGTTTAGTTATTGTCGGTAATGTCAAGGAGCTGCGGGTAATATTAGAATTATGAAGAATTCTGAATATGAATAAGCAATGGTTCTGAAAATTCGGAAACTGATTTATTCATTTTCGGAATTTTTCAGGATTTTAGTTATGGTGCCTATTTGGAATTTCGAATTCATTAAAATCTCCGAATCAGCCAAAATTCGGCTGAAAACAAAATTCGGCCAAAACGAATTGTACATGTCTAAAATCGCTCTTTTAGCCAAGTGCCCGTTATGACAGTATCACTGCATACTGCGATACTTGTTATTTTGATATTTAACTACTCGACTAACATTGCTACTTCAATCTACTTGATCAATTTAAAAATACAAAGAACATTTTCACATTTAAAAAGAACATTGGAATGTTAAATATTTACAGTAAATAAACAGTAATACACATTATAATTTAGACACATATTCACATGAGAACATGCACATGGGCAAAAGAAACAGATTGTATTAAAAAGAATATAGCAAACAACTTACTTTTCTTGCTTAAAGAGACATGCAAACCCATATTTTTCTTTCATGATTCAGATAGAGCATGCACTTTTAAACAATTGTCTAATTTACTTATATTATATAATTTTTTAATTCTCTTGGTATCTTTTGTAGAAAGGCATGGGCATAAGCTCAGGAGCATGCACCTGTCTGGTAACAGCAGTTTTGCAAGAATATATATATATTACACTTGTGCAGCCAAGAAATTTTTGATTCGTCCAAAATTTTCGTACCAAATATTGAGGGAAATTAATTTCCCCGAATATTCATTGGCTACACTATATAAACGAAACAAATACTGAAAATGAGTTAAACATTTACATTAATTTTCATTAAAACAAATATAAATGTTCAAAGCTAGAATATTTACCTTAACGCAGTCTGTAGAGCTAACCTGATACTCTTCATGCCACTGCCCTGGCTATGCTAACAGCAGGCTTAACGCTGTCAGTTCCTAAGACTTGCACTAACTTTAGTGCAGTTCCTGGGACCCGAGTGCACTAAGCTTCCTGTTAAAAAAAAAATAAAGGAAACAAATGAACACAGACAATTTTTGTCAGTATTTTTTCATTTTCTTTAATTTTCTTTGGTGCATTCATTCGGATATTTGTTTTGTTAAAAAGAAAACAAAAATCTAATTTTAATCAAGAATGTGCATTCATGACAAAACAAATGCACATCTTTAATATGCAGTATGTGTGTGTGTGTGTATATTATATATATATATTTATTTATTTATTTTTAGAATCAACCATTGTTTTTATAGGTTTTTTTCTGCCCAATTTTTCCTCAAGAATGGCATATTGCTTCTTCAGATGTGCAGTTATTTGTATTATGATTTATTGATTTACATCTATAGCACTAAATTGATCATTTTGTCTTCTTTTAACATGACTATTACTTATGTCTTCCTGCAATTGTTTATGTTAAGAAACACATTTTTGCAATAAGCTTGCAAACTGACACTATTTCTATTGCTCGCTTAAAAGTAAAGTCTGCTCCTGTAAGTAGTCATTCATTGTTTTATTTATTAGCCATTTTTTTTAAATGATTGCAACAACTATTTCAAGCAATTCTATTCTGGTATTTTAAAAGTGATATATTTCTGGGATTTCTCATGTGCAATATTAAACATTATCTGATAGTATCACTGCAGCAGCACAGATAAAATAATACATCTTTACCTCATAAAATGCCCCCTTCTTACTTTCAATAGTTTTTTTAGCAGAAGTAAAACACAAAAACCTAATCCTCAACATATCTTCACATAGGCTAAACGTACGTTTGGGGTCAGCTGTACAAATCCTTTGTTCAGATGAGAATTGCCTGGTATTTTGGGGCTAGGCTATCCTTTCAGATGGGGTCAGATAAGTTCTTTTCTGTGAAAAGCACAGATTGGGCAGAAATAAACTGCACCCTGGGTGGGTACCATCCCATAGGATGGGCTATTAAGCACCATCTGTCCCCACATGAGCACTTCTCTTATGTATTTATATCTGCATTATATAGTTCATTCTAGCAGCCGCAACACAGTAGTTAGCAGTCATACATTTTGAAATAATGTTACTTTCTATATTCAGGCTGTTCAACATCTGTATAAACTATAGGTATGCAGAAGGGTTAATAATTAAACCCTTGCTTGCTTCTTTTGTAATTGCTGTAAAGTTATTATTCCTATGCCAGTTATGTGCTTGCAAGTAAGGAGCTTAATGAATTAACCTGCACTAAAGGACTATAACAGTGCAGAAAGAAAATGCTCTAATATATTAGAGCAAATTTATTATTGTACTGTTGCTTGCAGGATTAAACACATAGTCAAATCAGTACCAGAGCAGCAATGCACTACTAAGAGCTTCCACAAATGCATTGCTGCTGAAGATATTTAAATATTTGTGAAACCCAAAATTCCTCTTTTGTGATTTAGAGAGAGCATGCAATTTTAAACATCTTTTTAATTTACTTCTATTGTCAATTTTTCTTTGTTCTCTTTGCATCTTTTATTGTAAAGAAGAGACTTATGCGTAGGAGCCTGCCCATTTCTGGAGCACTATATAGCTGCAGTTTTGCAAGAAGGTTATCAATTTGCAAGAGCACTGGCAGCAGTATTTCCTGTCATGCAGTGGTCCAGATGGCCACCTAGGTTTCTCTTCAACACAGAATAGCATGACAACAAAGCCAATTTGATAATAAAAGTAATTAGGAAACCTTTTTTTTAAATGGTATGGTCTGAATCACAAAATAACATTTATTTGTTTTCATATCCTGTTAAATATTCTTTTCTACAAAGCTACCTAAGAAAACAAGGTATGTTTGCTAATAACAGTGCATTTTAAAATGACATACTCAATTCAATCATCACATTTTAATTCTGACTTTCTCTTTAAGCAAACAATACGGCTATATTCTACTACTAACATTTTATGTGCTTGCTTGGGGAAGATGATAGTGGGCAGCAGAGCTATGAAAACCATACATGGATGTAGCTCTGCTGCAAAGAGTACCTGGATTTTTTTATGAGCAACTATGCACATTAAAGGGACAGTCTAGGTCAAAAAAAACTTTCATGATTCAGATAGTGCATGTAATTTTAAACAATTTTCCAATTTACTTTTATCACCAATTTTGCTTTGTTCTCTTGGTATTCTTAGTTGAAAGCTTAACCTAGGAGGTTCATATGCTAATTTCTTAGACCTTGAAGGCCACCTCTTTTCAGAATGCATTTTAACAGTTTTTCCCCACTAGAGGGTGTTAGTTCATGTATTTAATATAGATAACACTGTGTTCGTGCACGTGAAGTTATCTGGGAGCAGGCACTGATTGGCTAAACTGCAAGTCTGTCAAAAGAACTGAAATAAGGGGGCAGTTTGCAGAGACTTAGATACAAGGTAATCAAAGAGGCGAAAAGTATATTAATATAACTGTGTTGGTTATGCAAAACTGGGGAATGGGTAAATAAGGATTATCTATCTTTAAAACAATAAACATTCTGGTGTAGACTGTCCCTTTAACATCTAAACAAGTAAATGGTAGCATACATTTAATAGGGTATCATTAGTATTAGATATGTTGGAAGTCTCCCACATATAATTATTATTGTTATCATTAGTTATAAAGTGCTAACATTTAATACAGTATAATGAGGGTTCATATAAAATCTTAATTTTAATTTACTCTGTAATTCATTCTTTTCCAAAGGATGTATGATATAATAGTAAATTATTGTAAATTATACAAGCCATATGAAAAGAGTTTTCTAGTAAAAATCCTGTCTCCTCTAATAAATCATACTGGTACAATTTCATGGACTTATTTAAAGCAATTTGGCACCAGTTTCAGAGAAAAAAAATGTTATTAAAATCGTAGAAATAATCCAATCCCAATTAACCTAACCTTGACCACTAGGATTTGGAAATTGGCTAATCTCAGTTTATTTAAACAAAATCAATTTAATAGGAGAAAACCAGATAAAGTCACATAAATGTAGATATATGCATGTATATAAGGCTGCATAAACTGCTTAATGGCAATATTACTAAGTATAACAGGTCACTGGACTAATGCAAAGACTACTCAATGGGATTTATTAATAGTTGCTCTTTATGATGCAGAGAGGTTTTGTGGTTTAGTCGACATCATGAGAAAAAGAAACAAATTTTCATGCGTTTGTTTCAAATTTTGAATGATTGTACATTTGATTTTTTCTAATAATTCGATTTGAATTATGCAATATTCGAATTAAAAAAATTTGAATAATTTTTTTTGGAATATTGCTTCTAATGCTCTCTTTTAATGAAATATTCAAATTATGCAATGTTTGAAATAGAAACATTCAAATGTATTTATTTGTATCTATTATGTATCAATTTACTAAATTCCCTACCACATGAACTATTGAATTTCTGAATAGTATTTGTTAAATCGAATGTTACAGTTGAAATTTTGAATGTGGATATTCGATCTAATTATAAACATTTGAAAATGAAAGTAACATTTGAAAACCGGAAATAACATTTAATTACCGAATTTTAAAGGATTTTCAGTCTTATCAACATTAGATTGTCCAAATCGAATGTCCACAAAACTACTCATTCTACCAAATAAATTACACTTTCAGCACATTCCCCCATCCCTAGTCTCGCTGTCATGTCACACTTTGTCGAATTTGACAAAAAAAATTCTCTTGAACTTTCTTCTTAATTTTAATTTTTGGCACATGTTAGAGTGAACTGTTTTAAAGAGGCTGTTAATGTTTTTTAAATATTATTTGTGGTGCTTGTATCTTTGACAATAGAAGTGGTTCTTTACCGCAGGAAGTTAGCCATTGAGAAATAAGAGGCAGAAAATGTTATTTCAATTGAGCTAGGGGTTGCCAGTTACCCTCCACCAAAATACTGGGCAACCTGTAGACCTGTGATTGGGTAAAGGTGAGGTGGGTCACACAATAACTTCTCCCCAAAGCTTTTATCCTCTTGGCTGCCAGTAAAACACAAACTACAGCGATTCAACCCCTTCAATATTTTTGACTGAGACAAGCACACACAGAAAGGGAGCAATACCAATGAGTACCCCAGTGACTACAAGTAACACAATGGGAGCAATACCAATGAGTACCCCAGTGACTACAAGTAACAGAAAGGGAGCAATACCAATGAGTACCCCAGTGACTACAAGTAACACAAAAGGAGCAATACCAATAAGTACCCCAATGACTACAAGTAACACAAAGGGAGCAATACCAATGAGTACCCCAGTGACTACAAGTAACACAAAGGGAGCAATACCAATGAGTACCCCAGTGACTACAAGTAACACAAAAGGAGCAATACCAATGAGTACCCCAATGACTACAAGTAACAAAAAGGGAGCAATACCAATGAGTACCCCAGTGACTACAAGTAACACAAAGGGAGCAATACTAATGAGTACGCCAGTGACTACAAGTAACACAAAGGGAGCAATACCAATGAGTACCCCAGTGACTGCAAGTTACACAAAGGGAGAAATACCAATGAGTGCCCCAGTGACTACAAGTTACACAAAGGGAGCAATACCAATGAGTACCCCAATGACTACAAGTAACACAAAGGGAGCAATACCAATGAGTACCCCAGTGACAACAATTAACACAAAAGGAGCAATACCAATGAGTACCCCAGTGACTAAAAGTAACACAAAGGGACCAATACCAATGAGTACCCCAATGACAACAATTAACACAGAAGGAGCAATACCAATGAGTACCCCAGTGACTACAAGTAACACAAAAAGAGCAATACCAATGAGTACCCCAGTGACTACAAGATACACAAAGGGAGAAATACCAATGAGTACCCCAGTGACTACAAGTAACACAAAAAGAGCAATACCAATGAGTACCCCAGTGACTACAAGTAACACAAAGAGAGCAATACCAATGAGTACCCCAGTGACTACAAGTAACACAAAATGAGCAATACCAATGAGTACCCCAGTGACAACAATTAACACAAAAGGAACAATACCAATGAGTACCCCAGTGACTACAAGTAACACAAAATGAGCAATACCAATGAGTACCCCAGTGACAACAATTAACACAAAAGGAACAATACCAATGAGTACCCCAGTGACTACAAGTTACATAAAGGGAGGATTCTACTCCTTCTGTATAAATAATTATAACCAAATCTCTATGAAGTTTTCCTGTATCTGAATGATATCACTATGCATTGGTCTCATATATTGTGTAGTTCCCTGGCTTAAGGCTATGGAATATGGAACATATACTTAAATAAATAAATAAATAAATAACAATTATACATGTTGTTTAAACTTCTGGCACCTAAATGGTTTACAGTTATCAACCAATAACCTTCATCAGTGTTTTTGGTCCTTAAGAGAAGTGAAGGCTTAGTCTGGCACAATTTCCATTTGATTAATACCCATGGCCAAGCTACAATTAAAATGAATAGGCCACTATAAGAAGACAGACAATAGACTGTTCCCTAGAGGATGTATTTTGGGATATATGTGATTTTCACCAGGGACAGCCTGAGATCGCTTAATATACCT
The DNA here is from genome assembly GCF_027579735.1 of Bombina bombina. Lineage (NCBI taxonomy): Eukaryota > Metazoa > Chordata > Amphibia > Anura > Bombinatoridae > Bombina > Bombina bombina. Next base: position 444,710,315 of record NC_069502.1, read on the forward strand.
AGTCTGGTCCATAGGGAATACATTCTGATCTGAAACAAAGGTCATGACACATGTTGGAAATCTAATTTGCTTCTGTGCCTCTAACAAGCTTTGCCTCTAACAAGAAGTCCTTGTAGTGTTATTGGCTGGGTGCTCAGAGGCAATGTAAGCCTAGCTACTGCACAGTACAAGGACATAGTACCATAACTCCATACAAAGCTAGATTGTAATAGGGCTGTGGGAAATATAGTAGCCAGGTAATATCTCCACAACTAGATGACCTGTCTTTGCAGCAGTAACATTTCTTGGAACTGCATTTACCTTCATGTATATATGGTTTACAAAGCCTGCATATTATATAGGTCTTTTTCATGTGTATTTCTACAATTATTTCTAGCTTTATATTTATATACAGTTTTCTAGGTATCTTGTTTCTAATTCATCTTAAATAACATTTCAAAATCAAGTCTTGAGGAATATCTATTTCTAAGCATCAAATGTATTTTCTAAATATTTATATAGCTTATCAAGCACCTTGGGTCTCTATTTTATGTACAAGGCTTAGCAAATACCTCTGGTCTCTCATGTCCAGAGAGCTTTTGAAATCTTTATGTGTATTTCATTGATTGCTATCACTTTTTTCTTTATGAACAAATTGATTTTACATCCCAAGTGATTTCTTGCTGTTGATGATATTGGAAATTGCTCCCTGCATTCAAAATATAGGTCAGGACATTAGCCTGAAAAATAATTATTGTGTCTGACCCTAATGAGCCTGGTCCCCTGTGAGTTATATTGCTCTGTTGCTAATAGGACCATTGTGTCCAGGGAATTTATTCTGGGAAAATTCCTCATTTCTTTTTAAGGTATTTCTAGTGATTGACCTTTCATCCTATGCACCTACTATAACACAGAATCAGCAGCACGTGTTTCTACATTTTACAAAGAAAGATATTCTGTATTTAACATTAAGCTTGAACATGCTTGTCATCAGGATTTTTTTTTTTTTATAATTTTTTAAAGCTTTTCCATTTCAAACACATATTGAATTGTTGTTATTATTATTGGTAAAGTGCTAACATATTCCCATAGCCATAACAGAGGTGCATGATTTTTATTTAAAAAAAAAAAAGTTGAAAACCCAATTACAAAAATGATGAAGGGTAGGGACCCATGAGTTGCCATCTCATTTATATCATCTGATATAAAGGTGGTACATATAACAGGTTGGCACATAATGAGTACCAGGGGAACATATAAAAAAGAAGACAGTTCTACAGTGAGAAAAAAAAGAAAAATAGGTTATTATAGTTCTAAGTATCCCTTAAAGGGACATGAAACCCCAAAAAATCTTTTCATGATTTAGGTAGAACATACAATTGCTTCTATTATCAAATTTGCTTCATTCTCTTGGTATACTTTGTTAACCCCTTAATGACCACAGCACTTTTCCATTTTCTGTCCGTTTGGGACCAAGGCTATTTTTACATTTTTGCGGTGTTTGTGTTTAGCTGTAATTTTCCTCTTACTCATTTACTGTACCCACACATATTATATACCGTTTTTCTCGCCATTAAATGGACTTTCTAAAGATACCATTATTTTCATCATATCTTATAATTTACTATAAAAAAAATTATAAAATATGAGGAAAAAATGGAAAAAAACACACTTTTTCTAACTTTGACCCCCAAAATCTGTTACACATCTACAACCACAAAAAAACACCCATGCTAAATAGTTTCTAAATTTTGTCCTGAATTTAGAAATACCCAATGTTAACATGTTCTTTGCTTTTTTTGTAAACTATAGGGCCATAAATACAAGTAGCACTTTGCTATTTCCAAACCATTTCTTTTCAAAATTAGCGCTAGTTACATTAGAACACTGATATCTTTCAGGAATCTCTGAATATCCATTGACATGTATATATTTTTTTTTAGTAGACAACCCAAAGTATTGATCTAGGCCCATTTTGGTATATTTCATGCCACCATTTCACCGCCAAATGCAATCAAATACAAAAAATCGTTCACTTTTCACAAATTTTTTCACAAACTTTTGGTTTCTAACTTAAATTATTTACAAACAGCTTGTGCAATTATGGCATAAATTGTTGTAAATTCTTATCTGGGATCCCCTTTGTTCAGAAATAGCAGACATATATGACTTTGGCGTTGCTTTTTGGTAATTAGAAGGCCGCTAAATGCCACTGCGCACCACACGTGTATTATGCTCAGCAGTGAAGGGGTTAATTAGGGAGCATGTAAGGAGCTTTTTGGGATAGTTTTAGCTTTAGTGTAGTGTAGTAGACAACCCCAAGTATTGATCTAGGCCAATTTTAGTATATTTTATGCCACCATTTCACCGCCAAATGCGATCAAATTAAAAAAAGTTAAATTTTTCTCAATTTTAGGTTTCTCACTGAAATTATTTACAAACAGCTTGTGCAATTATGGCACAAATGGTTGTAAATGCTTCTCTGGGATCCCCTTTGTTCAGAAATAGCAGACATATATGGCTTTGGCATTGCTTTTTGGTAATTAGAAGGCCTCTAAATGCCGCTGCGCATCACACGTGTATTATGGCTAGCAGTGAAGGGGTTAATTATGTAGCTTGTAGGGAGCTTGCAGGGTTAATTTTATCTTTAGTGTAGAGCTCAGCCTCCCACCTGAAACATCAGACCCCCTGATCCCTCCCAAACAGCTCTCTTCCCTCCCCCACCCCACAATTGTCCCCGTCATCTTAAGTACTGGCAGAAACTCTGCCAGTACTAAAATAAAAGGTATTTGGCCATTTTTTTTTTTTTAAAAAAAAAGCATATTTACATATGCTGATGTGTATGATCCCCCCTTAGACCCCAACCTCACTGATCCCCCACCTAACAGCTCTCTAACCCTTCCCCTCTGCCTTAATGGGCGCCATCTTGGGTACTGGCAGCTGTCTGCCAGTACCCAGTTTTGCAAAAAAAGTGCCATTTTATTAAAAAAAAAGCAATTTTCTGTAGTGTAGCTTTCCCCCCCACCAAGACCAACCCCCCACCCCTTCCAGATCCCTGAGATTATATTTTTTCAAGTTTAAACTTCATTTTTTTTTAATACTTTTTACTAAGTTTTTCTGTAGTGTAGCGGTTCCCACCCGCTCCCGCCCCGTGCACGTGCCCGCCCTCCAACCCCCGTGCACGTGCGCGCTCCCGTGCGCGCCCCCGTGGGTCCCGCCCCCGATCCCGCCCCCCTCCACTCCATACACAACATCGATGGCCGCCCACCCGCCTCCCACGTAAGCTCCCACCCACCAACGATACCGGCCATCGATGTCCGGTGCAGAGAGGGCCACAGAGTGGCTCTCTCTGCATCGGATGGCCAAGGGGGGTTATTGCAGGATGCCTCCATATCGAGGCATCACTGCAATAACCGGAAAGCAGCTGGAAGCGAGCAGGATCGCTTCCAGCTGCTTTCCAGACCAAGGACGTACGCCACACGTCCTCGGTCATTAAGTGTATTTTTTTAGAGGACGTGTGGCGTACGTCCTTGGTCGTTAAGGGGTTAAAGGAGCAGCAATGCACTGCTGGTTTCTAACTGAACACATGGGTGAGCCAATGACAATCAGTATATATATGCAGCCACCAATCAGCAGCTAGAACCTAGGCTCTTTGCTGCTCCTGAGCTTACCTAGATAAACCTTTTAGCAAAGGATAACAAGAGAACGAAGCACATTAAATAATAGAAGTACCTTGGAAAGTTGTTTAAAATTGTATGCTCTGTCTAAATCATAAATTTCTAATTATGACTTAACTGTCCCCTTAACTGTAATGTTTTTGATAATACTTAAAGCACTAGAAGCTTAGGATATATACATAAAGCTCTAAACTAAAGAAATATGCATGTACATAACATAATTGGACAAAACTAGCTTGTTATAAAGAGCCTGCTTGTCAGAAGCACAAGTGGGTTACAAGTGTGTTGAAAGATTCATGAATAACAAACTAACGGCTAGATTCAGAGTTTTGTCGGTAACGACCCGCGTATCTAACGCTGGCTTTGCCTATGGGGAAACAGTTTCTAAGTCTGCACCTAACACCCTAACATGAACCCCGAGTCTAAACACCCCTAACCTTATACTTATTAACCCCTAATATGCCGCCCCCCGCTATCACTGACCCCTGCATATTATTATTAACCCCTAATCTGCCGCTCCGTACACCGCCGCAACCTACGGTATCCCTATGTACCCCTAATCTGCTGCCCCTAACACCGCCGACCCCTATATTATATTTATTAACCCCTAATCTGCTGCCCCCAACGTCGCCTCCACCTACCTACAGTTATTAACCCCTAATCTGCCGACCGGACCTCACCGCTACTATAATAAATGTATTAACCCCTAATCCGCCTCACTCCCGCCTCAATAACCCTATAATAAATAGTATTAACCCCTAATCTGCCCTCCCTAACATCGCCAACACCTAACTTCAAGTATTAACCCCTAATCTGCCGACCGGACCTCACTGCTACTCTAATACATTTATTAACCCCTAAAGCTAAGTCTAACCTTAACCCTAACACCCCCTAAATTAAATATAATTTAAATCTAACGAAATAAATTAACTCTTATTAAATAAATTATTCCTATTTAAAGCTAAATACTTACCTGTAAAATAAACCCTAATATAGCTATAATATAACTAATAATTATATTGTAGCTATTTTAGGATTAATATTTATTTTACAGGCAACTTTGTATTTATTTTAACCAGGTACAATAGCTATTAAATAGTTAATAACTATTTAATAGTTACCTAGTTAAAATAATTACAAAATTACCTGTAAAATAAATCCTAACCTAAGTTACAATTAAACCTAACACTACACTATCAATAAATTAATTAAATAAAATACCTACAATTACCTACAATTAAACCTAACACTACACTATCAATAAATTAATTAAATAAAATACCTACAAATAAATACAATTAAATAAACTAACTAAAGTACAAAAAATAAAAAAGAACTAAGTTACAAAAAATAAAAAAATATTTACAAACATTAGAAAAATATTACAACAATTTTAAACTAATTACACCTACTCTAAGCCCCCTAATAAAATAACAAAGCCCCCCAAAATAAAAAAAATGCCCTACCCTATTCTAAAATTAAAATAGAAAAGCTTTTTCACCTTACCAGCCCTGAAAAGGGACTTTTGCGGGGCATGCCCCAAAGAATTCAGCTCTTTTGCCTGTACAATACCCCCCCCCCCCAACATTACAACCCCCACCCACATACCCCTAATCTAACCCAAACCCCCCTTAAATAAACCTAACTCTAAGCCCCTGAAAATCTCCCTACCTTGTCTTCACCACACCGGGTTCACCAATCGGTCCAGAAAAGCCTCCGAAGTCTTCATCCAAGCCCAAGCGGGGGCTGAAGATGTCCATGATCCAGCTGAAGTCTTGATCCAAGCGGGAGCTGAAGAGGTCCATGATCCGGCGGAAGTCTTCTATCAAGTGGCATCTTCAATCTTCTTTCTTCCGGATCCATGTTCATTCTGCTGACGCGGAACATCCATCTTCACTGACGACTTCCCGACGAATGACGGTTCCTTTAAGGGACATCATCCAAGATGGCGTCCCTCGAATTCCGATTGGCTGATAGGATTCTATCAGCCAATCGGAATTAAGGTAGGAAAATTCTGATTGGCTGATGGAATCAGCCAATCAGATTCAAGTTCAATCCGATTGGCTGATTTAATCAGCCAATCAGATTGAGCTTGCATTCTATTGGCTGTTCCGATCAGCCAATAGAATGCGAGCTCAATCTGATTGGCTGATTGGATTAGCCAATCGGATTGAAGTTGAATTTTCCTACCTTAATTCCGATTGGCTGATAGAATCCTATCAGCCAATCGGAATTCGAGGGACACCATCTTGGATGACGTCCCTTAAAGGAGCCTTCATTCGTCGGTAGTCTGTCGGGGAAGAAGGATGTTCCGTGTCGGCAGAATGAAGATGGATCCTGAAGAAGAAGATTGAAGACCCCGCTTGGAAGATGACATCGCCCGGATGGAAGATTTCTTCAGCGCCGCCTGGATGATGACTTCATCGGATGGAAGACTTCTTCAGCGCCCCTTGGAGGATCACTTCTGCTGCTCCGGATCTCCTCTTCAGTTCCATCGGTGGCTATGCTGAGTGAAGATGACTCAAGGTAGGATGATCTTCAGAGGGGTAGTTTTAGGTTTATTTAAGGGGGGTTTGGGTTAGATTAGGGGTATGTGGGTGGTGGGTTTTAATGTTGCGGGGGGGTTGTATTTTTCTTTTACAGGCAAAAGAGCAGTTTTCTTTGGGGCATGCCCCGCAAAAAGCACTTTTAAGGGCTGGTAAGGTAAAAGAGCTTTGAACTTTTTTAATTTAAAATAGGGTAGGGCATTTTTTTTATTTTGGGGGGCTTTGTTATTTTATTAGGGGGGTTAGAGTAGGTGTAATTAGTTTAAAATTGTTGTAATATTTTTCTAATGTTTAAATATTTTTTTATTTTTTGTAACTTAGTTCTTTTTTATTTTTTGTACTTTAGTTAGTTTATTTAATTGTATTTATTTGTAGGTATTGTATTTAATTAATTTATTGATAGTGTAGTGTTAGGTTTAATTGTAATTTAGGTTAGGATTTATTTTACAGGTAATTTTGTAATTATTTTAACTAGGTAACTATTAAATAGTTAATAACTATTTAATAGCTATTGTACCTGGTTAAAATAAATACAAAGTTGCCTGTAAAATAAATATAAATCCTAAAATAGCTACAATATAATTATAATTTATATTGTAGCTATATTAGGGTTTATTTTACAGGTAAGTATTTAGTTTTAAATAGGAATAATTTATTTAATAAGAGTTAATTTATTTAGTTAGATTTAAATTATATTTAACTTAACTAGGGGGGTGTTAGTGTTAGGGTTAGACTTAGCTTTAGGGGTTAATACATTTATTAGAGTAGCGGCGAGGTCCGGTCGGCATATTAGGGGTTAATACTTGAAGTTAAGTGTCGGCGATGTTAGGGAGGGCAGATTAGGGGTTAATACTATTTATTATAGGGTTATTGGGGCGGGAGTGAGGCGGATTAGGGGTTAATAACTTTATTATAGTAGTGGTGAGGTCCGGTCGGCAGATTAGGGGTTAATAATTGTACGTAGGTGGAGGCGACGTTGGGGGCGGCAGATTAGGGGTTAATAAATATAATATAGGGGTCGGCGGTGTTAGGGGCAGCAGATTAGGGGTACATAGGGATAACGTAGGTGGCGGCGGCGTGCGGTCGGCAGATTAGGGGTTAAAAAATTTTAATAGAGTGGCGGCGATATGGGGGGACCTCGGTTTAGGGGTACATAGGTAGTTTATGGCTGTTATTGTACTTTAGAGCATAGTAGTTAAGAGCTTTATGAACCGGCGTTAGTCCAGATAGCTCTTGACTTTTTTCTGCGGCTGGAGTTTTGTCGTTAGATTTCTAACGCTCACTTCAGCCACGACTCTAAATACCGGCGTTAGAAAGATCCCATTGAAAAGATAGGATACGCAAATGGCGTAGGGGGATCTGCGGTATTGAAAAGTCGTGGCTGCAAAGTGAGCGTTAGACCCTTTCCTGACTGACTCTAAATACCAGCGATAGCCCAAAACCAGCGTTAGGAGCCTCTAACGCTGGTTTTGACGGCTAAAGCCAAACTCTAAATCTAGCGAATACAGTATAAGGATTCCAATGGTCCATTAAACAAACTGCCAGCTTGAAAACAATTGGCTGTTGCTTCTCCCTATAACTGCCTATAACTGCATCACCATATTGTAGGACCAACCTGTGTATAGGAAATATCCTTCCCGGACCGTACATTAATGGGATGCACGGCACCAACTTACCCATCTGGCTGCATTAGCTATAGGCGTCCTCACAAAAAGCATGGTGCTGTGGGTTTCTCGTAGTCTTGATGACACTTGTACCCACCGATGCCCCAGATTAAAAGTGTCAGAATACATATACATTTTGTGACTCCTAACTATTCCCATCTATTCAATTTTTGTTTGAGGAGGTGCTCAGATTGTTTTGCAATGATATTCAGGTGAAACTATGAATTTTCCTATTTTCACATTTGAGTGAGAACAAACTCTAGCATCAATGTAAGTTTTTTGCAATTACATGTCTCACTGTATATATACAGTGGGGAAAAAAAGTATTTAGTCAGCCACCAATTGTGCATGTTCTCCCACTTAAGAAGATGAGAGAGGCCTGTAATTTTCATCATAGGTGTACCTCAACTATGAGATACAAAATGTGGAAACAAATACAGACAATCACATTGTCTGATTTGGAAATAATTTATTTGCATATTATGGTGGAAAATAAGTATTTGGTCACCTACAAACAAGCAAGAATTCTGGCTCTCGCAGACCTGTATCTTCTTCTTTAAGAGGCTCCTCTGTCCTCCACTCATTACCTGTATTAATGGCACCTGTTTGAACTTGTTATCAGTATAAAAGACACCTGTCCACAACCTCAAACAGTCACACTCAAAACTCCACTACGGTGAAGACCAAAGAGCTGTTGAAGGACACCAGACCTGCACCAGGCTGGGAAGACTAAATCTGCAATAGGCAAGCAGCTTGGTGTGAAGAAATCAACTGTGGGAGCAATGATTAGAAAATGGAAGACATACAAGACCACTAATAATCTCCCTCGATCTGGAGCTCCACGCAAGATCTCACCCCGTGGGGTCAAAATGATCACAAGAACGGTGAGCAAACATCCCAGAACCACACGGGGGGACCTAGTGAATGACCTGCAGAGAGCTGGACCAATGTAACAAAGGCTACCATCAGTAACACACTACGCTGCCAGGGACTCAGATCCTGCAGTGCCAGACGTGTCCCCCTGCTTAAGCCAGTACATGTCCGGGCACATCTGAAGTATGCTAGAGAGCATTTGGATGATCCAGAAGCGGATTGGGAGAATGTCATATGGTCAGATGAAACCAAAGTAGAACTGTTTGGTAGAAACACAACTTGTCGTGTTTGGAGGAGAGAGAACACCATACCTACTGTGAAGCATGGGGGTGGCAACATCATGCTTTGGGGCTGTTTCTCTGCAAAGGGAACAGGATGACTGATCCGTGTACATGAAAGAATGAATGGGGCCACGAATCATGAGATTTTGAGTGCAAACCTCCTTCCATCAGCAAGGGCATTGAAGATAAAACATGGCTGGGTCTTTCAGCATGACAATGATCCCAAAAACACAACGGCCAACGAAGGAGTGGCTTCGTAAGAAGCATTTCAAGGTCCTGGAGTGGCCTAGCCAGTCTCCAGATCTCAACCCCATAGAAAACCTTTGGAGGGAGTTGAAAGTCTGTGTTGCCCAGCGACAGCCCCAAAACATCACTGCTCTAGAGGAGATCTGCATGCAGGAATGGGCCAACATACCAGCAACAGTGTGTGACAACCTTGTGAAGACTTACAGAAAATGTTTGACCTCTGTCATTGCCAACAAAGGATATATAACAAAGTATTGAGATGAACTTTTGATATTGACCAAATACTTATTTTCCACCATAATTTGCAAATAAATTCTTTCCAAATGAGACAATGTGATTGTCTGGATTTGTTTCCACATTTTGTCTCTCATAGTTGAGGTATACCTATGATGAAAATTACAGGCCTCTCTCATCTTCTTAAGTTGGAGAACTTGCACAATTGGTGGCTGACTAAATACTTTTTTCCCCACTGTATATATATCATAAAATGTCCTTAACCACTCACCGCTCACACTTACGATTCCTTAAACCCAGAACTTTCAATGTTACTCTCCCAAACAGCTAGACTTTCTGAACTACAAGTCTTTTTGAAAGATTTTGTTGTTTCTGTATAAGCTGTAACATTAAAAATGAAGAATTATCATTAATTCCAAAATTAATATAAACACCATATCAACCTGTATATTAAAAAATATGTAAAATTATTTTGATCTGGTAATGAAAACGTTATCTGCTCGTGTTCACTTATCTGTTTTTTTTTTATACTGTGCATGTTTGAGTAACATCTAAATGAATTCCACTTTGAGGTTTTATACCTCTGGAAATATGACTTGTTATTTCATGAAATAAATCTAACTATATGCTACCCTGTGAGATCAATCTACATTTCAAGTTTCAGATAGTTATAGCGGTTTTGTTTAATTATATTAAAAAGTGCCACATTTTGACATCTTAATTATGCTTGCTAGATTTTGTAGAATCATTTCATTAAAGATACAATAAAATAAAAATTAAACGTTAAATGTTTTGGCAGAGCTTGCAATTTAAGCAATTTTCCAATTTACATCTATTAGCAATCTTGCTTCATTCTCGTGGTATTCTTTGTTGAAGACTAAAACTAGATAGGATTAGGAGTGTACATGTATCTAGCATTTTATGGTGTCAGTGTTTGCAGCAATCTATAACATTGATGAAAATACTGTTGCAAACACTACTGCACTAGTGCCAAAGACATGTGCAGGCTCCCGAGCTCAGATGATCCTACCTAGGTTTATTCTTCAACAAAGGATATTGTAAGAACAAAACAAATGTGATAATAGAAGTAAATTGAAAAGTTATTTAAAATTGCATGCTTTGGCATCTATTTATCAAGCTGTCAACCGCAAATACGCTGGAATTCCGCAGCGTATTTGTGGCGAGCCTTATTCGCCTTAGTTATCAAACCCTACAGACCGGCAAAAGTAGAAATGTATGACGTAACATACGATCCGCCGGACTCAGTCCGACACAGATCGATGCTTACATCATTACAGATGTTCCGAATGCAAGTTCGGCACAATCTGACTACTTTTGTTAGTTATCAAACTACTACCAGGTACGCTCGCCACTATTCCGGCCCAGCGTACCTGTTTTTCAATCCGCCGCCCTGGATGCGGCGGATGCCATAGGAATCAATGGGAGTCTGAAAGCAGCGAAAGATTCTATTCACTGCTGCCCGATATCCCATTGATTCCTATGGTAACGTTTACACACCCTAACATGTACCCTGAGTCTAAACACCCCTAATCTGCTGCCCCCTACACCGCTGCCACCTACATTATACTTATTAACCCCTAATCTGCCATCCCGACACCGCCGCCACCTACATTATACTTATTAACCCCTAATCTGCCGTCCCTACACTGCCGCCACCTAAATAAAAGTTATTAACCCCTATCCCGCCGCTCCTGGACCCCACCGCAACTAAATAAACTTATTAACCCCTAAACCTAGACATAGAATGCGAGCTCAATCCTATTGGCTGATTGGATCAGCCAATAGGATTGAACTTCAATCCTATTGGCTGATTGCATCAGCCAATAGGATTTTTCCTACCTTAATTCCGATTGGCTGAATTTTATCAGCCAATCGAAATTGAAGTGACGCCATCTTGGATGACATCACTTAAAGGAACCTTCATTCTTCAGTCGCCGTTGAAGGAAGAGGATGCTCCGCGTTGGATGTCTTGAAGATGGACCCGCTCCGCGCCGGATGGATGAAGATAGAAGATGTCACCTGGATGAAGACTTCTGCATGTCTGGAGGACCACTTCTGCCCGTCTGGAGGACCACTTCTGCCGGCTTCGTGGAGGACTTCGGCCTGGTTGGGTGAAGACTTCTCAAGGTAGGGTGATCTTCAAGGGGTTAGTGTTATGTTTTTTTAAGGGGGGATTGGGTGGGTTTTAGAGTAGGGTTGGTTGTGTGGGTGGTGGGTTTTAATGTTGGGGGGGTTGTAATTTTTCTTTACAGGTAAAAGAGCTGATTACTTTGGGGCAATGCCCCGCAAAAGGCCCTTTTAAGGGCTATTTGTAATTTAGTGTACGGTAGGGCTTTTTTTTATTTTGGGGGGGCTTTTTTATTTTGTTAGGGGGATTAGATTAGGTGTAATTAGTTTCAAAATCTTGTAATTATTTTATTATTTTCTGTAATTTAGTGTTTGTTTTTGTACTTTAGATAATTTTTTTAATTGTATTTAGTTTAGGGAATTTAATTATAGTGTAGTGTTAGGTGTAATTGTAACTTAGGTTAGGTTTTATTTTACAGGTATATTTGTATTTATTTTAACTAGGAAGTTATTAAATAGTTAATAACTATTTAATAACTATTCTACCTAGTTAAAATAAATACAAAGTTGCCATTAAAATAAATATAAACCCTAAGATAGCTACAATGTAACTATTAGTTATATTGTAGCTAGCTTAGGGTTTATTTTATAGGTAAGTATTTAGTTTTAAATAGGAATAATTTATTTAATGCTAGGAATATTTATTTAGATTTATTTAAATTATATTTAAGTTAGGGGGTGTTAGGGTTAGACTTTAGGTTTAGGGGTTAATAAATTTAATATAGTGGTGGCAATGTTGGGGGCGGCAGATAAGGGGTTAATAAATGTAGGTAGGTGGCGGCGGTGTAGGGGGGGCAGATTAGGGGTTAATAAAGATAATGTAGGTGGCAGCGGTGTAGGGGGGGCAGATTAGGGGTTAATAAATATAATGTAGGTGGCGGCGGTGTAGGGAGCGGCAGATTAGGGGTTAATAAGTATAATGTAGGTGGCGGTGGGCTCCGGGAGCGCTGGTTTAGGGGTTAATAAGTTTATTTAGTTGCGGCAGGGTCCGGGAGCGGCGGTTTAGGGGTTAATATATTTATTAGAGTTGCGGCGGGGTCCGGGAGCGGCGGTTTAGGGGGTAAACAGTATAGTATAGTGTGGGTGTTTAGTGACAGGGTACCAAGAAAGCTGTAAAAAAGCCAAAGAGCAGTGAGATCGATGACTGTTAGTTAACAACAGTCCGCTGCTCATCACACCGTACTTGGTGCGTTGCTTTTTGACAGCTTTTTTGATAATTTTGGAGAGCGTATTCAGGTCCGCGGCAGCGATGTTAGGCGATTTTAGGCGAGCGTATTGGTGCTGTCGAATGCAAGTCAGTTGACGGCTTGATAAATAGATGCCTTTATCTTAACCACAAGAATTTATTTTTGATTGTACTGTCCTTTTAAAGTCATCTGGTTAAAGGGATAATAAACAGTGTTCCTTTGGTAAAAAACAAATCTGTTAAATCAAAGTAAACATATAACATACTTGTTTTCTTGCAAAATGAGCACTTAGAAATTCCCAGTGGAGCCACTGCCTGCAGTTAGATAAGGTAGCAGAAATGTTGGCAACTTAGGTAGCATTCGGCCTGTTCTAAACATGGGCAAATCTGGCCTTCTGTTTATCTAGTCTTTTCACTTATTAGTAAACCAGCTCATGTTACTATAGAAGTTTTATGACATCAGGCACAATGCATCCTCTTTGTATGGCTTTCACAGGAAGTAATGGACACTGCACAAATGAACTTTAAAAAAAGAAATAAAATATATAATCCATTTAAAATTATGAATAATACACATTGCAATGATTTCTATTACGTTTTTGTAGGGCTTTCACAGGAAGTAATGGACACTGCACAAATGAACTTTAAAAAAAGAAATAAAATATATAATCCATTTAAAATTATGAATAATACACATTGCAATGATTTCTATTACGTTTTTGTAGGGCTTTCACAGGAAGTAATGGACACTGCACAAATGAACTTTAAAAAAAGAAATAAAAGGTAAAATCCATTTAAAATTATGAATAATACACATTGCAATGATTTCTATTACGTTTTAGTCCCTGTAGTGCTTTTTTTTTATTACAATAATGAAACAGACTGTTTTAAATCCCTTTAAGTTTAAGATCATATTATTATTTATAGTACATTTTGTCTCTAACTACCACTAAGATTGTAAACTGTCTAGGGAGCAGGGCCCTGTCATCCTTCTGCCCCAGTCTGGTCTTTATTGTACCTCCTATTTAGCACTGTGGAATCTGTTGGCACATTAAAAATACAGATAAATAATAACATATTTAAGTATTTTTTATCATAAATATATCTGATAAAACATCACTGAAAGGAACCCAAGGACTCCACAACATATGATAAGGCAATGCTACCGCTGTAGAAGCAGTGGAGTTGTATAACCCATAATTATTCCCACTCTGTTCCATTTTCAAGAGCTCCTTGTTAAGATTTTCAGTAATTATGTGTGAAACTGTCCATTTAAAAGTGTACCTGAGTGGGAGATAAGCACATATGCAATATTAAAAAGGTTAATTTGACCTCTACACTACAATGAGGGATCTGTATATTTATTGTAACTAATACCAATTACAGACACCCCACAAACACACAGTAATGTACAGAAGGGATATTGTATTGCTGGACACAACTACAATATAATGGCTACTTCTCAGCATGGTTTTGTTTTCTCTCCTGTGTCTGCAACTCTCTTCAAAGCTGTTCCCTGATTTTAACTCCTTACAGGTGCATAGCACTGTATCGTCATACTGAATGCTGCCATCTTGGAGTTGAGGTATTCTTTCACCCTGTGACAGAAGGGGTGTGCATTCACAGATCAGTGGTTTTGCTCCTTGCTCGTGCACTTCGAGTTTGAGTGCATGATACAGAGTGCGAGCAGGAACCACAATTTTCTATATTATTCATGTGGGCTTTTTTATTGTTTTTTAAATAAATGTTATGTACTTTTAAATTGGACATAAAAAACGGAAATATGTAAACCCCCTGCTGTGCTATCCTGAAGCCACAATATAGCTGTGAAAACAATGGGATTGTTCACCACTTCTTTCATGGAGTGCAAGAATACGTGAGCTCCAAAATGGCTGCCCTCACTATGAAAATGAATAGCTTCACCAACTAGCTCTAAAGAGAAAGCTGCATGTGAAGGAGGAAATGCAATAGCATGGAGAGTAGTAACCATTCTTTAAAGTTTAATTTCCCCTTAACCCCTTAATAAAAGGTGCCATACCCTGTATATCACTGGTCTTTCCATAGGGTTTGTTTTTTCAATAGCACGGTTTTTCCGCCAACGGTGAGACTGCACTATTTCAGAATGCCTGCAGATGGGAGGGAGGCTATAAAGTGCGGTCATGCTGCTGGTAGCGAGACCGGCGCTATTATAGGCAGGAAAACCCTTAATGAACAGCAATGTACTGAGTATGTTATGGTTGTTAAGGGATTAAGGGGAGGCTTAAATATGACTTTGGTGGTTTGGGTGTGGAATTCCCTTACATAGCACTACCATCCACTGACGTGTATTTGTGTCTGTGGGCAGGAAATCTTTGTCTTTTCTCTGGCAATCAGATCTGTTTGTGGCACTTACATCCCAGCGGCCTTCAGACACAAAGCTGCTTGTTTTAATTAGCGTGATTCAATCAGTCATAGAAAAAAAAGAGTCTGGCAGAATAATCGAGGTTTGTCAAAGCCCGTTTTTCATTTCCAAATGCTCCTTTCACTCCCATCTCTTCCAGCTCTGACCTACTCTAAAGGAGGGAGGCTATTAAATGTTGAATGGCTGCCAGCCAGCCAGCGAAAAACAAAACAATTCTACAGATAAATAAAAACAGATCAGGCAATCTAAGCCCTAATGTTTAACCCATTCACACCATTTACTCTGCACAACACTATATACATTTATAATTTAATCGCTGGAAAAAAAAATTAACCAGATTTTAAATGCAGCATTTTTTTGCTCAGCATTCTCTTTGAAGATAACTATTGCTATGGTCAAATGATAGGTAAAGAAAAATCATTCCTTCAAAAGATGTATTAAACACCTAGTTAGGGTATAAATATATGATTTCTTTAAAGAGTCCATCTTTTGTTATAAACCCACAATTATAGAGTTGGATTAGACTTGTGCAGCTCCGAAAATTTGATACCAAAAATTTGAGGAAGTTTGTTTCTCAGAATATTCATTGGCTGCACTATTTGGTATTAGTTTTGCTTAAAACAAAATGAATACTGAATTTTAGTTAAACATTTACATTTGTTTTTATTAAAATGAATGTAAATGATCAAAGCTCCAGGTGAAAAGTTGACCTGTAGCTACAATACTTACATTAAAGGGACAGTCTAGTCAGAATTAAACTTATATGATTCAGATAGGGCATGCAATATTAAACAATTTTCCAATTTACTTTTATCATCAAATTTGCTTTCTTCTCTTGGTATTCTCTGTGGAAAGCTAAACCTAGGTAGGCTTGTATGCTAATTTCTAAGCCATTGAAGGCCGCCTCTTATCTCAGTGCATTTTGACAGTTTTTGACAGTTAGACACTGTTAGTTCACGTGTGTCATATAATTAACATTGTGTTCACCCCCGTGGAGTTATTTAAGAGTCAGCACTGATCTGGCTAAAATGCAAGTCTGTCAACAGAATTGAGATTAGGGGGCAGTGTGCAGAGGCTTAGATACAAGGTAATCATAGAGGTAAACAGTGTATTAATAATATAATAGTGTTGGTTCTGCAAAACTGCGTAATGGGTAATAAAGAAATTATTTATCTTTTTTAAAAATTAAAATTCCGAAGTAGACTGTCCCTTTAAGTTAACTTTAGTGTAGGTCCTAGGAGCCGAGTGCACTAATCTTGTTAGCACAGCCAGGGCTCTGGCAAGAAGAGTCATCTAGATTACAAGTTTTGTGTTCGTGTTTTAACGCTGAAAAAATGGTAATTTCAGCATTAAAACAGCACCACGCCCATTACAAGTCTTGTCGGTATAACTGTACCGCAAGCCTTTTAGCCTGTAACGCAACGTCAGTCCTGCACTCGTAAAAATGGCGTTTTTTCATGGGACTTCTGTAGCGCTGCCATTACGAGTTTTGCGTTGAGGCTAATAAGTTTGCGTTGCAGCCTATACCGACAAGATCCGTTACGCAATCTGAGAGCAGTAGTTATGAGTTTTACACTACAAAACTGTTACATAAAACTCATAACTAATTTGTTACAAAGTACACTAACACCCATAAACTACCTATTAACCCCTAAACCGAGACCTTCCCGCATCGCAAATACTATAATAATGTTATTAACCCTTAATCTGCCGCTCCCGACATCGCCACCACTAATAAAAATTATTAACCCCTATTCCGCCGCTCCCCGACATCGCCACCACTATACTAAAGTTATTAACCCCTAAACCGCTGCCCTCCTGCATCGCAAACACTATTTAAATATTATTAACCCCTAATCTGCTGTCCGCTCACATTGCCCCCACTATACTAAAGTTATTTACACCTAATTCCGCCGCCACTATAATAAACCTTCTAACCCCTAAACCGAAAGCCCCCACAAAGAAATATACTAAATAAACCTATTAACCCCTAAACCAAAAGCCCCCCACATCGTAATAAAGTAATTTAAAATAGTAACCCCTAAACCAAACGCCCCCTAACTTTTTTATTAAAATTACAATTTCCCTATCTTAAATTAAATTAAAACTTACCTGTCAAATTAAAAAAACTAAGTTTAAACTAACAATTAAACTAATATAACTATTAAAATAAAATTAAACTAACTACCAATTAAAGAAAACTAAAATAAACATTAAAAAAATCCTAACACTACTCTAAAAATTACAAGCTATCTAATTACAAAAAATAAAAAAGGCTAAATTACAAAAAATAACAAACACTAAATTATGAAAAATAACAATCGAAATGATCAAAAATAAAAAAGAATTACACCTAATCTAATAGCCCTATAAAATAAAAAAGCCCCCCCAAATATAAAAAAAACCCTAGCCTACAATAAACTACCAATAGCCTTTAAAAGGGCCTTTTGTAGGGCATTTCCCTAAGTTAAACAGCTCTTTTACTTGTAAAAAAAATACAAAGACCCCCCAACAGTAAAACCCACCACCCAGCCAACCTCCAAAATAAAAAAAACCTAACTCTAACAAAAACCTAAGCTACCCATTGCCCTGAAAAGGTAATTTGTATGGGCATTGCCCTTAAAAGGGCATTTAGCTCTTTTGCATTGCCCTGAAAAGGGCATTTAGCTCTTTTACCAATAGCCCAAACCCTAAACTAAAAAAATAAAACACCCAAAAAACCTTAAAAAATCCTAACACTAACCCCCAAAGATCCACTTACAGTTGCTGAAGGATGTTCATCCCGGTGGCTCCATCTTCTTCCAGGCGGCTCCATCTTCATCCATGCGGCATCTTCTATCTTCATCCCGGCGGCGTCTTCCATCTTCATCCTAGCAGTGTGGAGCGGGTCCCCCCTGAAGACATCCAGCACAGAGCATCCTCTTCATATGGTAGCCGCCATATACTGAATCTTCAATGCAAGGTACGCAATTCAAAATGGCATCCCTGTCATTCCTATTGGCTAATTTGATTTTGGAAATTCAAATCAGCCAATAGGATGAGAGCTACTGAAATCCTATTGGCTGTTCAAATCAGCCAATAGGATGGGAGCTACTGAAATTGAAGATTCAGTATACGGTGGCGACCGTATGAAGAGGATGCTCCGTGTTGGATGTCTTCAGGATGGACCCGCTCCACGCCGCTTGGATGAAGATAGAAGACACCGCCGGGATGAAGATAGAAGATGCCGCCTGGATGAAAATGAGGAGGAAGATGAAGCCGCCTGCCGCCTGGATGAAGAACAGCCACTTGGATGCTGATGGAGCCGCCGGGATGAAGATCCTTCAAGCGGGACTTCAGCAACTGTAAGTGGATCTTCGGGGGTTAGTGTTAGTATTTTTTAAGGTTTTTAGGTGGGTTTTTTTTTAGTTTAATGTTTGGGCTTTTCGAAAAAGAGCTAAATGCCCTTTTCAGGGCAATGTAAAAGAGCTTAATGCCCTTTTAAGGGCAATGTCCATACAAATGCCCTTTTCAGGGCAATGGGTAGCGTGGCTTTTTTAGATAGTTTTTTTTCATTTTGTTTAGGGGGGGGTGGCGGTTTGTAATGTTAGTGGGTCTTTGTAATTTTTTTTCAGGTAAAAGCTGTTTAACTTAGGGCAATGCCCTACAAAAGGCCCTTTTAAGGGCTATTGGTAGTTTATTCTAGATTAAGTTTTTTATTTTGAGGTGAGTTTTTTTTTAAATGGGTATTAGAATAGGAATAATTTTTATTATTTTTTTATAATTCGTTATTTATTTTGTGTAATGTTTTTATTTCGTTTTGGGGTGGGTTTTTATTTTTAGATTAGGGGTTGGGCATCATAAAAGAGCTGAATGCCCTTTTAAGGGCAGGAAAAAGAGCTGAATGCCATTTAAAGGGCAATGCCCATACAAATGCCCTTTTCAGGGCAATGGGTAGATTAGGTTTTACTTTATTTTTATTTTGTGGGTTTGGGGGTTGGGGGTTTGCATACTGTTAGGGGGTGTTTGTTTTGTTTTGTAGCAAAAGAGCTGTTAACTTTAGGGCAATGCCCTACAAAAGTCCCTTTTAAGGGCCCACAAAAGGCCCTTTTAAGGGCCCTTGGTAGTATTATAGATTAGGCTTTTTTATTTTGGGGTGTTTTTTTAACAGGGTATTAGAATAGGAATAATTTTTATTGTTTTGGATAATTTTGTTTGTTATTTTTTTGTAATGGTAGGTTTTTTTAATTTTTTTTAAATTTTAGTGTTTTTTATTTTTTGTAATGTTAGGTTTTAGTGTATGGCAGCTTATTTTTTATTTTACAGGTAAGTTTGTATTTAGCTTTAAATAGGTATTATTTTATAATAATTGTAACTTTAATTTAGCTCTATTTTAATTATGTTAAAGTTAGGGTTAAGTTAGCGTTAGGGTTAGGTTTAGGGGTTAATATAGTTTCATTTAGGTTGTTGCGATGTTGGGGGCTGGCGGTTTAGGTGTTAATACGTTTATTTAGTGGTAGTGATGTGGGAGGCCAGAGGTTTAGGGGTTAATAGCTTTATTTAGTTGCAGCGATGTTGGGGAGCTGCGGCAATTGCAGGTTTTTTTCTGACACCTTCTCCCCATTGATGTCTATGGGGAAAACTTGCATGAGCATGTCAAAACAGCGCTTGTATTGCGAAAACTAACGCCAACATTTTTTCGTTATTGCACTCTCCATAGCGCTGCCATTACGAGTTACTGAAAAGCCTTCTTGTGCTGTGGGCTATGGTGCGTTAAGCTCCATACCTCACAAAAGCCAAGAGCTGAGTTTAAGTGCTCATGCACGTTTTCCCCCATAGAAAAAAAACTAACACCTGAAGTGCAGAATGGCAAATCGCCGTAACGCAACCCCATTGATGTCTATTGGGAAAAGAAAATTACATTTAAACCTAACACCCTAACATAAACCCCTACTCTAAACACCCCTAATCCACCTCCCAAGACATCGCTGACACTAATAAAAGTTATTAACCCCTAATCCACCGCTCTCCGACACTAAATATAATTATTAACCCCTATTCTGCTGCTCCCCAACATCACCGACACTAAATATAATTATTAACCCCTATTCCGCCGCTCCTCGACATCGCCAACACTAATAAAAGTTATTAACCCCTATTCCGCTGTTCCCTGACATCGCCGACACCTAAATAAACCTATTAACCTCTAAACCACCGGCCCCCTCACATCGCAAAGCACTAAATTAAACTATTAACCCCTAAACCTAACACCCCCTAACTTTAAATTAAAATGACAATATAACTATCTTAAAATAAATAAAAACTTACCTGTGAAATAAAAAAGAACTAAGTTTAAACTATAAATTAACCTAACATTCTAATAAAACTAAAAAAACTACCAATTAAAAAATCTAAATTACAAATTTTAAAAAAACCTAACACTACGAAAAAATTTATAAAATCTAAAATTACAAAAAATAATAAACACTAAATTACAAAAAATAAAAAACTCTAAGATAACAAAAAATAATAAACGAAATTATAAAAAAAAAACAATTACACCTAATCTAATAGCCCTATAAAAATAACCCCCCCAAATAAAAACACCCCCTTACCTACAATAAACTACCAATAGCTCTTAAAAGGGCCTTTTGTAGGGCATTGCCCTAAGTGAAACATCTCTTTTTCCTGGCAAAACAGCTCTTTTTCCTGGCAAAAAATACAAAGTCCCCCTAACAGTAAAACCCACCACCCAGCCAACCCCCCAAAATAAAAAAAACCTAACTCTAAAAAAATCCTAAGATACCCATTGCCCTTAAAAGGGCATTTGTATGGGCATTGCCCTTAAAAGGGGATTCAGCTCTTTTACACTTTGCCCAAAGCCCTAATCTGAAAAAAACACCCCAAAAAATAAAAAAACATACCTAGCACTAACCCCAGAATATCTACTCCGTTTCCTGAAGTCAGGACATCCATCTCCATCCAGGTGGCAAGAAGTCTTCATCCAGGCAGGGAGAAGTCTTCATCCAGGCGGCGACATCTTCATCTATCGCGGGAGTGTCTTCTGTCTTGATCCCGGGGGCGGGGAGCAGAGCTATCCTGGACCGGCGATGACATCCTGCGTGGATCGTCCTCTTCATACGGTCACCTCCGTACACTGAAGTTGAATGCAAGGTAGCCATTTCAAAATGGCGTACCTTGCATTCCTATTGGCTGATTTGATTCTTCAAATTCAAATCAGCCAATAGAATGAGAGCTTCTGGAATCCTATTGGCTGTTCAAAACAACCAATAGGATGAGAGCTACTGAAATCCTATTGGCTGATTTGAACAGCCAATAGG
The DNA here is from genome assembly GCF_027579735.1 of Bombina bombina. Taxonomy (NCBI): domain Eukaryota; kingdom Metazoa; phylum Chordata; class Amphibia; order Anura; family Bombinatoridae; genus Bombina; species Bombina bombina. The sequence continues at coordinate 444,731,870 of NC_069502.1, forward strand.
ATTTCAGTAACTCTCATGGGTGGCAGATTAGGGGTTAATAACTTTATTTAATAGATATGGGGTAATAAGTTTAATATTGTGTTTGCAATGTGGGAGGGAGGGGGTTTAGGAGTTAATAGGTAGTTTATGGGTGTTAGTGTACTTTGTAACATTTTATGAATTTTGTGAAACATTTCTGTTACACAAAATCCATAGCTACTGCTCTCAGATGGCGGTATGGATCATGTCGGTATAGGCTGTAAGGCAAGCATTTTAGCCTGAACGCACAACCTGTAATACGGCCACTATGAAAATCTCGTATTCATTTTTTTGAGTGCGGAATGGACGTTGCGTTACAGGCTTAAAATGCTTGTGGTTCAGCTATACTGCCGCGACTCGTAATATGTGTTCCTTGCCATTCCAGCGTAATGGCCAATTTTTCAGCGTTAAAATCCATACCGCAAAACTCGTAATCTAGCCGAATGTTATCTATATGGCACACATGAACTAATGTACTCTAGCTGTGAAAAAACTGTCAAATGCATTAAGATAAGAGGCGGGCTTCAAGGGCTTAGAAATTAGCATATGCGCCTACATAGGTTTAGCTTTCAACTAAGAATACTAAGAGAAAATAGCAACTTTGACATCTATCTGAGTCATGAAAGTTTAATTTTATCTTGACTGTCCCTTTAAGTTATTTTATTTTAATTTATTTTTGGCATGTTGCAGAGATAGATTTAATAGAAAGAGACCAGGAAATATAAATAAATAAATGGAAATAGTGAATATGATATAAAGACAGAGATAACAATGTGCTGGATATATATATACAGTATATAGTGTGGGATAATTGAGGTGGTGTGCTGAGTATAGACAGTGTAATTGGCCACAGTAAGCATATAAATGTAAGGGACATGGGTTTATAGTGCCTGTGTAATTGTTCACTGAGGAAATTTGATGAGGTTTGAGGATTATAGAGATGGTTTAAAGGATAAAAAGGTGACAGAGACACTGTAAATGGACACTGGCAGAGAGCAAATGTAAGAGCTTAGCAGGAGAATAGGAAGATATGTTTAAGAGATAAAAGAAATTGCTCAGCTGCAGAATATCTGTTTATACTAAATAGAGATACTGTACTGCTGTGTACATACTCCGTTGATGTATTATGCTAGGGTGAGAAACTAAACATGATGCTCCAGTATGTTGGTATGGTTAGAACGTTCTCTACTGGTGAGTGCAGATGGGCTACATCACAGAGGGTGACTGTACTGTGTATAAAACATTAGTCTGTAAATAGCACTGGCTAACAAATCTTGAGCTGGGTCCAATCTTATATTAAATAGGGTGAAAAGAACATGAGGTTCCATTACATTGTGAGCTTGAGAGCCTCTCTAACTGTAACTCCCTTTGTATAAAAGTGCATCTACAACTAATTGTGTTCAAGGGCAGGCGCTCATCTCCTTTTGTTTATGTTTGTCAATGTAAATTTAGGTTTACGAGGGCCAGGTTCCTGCTATTGCTCAAGTGTAAGAGGAGTTCACACTTAATTCTTGCCAATTTAGCCTATAGAAGCTGTTTTTTTTTTTCAGATTATTTTTCTGTTTTATTTAATTCTGCATAAACAAATCCTGCATTTTCTGGTTGTAATTCTGATAAAGAGACTGAGAAATAATTATATATGATTACTATATATGATTATTATATAGTATATACCATTGCTAAAACAACAAATCTAATGGTGGCCTAATACTTTTGCACAGTACTGTATATATACCCAGTGTTGTGCAAAATTCTTAGTTATTGCTAACACCTGTATTTCACTTATTATTTCATGTCAAAATGACTGCTATGAAAAGGTCTATTACACCAGGTTTGTGCAAGATATGCTTGAGCATTACATACACATGTGGTATGAGTTTAAACAATTGGAAGCTTGCTAACCAACTTTCAAATAGGGATGGGCGAATGTTTCGCAACATTCGAAAAACGGCACGAATTTTAACACATTCGTTCGTTCGTTCGAATTGAATTTCGAATGTTTACATAACATTCTAACATTCGATTTTCGATTGTTCGGTTTAGAATTTTACGATTAAATTCGAAAATATTCTTTTCGAAAAATTCGAATTTAGATTGTAATAGTATTTCTAATGCTTTTTCTTTAAATGTTATATTCAAATTATGCAATATTCGAATTAAAAAAATTCGAATTTAGATTGTAATAGTATTTCTAATGCTTTTTCTTTAAATGTAATATTCGAATTATGCAATACGTGTATTCGAATTCGAAAAATTCTAATTTATATTGTAATAGTATTTCTAATGCTTTTTCTTTAAATGTAATATTCGAATTATGCAATATTCGAATTAAAAAAATTTGAATTTAGATTGTAATAGTATTTCTAAATGCTTTTTCTTTAAATGTTATATTCGAATTATGCAATATTCGAATTCAAAAAATTCGAATTTATATTCGAATTTGAAAAATTAGAATTTATATGTTTGTAATAGTATTTCTAATGCTTTCTTTAAATGTAATATTCAAATTATGCAATATTCTATATGGAAACATTCAAAATGATATATTTGTATCTATTATGTATCAATTTACTAGATTCCCTCCCTACCACATGAACTATTGAACTTCTGAATAGTATTTGTTAAATAGAATGTTAAATTTGAAATTTCGAATGTGGACATTCGATATAATTATAAACATTCGAATTCGAAAGTGACATTCGAAAACTGTAAATAACATTCGATTTTCGAATTTTTAAGAATATTCGTTCTTATTGACATTCGGATTTAGAATTCGAATTTCAGTAATAACATTTGTTCTACATTCGAAATTCGAAAATTTACACATTCGCCCATCCCTACTTTCAATCACATTATTCCATTCAAAATGCCAAAGATCACAGAATTTGACAGACATACTTCTGCATCAAAGGGAAATTAGAAAACAAACTGGAATTCAAGCTGTTATAAAGAAATTTGAAGAATAGGAGAAGTGAAGGACAAAAAAAGTACTGGAAGGCCAAAAAAACGGCATCTAGCAGCTTCATCTGGATGCCAAGTTGACTCTTCTATAGACTAATGCTGTGAAATCATATTTGGACAGAAAAACAGCTGATAAAATACTGACAATCATGGACTGGCCTTCACAGAGTCCATACCTAAATATTATAGAGGCATTATGGGATCACATGGGCAGAGAAAGAAATAAAAGAAATGCTAAATCTAAAGAAGAACTCTGGAAAGTGCTGATAGAAGCCAAGTATAATTTACCAGAAGATTACTTCAGAAAACCTCAGGACGGTCTCCCCAAAAGAGTTCAAGATATGCTTAGTGCCTAGGGAGGTCACACTAAATACTGATTTTTGCCTGAAGAAGCCATTTTGTTCTAAAAATTGTGTTTTCTAATATTTTGTGTACATATTACCTGTATTATCTGTTTGTATCTTAATAAAGAGACCAAAAAATAAATATGGATGGTCATTAAAACTTTGCTAAAACAACAAATCTAATGGTGGCCTAAGACTTTTGCTGAGTACTGTATATATCCTATATAATAAAAGGCCAGGTATGTTTATCAGATGCAGTCATGCGCAGTAGAGACTGCAGAGGACAAACATACCTGGCCTTGAACAGCAGAGGAGTGCGCACAGCGGAAGCTGCCTGGTGGAGGCATGACTGGGCGTGCCGTGATGGGGGCGTGCCCGGGTGTGTTGTGATAGGGGCGTGGCCGGTCGTGGCCTCGTGAAAACGGTGAGGGGCGTGGCCTTGTTCGTGGGAGCGAACGTGAAGGGCGTGGCCGACGAGGGAGACCAAAAGAGGTAGGAGAGACCAAAAGAGAGGAGGGAAAGAGAGAAAGCAAGCAAAAGAGGGGGGAAGAGAGAGAGAGAGTGAAAGAGGGGAGAGAGAGCAAACGAGAGGAGGGAGAGAGAGATCAAAAGACGGGGAGAGAGCAAAAGAGGGGGAGGAGAGAGCAAAAGAGGGGGGAGAGAGCAAAAGAGAGGGGGAGAGAGAGAGAAAGCAAAAGAGAGGGGGAGAGAGAGAGCAAAAGAGGGGGAGAGAGAGCGCAAAAGAGGGGGAGAGAGAGAGCACAAAGGAGGGGGAGAGAGAGCTCAAAAGAGAGGGGGAGAGAGAGAGCACAAAAGAGGAGGGAGAGAGAGCGCAAAAGAGGGGGGAGAGAGAGCGCAAAAGAGGGAGAGAGAGAGCGCAAAAGAGAGAGAGCGCGCAAAAGAGAGGGGGAGAGAGCGCAAAAGAGAGGGGGGAGAGAGCGCAAAAGAGAGGGGGGAGAGCGCAAAAGAGAGGGGGAGAGCATAAAAGAGAGGGGGAGAGAGAGCAAAAGCGAGAGGGGAGAGTGAGTGCAAAAGAGGGGGGAGAGAGAGAGCAAAAGAGGGGGAGAGAGAGCAAAATAGGGGAGAGAGAGAGCTCAAAAGAGAGGGGGGAGAGAGCGCAAAAGAGAGGGAGAGAGAGAGCTCAAAAGAGAGGGGGGAGAGAGAGAGCTCAAAAGAGAGGGGGGAGAGAGAGAGGGCAAAAGAGGGGGGAGAGAGTGCGCAAAAGAGAAGGGGGAGAGAGAGCGCAAAAGAGGGAGAGAGAGAGCGCAAAAGAGGGAGAGATTGAGCGCAAAAGAGGGAGAGATCAAGCGCAAAAGAGAGGGGGAGAGAGCGCAAAAGAGAGGAGGAGAGAGCGCAAAAGAGAGGGGGAGAGAGCGCAAAAGAGAGGGGGAGAGAACGCAAAAGAGAGGGGGACAGAGAGCAAAAGAGGTGGGAGAGAGAGCAAAAGAGAGGGGAGAGAGAGAGCAAAAGAGGGGGGAGAGAGAGCAAAAGAGGGGGAGAGATAGCAAAATAGGGGAGAGAGAGAGCAAAAGAGGGGGAGAGAGCAAAAGAGGGGGAGAGAGAGAGAGCACAAGCAGAAAAAGGGGAGAGAGAGCAAATGAGGGGGGAGAGCAAAAGAGGGGGGAGAGAGATAGCAAAAGAGCGGGGAAAGAGCAAAAGAGCGGGGAAAGAGCAAAAGAGGGGGAGAGAGAGAGCACAAGAGGGGAGAGGGAGAGAGCAAAAGAGGGGGGAGAAAGAGAGCAAAATAGGGGGAGAGAGAGAGCTCAAAAGAGAGGGGGGAGAGAGCGCGCAAAAGAGAGGAGGGAGAGAGAGCACAAAAGAAAGTGGGGAGAGAGAGGGAGCAAGGGTTGGAACCGCAGTACTTAAAAAATTGTCCCGTGTACACGGGCTTTAGGACTAGTATATAAATAAATATATATATATATTGGTATAAATCATGGACAAATTGTATGCCTTGCTTTTAAATCCACTTGCACTTTTCTCATTGCTCAATCGCATTGGCTATTACTAATGTACCAGGCATTTTAAAGAAACCCGAGTGGCTAAATAAGCAGTACCGTCCTTATCATGGTATAAAACATCTAAGATTGAGTTGTCAAAGTTTTTATTAACTCTAGGAGTGAATGTGACTTATGCATTTGTTAATAGAATAATGAATTGTGTGTAATATACTAGTAAGTAACTATGCAGTGGTGAATATTCTTTACAACTTTCCCAGTTTCATTAGCCTCACCTGCTTCGTCTTTAATATTCTCTTGTTCTGAATCCCTGAAGAATGGAGAGATGAATGGGATTCAGTGAATTCTCTGCATAAAATAGACTTGTGAATCTGGATAGGCTGCTGAGGCCTGTGAAGCTAGAGAGGCAGGATAGACATCTTAGTAGAGCAGGTTGTCTGCTGTAGCAGATCCTAGGCTTTTATAATGTATTGGTATGGTTAGTATGTTTGCTATTGTGTTTAAAATGGTGGTGCAGACTACATTGTTCACTGGCTATATTACTTTCTGACTACCTGTGTCACATGAGAGTCTTCTCCTATATTTTCTAGGTTAGAGTCACCAAAATATTAAAAGTATGATGCTTTGAGTATTGCAGTTGATGTTCCCCTTAGATCAGAAAGTTGTTCCCTACAATAAGAGGGTAAAAGAAGTGCTTCTATGCCAAAACATTGATACATTTGGAAAGCAGCCTTCAATTAAAGGGACATGAAACCCAAATTTGTTTCTTTCATTATTCAGATAGAGAATATAATTTCAAAAAAATGTGCTTTGTTCTCATGTTATTCTTTGTTGAAGAGATACCTAGGTAGATAGCGTGCACATGCCTGAAGCCCTACATGACAGGAAATAGTACTGCAATCTAATGCTCTTGCTAATGTATAACATTGTTGCAAAATTTTCAACAAAGGATAACAAGAAAATGAAGAAAATGTGATAATAGAAGTAAATTGGAAAGTTGTTTAAAACCGTATGTTCTATCTGAATCATGAAAGAACAATTTTAGGTTTTATATTCCTTTAACATGGAAAAATCTTCTGCAACAAAACCGGAAATAAATACTGTGCTTAGACATCTGAGTTAAAGGGACAGTCAAGTCCAAAATGAACTTTCATGATTCAAATAGGGCATGCAATTTTAAACAACTTTCCAATTTACTTTTATCACCAAATTTGCTTTGTTCTCTTGGTATTCTTAGTCGAAAGCTAAATCTAGGTAGGCTCATATGCTAATTCCTTAGACCTTGAAGGCCGCCTCTTATGTGAATGTATTTTGACAGTTTTTCACCACTAGAGGGTGTTAGTTCATGTGTGTTCATATGTGTCATATAGATCATATAGATAGGGTTGCCACCTCAGCCATGTTTTCCTGGACACTTATGAGTTACACATGCTGCAGGGTGTGCAGGGAGGAACATGTTTTGTGTTTCTGGACAGCACTATTCATATTCCTCCCTGCACACCCTGCAGCATGTGTAATTTATAAGTGTTCTGTATTTTAAGGGACAGGTGGCAACCCTACATATAGATGACATTGGGCTCATGCACGTGAAGTTACCTAGGAGTAAGCATTGATTGGCTAAAATGCTAGTCTATCCAAAGAACTGAAATAAGGGGGGCCAGTTTGCAGAGGCTTAGATACAAGATAATCACAGAGGTAAAAAGTATATTAATATAACTGTGTTGATTATGCTAAACTGGGGAATGGGTAATAAAGGGATTATCTATCTTTTTTTAAAAAAATAAAAAAAACTAGTGTTTACTGTCCCTTATATAAAGCAGGCATGGAAAGGAACAAAACAAAGGGTTAAATGTTAAGTAGTTCTCACTTACAATATTCTATAGTTCAAATGAAAAAAGTAAAAGAAGAACCAAATTGATTAAAATGTTTATAAACAGGAGCTGTACTGGTTGCCAATAACTGAAGGTGTGAAAATATTGAAGCAATTTAACGAAGCAATTACACAGGATTAGTGAGCCTTTTCCAGCAGCTAAAAGTCACTCCTGCTTCATGCTTGGCTGATCCTGTAGGTGGGTTTTTCAGAAACAATATTTCTATTACTCTTTTTCTTTTCACCTCTAATATCTTGTAATTTTTTTTTTTTTTGCTTTTTATAAAAATGATCAGGCTTTTGAAAGACTGTGGGAGATTTTTAATTAACTTTTTCTTCTCTAAGTGGGAAGAAGGATCCTGCTGTTGTGAATAAGCGCTGAGCACAGTCGTGCGTGAAATTTAGTCTTTAGACAGTATGTCCTCATAGCCTTCCTGTTTCTTTTTTTTATCCCAAAGGAATTATTAGAATAGAGAAGGACGCAGCAGGATTATAAGAGATATAGGAAGTTATGACAAAAATCAGCAGCATAAAGTCTATGGGTGTGGCTACAAGGCGTGGATTTTTTTCCCTTAAATAGCAAATTACCTGGTCATAATATTAACTTTAAAATCTTTCAGCAACTAAAAGGAACACTAACAATGAAAGGTTATTGTAATTTATACTTTACTTCTGTGATAAAGGAGCTCTATGCATGTGCTCTCTCAAATCTAGATATGACTCTCAGCCAGATGTACCTGTCATTCTTAAAGGGACATTAAACCCCTGAATACAACTACAGTACCATCGTTACTACTCACCATGGGTGAGATTAGATATGCGGTGTCGCCTGCTAAAGCCGGCGTCGGCTATTTTTAGACGGATGTAATGAAACATACACGGCACGTATATTTTACCCCTCGCCCGCAGTTTTTACTCCCATAAAGTAACATTGAACTGGCATCGCAAGTCGGTATCACATATTCAGTGCAAGGACTTACGTGGTGAAAATGGAGAAATTTTACACTTAACGCATGTGCAATATGTACCTCTCAACCGCCATCCCCCTACAGCAATAACTAATAAATGTATTAACCCCTAATCCACCAACCCCAAAATCGCAAAGTATCTAATTACACTATTAACCCCTTATCCACTAACCCCCCACATAGCAATCTACCTATTAACATTATTAACCCCTAATCCACCAACCCCCTACAATGCAATCTACCTATTAACACTATTAATCCCTAATCCGCCAAACCCCCCACAACGCAATCTACCTAATTAACCTATTAACCCCTAAACTGCCATCCCCCCACAATGCAAAGTATTAATCTAATCACTAAAACCCCTAACCTAACACCACCTAAATTAATCCCAATTAAAGGGACAGTGTACACCAGAATTTTTATTGTTTAAAAAGATAGATAATCCCTTTATTACCCATTCCCTAGTTTTGCATAACCAACACAGTTATATAAATGCACTTTTTACCTCTGTGATTATCTTGTATCTAAGCTTCTACAGACTGCCCCCTTATTTCAGTTCTTTTGACAGACTTGCATTTTAGCCAATCAGAGCTGGCTCACTGGAACTCCACGTGTGTGAGCACAGTGTTATCTATATGACACACATGAACTAACACCCTCTAGTGGTGAAAAACTGTCAAAAGAGAGAAGAGGCGGCCTTCATGGTCTTAGAAATTAGCATATGAACATCCTTGGTTTAGCTTTCAACTAAGAATACCAAAAGAACAAAGCAAAATTGGTGATAAAAGTAAATTGGAATAATATTTAAAATTACTTTCTCTATCTGAATCATGAAAGTGTATTTTGGACTAGACTGTCACTTTAACAATTACATAAAATTAAAAAAGACTACCTTAAAAATTAATAAAAAACAATTACCAAAAAAAATAATCCTATCTTGACACAAAAAACCTAAGTTTACGTAAAAAAAATATAATATTATAAAAAAAATCTAAGATTACAGAAAAAAAATAAACAAAATTATCCTTAATAAAAATTTTAAACCTAATCTAATACCCCTATAAAAACAAAAAGCCCCCCCCCCCCCAAAATAAAAACATCTCCTAATCTAACACTAAACTACCAATAGCCCTTAAAATGACCCTTTGTAGGGCATTGCCCTGAAGAAATCAGTTCTTTTACATGAAAAAATACAAATTAATTCCTAACAGTAAAACCCCCCACCCACCCAACCCCCCAAAATAAAAAAGACCTAACTCTAAAAAAATCTATTCTGCCCATTGCCCCTAAATCTCTTTTGCTGCCCAATAAAAAATAAAAAAAGCCCTAATCTAAACCCCCCCCAAAAAATAAATAAAATAACACTAAGCCCAAAAAATGTATTTACCATTCCTAAAGTCCAGGCGGCGAAGATCTTCTTCCAGGGCAGTGAGCTTTCTCAGATCAGTGATGTCACTGTCTTTTTGACAGCTGTGACTTGCACAGTGAATTATCTTGCACAATAGAAAGCAGAAACTTTAAGGGATTAAATGCTTACCGGGGCGTTTCCAGGAGTGAAGGGGAACAATTTAACTTAACTTAATAACTTGTATAACAATATAAACAATCATAAATAAAGACACAGACCACTTCTTAATGGGAAAAAATTTTGACCGTCACAGGTCAAATTTTTATTAAAACTAACTTTATTAACTTTTTAGCCAACAGAACCGAAAAATGGACAGGGTGTAATTCCTCAATCTCCACCTGAAAAGGATTCTCAGCTACCAAGCCGATCGAGCCGCATAGTCAGAGATGGGAGATTACTAAATTTACCGCTATGGACTTATCAGAGGCCTAGGTTGATTAGCCATAGCCCTGCCATTAGCACGGGAACCGCCATTGAATAAGACAAGGGGAATCGGGAGGGAAGGGAAAACACTTCACAGCCTGGATCGGATGGAGAAGAGGAAGTTGGAAGGGGAACCTCAGCTTTTAACAAGGTAAGGAGGGGCCTACCCTAACCTGCAACAATGTTGCACCTAGAATCCAACCCTCTATCTCCTATCCCACTTTCCTGTAGCCTTAACCCTTAGCCTGCTACAGGCCCATGCTGGGCCCTACACAAACTTAAGGGATTAAATGCTTACCGGGGCGTTTCCAGGAGTGAAGGGGAACAATTTAACTTAACTTAATAACTTGTATAACAATATAAACAATCATAAATAAAGACACAGACCACTTCTTAATGGGAAAATTTTTTGACCGTCACAGGTCAAATTTTTATTAAAACTAACTTTATTAACTTTTTAGCCAACAGAACCGGAAATGGCGGCATAGAGCTAATAAGGCCCAGAACAGCAAGGAGGTCAACGGCCCAACGGGAACGAGCAGCAGAGGGGTCTCTGCTCAAAGGAAATGACGCTGAGGGGTTGCAGAGATCACGTGACCATCCCCCAATGGGGAGAGAGGGGGGTTACCTCACGTGCACATGAGGCCTACCACCCCTCCCCTTTATGGCCACGACTCACCCCTAGCGACCTTTTCCTGCGCAACAGGACAGAGACCTCCCGTGGTCAGGGTGTAATTCCTCAATCTCCACCTGAAAAAGATTCTCAGCTACCAAGCCGATCGAGCCGCATAGTCAGAGATGGGAGATTACTAAATTTACCGCTATGGACTTATCAGAGGCCTAGGTTGATTAGCCATAGCCCTGCCATTAGCACGGGAACCGCCATTGAATAAGACAAGGGGAATCGGGAGGGAAGGGAAAACACTTCACAGCCTGGATCGGATGGGGAAGAGGAAGTTGGAAGGGGAACCTCAGCTTTTAACAAGGTAAGGAGGGGCCTACCCTAACCTGCAACAATGTTGCACCTAGAATCCAACCCTCTATCTCCTATCCCACTTTCCTGTAGCCTTAACCCTTAGCCTGCTACAGGCCCATGCTGGGCCCTACACAAACTTAAGGGATTAAATGCTTACCGGGGCGTTTCCAGGAGTGAAGGGGAACAATTTAACTTAACTTTTTTTTATTAAATTTTTATTAAAACTAACTTTATTAACTTTTTAGCCAACAGAACCGGAAATGGCAGCATAGAGCTAATAAGGCCCAGAACAGCAAGGAGGTCAACGGCCCAACGGGAACGAGCAGCAGAGGGGTCTCTGCTCAAAGGAAATGACGCTGAGGGGTTGCAGAGATCACGTGACCATCCCCCAATGGGGAGAGAGGGGGGTTACCTCACGTGCACATGAGGCCTACCACCCCTCCCCTTTATGGCCACGACTCACCCCTAGCGACCTTTTCCTGCCCAACAGGACCGAGACCTCCCGCCACAAGGAGCATCATCAATGCTCTTGCCGCCACCACCACAACCCAACTTACAGGAAGGGTGAAATAGCTCTTTGAATGTCCTTTATAAAAATATCTAACCCTATATCTGACAAATGAACCTTATCTCTTCGGTAGAGCTCTGTCCTGTCGGCTGAGATGGCTTCGTGCCGTACCACGAAGCCACCTGCTCCTGTGACGGTTTTTGAAAGTGCTGCATTAATTTTCTTCCTAATCCTATATGCCGCCGTATGGGTCGACATATGCCTCCAATGCAGGCAGGGGGACTATATTAGACCAACCCAGAACTACCCCAGGGATTCGAGTATGGAGCCAGCCAATGTCTGACTGCATGATCTTGACTAACTCTAGGACTGGGACGGACCCTACATCGTTCCCTCCCAAATGGAGGATTAGGAGGTGCGGTTTTCCCCATCTTAAGAGGGCACCCGAAATTACTTCCGCAAGTTGGGGCCAGCACATTCCCCTATTCCCTAACCATCTAATTGATGCTTTGCTCTAGGGGGAACCCCAGATTCTGACCCAAGGGGAGTGAGGAGCAATGAATTGAAGCCCAGTGGATGAATGAATGCCCCACAATCCAAATCCGCTTTGCTCCTGGGTGTACTCCTGTGGAGACAAATATTTTAGTGTGTGCACACATAAATGCAATTAAACAAGCGGGCGGACGTATTTTTTGAAGCAATTTGAACGCCACCGGCTCATCCGCTTTATATCATCGCCCGAGCGTCCTACGCTCGCTGCCTGCGTCGCCGCCCCTATTCTAAAGGAATGAGGCGCAATTTTACTACTGTCTAAGCCTGCCTTCAGCGCTGCTTGCTTCAAGACCCTACCGAACTGGTATTTAGACAAAGCCGTTCCATCGGCATGGATCAAAAACTGTCCTGGCAACGAGGGGCGGCAAGCTAAATAATTGCCAATTACAGCTATGGGACAAGAAATGCTACCACGCCTGGGCGCAATGTGGAGCCAAGTGCCTCTGCCTGACTGATCGGTTTTTGAGCGCGGGATAAAAAGGAGCAGGGAGTCAACGGCAGCTCTCACGTGCTCCAGCTGAACTCCGAAACCCACCGCCAGCTTAGAGGGGGCGACTAACTCACTAAGTCGTAGTGCTGCCGCAAAAGCAAGCACAAAAGCTGCCTTAAACAGCGAGGCCTCGAATGGGGAAGAGCATGAGCTATCAAGCGCCAATAACAGCTTATCTAGACGGTCTTGCGTAATAGGTTCCCTGGAATCAGGTTGCCTGGGATAAATCCTACCCCACCCTTTTACCACTTGCCGAATGAAAAATGAGTTTGTGGGGTCCGGTAAACTCAATGCCCTATAAAAGAATGATAACGCGGCCAATTTAGACTGGAGGGAACCCTGACGAGTGCCTAAGTTGTGAAGACTCACCAACCAATCGCACAGAGATGCAATGTTCCCTTGAGCAGCGTCCGTGCCCCTGGACCGACAAAACTGGTCCCATTTATCCCAGAATTTCAGGTAAGTGCGCCACGGGGAGGGGGGTAAGGAGGAACGTACCAATGGCAATAGGGCTACCCAGGAGCGACCAGCTGCCAAAGAAAAGCAGGACAACGTAAACCCACTGGTGATGCATTAGGAACTAAGCGTCTTAAATTCATCTGGAATAACAAAAAGCCCCGAATTGCATTAGGTAAATTAATGCAAAAGGTGGACATAGCGGGGTTAGCATTGCCCAATCTTAAGTTTTATAATTTAGTTGTGCTTGTCAAAATAGCGATAGATTGGCTTGCAGGATCCAATTTAGTATCATCCGAGGAGATTGAAACTTTTTTAATTGCCCCGTTCTCATTAAAAGCAATATTGCATTCTTCAATACAGAAGTTACCGCAGAATATTAGTTGCCTTATCTCTATTAAAAATGTTGTAAAAGCGTGGCATAAATTCTGTACAGTGTTGGATTTGGATTTCTCCTGCTCGGACTTTCTACCAATCGTAGGTAATCCAAGCTTTCTTCCAGGGTTATACCAAAAAAACAGAATTTATGCTTACCTGATAAATTACTTTCTCCAACGGTGTGTCCGGTCCACGGCGTCATCCTTACTTGTGGGATATTCTCTTCCCCAACAGGAAATGGCAAAGAGTCCCAGCAAAGCTGGACATATAGTCCCTCCTAGGCTCCGCCCACCCCAGTCATTCGACCGACGGACAGGAGGAAATGTATATAGGAGAAACCATATGGTACCGTGGTGACTGTAGTTAGAGAAAATAATTCATCAGACCTGATTAAAAAACCAGGGCGGGCCGGACACACCGTTGGAGAAAGTAATTTATCAGATAAGCATAAATTCTGTTTTCTCCAACATTGGTGTGTCCGGTCCACGGCGTCATCCTTACTTGTGGGAACCAATACCAAAGCTTTAGGACACGGATGAAGGGAGGGAGCAAATCAGGTTACCTAAACGGAAGGCACCACAGCTTGCAAAACCTTTCTCCCAAAAATAGCCTCCGAAGAAGCAAAAGTTCAAATTTGTAAAATTTGGCAAAAGTGTGCAGTGAAGACCAAGTCGCTGCCTTACATATCTGGTCAACAGAAGCCTCGTTCTTGAAGGCCCATGTGGAAGCCACAGCCCTAGTGGAGTGAGCTGTGATTCTTTCAGGAGGCTGCCGTCCGGCAGTCTCATAAGCCAATCGGATGATGCTTTTAAGCCAAAAGGAAAGAGAGGTAGAAGTCGCTTTTTGACCTCTCCTTTTACCAGAATAAACAACAAACAAGGAAGATGTTTGTCTGAAATCTTTAGTAGCCCCTAAATAGAATTTTAGAGCACGGACAACGTCCAAATTGTGTAACAAACGTTCCTTCTTTGAAACTGGATTCGGACACAAAGAAGGTACAACTATCTCCTGGTTAATATTTTTGTTAGAAACAACTTTAGGAAGAAAACCAGGCTTAGTACGCAAAACCACCTTATCTGCATGGAACACCAGATAGGGCGGAGAACACTGCAGAGCAGATAACTCTGAAACTCTTCTAGCAGAAGAAATTGCAACTAAAAACAAAACTTTCCAAGATAGTAACTTAATATCTATGGAATGTAAAGGTTCAAATGGAACCCCTTGAAGAACTGAAAGAACTAGATTTAGACTCCAGGGAGGAGTCAAAGGTCTGTAAACAGGCTTGATCCTAACCAGAGCCTGAACAAATGCTTGAACATCTGGCACAGCTGCCAGTCTTTTGTGTAGTAAGACAGATAAAGCAGAGATCTGTCCCTTTAGAGAACTTGCAGATAATCCTTTCTCCAAACCTTCTTGTAGAAAGGAGAGAATCTTAGGAATTTTTATCTTATTCCATGGGAATCCTTTGGATTCACACCAACAGATATATTTTTTCCATATTTTATGGTAAATTTTTCTAGTTACAGGTTTTCTGGCCTGAACCAGAGTATCTATAACAGAATCTGAAAACCCACGCTTCGATAGAATCAAGCGTTCAATCTCCAAGCCGTCAGCTGGAGGGAGGCCAGATTTGGATGTTCGAATGGACCCTGAACAAGAAGGTCCTGTCTCAAAGGTAGCTTCCATGGTGGAGCCGATGACATATTCACCAGGTCTGCATACCAAGTCCTGCGTGGCCACGCAGGACCTATCAAGATCACCGAGGCCCTCTCCTGATTGATCCTGGCTACCAGCCTGGGAATGAGAGGAAACGGTGGAAATACATAAGCTAGGTTGAAGGTCCAAGGTGCTACTAGTGCATCTACTAGAGTCGCCTTGGGATCCCTGGATCTGGACCCGTAGCAAGGAACCTTGAAGTTCTGACGAGACGCCATCAGATCCATGTCTGGAATGCCCCATAATTGAGTTATTTGGGCAAAGATTTCCGGATGGAGTTCCCACTCCCCCGGATGGAATGTCTGACGACTCAGAAAATCCGCCTCCCAATTTTCCACTCCTGGGATGTGGATCGCAGACAAGTGGCAGGAGTGATCCTTCGCCCATTGAATTATTTTGGTCACTTCTTTCATCGCCAGGGAACTCCTTGTTCCCCCCTGATGATTGATATATGCAACGGTCGTCATGTTGTCTGATTGGAACCTTATGAATTTGGCCTTTGCTAGTTGAGGCCAAGCTCTGAGAGCATTGAATATCGCTCTCAGTTCCAGAATGTTTATCGGGAGAAGAGACTCTTCCCGAGACCATAGACCCTGAGCTTTCAGGGATTCCCAGCCCACTAGACTGGCGTCGGTCGTGACAATGACCCACTCTGGTCTGCGGAAGCTCATTCCCTGGGACAGATGGTCCAGGGTCAGCCACCAACGGAGTGAATCTCTGGTCTTTTGATCTACTTGAATCATTGGAGACAAGTCTGTATAATCCCCATTCCACTGTTTGAGCATGCACAGTTGTAATGGTCTTAGATGAATTCGTGCAAAAGGAACTATGTCCATTGTTGCAACCATCAATCCTACTACTTCCATGCACTGCGCTATGGAAGGACGAGGAACAGAATGAAGCACTTGACAAGAGCTTAGAAGTTTAGATTTTCTGACCTCTGTCAGAAAAATCCTCATTTCTAAGGAATCTATTATTGTTCCCAAGAAGGGAACTCTTGTCGACGGAGACAGAGAACTTTTTTCTTTGTTCACCTTCCATCCGTGAGATCTGAGAAAGGCTAGAACGATGTCCGTATGAGCCTTTGCTTTTGACAGGGACGACGCTTGTATTAGAATGTCGTCCAAGTAAGGTACTACTGCAATGCCCCTGGGTCTTAGAACCGCTAGAAGGGACCCTAGCACCTTTGTGAAAATCCTTGGAGCAGTGGCTAATCCAAATGGGAGGGCCACAAACTGGTAATGCTTGTCCAGAAAAGCGAACCTTAGGAACTGATGATGTTCTTTGTGGATAGGAATATGTAGGTACGCATCCTTTAGATCCACGGTAGTCATAAATTGACTTTCCTGGATGGTGGGTTGAATCGTTTGAATGGTTTCCATCTTGAACGATGGTACCCTGAGAAATTTGTTTAGGATCTTCAAATCCAAAATTGGTCTGAACGTTCCCTCTTTTTTGGGAACTATGAACAGATTGGAATAAAATCCCATTCCTTGTTCCTTTATTGGAACTGGGTGTATCACTCCCATCTTTAACAGGTCTTCTACACAATGTAAGAATGCCTGTCTCTTTATTTGGTTTGAGGATAAGTGAGACATGTGGAACCTTCCCCTTGGGGGTAGTTCCTTGAATTCCAGGAGATAACCTTGAGAAACTATTTCTAGCGCCCAAGGATCCTGAACATCTCTTGCCCAAGCCTGAGCAAAGAGAGAGAGTCTGCCCCCCACTAGATCCGGTCCCGGATCGGGGGCTACTCCTTCATGCTGTTTTGTTAGCAGTGGCAGGCTTCTTGGCCTGCTTACCCTTGTTCCAGCCTTGCATTGGTTTCCAGGCTGGTTTGGGTTGTGAGGCATTACCCTCTTGCTTAGAGGATGCAGAATTAGAGGCCGGTCCGTTTCTGCGAAAGGGACGAAAATTAGACTTATTTTTAGCCTTAAAAGACCTATCCTGTGGAAGGGCGTGGCCCTTTCCCCCAGTGATGTCTGAAATAATCTCTTTCAATTCTGGTCCAAATAAAGTTTTACCTTTGAAAGGGATGTTAAGCAATTTTGTCTTGGATGACACATCCGCTGACCAAGACTTTAGCCAAAGCGCTCTGCGCGCCACAATAGCAAACCCTGAATTTTTCGCCGCTAATCTAGCTAATTGCAAAGTGGCATCTAAAATAAAAGAGTTAGCCAATTTAAGTGCGTGAACTCTGTCCATAACCTCCTCATATGGAGTTTCTCTACTGAGCGACTTTTCTAGTTCCTCGAACCAGAACCACGCTGCCGTAGTGACAGGAACAATGCATGAAATTGGTTGTAGAAGGTAGCCTTGCTGTACAAAAATCTTTTTAAGCAAACCTTCCAATTTTTTATCCATAGGATCTTTGAAAGCACAACTATCTTCGATAGGAATAGTAGTACGTTTGTTTAGAGTAGAAACTGCCCCCTCGACCTTAGGGACTGTCTGCCATAAGTTCTTTCTGGGGTCGACCATAGGAAATAATTTCTTAAATATAGGGGGGGGGAACAAAAGGTATGCCGGGCTTTTCCCACTCCTTATTTACTATGTCCGCCACCCGCTTGGGTATAGGAAAAGCGTCGGGGGGCACCGGAACCTCTAGGAACTTGTCCATCTTGCATAATTTCTCTGGAATGACCAAGTTGTCACAATCATCCAGAGTAGATAACACCTCCTTAAGCAGTGCGCGGAGATGTTCTAATTTAAATTTAAATGTCACAACATCAGGTTCAGCTTGATGAGAAATTTTTCCTGAATCTGAGATTTCTCCATCTGACAAAACCTCCCTCATGGCCCCTTAAGATTGGTGTGAGGGTATGACAGAACAATTATCATCAGCGCCCTCTTGCTCTTCAGTGTTTAAAACAGAGCAATCGCGCTTTCTCTGATAAGTATGCATTTTGGATAAAATATTTGCTATGGAGCTATCCATTACAGCCGTTAATTGTTGCATGGTAATAAGCATTGGCGCACTAGATGTACTAGGGGCCTCCTGCGTGGGCAAAACTGGTGTAGACACAGTAGGAGATGATGTAGTATCATGTTTACTCCCCTCATTTGAGGAATCATCTTGGGCAATTTCATTATCTGTGGCAGTACTGTCCTTACTTTGTTTGGACGCTATGGCACAATTATCACATAAATTTAAATGGGGAGACACATTGGCTTTCATACATATAGAACATAGCTTATCTGAAGGTACAGACATGTTAAACAGGCTTAAACTTGTCAACAAAGCACAAAAAACGTTTTAAAACCGTTACTGTCTCTTTAAATTTCAAACAGAAAACACTTTATTACTGAATATGTGAAAAAGTATGAAGGAATTGTTCAAAATACCAAAATTTCACCACAGTGTCTTAAAGCATTAAAAGTATTGCACACCAAATTTCAGAGCTTTAACCCTTAAAATAACGGAACCGGAGCCATTTTTAAATTTAACCCCTATACAGTCCCAGCTATAGTCTTTGCTGAGACCCAACCAAGCCCAGAGGGGAATACGATACCAATTGACACCTTCTAGAAGCTTTTCCAGTGATTTTTAGATCCTCACACATGCATCTGCATGCCCTGCTCTCAAAAAACAACTGCGCAGTAATGGCGCAAAAATGAGGCTCAGTCTATAACTAGAAAGGCCCCCTGACTGGAAAAGGTGTCTAACACAGTGCCTGCCGTTTTATAAACGTTCCCCAAGATTATAAATGCAAATTGTCAGCCTAAATCTGAATAATATGCCCAAATAAAGCAATCGATTTAGCCCATAAAAATGTCTACCAGTTTTTTAGCCCATATTCAGCCCTTTATTCTGTTTGTTTGACTAAGAAAATGGCTTACCGGTCCCCATGAGGGGAAATGACAGCCTTCCAGCATTACACAGTCTTGTTAGAAATATGGCTAGTCATACCTTAAGCAGAAAAGTCTGCTAACTGTTTCCCCCAACTGAAGTTACTTCATCTCAACAGTCCTATGTGGAAACAGCAATCGATTTTAGTTACTGTCTGCTAAAATCATCTTCCTCTCACAAACAGAAATCTTCATCCTTTTATGTTTCAGAGTAAATAGTACATACCAGCACTATTTTAAAATAACAAACACTTGATAGAAGAATAAAAACTACATTTAAACACCAAAAAACTCTTAACCATCTCCGTGGAGATGTTGCCTGTGCAACGGCAAAGAGAATGACTGGGGTGGACGGAGCCTAGGAGGGACTATATGGCCAGCTTTGCTGGGACTCTTTGCCATTTCCTGTTGGGGAAGAGAATATCCCACAAGTAAGGATGACGCCGTGGACCGGACACACCAATGTTGGAGAAATATTTAAAGATTGGGCTGGAAAAGGTTTGCAATTTGTTAGACAAATACTGGATGAAAACTATCAAATATTATCAGTAGAAGATATTTTTAGTAAATATGGGATTCCTAGGTCTGGTTTATTTGCTTATTTTCAAATCCGACATTTCATTATGGCTCAAAGGTGGCGTGTCCCACTTAAAACGGTATGGCAGGATATTAAATTATGTATTCAAAAATTTATTGCAGGTGATGCGTCAATTTCTCTATTGTATGATATTATGCTCAACAAACAGAGCCAGGCCATTAAGGATAATCTATGTAAAACTTGGGGTTCGGCAACTTTATCAGTGGAATATGAGACAATTGATCAGAGTTTTAAGTCAATGTCCAAATGCAAAGTTCCAATATCCTGGAAAGAATCTCATATGAAAATGATTAATAATTTCTATCTTTCACCATGGAAATTATCCAAGTTTTATCCTTCTGGTGTCATTCGGTGTCCGTGGTGTGCACATGGTAGGGCAGATTTACTTCATATGTTTTGGTTATGCCCCAAGGTTAGACAACTCTGGTTGAAAATTATTTTTTGGTTCAATAAATCTTACAAAGTAACAATAGCTCTATCTGCGATAGATATTATTTTTCTTTGTCCTTTGAATGAAGCTATCAATTGTAATACTATAAACAGTCTAAATACAATTATATTGGCAGTTAGATATTGCATACTGAAAAATTGGAAAGCTAAGAATAGTGGTGGGTTATCTATGATTTTTAAAATATTGCAAGACCAAATAGTATTTGAATCATATCATTTATATGATGCTTCAGAGAAAAGAATCCAGAAATGTTTATGGAAATGGTCACCAGTTATACTATCTTATCCTACCTCGATGCAAAAATTGATTATCTCCCCTTTCCTATCATCAGTAAGCTTTGCGGAATTGACATTACTAAATGTCTTTCCGCATAGCTGGTTAGAGTGACTTGGTGGGTTGTAACGGGTGGGGATGCCGCGGGGATGGGGGGGGTTGAGGGAGAGAGGAGTGTTTTGTCTGTTGTTTTTTTTTTTTTCTTCTCCTTTTTCTTTTTTTAAGATGGATAAAATTCTATATACAGTCTTGTGGTTTTTGAGGTTGTTGGAGCTGCGACTCCAACAATTACTATGTATAATATTGTTTGCTGACGTATAGAACATTTAGTTTGATGATGGACAATAATGTTTGCTTAGCTCTCAATAATTTAGACTGTACATTTGTTCACTTTCAAATGTCAATATTTTTATGTCTTATGTTGTTCTAAAATTGAAAAAGTGAGGTTATGCTTATTTTCTTGTTTTGTTGGCTTATTCTGTGATGAAACAGAAATGACTATGTGTTTAATAATTTGCATATTGTGTCTTTTTTTTTTCTCACAGTGGTGCTGTATTGTAACTTTAACCTCAATAAAAAATTATTAAAAAAAAAAAAAAAAAAAAAAAAAAAGGAACTAAGCGTCTAAAATTGTCCCACTCGAATCTGGACAAGGAGTCTGCTATCACATTGTTGACTCCCGGAACATGCTTCGCCTGGAACTGTATATTGAGTTCCAGGCAACGCAATACCAAGTGCCGCAACAGAGTCACTACCACCGCTGAGGTGGCCGACAAGTTATTAATCGCAAAGACGACGCTGATGTTGTCCGTCCAGAATATGATTGTCTTATTGGAGAATCGCAAACCCCAGAGTTCCACTGACAGGACTATGGGAAAGAGTTCCAGGAGGGTTAAGTTACGGGTGAGACCTAGAGCAGGCCATGAGGCTGGCCATTGTTCTGCGCTCCATTCCCCCTGGAGGTACGCACCATATCCATGCGATCCTGCTGGGTCTGTGAAAAGATGAAAAGAACAGTTGATATTGGGTCTGATCGCCAGACACGCACGCCATTAAAGTTTTTAAGAAAAACCTCCCAGACCCTCAGATCCGCCAGCAGGTCAACCGTGAGGGCAATCCTCTGAGTAGGTTTTACTCTACCACTCAGTTGTCTTTCTAACCTACGGTTAAAGATCCTGCCCATAGGTATGACCTTGCAAGCGAAGTTGAGGAGCCCTAGCAATGATTGCAACTGCTTCAAAGAAAGGGCCCTTTTGGAAACGGCCGCTCGAACTGCCTCTGACAATTTTATCTGCGGGCAATCTACAGACCATAGCCAATGTGTCGATTTCGATGCCCAGGAAAACCAAACATGTCGAGGGGCCCTGCGTTTTGTCCTCAGCCAGAGGTACCCCAAACTTGGCCATTATTTCACGCATGCTGTTCATTAGACTGAGGCATTCACCCGAGTCCGTTCCTCCCACGAGGAGGAAGTCATCAAGGTAATGCGCCACTGAATCGCTGCCTATATCTGTGGCTACAACCCAGTACAAAAATGAACTAAAGGCTGCAAAAAGCGCACATGAAAGGGAGCATCCCATAGGGAGACAGCGATCCACATAGTACAAACCCTGAAACTTACATCCAATAAGTGGGAAGACCGAAGGGAGGAGTGGCAACAACCGGAAGGCAAACTCAATGTCTAATTTCGCAAGTAGAGTGCCTTTCCCAGCCCGTCTAACCAGGTCCAGTGTGCTATCAAATGATTGATACCGCACGGAACTCAGCTGTGGGTCAATTGCGTCATTGACGGAAGTACCTTTGGGATATGAAAGATGTTGGATAAGTCTAAATTTACCCGAGTCTTTCTTTGGAACCACACCCAAAGGTGAAATAGTTAAATCTTGGAGTGGTGGGTAAGCAAATGGGCCAGCCATGCGGCCCAATGATACCTCTTTGTTAATTTTATACAATACCACGCCTGGGTGCTGGTATGCGGACATTAAATTTCTCTGGAAACGCGCTCCATGTACCCTTTTGAAAATTGGAATTCTGAAGCCAAATGAAAACCCCTCCCATAGCATTCGTGCCGTGGCCTGGTCTGGGTAGGCCAACAGCCATGGCTTAAGCGCGTGGACCCTCACCGGAGTGGCCCGCCCTTCTGACCAGTAAGTGAGATGGGGGCTCTACTGTTGTTGCCACTATCTTTCTTTTTGTTGCATTCGATTCCCGGATGGGATCCTGTGCAAAATTTGCATGCGTGTCTAAAAGCGCATGTGCTGCCTTTATCACACTTTTTTTCTTGATATGCCCAACAGGCACCCCCCCCCCTTTTTCTGAGCCTGGCATTCCGAAAGGACTGATGATTCGCCGAAGAGGCTGCGGGTCCCTTATGTGGGTCCATACGCTGCCATAACTGATTGTCGGTGCAATCAAAAGTTACTGAGGGGTTGCCTGACATTTTCCTCCTAACCACATTAGTCATTCCCACAGAGTTATTCATTCCCACAGCATTCATTCCCATAACATGCACTCCTGCAGAAATATTCACATTCCCAACATCACTCACAACATTAGTAGGTTGCTGAGCATGCATGCTAATAGCATCTAACTGGTTAACATCTAACTGGTTAGCAGTGCTAATGAATTGCAGAGGCCTAAAACCCCTGTTGATATTGCTTTGACCACCATTCCTCACATAACCTCTGTGTGCAGGATTGGTAATTCTACCTGCGCTCCATATTGCCTTTGCCCCCCTGCCTCTCCCTCTTTGAACATTTCCAAGGTGTGAGGATTTTTTTAAAATGCCCTCTTTTTCCCTGACCGGGTAAGATTGCGGCCTGTTGCCCTCCTTCCCCGCCCACTAAATGTCTCCCCTCAAGCAACGTTCCCTCATGGTGCTCACCTTGGAGCTCCTGAGGGATCGCTGCTGCAGCCGTTGTAAGAAGTGGCCGCACCGGAAGTAACCGCACCTACTTCCGGTCGCGCGGCTAATGTTAATGCACAACTGGAAGTAGGCCCCGAAGCCTGCACTCGTGTTATCGGAGGCTCCGGTAAGGAATTAGGCCCCCTGATCGATGGCCCACCGGACGGTAAGGAGATGGGAGGCGGAGGGGTTGTGAAGTAGGGCGGTGGTGTGGTGGTAGGAGCATGCGGGGGCAAGTCGGGCCTAGGAGCCTGTGGTGGCAAGTCGGGCCTAGGAGCCTGTGGGGGCAAGTCGGGCCTAGGAGCCTGTGGGGGCCAGTCAGGCCTAGGAGCCTGTGGGGGCAAGTCGGGCCTAAGAGCCTGTGGGGGCAAGTCGGGCCTAGGAGCCTGCATGTGCAAATCGGACCCAGGAGGCTGGAGGCTAGGCATAGGAGGCCGCATGTCAAATCCGGCCCTAAAAACTTGTGGGGCAGATTCCGGCCTAAGAGCCAGTGGTGGTGTGGCGGTCGGAACATTTTCCACAATATTGGGATCCCTGGATAGGCCAGGCCCAAATTGCTGAAGATCCGGAGCCACATGGGATAGGAGATTTTGCTGTAACACCACAGGGGCCTGCACAGCGATGCCAGTGACATTTAGAGTATTGGGAGCAGTGGGGGGCTTTGTAAAGCCAGCATTGGACATAGCTGCTGCAATGTAATTTAAAAAATTGGAAACAGCAGGAACATCAGTAGATGGCACAGCATGCAATAAACTAGCAAATTGGATGGGGTTAACTTGCTGAGTCTGCTGTAAATTAGAAATAGGGGCCTGCACCTCCTCTCCCACAAGCTGAGATTCTGGCACTAAATCAACATAATTATCCCCATCTGCACTAATATGCTCCTGAGAAGGAGCTGCATGAATTTGGGCCACAACCACATTTTGATTTTGTGTAGGAGGGATATAATCAGATTCAGCAATATTTTTTTTCTGTGTACTTATCTTTTCATTTGCCTTTTCAGCTTCTGCATTATCCTGATAGCGTCTAGGTGGAAGAACTGAACGCCTTGAACGATGCATGTTTGCCAAAGAAAGGTAGAAAAAAACGGACAGCACAAAGAAAACACTTCACAGCCTGGATCGGATGGAGAAGAGGAAGTTGGAAGGGGAACCTCAGCTTTTAACAAGGTAAGGAGGGGCCTACCCTAACCTGCAACAATGTTGCACCTAGAACCCAACCCTCTATCTCCTATCCCACTTTCCTGCAGCCTTAACCCTTAGCCTGCTACAGGCCCATGCTGGGCCCTACACAAACTTTAACACTATTTAAAAGTTGCATAACAAATATAAAAAAGGCCTCAGGAATAATACAGATACAAATCCCCAAATCCAGAATTCCAAAATCCAAAATTTTTATGAAATCCAAACTTTTAAATTACTTTTTTTTCAAAACATAAAATTAACAAAAATTACTAATTTTCCCTATCTGTAAGTCCACATTTTTTTCTGCCTGTGTCTTTGTTTTTTGTGTTCTAAAATACAAATAATAGTTTATATTTATTTAGAGAACAACTATTACCTTTTTTGATTACAGTACTGTACTATCTTTCTGAGTGTACTATGTTAAAATGATATATTAAAATATTAATATATAATTTTTGTTTTATTAAAAATTATATATAAAATATATCTATACTATAATCGTGTTTGTAACGCGTCCGTCTGTGTCGCCGGTTGTGTACGAATTCTCAAAGGAATGTTTGCCACGAGACAGCCAAAAGAATCCACCTGGATGCAGCGTAGGCAAACGAAGTAACATTAAGAAGAAAAAAAAACACAACTGCCCGCACAAAGTATGAAAAAAAAAAAAAACTAACCACCCTCACAAAGTATTAACAAAAAAATCCTAACCGCCAGCACAAAGTATTAAAAAAAAATAACCACCCACACAAGTATAACAAAAAACCCGAACCGCTCGCACGAAGTATTAACAGAAAAAAAACATAAACTGCCAAACCCCCACAACAGAATCTACCTAACCCTTAAACCGACAAACCCCCACAACACCAACCAAATAAATTACAATATCAACCCCTAAACCGCCAAACCCTACAACGCCAACTACCTAATTATACTATTAACCCCTAAACCACCAACGGCCCACATCGCAATAAACCTAATTAACATATTAACTCCTAAACCGCCAACCCCCAACATCGCAATAAACCTAATTAAACTATTAACTCCTAAACCGCCAACCCCCCACAACGCAAATAACTCATTTAATTACTAAGCCCCCTAACCTAACACCCCCTAAACTAAGTTACAATTAAAATAAAAAATACTAACATTAATTTAAAAATAAAACCTAACATCAAATTACAAAAAAATAATCTAAAATTACAAAAAATAAAAAAGTCTAAAATTACAGAAAAAAATAAACAAAATTATCAAAAATAAAAAAAATTAAAGCTAATCCCTATGAAAATAAAAAAGCCCCCCTCCCAAAATAAAAACTCTCCCTAATCTAAACTAAACTACCAATAGCCCTTAAAAGGGCCTTTTGTAGGGCATTGCCCTAAGTTAAACATCTCTTTTACATGTAAAAAATACTAAGGGCTCGATGATATATTGTTTGCCAGCTCAAACCTTCTTTTTCTCGCTGACACTCGCAGGGCTGCCCCGGTGCAATGATCGTAAAAAGGGGCAGTCCCTGCGAGTTGCGAGATGGCTCCTATTAAAAGTAATGGAGCTTGCTGGATAGGGAAACTTCGCTCCTTAGTGCGAAGTTAGCAGAGAGCAGGGGGAGCACTTTAAAATTAAAATCCTGCATCCAATATAACTCACATTATGCTGCTTTCTGCTTATAGCATCTTACATTCGCCTATATGTTCGTATGCATTTGTTTTTCTATTTTGGTTATAAGTGTTCGTATTGTTTTGACAAAAGCTCGCCACCTTTTAGTTGGCGAGAAAAAACTGTGATATCTGCAGTGTGAAAATCTTCATAGAATTACGCTGGGATTAGTGAGACATTGTCATATACGCCCAATGGAACGCCCATGTTCAGCCCATTTTATGAAAAAACAACAATTATGCTTTGCATTTTGTATTTATAAATTCAAATTTCTGTGTGATTTTTGTACATTCAGTGTACTACAATTACGATTTACGCTGTGAATATTTAATTTGATTTATTCATGTGTAAATTAGATACTAATTTTACGTTTTTGTTAACATACAATTTTTGGTGAAGAATTTTGTTATGATTTTTGATGCACCTTAACAATACAATTTTTCCCTGCTTATTTTTGTGTGAATTATTCAAATATTTGTTTTGTATAATGTTTAAAATACGAATTTTGTTGTGCACATTTCATATGAAAATGCAGTATACGCCCCTTAGCGAGACACCCTGTTTTCAGGGTAAAAAATTGCTTTAGATCATTCCACCAGGGAAATAGAAGGACTGGCGAGCATTCTTTAATAATCTCGCCAGCCCAGAGAGCTTTCAATCATCGAGCCCTAAGTCCCCCCCTAACAGTAAAACCCCCCAAAATAAAAGCCCATTAAATCCCTAATATTAAAAAAAAAAAAAAGCCTAAGTCTAACCCCCAAATAGGTACTCACTGTTCCTGAAATCCGGCGGAGAAGGTCTTCTTTCAGGCGGCTCCATTATCTTCTAACTTCATCCGGAGCGGAGGTGGCACGGAACGGAGATGTGGAGCGGTCTTCCCCAATGTGTGGATCCAGAAGGACGGTCCTCATCGGCTGCGGTCCAAATTGGCATGGAGGCTCCTCTGCACACTGAAGATTAAATGCAAGGTACCCCATATTTATTGGGGTACCTTGCATTCCTATTGGCTGAAATTTTGAAATCAGCCAATAGGATGAGAGCTACTGAAATCTTATTGTTTGATTTGAACAGCCAGTAGGATTTCAGTAGCTCTTATCCTATTGGCTGATTTCAAAATTTCAGTGTACAGCGGTTATCGGATGAAGAGGAGCCTCTACACCGCTTTGGACCGCCGCTGCTGAAGACCGCCGCTGAGAACTGCCGCTGAGGATCCCACTCCGGATCCTCACATCGGAGAAGACCGCTCTGCGACCATCACCGCCGGACTTCAGGAATATTTTTATAGGGGTATTAGTTTAGGTTTAAATGTTTTATTTTAGATAGCTTTGTTTATTTTTTTCTGTAATTTTACATTTTTTTTATTTTATAATATTAGCTTTGGGGTTTGTAGTTTTTCAAACATAGACTGCCCTCTGGGCAGGCTTATCTCCTAGTATAAATATAAAATCATACATAAGATATTATGACAAAAGATATTATTGTTTACCCTTGGTTCCTGCCCCTCTCCAAACTGTCCCATTTTAAAGATGTAAATATTCCAAAACCTTTTTTGGTCCTCCGTTGTTTGGATAAAGGGTTTTCTACCTGAAATGCAGCCACTGAAATAATGTACAGCTCCTGCTCTGTATTGTGCACTCTAAATTGAAGTGCACAGTATTGCTTGCCCAGAAAATCATAATTTATGTAAGAACTTACCTGATAAATTATTTTTTTTCATAGTGGCAAGAGTCAATGAGCTAGTGACATATGGGATATACATTCCTACCAGGAGGGGGCAAAGTTTCCTACACCTCAAAATGCTTATAAATACACTTCCCACCTCACTCATACCTTAGTTTAAAATATAGTCAAGAAGTGAGGTGTATAAAAATGAGTAAAAAGCATACAAAAAGAGGAACTGGAAAAAATAATGTGCTTTATACAAAAAAAATCATAACCACAAAAAATAGAGTGGGTCTCATGGACTCTTGCCACTATGAAAGAAATTAATTTATCAGGTAAGTTCTTACATAAATTAGGTTTTCTAATGGAAGTGGCAAGAGTCCATGAGCTAGTGACGTTTGGGATATAATACCCAAGATGTGGAAGTCCACGAGTCACAAGAGAGAGAGGGATACAATAAAAACAGCTATTTCCGCTGAGAAATTAAATCCCAAAAAATAATTAAATTTTCTTAAAAATTAAAAAAAAACTAAAATCAAAGGTATTAGAATCAAGCTGAGACAACTGCCTTAAGAACCTTTCTACCAAAGGCTGCTTCCGAAGAAGCAAACACATAAAAATGGTAAAATTTAGAAAAATTATGCAAGGAAGACCAAGTTGCTGCTTTGCAAATTTGATCAACTGAAGCTTCATTCTTGAGAGCCCAAGAAGTGACAACTGATCTAGTAGAATGAGCTGTAATTCTCTGAGGCGGAGACTGCCCCACCTCCAAATAAGCTTTGTGAATCAAAAGTCTCAACCAAAAAACAGAGTAATAACAGAGGCTTATTGACCTTTCCTGGAGCCAGAAAAAAATAACAAATAAACTAGAAGTCTTTCTGAAATCTTAAGTAGCCTCAACATAATATTTAAAAAGCTCTTACCACATCCAAAGAATGCAAAGACCCTTTAAGAGTATTCTTAGTATTAGGACACAAAGAAGGAACAATAATTTCCATATTGCTGTTGCTAGAATTCACAACTTTAGGTAAAAAT
Organism: Bombina bombina; assembly: GCF_027579735.1. NCBI lineage: Eukaryota > Metazoa > Chordata > Amphibia > Anura > Bombinatoridae > Bombina > Bombina bombina. The sequence continues at coordinate 444,760,509 of NC_069502.1, forward strand.
GTAAATGAAGTCCGCAAAACAGCTTTATCTTGATGGAAAATCAGATAAAAAGACTCACAAGAGAGAGCAGACAATACAGAAACTCTTCAAGCAGAAGAGATAGCCAAAAGAAATAACACCTGCCAAGAAAGTAATTTATAATGTCCAGAGAATGCATAGGCTCAAAAGGAGGAGCCTGTAAAATCTTCAAAATCAAAATTGAGACTACAAGGAGGAGAAATAGATTTAGAAACAGGTTTAATATGAATCAAAGCCTGAACAAAACAGTGAATATCAGGAAGTTTAGCAATCTTTCTATAAAATAAGACAGAAAGAGCAGAAATGTGTCCTTTCAAAGTATTTGCAGACAAAACCTTTATCCAAGCCATCCTGAAGAAACTGTAAAATCCTAGGAATTCTAAAAGAATGCCAAGTATAATCATGAAATATAGGGGTTTTCTTAACCCAAAAATAAATTGTCCTTGAAACAGACTTACAAGCCTGTATTATAATGCTAATAATTGATTTAAAGAAACCTCTATGACTAAGCATTTAAGCGATCTATTTCCTTGCCTTCAAATTTAGAGATTTGAGATCCTGATGGAAAAACGGCCCGTGAAACAGAAGGTCTTAAAGGAAGTGGCCAGGGCTGGCAACTGGACATCCTGACAAGGTCCGCATACCAAAAACCTGAGAGGCCAAGCTGGTGCTATCAGAAACACATAGGATCGTTCCATTATGATCTTGGATATCACCCTTGGAAAAAGAACCAGAGGTGGAAAAATGTAAGCAGATTGGTAAAAACCAAGGAACTGCTAGAGCATCCACCATCTCCGCCTGAGGATCCTTGGACCTGGAAAGGTATCTGGAAAGCTTCTTGTTTAGACGAGAGACCATCAGATCTATTTCTGGAAGACCCCACATCTGTACAAGATGAAAACATCTGGATGGAGAGCACTCCCCCAGATATAGAGTTTGACCACTGAGATAATCCCCTTCCCAATTGTCTACACATGGGATATGAATTGCAGAAATTAGACAAGAGTTGGATTTCGTCTAAGAAAGTATCCAAGATACTTCCTCCATAACAGAAGGACTACAAGTCCCTCCTTGATGATTGACATTTGCCACTGTTGTGATATTGTCTGTTTAAAAACAAATGTAAAAGATGTCTCTTCAATAGAGGCCATGCCTGAAGAGCCCTGAAAATAGCATGGAGTTCTAAAATATTGATTGGTAACTTCGCCTCCTGAGGTTTCCAAACCCCTAGTGCTGTCAGAGACTCTCAGACAGCTCCCTCACCTGAAAAACTTGCATCTGTTGAGAATATAGTCCAGGTAGGACGAACAAATGAGACCCCCTGAACAATAAGGTAATAGTCCAACCACCAAATCAGAGAAAAAAGAGTGTTGGGATTTAAGTATATCAGTAGTGATATCTGAAAATAATCCCTGCACCTATGGTGCAACATGCAAAGTTATAGAGGCCTCAAATGAAAATGAGCAAAGAGGATCACACCTGATGCTCCATAGCCACTGAAGGAAATAATAGAGACTGAAGGTCTAGACAAACTAAAATTAACCTCATTCGTCTCTAGTCTATCAGAGAAAGAATCATAGACACTTAATCTTATCTGGAAACCTAAAAAGGTGACCCTTGTCTAAGGAATAAAAAAACTTTATTGTAAATTGATCCTCCAACCATGTCTTGAAGAAACCACACCAGTTGTTTCAAGTGTGATTCTGCTAAATGAAAAGATTAAAGCTAGTACCAAAATATCATCCAAATAAAAAACACTGCAATACACTACTCTCTGATTACAGGTAGAAGGGCACCAAGAATCTTTGAAAAGAATCTCTGAGCTGTCGCTAGCCCAAAAGGATGAGTGACAAATTGGTAATGCTTATCTAGAAAAGAGAATCTCAGAAAGCAATAGTGGTCTGAATGAAATGGAATGTAAAAATAAGCATCCTGTAAGGCTATTGTGGACATGAAGTGACCTTGCTGAACAGAAAGGCAGAATAGTCCTTATAGTCACCATCTTGAAAGTTGGGACACCTACAAAATGATTTAAAAATTTCAGATCCAGAATTGGTCTGAACGAATTCTTTCTTTGGGACAATGAATACATTTGAATAGAAACCCAAACTATGTTCCTGCAGAGGAACTGGAACCATCACCCCTGAAAACTCTAAAACTGAAACACATTTCTGAAAAACCTGAGCTTTCACAGGGTTTGTTGTAACATGGGAAATAATCTTCCCATGGGAGGTTTTTATTCTGAAACCTATTTGATACCCTTGAGAAGACAATATTCTGAATCCACTGATTTTGAACATAAACTGTCCAAATGTGATTAAATAAATTCAATCTGCCCCCCCCCCACCAGTTGAACTCATTTAAAGGTCACACCTTTATGCAGTCTTAGGGGCTAACAGTTTATTTTATAAGGCTTGGATTTATTCAAATTCGAAAATAATCTCAAATTAAAGCCAGAGGCCTTAGGGGAATGAAAAAACAATTGGGAGTTTACAAATTAACCTTAGATTTCTTATCTTGGGGCAGAAAAGACTCCCTTTCCCCCAGTAATAGAGGAGATAGTAAAAATCCAATAGAAAACCTAAAAAATTACTATCCTAAAATAATAAGATTTTAATATAAATTTAAACACCATATCAGAGATTTAAGCCATAAAACTTTTCTAGTAAAAATGGCTAAAAACAAAGATTTAGGGGCCTATTTATCAAAGCGTCAACTGAAAATACGCTGGAATTGCGCATTGTAATTGTCGCAAGATTGATCCGCCGTAGTTATCAAAGAGTTAAGATTGGCAAATGTTTAAATTTGTGATGTAAAATACGATCCCGCTGTCTTAATCTGACACAGATCGATGCGAGTTGAAAACCGTGGTATTCGAGCGGAATCGTGTTCATTCACCCTCCTGACCAACACTATTTTAAGCTCTCACGAAGTTATCAAAAATTCTACAGTTACGCGCGCATCTTTTCTGAATCCTATCAGCCAATCGGAATTCGAGGGACGCCATCTTGGATGACGTCCCTTAAAGGAACCGTCATTCTTCAGTTGGACGTCGTCGGAAGAAGATTGATCCGCGCTGGAGGTCTTCACGATGGAGCCGTTCCTCATCGGATGAAGATAGAAGATGCCGCTTGGATCAAGATGGTTGCCGGTCTGGATCGCCTCTTCTTCCCGGATAGGATGAAGACTTTGGAGCCTCTTCTGGACCTCTTCAGCCGCAGGATAATGGATGTCTAGCCCCCGCTTGGGTTGGATGAAGATTTTGGAGCCACGACCGATCGGTGATACCCGGCGAGGTGAAGATAAGGTAGGAAGATCTTCAGGGGCTTAGTGTTAGGTTTATTTAAGGGGGGTTTGGGTTAGATTAGGGGTATGTGGGTGGTGGGTTGTAATGTTGGGGGGGGGTATTGTATGTGTTTTTTTTACAGGCAAAAGAGCTGAATTCTTTGGGGCATGCCCCGCAAAGGGCCCTGTTCAGGGCTGGTAAGGTAAAAGAGCTTTGAACTTTTTTAATTTAGAATAGGGTTGGGCATTTTTTTATTTTGGGGGGCTTTGTTATTTTATTAGGGGGCTTAGAGTAGGTGTAATTAGTTTAAAATTGTTGTAATATTTTTCTAATGTTTGTAAATATTTTTTTATTTTTTGTAACTTATTTCTTTTTTCTTTTTTGTACTTTAGTTAGTTTATTTAATTGTAGTTATTTGTAGGTATTTTATTTAATTAATTTATTGGTAGTGTAGTGTTAGGTTTAATTGTAGGTAATTGTAGGTATTGTATTTAATTAATGTATTGATAGTGTAGTGTTAGGTTTAATTGTAACTTAGGTTAGGATTTATTTTACAGGTAATTTTGTAATTATTTTAACTATTTTAGCTATTAAATAGTTCTTAACTATTTAATAGCTATTGTACCTGGTTAAAATAAATACAAAGTTACCTGTAAAATAAATATAAATCCTAAAATAGCTATAATATAAATATAATTTATATTGTAGCTATATTAGGGTTTATTTTACAGGTAAGTATTTAGCTTTAAATAGAAATAATTTATTTAATAAGAGTTAATTTCGTTATATTTAAATTATATTTAACTTAGGGGGGTGTTAGGGTTAGGGTTAGACTTAGCTTTAGGGGTTAATCCATTTATTACAGTAGCGGCGAGATTCGGTCGGCAGATTAGGGGTTAATAATTGAAGTTAGGTGTCGGCAATGTTAGGGAGGGCAGATTAGGGGTTAATACTATTTATTATAGGGTTATTGAGGCGGGAGTGAGGCGGATTAGGGGTTAATACATTTATTATAGTAGCGCTCAGGTCCGGTCGGCAAATTAGGGGTTAATAAGTGTAGTTAGGTGGAGGCGACTTTGGGGGCGGCAGATTAGGGGTTAATAAATATAATATAGGGGTCGGCGATGTTAGGGCAGCAGATTAGGGGTACATAGCTATAATGTAGGTGGCGGGGGTGTACGGAGTGGCAGATTAGGGGTTAAAAATAATATGCAGGGGTCAGTGATAGCGGGGGCGGCAGATTAGGGGTTAATAAGTGTAAGGTTAGGGGTGTTTAGACTCGGGGTACATGTTAGAGTGTTAGGTGCAGACGTAGGAAGTGTTTCCCCATAGAAAACAATGGGGCTGTGTTAGGAGCTGAACGCGGCTTTTTTGCAGGTGTTAGGTTTTTTTTCAGCTCAAATGGCCCCATTGTTTTCTATGGGGATATCGTGCACGAGCACGTTTTTGAAGCTGGCCGCGTCCGTAAGCACCGCTGGTATCTAGAGTTGCAGTGGCGTTAAATTATGCTCTACGCTCCCTTTTTGGAGCCTAACGCACTAAAAACCCAGCCATTCTGTGAACTCTAAATACCAGCGGTATTTAAAAGGTGCGTTGGAAAAAAAGCAAGCGTAGCTAACGCACCCCTTTGGCCGCAGAACTCTAAATCTAGGCGAAAGTAAACAATACTTCCTTAATAAAGAATGAAAACATTCAATAGAAATGTTGATTTATCAATATCAGTCTCTGAAATCGGATCCTCTGAGTCAGAGAAAACCACATCAGCAGAAATACTACAGTATGCTGTCAATCAATACAAACTTCATTAGATTTATGAGATGTTAGGAGAGATTGTTCATGTTAATTTGAAGGCGTAACAGCAGTCATAGCTTTCTCTATGTCTGTAGCATCATAATCCTTTATATCTACAGTAATATCATGTAAATTAGACTGTGAAGGTTGAACAGTAAATGTATTTGTACTATAGAAACATTATCAGTAGGAAATAATAAAACATAACAAGTGCCACATATTTAAGCTGAAGAAATAAAATCAGCTAAATAAACAATATACGCACTTAGCTTTGGTAGTAATTGTGTACAGGCAGCTTAGTTCCTACAGTAACATCAGAGGCAGGATCAGTTTGAGACATCTTGCAAAATGTCACAAAAAAAGAAAAAATAAGATTTAAACAAAGTATCCAAATTCCTCAAAATAGCAGTTTCAGGAATGGGAAAAAATGCTTATGCTAAAATACTTAAATGAAAATAAAATCAAAAAGCAAACATCATAGCCCTCTGTAAAGAAATGAGAGCAGAGAGCAAAAGAGGGAGAGACTTAATATAACAAATTTTTGACGCAAACAAAGATGACGCAAATGCAGAGAAAAAACTTTTTGCGCCAAAGTTAACAAGAAATGACACGACTCACGTCATAACAAGCGCGACTTCACGGCAAAAAAATTTGCAAAATTTGCAAGAAATGACGTGACTCGCGTCACAACAAACGCAACCTCTACACCAAAAATATTCACGCCAAGAATGACGCAATAAAAAGAAGCATTTTGCTCCATCTCAAGCCTAATTTGCCAGCAAAAATTACTAAATTTCTTCCAAAAACATAATTTCCATGCTGAAACTGTTAGACTGCAAAGGAAAATAAACATAGACCTGACTCATGGCAAATATATGCAATTAATATTAAAACTTTAAAATATAAAGTGCCAAACATAGCTTAGAGTGTCAAAAAATAATATATACTTACCTGAAGACACCCATCCACATATAGCAGACAGCCAAACCAGTACTGAAACATATCAGCAGAGGTAATAGTAGAGGAGTATAATGTCTATATGTAAAGGGAGGTGGCAGATGAATCCCCACGACCGAATTTACAGAGAGCCTTAGAATAGATTTCCCATAGGCGAAAAAATGGCATCATTAGGCAAATACTCCCTTCACATCCCTCAGACAAACACTGTACTTTGAGAGGAATTGGGCTTCAAAATGCTTAGAAGCGCCTTTCACAGAAGAACATCAAGCACGACTTGCTTCATCATCCTCCAACGAAGGCAAAGTTTGTAAAACAAAGGTATGAGTGAGGTGGTAGGTGTATGTATAGGCAATTTGAGGTTTGGGAAACTTTGCCCCCTCCTGGTAGGAATGTATATCCCATACATCACTAGCTCATGGACTCTTGCCACTTACATGAAAGAAACAACAATATCACAGATCTGTGAGTGCACACTGCTTCTGGCGCCCAGTATAAAGATACAGAGTCTCACTAACCAGCACTTGTAAAGGCACAGGAGAAAAAACAAGCACACGGTGAGTAGTAACCGTAGTTGTAGTTGTACTCAGCAGTTAATCTCCCTTTAAGATGTCTCTTGGGCTGGGGTCTGCAACCTATGGCACGAGGGGTGTCTTGAAATAACACACAAGATTGCCAAACCACCCTCAAAAAAAAGTAAGCTTATATACTACAGTCTTCATCCTCTGTGTGTGGTATTACATTACAACATACAATGTGCAGGAGATCATAATAACTTCCCCCACCCACATCTTTCACAGTAAGATTATGGATTGGAAGCTTCTATTGGCTGATTTTCACATTCAAATCAGACAATAGAATTAAAGCTTTTTCTATTGGCCATTTTGAATTTGCAAATCAAACAATAGGAATGCAAGTGTACCCCTGTATAAAGGGGTATCTCGCATTTAAAATTCAGGATGCGGCGGGTGACAGCACGAAGAGCACAGACTGAAGATAAGATGGATGAAGATAGAAGACTGCCGCCAGGATGAAGATAGAAGACCACCACAAGGATGAAGATAGACCACTGCCGGGATGAAAATAGAGTCCCACCAGGATGAAGATGGACCATTTATTTTTTGGGCAGAAAAAGAGCTAAATGCCCTTCTAAGTGCAATGCCCAGCCAAATTCCATTTCAGGGCAATGTTTAAAGTAGATGGGGGGGGGTTACTTGTAGAAGTGTTGGGGTTTTTTTTGTTTGGAAAAGAGCTAAGTCACTTTAGGGCAATGCCCGACAAAAAATTATTTTAAGGGCTATTGCTATAGTTGCTAAAGTGGAGCTTTAGTTTTAGAATAGGCATAACTGTTTTTTATTTTTAGTAAAAAAAAATTCTATAATGGTAGTTTATTTTTTTAAGGTACTGTTAGGTTATTTTTTTTAAGATACTGTTAGGTTATTTTTTTTAAGGTACTGTTAGGTTTTTTTTCAGGTAAGGTTAGTTTTTTGGGGTAACTTAGGTTAAAGGGATTAGCTGGATAGGGGGTTTAGATGTTAGTGGGTATTTTGTGGTGGGGGTTGTAGAAGTTTAGGGGTTAATAGTGTAGAGGGGTAGTTTGCAATGTGGGGGTGTGGCAGTTTAGTGGTTACGAGTTCTAATTACCAAAAAAACAATGGCAAAGCTATGCATGTCTGCTATTTCTGAACAAAGGGGATCCTAGAGAAGCTTTTACAATAATTTGTGCCATGATTGCACAATTGGTATGTAAATAATTTCAGTTAGAAACTCAAAGTTTGTGAAAAAGTTAACATTTTTTTTATATGATCGCATTTGGCTGTGAAATGGTGGCATGAAATATACCAAAACAGGCCTAAGTCCATACTTTGGATTGTCTACTTAAAAAATATATAGATTTGACAGGTAAATAAAAAAACAAGACTCTGGGCCCGATCCCATATAAATCGTCACCCGCAAAAGCCGGCGAGGCCAATATTTGCGCGGGTTTGGTATCCTATATACGGCGTAACTTAGAAGTTACGCGCGTATATTTCTGCCTTCGCCCGTCGTTTTTGGCCCATAGACTGACATACAAAACACGCGCAGTTTGGTATCCAATGTACGGCGTAAGGACTTACGCGCGCAGATTTCAGAAAATCTACTCCATTCTCATCTCGCCACAAATTGAAGGCGCTGCAACCCTTGCACTGACTTAGAAACCAACGTAACTCTCTGAAGGCCTAACAAGTGCATGCTTAACAACATACATATCAGCAGCTTGATCACAAATAGTTAACCTCTTCAAAGCATTTATTATTCCTGCCCCTGCAAGTTTGTCAAACCAATCACAAAGGGGTCAATCATGTGGCACAAGGGGTCATCATGTGGCACAAGGGGTCATCATGGGGCACAAGGGGTCATCATGGGGCACAAGGGGTCATCATGGGGCACAAGGGGTGCTGGAAGCCCTACAATCCCCTATTGTTCTGTCTACACATGCTGATTCTATAGTTGCTGCTGAGGTCCATGGTGATGGTGCTGCCCCTTCTGCAGCTGGTCATCGAATTACATACTGCGGAGTTCCACTGCATGTAAGTGAAACTACTACATCCCACCCCCATTCCCTTAACCACCCTAATTACTGAAAAAATATCATTAGTTCAATTCATGTTTTGGTCACTATGATTTATTGACTATCATTTTGAGGAATGAAAATGGATGTTTATACCTTATGTTCACACCTTCTGTAAAAACATTATTATTTAGATATATATACCCATGTGCAGGGATAGGCAAGGTGTCCTTCACTAAAAGTCTTTACCTTAGAAAATGTCCGCCACAGCCTTGGCTCGTGCCTATCCCTGCACATGGGTCAATTTCTATTGGATGTGAGAAACCTTGATTTACATCTTAAAAGTGAATATCACTATATGTACCCTTCATACACAACTATGTGATGTGGTTTAGAGAACATGAATATGTCATAAACATGATGGTATTACCTTTTCTGGGCCATTTCCACACAGGCCTTATTATATTTTTCATGGATGTGGATGACAATTATATGGTAAATAACAGAGGACAAGATTTAGGATGAAATATAACAATATTTTTTTTTTTTTTAGGCTTCTTAGATGAGGGGGCTGAGGTACCTGGAGTGGCTCTCCTGCCTCTCCTGGGTTGTGTGGATTCAGAGGATTCTGCAGGAGTGCTGGCCACAGATGAGAGGCTGGAGGCAATGTCCTGCTGGTGTGTGAAATGCTCCACCAACACACCCAACAGCTGGTTTTGTGGTTTTGTTCCCGCCATCTGTTGTCACTCGGCATCTGCATGTCAGAAATAACTCTCAGCATCTGAGATTGGTTCTGGACGATACCACTTAAAGATGCTGCCATGTCCCGTTACAGCTCAATGGAACGCTGTAGTAAAGTCTGTTGGCTCCTGTAAAACCTGCGTTGGTCTCTCTGCATTCTCTCGCAGGTTGATGTGAGCCTCTCGCAGGTTGATGTTTGCCTCCTCTGGAGGGCAATGTATTCGTCCCCCAGGGCAGAAGTCAGAGGATCTAAAGGCTCTTCACCAGCAGGGATTCTAGGCGCAGGTTCATCTGTAGCTGCTGTTGCATCTGGAACAATGCTGGCTGGTGCCTCATCAGGAACTATGCTGGCTGGTGCCTCATCAGGAACTATGCTGGCTGGTGCCTCATCAGGAACTATGCTGGCTGGTGCCTCATCAGGAACTATGCTGGCTGGTGCCTCATCAGGAACTATGCTGGCTGGTGCCTCAGGAGGAACTATGCTGGCTGGTGCCTCAGGAGGAACTATGCTGGCTGGTGCCTCAGGAGGAACTATGCTGGCTGGTGCCTCAGGAGGAACTACCACAGCTATATGCTCCTCTTCATATGCTGGAGCTCTTCCAAGGGAAGCGGATGGTGGAGCTCTCCGGGTGTCAAACTCTATAACATGCATGTGCACATTGTGATTTGTGATATGAGGGTTTTTAATATGCAAAGTATACATGTATGTGTTTCATACAATAGTTCTGTGTACATGTCAGTGATGGAGAAAATGTGTTCTTTAAGTGACACTATGGTCACACAATTTCCTTTAGCCTGATGTAGGCACATAACGTGCTTTCTTGAGCTAAAAGTATTGTGATGGCGAAAGTGTCCATTTACTGAAAACTTTACATGTGGCTTGTGGCCTGTGTTACTCTGAAACATGTTAGTATTTCACTATTCCACCTCATATCATGAATTTCAATGTGTTAAGTAGCATTAAATGGACATTAAACCCATTTTGATTCTTTCATGATTCAGCTAGAGCAGTGTTTTTCAACCAGTGTGCCGTGGCACACTAGTGTGCCGTGAGAGATGCTCAGGTGTGCCACGGCAGACTGACAACAGTGTGACATATTTTATAAACTTTGCTTGTTTTTTACTCCCAGTGCAGGGGTAGTTTGTAGGAGGCATGGCATAACAGCACAATACATACAGTATGTGTGTGTTTGTGTGTATGTGTATATATATATGCTGTATTAGGCTACAATGTGTGATTTTTTTAAAATTTTAAAAAGTGTGCCACGGCAAAAAAAAGGTTAAAAATCACTGAGCTAGAGCATGCAATTTTAAACAACTTTGTAATTGACTTCCATTACCTAATTTGCTTCATTCTCTTGATATTCTTAGCTGTAAAGCATAGCTAGATAGGCTCAGAAGCTGCTGATTGGTGGCTGCACATCAATGCCTCATGTGATTGGCTCACCCATGTGCATTGATATTTAATAAATAAAGAATAACAAAATAATGAAGCAAATTAGATAATAGAAGTAAATGGGGATGTTGTTTATAACTGTATTCTCTATCGGAATAATGACATAAAAAGCTTTGGTTTAATGTCCCTTTAATGTGAAATCTAATTGTAGATGTTTTTGTTAGTAGGCCAAATACCATGCTCCTCATTGTGTACATGAATGTGTGACATTAAAGGATGTTATATCTCAAATACATATAATACTGGTGTGTGGGATGTTACTCACCAGCATGCTGTGCTGATGTTGCAGTCCCTGAGTCACAAGCCCCTGGAAGTCCACGGACTGCTGTGACGCTCAGGGACCTGCGAATGAGCTCCTGCCACTCATTATATTCTGCCTCCTGGTGATGAGCACCGCCTGTTCCCCTCTGCTGCATGGCTTCTTGGCCCATTTTCTCCTTGACCCGCCTCTTGCAGTCATTCCACCTTTTCTTGAGCCCATCCACATTCCTCCTCTGCTGGGCCACGCCGTTGACTGCCTCCTTGACCCTCAGCCATGCATCTTTACGCCTTCGGGCAACTCCTTTGCCCTTCTCTTGGCCAAAGAGGGCGGTGTGGTTCTCCAGGATGGCCTGGACTAGCGCAAGGTTTTCTGCAAAGGAGAAGTTGGGGCACCTCATGCGCTCCTTGTCCTGGGCCGCCTGGCTCCCTCCCTGGGATGTCCCTGGTGTGGGTTCCTCCCTATCCTCTCCCTCCTCCCCCTTCTATCCCCATGTGCACCCTCTGTCCCTCTTCTGAGTGTGCCTGACCTTTGGGCAACCCCACTCCTATCCTCCCTCTTAACTCTCCCCCCTCCACTCACTCCCTGACGGGGACCCTGCTGCTCCTCCTGTCCATAATCCTCTCCCTGCAACTCCCCTTACCTCCTCCCCCCGCCCTAGCTCTCCCTGTCATCCTCAAACTACACACACTCACACACTCACAATCACTCCCACTTCAATCACACACAATCAAAATTAAACATTCAGCCATTCACACTGTAAAAGATAAATAAAATGTGTTAGGTGTTATAAAAAAAAAAGTGTTGTGTATTTTGTATATGTGTGTATGCAAAATATGTGCAATATGTAAAAAAAAGTGTAAGTAAATGTACAGGCTTACCAATCCAACAATCCGACCTAACTAACTTAATGAAATGCTCCTCTCTCACTACTCTTACCACTAATCTCTCTACTCACTGTAGTGTGCTGTAGCTCCAAGAACCAACCAAACACACTAAAGAAAATGGCCGCTGCCCATGGGTTTATGTATGAATTTTGAATGGCGTAATTACGTGGTGCATCTTTTAGAACTGGCCGTTGTTTTTTACGAATCGTAGCCTAATTTGAATAAAACTACACTTTATTGAGACTTTACGTGAACAGTTTAGCATCTGACGGCGCAGTATATTGGATAGGTCGAGTTGCGAGGTGAAATTACGGGCGGCGCGGGTTCCCTCGCTTGCACCGAAAATGACGCCGTATATCAGATCGTGCCCCAGATTTCTGTTTAAATGGAGTGATAGCAAAAATGCTAAAACTTCTTCAGTATTTTGGGCAAGTTCTTTTCTGAAATTCCAGGTAGCGAAGGAGTTAATATACGTTTTACCTCTGTGATTATCTTGTATCTAAGCCTCTGCAGACTGCCCCCTTATTTCAGTTCTTTTGACAGACTTGCATTTTAGTAAATCAGTGCTGACTTATAAATAACTCAAAGGGAGTGAGCACAATGTTATCTAGGTTATCTAGGTTTAGCTTTCAACAAAGAATACCAAGAGAACTAGCAAACTTGCTCACATACAACAGTTTATTCATGAAAGATTCGAAAGTGAGTGCACCCATGGTGAAGTCAAGAACCGTTCCTGTTGGGACCTTACTATACATTACCCATAAGGTTTTCAACATCCTTACCTGGAGCTGCTTCGAGGATAATGACCATGACAAGTGAATAACCAAGATAATGTCATTTATGAATACTGATAAATAATTATAGTTTACTAAGTACATCATTAATATATTCGCAAGTCATTGCTGTTTATACATCTTGCTTTTTATAATAAGGCTTGTATTTTACACAAAAGTAATTTGGCTTTTAGTAATAAGGCTTGTATTTTACACAGAAGTAATCTTGCTTTTTATAATAAGGCTTGTATTTTACACAAAAGTAATCTGGCTTTTAGTAATAAGGCTTGTATTTTACACAAAAGTAATCTGGCTTTTTATAATAAGGCTTGTATTTTACACAAAAGTAATCTGGCTTTTAGTAATAAGGCTTGTATTTTACACAGAAGTAATCTTGCTTTTTATAATAAGGCCTGTATTTTACACAAAAGTAATCTGGCTTTAAGTAATAAGGCTTGTATTTTACACAAAAGTAATCTTGCTTTTAGTAATAAGGCTTGTATTTTACACAGAAGTAATCTTGCTTTTTATAATAAGGCCTGTATTTTGCACAAAAGTAATCTGGCTTTTAGTAATAAGGCTTGTATTTTACACAAAAGTAATCTGGCTTTTTATAATAAGGCTTGTATTTTACACAAAAGTAATCTGGCTTTTAGTAATAAGGCTTGTATTTTACACAGAAGTAATCTTGCTTTTTATAATAAGGCCTGTATTTTACACAAAAGTAATCTGGCTTTTAGTAATAAGGCTTGTATTTTACACAAAAGTAATCTTGCTTTTAGTAATAAGGCTTGTATTTTACACAGAAGTAATCTTGCTTTTAGTAATAAGGCTTGAATTTTACACAGAAGTAATCTTGCTTTTAGTAATAAGGCTTGTATTTTACACAGAAGTAATCTTGCTTTTAGTAATAAGGCTTGTATTTTACACAAAAGTAATCTGGCTTTTAGTAATAAGGCTTGTATTTTACACAGAAGTAAACTTGCTTTTTAGTAATAAGGCTTGTATTTTACACAGAAGTAATCTGGCTTTTAGTAATAAGGCTTGTATTTTACACAAAAGTAATCTTGCTTTTAGTAATAAGGCTTGTATTTTACACAAAAGTAATCTTGCTTTTAGTAATAAGGCTTGTATTTTACACAGAAGTAATCTGGCTTTTAGTAATAAGGGTTGTATTTTACACAGAAGTAATCTGGCTTTTAGTAATAAGGGTTGTATTTTACACAGAAGTAATCTGGCTTTTAGTAATAAGGCTTGTATTTTACACAAAAGTAATCTTGTTTTTAGTAATAAGACTTGTATTTTACACAGAAGTAATCTGGCTTTTAGTAATAAGGCATGTATTTTACACAGAAGTAATCTGGCTTTTAGTAATAAGGCTTGTATTTTACACAAAAGTAATCTTGCTTTTAGTAATAAGGCTTGTATTTTACACAGAAGTAATCTGGCTTTTAGTAATAAGGCTTGTATTTTACACAGAAGTAATCTGGCTTTTAGTAATAAGGCTTGTATTTTACAAATAAGTAATCTGGCTTTTAGTAATAAGGCTTAAATTGTATTTTGCACAGAGGTAATCTTGCTTTTAGTAATAAGGCTTAAATTGTATTTTCCACAAAAGTAATCTGGCTTTTAGTAATAAGGCTTGTATTTTACACAGAAGTAATCTGGCTTTTTGTTATAAGGCTTGTATTTTACACAGAAGTAATCTTGCTTTATAGTAATAAGGCTTGTATTTTACACAGAAGTAATCTTGCTTTTAGTAATAAGGCTTGTATTTTACACAGAAGTAATCTGGCTTTTAGCAATAAGGCTTGTATTTTACACAGAAGTAATCTGACTTTTAGTAATAAGGCTTGTATTTTACACAGAAGTAATCTGTCTTTTAGTAATAAGGCTTGTATTTTACACAGAAGTAATCTGGCTTTTAGTAATAAGGCTTGTATTTTACACAGAATTAATCTTGCTTTTAGTAATAAGGCTTGTAATTTACACAGAAGTAATCTTGCTTTTAGTAATAAGACTTGTAATTTACACAGAAGTAATCTTGCTTTTAGTAATAAGGCTTAAGTTGTATTTTACACAAAAGTAATCTGGCTTTTAGTAACAAGGCTTGTATTTTACACAAAAGTAATCTGGCTTTTAGTAATAAGGCTTGTATTTTACACAGAAGTTGTCTGGCTTTTAGTAATAAGGCTTTTATTTTACACAGAAGGTAGAAATCAAATGTTTGTACTATAGATTTTTTTTTAACATGCCCTTATTTTACATGTTAAATAAACAGATACTTATTGATATTGTACAAAGCTATTAAATAAACACAGCTATGTTACTTTTCATTAATGCAGTAACAGAGGTTATAAAAGTGAGAACACTGAGGTCCCGGACTGAAACCGATCATTAGGTATATGCAGGTATACTACTCCGAAAAAAATGGACTTAAGTGATCCTGTAAGAAACAGGTTATATTTAAAAAATATATATAACAAGCCAGATTATTAGTGAAAATACAGAAAAGTAACAATCAAAATGACTTCCCTAGTATTTCAAGATGCTGCCAGCCCCGGTTACTCCTCCACCGCCTGCAAATAACTATTTTTAAGATGGCGGCGCAGTCTTTCACAAGGAGCCTCCCAAACCTCTTTCTCCCACCTAATGGCTCAGCAGAAAACCTCAGAAGAAAAGGACAACAATAGTGCAATATAGTTTAGCAAATAGCCTGCATTAAAAGGAATATACTAACAGGGTTACTTGAAAAACGGGAGATTTTATTCAGAAAACACCGGAAGGTTGTGATTTCCAGCTTTAATAAAATCCAATAAAAAGCTCAAACACAGCTGCCTTTTTCAAGAACAGTTAAAATCGCTATGAAAAGAGCTCCTTGTGAAAGATTGCGCCGCCATCTAAAAAAAACTGTTCTGTGACCTAAGTCTGAGTTGCTTAATATATCTTAGATAGTAATTTAATTAATTTAAGGCAAAAAAAATAAATAAAAAAAAATGAAAATCATTTACACAATCAATAATATATATTTAGAATATGTATTGACCTGTATTATAGCAAACAGCACTATTATAGCAGACATCAGTATTATAGTAGACAGCACTATTATAGTAGACATGATTTATAATGTTGCATGTTGTATATGCTTAACTTGTTATGAATACTAATGTAACACTGAGAGGATACTTAGCATTACACTTATCATAATTAATAAACATGAAGTAATATAAAAAAGCAGCATACTTTTATGCAATTAATATAATTATGTTGACTTTAATACTGAATAATCAGGATTACGCTTTTTATTTTATGTTTTTGTTTTTGATTTCCCTATAGGATCTTGATGCTTTCTTTAAAAGTCCAATCACACATGAAGGAAGCTGGGCACATGGCTCAATATTTGAACCTCCTTTATTTGGAAATGTTTCATGAAGTGATAACACAATACTGCTAGCAATGGCTGACACAGGATTGAATTGTTATTTGCAAATTCTCATCTTAAAATGGTGGGGTTGCTATGATGACTGTGTTTATGCTGTGTTCTATTCTAATAGTCTTTAAAAAAAGCTATTTGTGTAAGATCTTATGTATTCTGATAAAATTGCTTTTCTTAAATTACACCATAATACAGTATCACCTAGATTACGAGTTATGCGTGCTATAGGGAAATTAACGAATGAAAGCTATTTTATAGCGCAGCCATTACAAGTTTTTCAAAACCTGGCTTGTGCGTGCGATATGGGGTTTTTAAGCTCCACACCGCACACATAACAAGCGCTGTTTTGATGTGCTTGTGCATGCTTTCCCCATAGACATCAATGGGGAGAGCGGGTCAGAAAGAAGTCTAACACCTGCGATCGCGTAAAGAAAAGCTCTGTAACGTAACCCCCATTGAACCCCACGCCTAAACACCCCTAATCTGCTGCCCCCGACATCGCCGACACCTACTTAATGTTATTAACCTCTAACCTGCCACTCCCGATATCGCCGCCATCTAAATAAAGCTATTAACCCCTAATATGCCACTCCCGATATTGCCACAGCCTAAATAAAGTTATTAACCCCTATTCCGCTGCACCCCAAAATCGGCGCAACTATATTAAAGTTATTAACCCCTATTCCGCCGCTCCCCGACATTGCTGCAACTAAATTTATTATTTATTAACCCCTAAACATCTGGTTTCCCACATCACTACCACTAAATAAACCTATTAACCCCCCACATCGCAACAACCTAAATTAAACTATATATTAACCCCTAAACCTAACCCCCTAACGTAACCCTAACCCTAATGTAACCCTACACCCCCTAACTTTAACATAATTTAAATAGAGCTAAATTAAAGTTACAATTATTAACTAAATAATTCCTATTTAAAACTAAATACACACTTACCTGCAAAATAAAACCTAAGCTAGCTACAATATAACTAATAGTTATATTGTAGCTAGCTTAGGGTTTATTTTTCTTTCACATGTAAGTTTGTATTTATTTTATCTAGGCAGACTAGTTAGTAAAGAGTAATTAACTATTTACTAACTACCTAGTTAAAATAAATACAAACTTACCTGTGAAATAAAACCTAATAAAAAAAAAACTACCATTACAAAAAAACATTATCCAAAACAATAAAAATTATTCCTATTCTAATACCCTTTTAAAAATAAATAAACCCACCACAAAATAAAAAACCCTAATCTATAATAAACTAACAATGGCCCTTAAAATGGCCCTTTGTAGGGCATTGCCCTAAATTAACAGCTCTTTTGCTACAAAAAACCCCCAGCCATAACAGTATAAAAACCCCCACACCCCAAACCCACAAAATAAAAAGAAAGTAACATAATCTACCCATTGCCCTGAAAAGGGATTTTGTATGGGCATTTCCCTTAAAAGGGCATTTAGCTCTTTTGCTGCCCAAGCTCTAATCTAAAAATAAAAACCCACCCCAAAACAAAAAAAATGCATTACACAAAATAACAAACAAATTATCAAAAATAATACAAATTATTCCTATTCTAATACCCATTTTTTTTAAAAAAACACCCCAAAATAAAAAACCTAATCTAGAATAAACTACCAATAGCCCTTAAAAGGTCCTTTTGTATGGCATTGCCTAGTTTGCCTAGGCTATTGGCAGTTTATTCTAGATTAGGTTTTTAATTTTGGGGTGTTTTTTTTAATGGGTATTATTTTAGGTGTAATTCTTTTTTATTTTTGATAATTTTGTTTGTTATTTTCCGTACTTTAGTGTTTATTTTTTGTGTTTAGATCGTTTGTAATTTTTAGAGTAGCGTTAGGATTTTTTTAATGTGTATTTTAGTTTAATTTAATTGGTAGTTTAATTTTAGTTTAATAGTTATATTAGTTTAATTGTTAGTTTAAACTTAGGCCTAGATTTGGAGTTTGGCGGTAGATGGGCTGTTAACGCTACGCAGGCTTTTTTCTGGCCGCACCATAAAATTAACTCTGGTATCGAGAGTCCAAAAAAATGCTGCGTTAGGCACCAAAAAAGGAGCGTAGAGCATTTTTACAGCAAATGCAACTCTCGATACCAGAGTTGCTTACGGACGCGGCCAGCCTCAAAAACGTGCTCGTGCACGATTCTCCCATAGGAAACAATGGGGCTGTTTGAGCTGAAAAAAAACCTAACACCTGCAAAAAAGCAGCGTTCAGCTCCTAACGCAGCCCCATTGTTTCCTGGGGAAACACTTCCTACGTCTGCACCTAACACTCTAACATGTACCCCGAGTCTAAACACCCCTACCCTTACACTTATTAACCCCTAATCTGCCGCCCCCGCTATCGCTGACCCCTGCATATTATTATTAACCCCTAATCTGCCGCTCCGTACACCGCCGCAACCTACGTTATCCCTATGTACCCCTAATCTGCTGCCCCTAACACCGCCGACCCCTATATTATATTTATTAACCCCTAACCTGCCCCCCACAACGTCGCCGCCAGCTACCTACAATAATTAACCCCTAATCTGCCGACCGCAAAGCGCCGCCACCTACGTTATCCTTATGTACCCCTAATCTGCTGCCCCTAACACCGCCGACCCCTATATTATATTTATTAACCCCTAATCTGCCCCCCTCAACGTCGCCGACACCTGCCTACACTTATTAACCCCTAATCTGCCGAGCTGACCTGAGCGCTACTATAATAAAGTTATTAACCCCTAATCCGCCTCACTAACCCTATCATAAATAGTATTAACCCCTAATCTGCCCTCCCTAACATCGCCGACACCTAACTTCAATTATTAACCCCTAATCTGACGACCGGAGCTCATCGCTACTATAATAAATGTATTAACCCCTAAAGCTAAGTCTAACCCTAACACTAACACCCCCCTAAGTTAAATATAATTTACATCTAACGAAATTAATTAACTCTTATTAAAAAAATTATTCCTATTTAAAGCTAAATACTTACCTGTAAAATAAACCCTAATATAGCTACAATATAAATTATAATTATATTGTAGCTATTTTAGGATTAATATTTATTTTACAGGCAACTTTGTAATTATTTTAACCAGGTACAATAGCTATTAAATAGTTAAGAACTATTTAATAGTTACCTAGTAAAAATAATAACAAAATTACCTGTAAAATAAGTCCTAACCTAAGTTATAATTAAACCTAACACTACCCTATCAATAAATTAATTAAATAAAATACCTACAATTACCTACAATAAAACCTAACACTACACTATCAATAAATAAATTAAATACAATTTCTACAAATAACTACAATTACATAAACTAACTAAAGTGCAAAAAATAAAAAAGAACTAAGTTACAAAAAATAAAAAAATATTTACAAACATAAGAAAAATATTACAACAATTTTAAACTAATTACACCTACTCTAAGCCCCCTAATAAAATAACAAATACCCCCAAAATAAAAAAATTCCCTACCCTATTCTAAATTAATAAATTTAAAAGCTCTTTTACCTTACCAGCCCTGAACAGGGCCCTTTGCGGGGCATGCCCCAAGAAAATCAGCTCTTTTGCCTGTAAAAAAAAACATACAATACCCCCCCCCCAACATTACAACCCACCACCCACATACCCCTAATCTAACCCAAACCCCCCTTAAATCAACCTAACACTAAGCCCCTGAAGATCTTCCTACCTTGTCTTCCCCTCAACAGGTATCACCAATCTGTCCTGGCATCCGGTGCTGAAGAGGTCCAGAAGAGGCTCCAAAGTCTTCCTCCTATCCGGCAAGAAGAGGACATCCGGACCGGCAAACATCTTCATCCAAGCTGCATCTTCGATCTTCTTCCATCCGGTGTGGAGCGGGTCCATGTTGAAGCATCCGACGCGGATCCATCCTCTTCTTCCGACGTCTCCCGACGAATGACGGTTCCTTTAAGGGACGTCATCCAAGATGGCGTCCCTCGAATTCCGATTGGCTGATAGGATTCTATCAGCCAATCGCAATTAAGGTAGGAATATTCTGATTGGCTGATGGAATCAGCCAATCAGAATCAAGTTCAATCCGATTGGCTGATCCAATCAGCCAATCAGATTGAGCTCGCATTCTATTGGCTGTTCCGATCAGCCAATAGAATGCGAGCTCAATCTGATTGGCTGATTGGATTGTAAGTAGCTGGCGGCGACGTTGTGGGGGGCAGGTTAGGGGTTAATAAATATAATACAGGGGTCGGCGGGGTTAGGGGCAGCAGATTAGGGGTACATAAGTATAACGTAGGTGGCGGTCGGCAGATTAGGTTAAAAAAATTTAATCGAGTTGCGGCGATGTGGGGGGACCTCAGTTTAGGGGTACATAGGTAGTTTATGGGTGTTAGTGTACTTTAGGGTACAGTAGTTAAGAGCTTTATGAACCAGCGTTAGCCCAGAAAGCTCTTAACTCCTGCTTTTTTCCTGCGGCTGGAGTTTTGTCGTTAGAGCTCTAACGCTCACTTCAGAAACGACTCTAAATACCGGAGTTAGAAAGATCCCATTGAAAAGATAGGATACGCAAATGGCGTAGGGGGATCTGCGGTATGGAAAAGTCGCGGCTGAAAAGTGAGCGTTAGACCCTATTTTGAGCGACTCCAAATACCGGCGGTAGCCTAAAACCAGCGTTAGGAGCCTCTAACGCTGGTTTTCATGGCTAACGCCGAACTCTAAATCTAGGCCTTAGTTTTTTTTAATTTGACAGGTAAGTTTTAATGTAAGATAGGGAAATTTTAATTTTAATCTAAAATTAGAGGGGCGTTAGGTTTAGGGGTTACTAGTTTAAAATAGTTTATTGCAATGTGGGGGGCTTTCGGTTTAGGGGTTAATAGTTTACTTATATTTCATTGTGGGGGGCTTGCAGTTTAGGGGTTAATAGGTTTATTATAGTGGCGGCAGTGTAAGGCTTAATAACTTTAGTATAGTGGGGGCGATGTGGGCGGACAGCAGATTAGGAGTTAATAATATTTAAATTGTGTTTGCGATGTGGGAGGGCGGCAGTTTAGGGGTAAATAAGTTTATTATAATGGTGACGATGTCGGGGAGCGGCGGAATAGGGGTTAATACATTTTTTTAGTGGTGCCGATGTCGGGAGAGGCAGATTAGGGGTTAATAAGTTTAATATAGTGTTTGCTATGCGGGAGGGTCTCAGTTTAGGGTAATAGGTAGTTTATGGCTGTTTAGTGTACCTTTTAGCAGTTTAGTTATGAGTTTTATGTTACAGATTTGTAGCGTAAAACTCATAACTACTGCTTTTAGATGGGGGTACGGATCTTGTCGTTTTAGGCTGCAACGCCTTTTTTTAGCCAGAACGCAAAACTCATAATACCAGCACTATGGAAATCCCATGAAAAAACATAATTTTTAAGAGTGCGGTACTGACGTTGCGTTACAGGCTAAAAGGCTTGCGGTACACCTATACCAACAAGACTTGTAATGGCTGCGTGGCTGTTTTAACACTGAAATGAGCATATTTTCAGCGTTAAAAGACGAACGCACAAACTTGTAATCTAGCTGTATGTTTGTTAAAAATGTTATGTCATAAGTTATTGATGATCTTCTACCTTCTTGTTGAGGTCAGCAATAAAATCTCTTGTTCAGAGATATTTAACTCGGAGCCCTCCTACATTATGGGGCTTATCTATCAAGCTCCGAATGGAGCTTGACGGCCCGTGTTTCTGGCGAGCCTTCAGACTCGCCAGAAACACAAGTTATGGAGCAGCGGTCAGAAAGACCGCTGCTCCATAACCCTGTCTGCCTGCTCTGTCCGAGTGCGACACCCCCTGCTGGTGGCCCATTGGCCGTGAGTCTGTAGGGGGCGGCGTTGCACCAGCAGCTCTTGTGAGCTGCTGGTGCAACGCTGAATACGGAGATCGTATTGCTCTCGATGTCTTGCGGACCTGATTCGCACTGTCGGATCAGGTCCGCAAGACATTTAATAATTCGGCCTCAATATCTGCATATATATTCATATATTCATCTTTTTGTGATGAGTCTTTTTCTGTTCCCTTATAAATTCATATGAACAACTGGCATGTGCTAATGTTTCAGTACATTCCTCTGATGGTTGCTCATAATTGTTTGTGTCTGATATGAAAGATGTTGTTAGTACTGAATGAATGTGTTTGCAAGGTCACATCACCTCTGCCTGAGAATAAAATGTTTTCAATATATTTTAAAAAAAACTCTTCCTTGTTGTACCATCTCTGATCCTGATTTCAGAGGTGGTTGCTGGGTAATGCTAGTCACCCTTATTCATTACTATAGCATCAAAAAAATATCAAATTTACCAGTTGCCATGAATTTGCAAGAGGTGCCAACAAGGGAAGAAGTAACAACGAATCTGTAGTAGAAAACGAGGTTCCAGTTCCAACCTGTGTCTCTTGCATCCTTATATTTACCTTTGTGGTAATTACACACATCACATATGTTACGCTACCCCTGCTTGGTCTCTGACATTCTCCTCTCACTCACCTCATAGACTCCACTTGACCTCACTCATCCTCTGTTTTCTCATCTCCATCAGACAAATGACACCTCATCTAAAAAATTATGTTTAAAGGGATAGTGTGCTGTAACTTTTTCCTCTGCTGTGTTTCCGATGATCCGTTTTACCTGCTAGAATGTATTAAATTGTTTGCAACTAGCTCTTTTAACTTTATTTTGTAATTTGAAATATCTGCTTTTGCTTCTTAAAACCATAATATAGAAGTACTAGATATAGAAAAGCTATGTAAACAAGATTCACCAGAGGGAATCACAAGAGAGGCATCAAAATTACTATTTTCCATTGTTCTCAGGCACAATAATGTAAAGCCTTCTGTGCTGATGAGATTATCTAGGAGTCTTGTCATTACTATAAAATCCCTACATTTGATAAAGGCAAAATGTTAGCTTGAGTGTTTGAGAGACACCTACTTTACAATATAATGCTATTTTTCTTTTTTTTTTTTAAATTGCTTGATTTTTCTCCATACTGGACAGCTTTTGATAAACAGATCCTGAGTATTTACCTTTTGTGTATACAGCCAGAGATAAGAAGGTGATCTTTGTTTATAGATAGAAAAATAGCATAAGGATGCCAACTCTCCCTGGACGCTCACCACATTTAAGTGGGTCATGGTTTAAATTACAAAAACAAGCTATTAATAATTACTAGAGACGGCATCAGAACATTGTGCAGCAAAGGAGGTATGTAACACAGCAATGGGCAGCATTTTTAAATATATATGTAATCTCTGGTTAATTTTTGGAGCGCTAATTGCTACCGCAAACTTGCAGTAACAATAACCAGCAACTTGTAAAGGCTGGTTAATTATTGAGCTCCTGCAAACGGACAAATTTGATAGTTTACGGGGCGCAATAATTTAGCGCTCCACTTGTAATCTAGCCCTATGCATCTTAAACAATGCTCCTCAGCTCCTAAGTCTGCCTCTGTACACACTCCTGGGAAAAATAATAACCAATGGATACCAGGAGGAAGAGTCAATTTTGATAACGGAAGTACATTGTAGTTTCTTGAAATTTGTGCTTTATCTGACTCATCAAGTTTAATTTTGAGTTCTAGGTTAGGAAAATGCCAGGAATTGTTCAGACTCACACACAATAAAGCCTTTGGAATGTTGGTGCTCCATTAAAAGTGCCACTCACTACTTGGCTCATGTTATGAATTATATCACACTGTGTTTACTGGGTCTTATTGGATTCACTCACTGTTTGCAAAGTATGATTTGTGTTTATGAATTTGTGTTTATGCATTTTATGAAAACATTCAAATATAGCTGATGTTTTCCTTAGTGACATCTTGTGTTCATTGCTCTGCAAAAATGATGTTTTTATAGCAACAACATATTCATTCAATCACATAATTTCATGTATTCTTGGCAATTCTTTGAAGTGTAATCAAGATAAGTCAGATTTGTTTTTTATCATCCTATACTGAGTCACATTCTTTTTACTAAGAAAAAACCCATTAAGTCATATAACTATGGCTTACATGCAAGCTGATGCTCACTGCTTATGGTCCAATTACTTGGACTGTCAGGCCCAGGATATCATCATTATTAGGATCAAGAATAGTGCAGACTGGATGCATTTGTCTGGCTATTGGTTGCTAAGTCAATACCGCAGAATGAAAGAGCTACATTTTATATCCTGATATAGAAAGGGCCCCCTCTAAGCACATACAGGGAGTGCAGAATTATTAGGCAAATCAGTATTTTGACCACATCATCTTCTTTATGCATGTTGTCTTACTCCAAGCTGTATAGGCTCGAAAGCCTACTACCAATTAAGCATATTAGGTGATGTGCATCTCTGTAATGAGAAGGGGTGTGGTCTAATGACATCAACACCCTATATCAGGTGTGCATAATTATTAGGCAACTTCCTTTCCTTTGGCAAAATGGGTCAAAAGAAGGACTTGACAGGCTCAGAAAAGTCAAAAATAGTGAGATATCTTGCAGAGGGATGCAGCACTCTTAAAATTGCAAAGCTTCTGAAGCGTGATCATCGAACAATCAAGCGTTTCATTCAAAATAGTCAACAGGGTCGCAAGAAGCGTGTGGAAAAACCAAGGCGCAAAATAACTGCCCATGAACTGAGAAAAGTCAAGCGTGCAGCTGCCAAGATGCCACTTGCCACCAGTTTGGCCATATTTCAGAGCTGCAACATCACTGGAGTGCCTAAAAGCACAAGGTGTGCAATACTCAGAGACATGGCCAAGGTAAGAAAGGCTGGAAGACGACCATCACTGAACAAGATACACAAGCTGAAACATCAAGACTGGGCCAAGAAATATCTCAAGACTGATTTTTCTAAGGTTTTATGGACTGATGAAATGAGAGTGAGTCTTGATGGGCCAGATGGATGGGCCCGTGGCTGGATTGGTAAAGGGCAGAGAGCTCCAGTCCGACTCAGAAGCCAGCAAGGTGGAGGTGGAGTACTGGTTTGGGCTGGTATCATCAAAGATGAGCTTGTGGGGCCTTTTCGGGTTGAGGATGGAGTCAAGCTCAACTCCCAGTCCTACTGCCAGTTTCTGGAAGACACCTTCTTCAAGCAGTGGTACAGGAAGAAGTCTGCATCCTTCAAGAAAAACATGATTTTCATGCAGGACAATGCTCCATCACATGCTTCCAAGTACTCCACAGCGTGGCTGGCAAGAAAGGGTATAAAAGAAGAAAATCTAATGACATGGCCTCCTTGTTCACTTGATCTGAACCCCATTGAGAACCTGTGGTCCATCATCAAATGTGAGCTTTACAAGGAGGGAAAACAGTACACCTCTCTGAACAGTGTCTGGGAGGCTGTGGTTGCTGCTGCACGCAATGTTGATGGTGAACAGATCAAAACACTGACAGAATCCATGGATGGCAGGCTTTTGAGTGTCCTTGCAAAGAAAGGTGGCTATATTGGTCACTGATTTGTTTTTGTTTTGTTTTTGAATGTCAGAAATGTATATTTGTGAATGTTGAGATGTTATATTGGTTTCACTGGTAAAAATAAATAATTGAAATGGGTATATATTTGTTTTTTGTTAAGTTGCCTAATAATTATGCACAGTAATAGTCACCTGCACACACAGATATCCCCCTAAAATAGCTATAACTAAAAACAAACTAAAAACTACTTCCAAAACTATTCAGCTTTGATATTAATGAGTTTTTTGGGTTCATTGAGAACATGGTTGTTGTTCAATAATAAAATTAATCCTCAAAAATACAACTTGCCTAATAATTCTGCACTCCCTGTAGAATGAATGTTTGTGCCAGTTTTTAGCTGCTTTGTTGTGGTAAATCTTTGTCGCTGTCCTGACACCCACCCCTTGCCATTCCCCACTAACCACTGTGTAAGCTGTTACATTTTCAGGGTAAACAAGACAGGGTGCTGGCAATCTCCCTATGAGATGCCACTAACATATGAGCATCTGCAAGATGCATTCAATTCCATACTTACTATTGCAGTGCCTGCAAAGCTGAAAACTTAATTATGAAAAAAAAAAACACTCAATTACCCCTACACTTACAATTTCACTCACACTCTTAAAGAGCAACTGGCAGCAAGACCCAGCAACACCACCTAACAGTAACCTCAAATGGTTACACTCCATTCTTTGTATAGGTTTGATATAGCTCTTATCTGTTTAACTGGCAATCTTTTGTGTTTCCTAAGGGTAGATTTTTCACTGTTTTTTAATTGCATTCAACAGAAGTAAATGATAATTATAATACCACATACACATTGAGTCTAAACATATAATCCAACAGGATATCAGTCTATCTCTTTCCCAACTAGATTATAAGGTTACATTGGTCTATTTAAATATATATATACCTGTATATCACACATAATATCACATAAAAAAACACATTATATCACATAGTATCCTTGTTTTATGACATCATCTCAAGACTCGCAAACATTGTCCCTTTGCAATATTGTAGAAGGTGTATCTCTTATCTATTACTACCCATGTTCAAACACCGGTTAATTGACATTACCAAAACCATTGTCAGGACTTTTCAGATAAAATATTTCATAGCTGGGACAGCCCCTGGTTCAGTTTGCTTTAGTGCACCTTTTCAGTGTTAGATTACAAAAGCATGATAATATTTTAGATAATGGTGCACCTTGTCCTAGTCACCAACTAGAATATTTGTAGCTGGTCTGAAGTTTGTATATAAAATAACCAGTCAGTTGTCAAGTTGCTATATAGGGACACTGAACCCAAATTGTTTTCTTTCGTGATTCAGATAGAGCATGCAATTTTAAGCAACTTTCTAATTTACTCCTATTATCAATTTTTCTTCGTTCACTTGCTATCTTTAATTGAAAAAGAAGGCATCTAAGCTTCTTTTTTGGTTCAGACTCTGTACAGCATTTTTTTATTGGTGGGTGAATTTATCCACCAATCAGCAAAAACAACCCGGCATCTAAACTTACATTCTTGCACTTCAAACAAAGATACCAAGAGAATGAAGAAAATTTGATAATAGGAGTAAATTAGAAAATTGCTTAAAATGTCATGCTCTATCTAAATCAAAAAAGAAAAAAAATTGAGTTCAGTGTCCCTTTAAGTCTTCTTTGACAATGACTTTACTTGCAGAATTTCAGTGTATACAATGCCATAATATCTTGAAATTCTAGACAGTAATGTTTTTAAGGAATTCATAAACATTTTACTCTCCCATTCATCTCCCAGTTTGTTTACTTTCATCCACCAAATACATGATTTTCTATACATAGATCCATATGATAAAAAAATGTATCCACATGTATTTCATTCTACATCTTAAAACTGAAAAATGCAATCTGCATTATTTAATATACAACTTTAAAAACTGATATTCAAGAGCTGTCTCTCCCATTTCTCTTTTAACTTCTAAGTTTATCTTCTAACTTCCAATTAAATCATACATACATTAGAAAATCCAACTCCTATTCTTCAAGGCTGTTTATTAATTAGCACCAGTTTATATCACTTATCATATAATTTTACTAGGCCTCTACTACCTTCTTACATTCTGCTCAATAATGTCTCCTCTTTACCCATCAGAACTTCCCTCAGAGCTAAGGTATTTTAAGCTTATTGCACTGTACCTCTAAAACATGTAGCTACCATCTGCCAAGCCCTTCTTTATCAATTTGTCACACCTGAAAGATAATGACTACAAATAGGAATTTATATCATTCACTTATTAAATTATTTATTGTAGTCACTTAGGCCCAATCAATACCAAGCAAAGACATTTCCAAAATTGCTCTCATATGTCTGCAGGTCTTCTCCCACTGCTAATTAGATTTTAAGCCCCTTGGGCAGGAAAACATATCAATAATGCTTTGTTTTTCTCTCCATTGTACAACGTTCTAATACCCTTATATCCTAATATCTGTAGTTTCACCACTGTAAACTGCTATGTACATTAATAGTTATACATAATTAAAGATGTATAGTTACAACTACTATGACTCAGGCTCGTTAACAACCATATCAGAGTAAGGTTCTGCCTGTTAGTATTTGCAGACTTAAAGGGACAGTTTACTCAAAAATTTTCTCCCCTTTAATTTGTTCCCAATGATCCACTTTACCTGCTGGAGTGTATTAAATTGTTTACAAGTAGCTCCTTTACCCTTATATTGGCATTTGAAATTGCTAATTTAGCATGTGGTATCCCCACCTATTCTGAAAGTTTGTGGCCGCGCGTACCAGCTATAGATAAGCTTTGTAAACACAGCCAGCAGAAGAAATTACACTCCCAGTGTGATAAAGCAGAGATAAGGTAATACAATGTTGATTCTCCATTGTTCTCTCAAAGTATTGGTGATTGTTTTAAGGACAGATATAAGATAAAGAAGCAGGTATATGTGCACAATGTGATACAGTAATGAGATCTGATTATACCTACAAGCTCAACCTATTTTATTAGGCTGTGGCTTCAAAACACAAAATCAGAGCTTTAATATACAGAAATAAACCTTAAAAAGCTAATTTTCATACATTTTTTACTCTGCAGTTGGTAAAAAAAGCAATTGTAAACACATTAAGGAAAAAACTATTTTACAGTATACTGTCCCTTTAAGTAGTTATGAAACTAGAGTCAGGAAACTTGGCCAGAGCAAAAAAACAAAATCAAAGTGGACAGAACTTTGTAAGCTCATAGTCTGGATTCAGCCAAGTAAGTCTGAATTCTCAGTTTGGCAGTATTACTTTTTAGATTTTACTGTAGTCTTGTGCATGTACATAAAACAGTGCAGACGAGCGAGGTGGCATTCAAGCAGCAAGGTGGCATGGCAGTATCTGCCAAAAAGTATGAAATTGAGAACACCAGGAACAACTGGAAAGTAAGCACCACAGCAATTGTATATCTGCTGCGAAAGATCTTCAAATGGATCCCAACCGAGACCAGTAAGACTGTCACTCACGCCCTCGTCAGCAGCCGACTGGACTATGGTAACGCACTCTACGCCGGCACCACCATCAAGCTCCAAAAGAGACTACAGCGCATCCAGAACTCCTCGGCCAGACTAATCCTTGACATCCCTCGTCAATGCCACATCACCAAACACCTGCGGGACCTGCACTGGCTCCCCATCAACAAAAGAATAACCTTCAAGCTTCTCACCCACGCATTCAAGGCCCTCCACAACATCGGTCCCGAATACTTGAACCACCGCGTTACCTTCTACACCCCTGCCAGACAACTTCAATCGGCCGACCAAGCCCTCGCAATCATCCCCCGCATCAGGAAAACCACAGCGGGAGACAAATCCTTCTCTCACCTGGCAGCCAAGACTCGGAACACCCTCCCGCTGCACCTCAGACAAGCTACCGCCCTAACTAAGTTCAGAAAGGACCTCAAGACCTGGCTCTTCGACTGAACTGCAACTCTCAGCACCTTGAGACCCTTACGGGTGAATAGCCGCACTTTACAAGAACCCAATAGATAGATAGATAGATAGATAGATAGATAGATAGATAGATAGATAGATGTAAAACATTAAAATGAAGCATTACACTCATATTTATTTATTTATCTATCTATTAAATCTATTAAATATTAAATATATGTTTATTAGTGAAATAAATGTCTAAAAAGTGTTTTAAAGAAATATGGTATATGACAAGGTGTTGGACTGGCAAGGGCTCAAAGGTATATACATATATATATATATATATATATATATATATATATATATATATATATATACAGTATATACATACATACTGTACATAAGCAAAACAAGGAGAAAGGACAGGACATCCAGACCGGACCGGGTACACATCCCATGACCCATAAACAGGCTCAGCTTTGGTTGCTATCTCACTCATATAAAGCAACAATATTTACAGAGTCACAGGTAGTTAACCCCAGGCCTGCCTGTGTGCAGGTCCAAAGGGTAAATTACAGAAACAGACTGCAGCACATACATAAAAATGTCCAGCACTTGCTCACAAGCTCACAGTTGTGTGGCTGTATTGGGGACTCAGGTACTTGGAAGAGACCTTGACATGGTCCCTGGGCTTGTCCCATTTGGCCAAATGTGGTAACTAACTCTTCCAGTTTTGCTTTTAATCCTAGCTGAGAGCTTGTGAGCGAGTGCTGGACTTTTTATATGTGTGTTGTAGTGTCTGTTTTTATAATTCACCCTTTGAACCTGCACCCAGGCCCGGGGTTAACTGCCTGTGACTCTGTAAATAGTGTAGCTTTATGTGAGTGCAATAGCAACCAAAGCTGAGCCTGTTTATGGATCATGGGATGTGTACCCGGTCTGGTCTGCATGTGCTGTCCTTTATCCTTGTTTTGCTTATGTACAGTATGTATGTATATACTGTATATATATATATATATATATATATATATATATATATATGTATATACCTTTGAGCCCTTGCCAGTCCAAAACCTTGTCGTATACCATATTTCTTTAAAACACTTTTTAGACATTTATTTCACTAATAAACATATATTTAATATTTAATAGATTTAATAGATAGATAAATAAATAAATATGAGTGTAATGCTTCATTTTAATGTTTTACATGATTTACATCTATCTATCTATCTATTGGGTTCTTGTAAAGCGTGGCTTGATCCATTCCAGGGCTTTGTTGCGTATGCCAGCATCGTGTAGTCGGTTGCGGAGGGTGAGGTGGGAGACAGTATCTAATGCTGCTGAGAGGTCTAGGAGAATGAGGGCGGCGGTCTCTCCTCTGTCGAGTTGGCACGAGGATGTCATCTGTGGCGGCGAGGAGGGCGGTCTCGGTGCTGTGGTTGCTCCTGAAACCAGATTGGGAGGGGTCCAGGGTGTGGTTGGCTTTGATGTAGTCAACGAGTTGCGCGTTGATGGACTTCTCGATGACTTTGGCCGCAAAGGGGAGCAAAGAGATTGGGCGGGAGTTCTTTGTATCATTGGGGTCAGCCGTGGGTTTTTTCAGTAGGGGTTTTAATTCTGCGTGCTTCCAATCATCCGGGAAGGTGCCGGTTTCGATGGAGCAGTTGATGGTGCTGCAGAGCTCGGGGGCGATGGTGTCACCTGCTTTGTTGAAAATGTGATGCGGGCATGGGTCCGAGGGTGCTCCGGAGTGGATCGATCTCATGATTCTGATGGTGTCCTCTGTGGTGAGGGGGCTCCAGATGGTCAGTCGGGGGTAGACGGTGGTGTATTTGGGTGAGGTATCGTTGGGAGTTGGTGGGTAGGCGGTGGTGGGTGAGTTCTGGGGCGCGAAGCTGTCATAGATGTCGACGATCTTGCGGTGGAAGTACATTGCGAGGTTATCGCAGGGGTCCTGGGTTTTGTTACAGTTTTTTTGTAACCACTTTAGGTGTATAACTTTTTTAGAGCTGTTACCTGTTGCACTTGCTGGCAACACATAACTCACAACTTGTAATATGAGTAATATTTAGTGCGGCTGCGCTATCCATTGAAAGTATAGGGCACACTAAAAAAATGTCAGCCTCGCTAACCATTCTCTGGTAATTTACCCTTTTGTTTCATGACAGATGTTGTGCAGGTTGGCTTCTAAATGATAGACAGATTTCATACTGCCAAAAAAAATACCTAGGTGCCAATTTAAAAAAGGAAAAGTGATGTCACAAATTTTTTATAAATTAAAAATGAAAAGGAACTTTACATTGTGACTTCCATCCAATGAGCTAAATTGCTTAAATTGATGCCTCAAGTGCTAAACAAAAACAAACAAACAACGTGGTGGTCCTGAAGGCTTTATGGACTACTAACACATTACACTTCATTTTTCAATATTTAAATAACTAATATAATAAAAAAAAAATCTGCATATTATTCTCAGACTTAACTATGTTCTGAATACATCATTATATCTAGTATTTATTTAGACCTAGATTACAAGCGGAGCACAAAAATATTAGTGCTCTTTTGCATAAACATCGCTTGAGAGCAATAATAAGCACTTCTATTTTTGCACTAATATTACAAAGTTATTTTTATCGCTTGAGCAGTAGTCTAGGACATCTGCATGTCAGATAGCACAGGTACATAAATCACTTACACCATAGATGTCTATGGGTGTGAGAAGTAAACTTCATGTCAGATATTGATTGAGCAGTAAGCAGATGGTGCGCTAAGCTGAGGGCGTGCACAGTAGAGGGTGCGCAAGTAGTGAAGTTCCTCATGTATTTCTGTGCTATTCATGATAATTTACTTTAGGTATTAAAAAGCGCTAAATTTTACAGTTTTTTTTTAGATTGTGCTTGAGCTCAACACTTTACCACTTTTAATAAATGAGAGTAATGAAAATAATAACAAATAATAAAAGATCTCCCTGCGCAATCTATTAAAAGTAAAGGCTCTAAAAAAGTTTTGTTCTTGTAATATGCTTTAGTTAACATATTTAACCATCCACGTGTAATGGCAGATTACACCCTAATATTACAGATAGAGAAATAAAAGATCTTTGGTTTCAATCAACAAGTATGTTTGTCAATTCTCCAAGAACTGAGATCTCTTAATAGGTTAAAAACAATCAAGATTCTGCTCTGATTACAATGATCCACACTCTATGCAATCAGTAATAACCGAGGCCCTCCAAATAAACCTGCTACCTGCAAAAATTCTATTTCACTCCTGAGCAGCCCTGGAACAATATCTCACTGTAAAGTAGATTTCCTACACTATAGGTTTATTGTTCTTTCCTGTACTGTTTTCCTATACTAAGCTGACCAACCTTTCACTCTCAAAATCCACTTTGTCCTCCAACCACAATTCTTTATTTTCAACTTTCAGCTCCTATATAGTCCTCCTGCATCTATACTCTCTGCTTACTTTGTGCTAGATTACAGTCGAGTGGTAACGTTAACGCGAATGCCATACTGCAATATCGTGATCGCATTAAATTAGGTTTATAATACAATTTGAAAATAAATACGATCTCTCAAAGCTAACGTAAAGGGTTTGCGCTTGAAAAACACACAAAAAAACAAGTTTTACGACCTACACTATCCACCCCCAAAACTCTTAACCCCTAATCTGACACATTACCCATTTGCAAATTACCCAGTGTCAGGGTTTCACCCTGCTTTGTTTTCTATTTGCTGCTGGCTGCCATTTTACTTACCTCTCTCCCTGAATCTGATGCAGAGTGTGTATGCTGCTCCCTCATTTGGGCGCCCTCGTATTGCCAAACTGGTGAACATCATTAGTGTGAGACAGGTTGCAGTCCCAGAATTATGATGTAACACTTATTATTTAAAGGGCCTCTGTTCAGTATGCTTTTGCCCTTGCGTTGTTTCAGACTTGTTTGTTAGTTCCTGTGTTCCAGTTCCTGTGTATTAAATGTCTTGTCTGATGTCCCTTCTGGTTCCTGATCCCTGGCTTGTTCCTGACTCTGCTGTTTTCCTAGTTCCTGATCCCGGCTCATCTGACTACTCACTTTGGCTCCTGACTCGGCTCGTCTGACTACCAGCTCTGGCTTTGAATCCTAGCTTGTCATTTGGCTTGTGGACTTTTTATTATTTTTTTGTTATTAATAAAGGTGTGATTATTTTTGTATTTCGTGTCTCAGTCTGATTCCTGGTGCCCTGACACCCAGTTACACTATTATCACTAAATTGGCCACAACCCCCACTGCAATAAACCCCCTAACCTATTAACCTCTAAACCACCAAATCCCCATATATATAGATGTATCTATTTAAATATACAAAGAACAGGGGGGAGAGGTCAGGGCAGCAATGCTAGCAGGTTGCATATCCAGGAGCTGCCAAAGAAAGCATCGTAATCTGCCAATTACCTACATGATTTTACAGCACCTACGTCTATAAAGTGAATATGCTGCTGCCCAATACGGAGTACACTGTAACCATATCAAAATCTTGCTGTATTTGTGATCTAGGCACCATAGACTGGATATCTGAGGTCTAAGGTGGGGGCCATAGTACTTACAGCCTCGGCAACCCCCCAACGGTAATTGGTTAGCACAGTCAGTCTTTGACTGCTCCTATTAAACAGTCCAGCATTACTTGTAATGTATTTTTTACAATGTATAAATATATGCTCAAGAAGCAATGATGGTTCAGTACTGAGGCACTGTGGGTATTTTGAACTGGTGCAATCTAGTGAATAAGTTGATCAGTGAAAAGATTTAATCTACCCTATTTGTACTTATGCATTTTGCATATGATACTGTATATGACTTTGCTGTTTAAATTACCTTTAGAAACAGACAGAAATGTAGAGGTTTAAAGGTTATAAAGTATGTTAATTTAACCATGTTGGTTGTGCAAAGCTGAGGAATGGGTAATAAAGGCATTATCTAGCTTTTTAAACAATAACAATAACAATTTTTGTGTTGACTGCGCCTTTAACTGTCTTTTTTCTTATAATCTCATTATCGTCCAACATAGAGTTAATTGTTTTTGAATATTTTATTTGGTTAATAAGGTAGAAATCTGCCTTATAAAACACGCCTTCTTAATGAGGGACTCAGATCTATGATTACGGCCACCGTGGCTGAAATGCATAACTTCGTAAGATCTTGTTTTAATGCTCACCTTTAGTCATGAACTTTTAATATTGTTCAAATAAATTTGATGTTTTAAATTTGGATGCTGCCTTTGACCCCTTTTTTGTTAGCATTATTTGGCATAACCCTTCTTCACACCTTGAGAGCAAGGAACAATACAAACTAGTTGACAACAAGACAAACAAAACAACATGTTGTTTTTAGCCCTATGTGAAAGTGATCCTGTGCAGTCTCTCCACAATCTCACTCTACACCCATCATCAGCTTGGAGAACTACCATTGAATCGGCTGTTCCCCGTCTTAAATGCAAATCACTGAATACTAGCACCATATCACAAAACCCTGTAATGCCTACAGTATCATGTGTTTACTATCTCTATGAACGCTTCAGTCCTGAATGTAAACTGGTATTTATCTAGTATCACAAATTTTCTAAAAGACACTTTGCAGGGGCGGAACTACAGGGGGTGCAGAGGTTATGAAATATGTGTGATTTAGACAGGAGCACTATAGCTAAAGGTGAATAGGTGATTTCTATTAGGTAATAATCCAAAAAAAACAAAAACCTATAAATGTGTCAAAACATCAATATTATAAATAAATAAATCTATATATGCAATAAAATTAAGCAATAAAATTAAGCAAGAGCACTATAGCTAAAAGTGAATACCAACACTGTTGCTCATATCTGGGAATATAAACTTATAAAAGTGCCTAAGCACAAGTGGTCAAAAATGTGATAGTGATGAAAAAACTCAGTGTGCCAAAATGCAGTATAAACCTACAATATACTTGATTGAAAGTTTATGAAAGTAAGGTATCTTATAATACCTAAAATCCAATGTGAATCTTTAAAAATAACGTAATGGTGAAACTGATATTAAAGAAACAAACTCATTGACGATTATGGTCTATACACTGACCATACTCATTGCAAGGTAGAGATGTGTAATAATCAAAGTTGAGTGAATATTCAGGCTTTGCCTAAAATTTAATTATACATAAAGTGCAAACAAGTAATGATACAATACAATGGATAAAATCATAAAAAACGGACGTCTCCGTATATAATATAGGTTGCCACCACAAAAATTTCTTGAAGATATAAATAGTCAAATCACAGGCTATATGTCCAAGTTAGAGGGACCAGTTATCCGGATATATAATTACTACGAGAGAAGATCTTTTGCTTACCCCCAAACAGTTCAGACCGGTTAGTTCCGTTAGACGAAGTTACCGCCGTGGCGGAGTGACGTCACTCTTATAGGCACTGTTCACAATGCGCAATCTGATTGGTCCTTTGGTGGACGGCTTAGAATTTCCAGGTGCCGTGCAGAGGTTACAACTGCGACTGGCCCCCAAGGGTGCGGGCACAGCTTAAAAAAAAAAAATATATATATATTTTTCAAATAAAAAACGTTGACCTGCCACTGCCTGCACTGATATCATGTGAGTGTTCTGTGATGCTTCACTAGTGTCTCTGTCTCTGACTACAGGCTACAATCTGTAAAAAATGGTGACAAAACCTTCTTTAGATATATCAGTGAAAAGAGAAAAACTAACAGAGGGATAGTTAGACTCAAGAATGAGGATAGAGTAGTGGAAGAAGATAAACAAATAGCAAACTGTTTAAATGATTACTTTTGTTCAGTCTTTACAACAGATGGTAAAGATAGTGATTATGATTAAGATTATGCATATAGGATCCAAAAACCCAAAGGCCAATTATAGTCTCAATGGTACATTACTGACTGTAATTAAAGAAGAAAGGGATTTGGGAATTATTATTTCAGATGATTTAAAATTTGGTACACAATGCTGCAGTGCAGCCAGCAAGGCCAGTCAAATGCTTGGTTGCATTGGAAGAGGTTTTAGAAGCAGAAATAGCAAAGTTCTTATGCCACTTTACAGATCATTAGTTAGACCAAATATGGAATACTGTGTACAGTTCTGGAGACCATATCTTCAGAAAGATATAAATAAACTAGAAGCTGTCCAAAGGAGGGCTACTAAAATGGTACATGGGGGGCTAGTTATCAAGCCGTCTACTTTTCTGGCTTCGCCGGCCCAATACGTCCGCCTAAGCTCGCCTACCTTCGCCGCCGCGGACCTGAAAAAATACGCCTAAGTTATCAAATAAAGCTGTCAAAAAGCCGCGGGGCGATGAGCAGCGGACTGTGAGAGTTATCACTCATCCGATCTCGCTGCCCTTCGGCTTTTTCCCAGCTTTATTGCTAGCCTGTCACTAAGCACTCACACTAAACTGCACTGTTCTACCCCCTATACCGGCGCCCCCGGAGCCCCCCGCAACTCAATAAAGTTACTAACCCCTAAACCGCCGCTCCTAGACCCTGCCGCAACTCTGATAAATGTATTAACCCCTAAACCGCCGCTCCCGGACACCGCTGCCACCTACATTATACCTAGTAACCCCTATCCTGCCCCCCCTATACCGTCGCCCTCTATTATAAAATTATTAACCCCTATCCTGCTGATCCCGCACCTCTCCGCAACTAAATAAATAGTTTAACCCCTAAACCGCCGCTCCATGAACCCGCCGCAACCTATAATAAATTTATTAACCCCTATCCTGCCCCCCACTACGCCGCCGCCACTGTAATAAAATGATTAACCCCTAAACCTAAGTCTAACCCTAACCATAACGCCCCCCTAACTTAAATATTAATTAAATAAATCTAAATAAATTAACTCTTATTAACTAAATGAATCCTATTTAAAACTAAATACTTACCTTTAAAATAAACCCTAATATAGCTACAATATAAATAATAATTATATTCTAGCTATCTTAGGATTTATTTTTATTTTACAGGTACCTTTCAATTTATTTTAACCATGTACAATAACTATTAAATAGTTATTAACTATTTAATAGCTTACCTAGCTAAAATAAAGAGAAATGTACCTGTGAAATAAATCCTAACCTAAGTTACAATTACACCTAACACTACACTATACTTTAATAAATTATTCCTATTTAAACTAAATACTTACCTGTAAAATAAACCCTAAGATAGCTACAATATAATTAATAATTATATTCTAGCTATCTTAGGATTTATATTTATTTTACAGGTAACTTTGTATTTATTTTAGCTAGTTAGAATAGTTATTAAATAGTTATTAACTATTTAATAACTACCTAGCTAAAAGAAATATAAAATTACCTGTAAAATAAATCCTAACTTAAGTTACAATTAAACCTAATACTACACTATCATTAAATTAACTAAATAAACTACCTACAAAGAACTACAATGAAATACAATTACATAAACTAACTAAAGTACAAAAAATAAAAAAAGCAAAGTTACAAAAAATAAAAAATTAAGTTACAAACATGTTAAAAATATTACAACAATTTTAAGCTACTTACACCTAATCTAAGCCCCCTAATAAAATAACAAACCCCCCCAAAATAAAAAAAATCCCTACCCTATTCTAAATTACATACATTTCAAAGCTCTTTTACCTTACAAGCCCTTAAAAGGGCCATTTGTGGGGGCATGCCCCAAAAAGTTCAGCTCTTTTGCCTGTAAAATAAAAATACAACCCCCCCCCCCCAACATTAAAACCCACCACCCACATACCCCTAATCTAACCCAAACCCCCCTTACAAAAACCTAACACTAATCCCCTGAAGATCATCCTACCTTGAGTCGTCTTCACTCAGCCGAGCCACCGATGGAACTGAAGAGGACATCCGGAGCGGAAGAAGTTAATCCTCCAAGCGGCGCTGAAGAAATCTTCCATCCGATGAAGTCATCATCCAGGCGGCGCTGAAGAAGTCTTCGATCCGGCCGATGTCATCTTCAAAGAGGCGCTGAAGAGGTCTTCTATCCGGGCGAAGTCATCTTCCAAGCCGGGTCTTGAATCTTCCTTCCGCCGACGCGGAACCACCTTCTTCACCGACGGACTACGACGAATGACGGCTCCTTTAAGGGACGTCATCCAAGATGGCGTCCCCTCAATTCCGATTGGCTGATAGGATTCTATCAGCCAATCGGAATTAAGGTAGGAAAATCTGATTGGCTGATGGAATCAGCCAATCAGATTGAGCTCGCATTCTATTGGCTGTTCCGATCAGCCAATAGAATGCGAGCTCAATCTGATTGGCTGATTGGATCAGCCAATCGGATTGAACTTGAATCTGATTGGCTGATTCCATCAGCCAATCAGATTTTCCTACCTTAATTCCGATTGGCTGATAGAATCCTATCAGCCAATCGGAATTGAGGGGACGCCATCTTGGATGACGTCCCTTAAAGGAGCCGTCATTCGTCGTAGTCCGTCGGTGAAGAAGGTGGTTCCGCGTCGGCGGAAGGAAGATTCAAGACCCGGCTTGGAAGATGACTTCGCCCGGATAGAAGACCTCTTCAGCGCCTCTTTGAAGATGACATCGGCCGGATCGAAGACTTCTTCAGCGCCACCTGGATGATGACTTCATCGGATGGAAGATTTCTTCAGCGCCGCTTGGAGGATTAACTTCTTCCGCTCCGGATGTCCTCTTCAGTTCCATCGGTGGCTCGGCTGAGTGAAGACGACTCAAGGTAGGATGATCTTCAGGGGATTAGTGTTAGGTTTTTGTAAGGGGGGTTTGGGTTAGATTAGGGGTATGTGGGTGGTGGGTTTTAATGTTGGGGGGGGGTTGTATTTTTATTTTACAGGCAAAAGAGCTGAACTTTTTGGGGCATGCCCCCACAAATGGCCCCTTTAAGGGCTGGTAAGGTAAAAGAGCTTTGAAATTTATGTAATTTAGAATAGGGTAGGGATTTTTTTTATTTTGGGGGGGTTTGTTATTTTATTAGGGGGCTTAGATTAGGTGTAAGTAGCTTAAAATTGTTGTAATATTTTTAACATGTTTGTAACTTAATTTTTTATTTTTTGTAACTTAGCTTTTTTTATTTTTTGTACTTTAGTTAGTTTATGTAATTGTATTTCATTGTAGTTATTTGTAGGTAGTTTATTTAGTTAATTTAATGATAGTGTAGTATTAGGTTTAATTGTAACTTAAGTTAGGATTTATTTTACAGGTAATTTTGTATTTCTTTTAGCTAGGTAGTTATTAAATAGTTAATAACTATTTAATAACTATTCTAACTAGCTAAAATAAATACAAAGTTACCTGTAAAATAAATATAAATCCTAAGATAGCTATAATATAATTATTAATTACATTGTAGCTATCTTAGGGTTTATTTTACAGGTAAGAATTTATTTTTAAATAGGAATAATTTATTAAAGTATAGTGTAGTGTTAGGTGTAATTGTAACTTAGGTTAGGATTTATTTCACAGGTACATTTCTCTTTATTTTAGCTAGGTAAGCTATTAAATAGTTAATAACTATTTAATAGCTATTGTACATGGTTAAAATAAATTGAAAGGTACCTGTAAAATAAAAATAAATCCTAAGATAGCTAGAATATAATTATTATTTATATTGTAGCTATATTAGGGTTTATTTTAAAGGTAAGTATTTAGTTTTAAATAGGATTCATTTAGTTAATAAGAGTTAATTTATTTAGATGTATTTAATTAATATTTAAGTTAGGGGGCGTTAGGGTTAGGGTTAGGTTTAGGGGTTAATAATTTTATTACAGTGGCGGCGGCGTAGTGGGGGGCAGGATAGGGGTTAATAAATTTATTATAGGTTGCGACGGTGTAGGGGGGGCAGATTAGGGGTTAATAAATGTATTATAGGTGGCGACGGTGTAGGGGGGGCAGGATAGGGGTTAATAAATGTATTATAGGTGGCGACGGTGTAGGGGGGGCAGGATAGGGGTTAATACATTTAATATAGGTTGCGGCGGGTTCAGGGAGCGGCGGTTTAGGGGTTAATACATTTATTATAGTTGCGGTGGGCTCCGGGAGCGGCGGTTTAGGGGTTAATATGTATAGAGTAGCTTGCGGTGGGCTCCGGGAGCGGCGGTTTAGGGGGTAATAACTTTATTTAGTTGCGGCGGTGTAGGGGGGGTCAGATTAGTGGTGTTTAGACTCGGGGTACATGTTAGGGTGTTAGGTGTAGACAGCTCCCATAGAAATCAATGGGATGTCTGTCAGCAGCGAACTTGTACTTTCGCTATGGTCAGACTCCCATTGATTCCTATGGGATCCGCCGCCTCCAGGCTGGCGCTTTGAAAACCAGGTACGCTGGGCCGTAAAAGTGCCGAGCGTACCTGCTAGTTTTTTGATAGCTAGCAAAAGTAGTGAGAATGTGCCGCACTTGTGTGCGGAACATCTGGAGTGACGTAAGAATCGATCTGTGTCGGACTGAGTCCGGCGGATCGAAGCTTACGTCACAAAATTCTACTTTTGCCGGTCTCGAGCCTTTGATAACTAAGGCGTATCAGCCTCGCCACAAATACGCTGCGGAATACGCAGCGTATTTGAGGTTGACGGCTTGATAACTAGGCCCCATGGTCTAAAATATATAACGTAGAAAGAAAGACTCTATGATCTAAATATGTATAGTTTAGAGGATAGAAGGGAAAGAGGTGACATGATAGAATCCTTCAAATATATGAAGGGACTTAATAAAATAGAAGCTGAAAGCATTTTTCACAAAAAAATAAATGCCAAAACAAGGGGTCACAATCTAAAGTTAGAGGGTAGCAGATTCAAGAGAAATTTAAGGAAGCTTTTTATTACAGAAAGGGTGGTGGATTCATGGAATGAACTTCCATTTGAGGTGGTAAACACAAAGACTGTAAAGGAATTTAAAAATGCCTGGGACATGCATAAGGCTATCCTAAGGAAAAGGTAACATGTAATATGGGTAGACTTGATTGACCTTTTTGGTTCTTATCTACCGTCAAATTCTATGTTTCTATGTTTCTATGTTAGTGTTTCTGTTTTACCCATTGGTGTATGTATGTGTGTGTGTATGTTTGTGGAACCAGCAAATAACAAAACTTGTTACTACAGCATGGGGGGTGGGGGGTAAATAGTGTCACTATACAGTACTACTATATACAGTACGGGGGGCTGGACCATGTCACTGTAAGGGTATGTGTCAGCTTTAATGCATGTATTCTAGGTACCGCTCAGTCTCACACCTAACCTGTGACTCTTTGAGTAGTTAGAGTCAAGATCTTGCTCATAGACTTGAGGGGACTAAGAGAAGTCAGGAAAAGTATTTTGGTGTGACTAGTGTGATAGATTTAGATTTAGAATGCGTGTCACAGCGTGTGCAGGATAGCCTAGGTAAGCAGGTGAGAGAGTGATATTTATCAACAGGATAGCCAAAAGAGAGAAGACTGGCTATTCTGAATGTGTTGAGAATCTGTTATGTACAGCAAACAGAGTGTTAATGCTTCAGATTATGTCAGATGCAGCTGCTCAGTCAGACCAGTTTACTTTGTGCTACGAAACTTAGGTGAATTATAGCATCAGAGGGACAATGAAAGTACACTGTTTTGAGAGTTAACTCAGCATTCCCTTTTGTATCGTATACCTTATCAATCAGACAACAAGTAAGTTTGTGTTCTCAGAGAACGAGGTTTTTTGGCAGAGCTG
This sequence comes from Bombina bombina, assembly GCF_027579735.1. Taxonomy (NCBI): domain Eukaryota; kingdom Metazoa; phylum Chordata; class Amphibia; order Anura; family Bombinatoridae; genus Bombina; species Bombina bombina. The sequence goes on from NC_069502.1 coordinate 444,802,748, forward strand.
CCTTGACTTTAGTACTTGCATTTTGGTAGTGAGCGGCTTTAGCTACATCTGAGGAGACCGAAAAAAGTTAGACTACCAGCTGAGTTGATCTCCGTCCTCCGTGACAGGAAACAGGAGGAGTGAGGGTCAGCGTGTTGCTCACGGCGTGGTTCTGTGTCTATGCTCCGGAGGTCAGTGGCAGCTGCGAGAGGCTGCGTTTGCTTGAGTGCTGCGTTAGCAGCGTGACTTATAATAATTGGTGAGCGAGTTTAGCAACTATGTTGCTATCAATTTGTCAATGTTTCCTATGTGTTATAATCCAGGTAGATATCAGGTAACAGGGTAAATCCTGGTTAAGGGCTAAGCAGAAAGCTTCAGATCCGGCTGTTCTGCCATCAAAGACAAAATACTTAGCCCCGAAAAAGGATAAGGAGGAGTCTTAAGTAACCTTGGTAGGAAATGCTTAAAGGGACAGTGCAGATCATTACAGAACACCCCCTCCAAGGAGCCGCTCCGCGGATCAGGGACCAGGCCTATCCGGGCGTCTGCGGTGAAAATCTGAGACCAAACAGGGAGCAGAAAGATTAGATGAAGGCTCCCCGGAATCCTCCTCAGGACCACAGTTCTTCCATCTGACTAGGTATTGCAACTGTCTTCGGTGGTATCGAGAGTCCAGGATGAGCTGGACCTCATACAGGTCATCTGTGATCATCGGAGTAGGGGAAGACCGGGAGGATGAATCTGATCTCTGTGGGTTGTAAGGCTTGAGTAGGACAACATGAAACACTGGATGTATTTTGTACGTGGAAGGCAAGGTTAACTTAACAGCATTCTGGTTCAACACTTTCTCTATAGGGAAAGGACCAATGAAAAGGGGGGCTAATTTTTTGGATGGTACAGGCAACCTCAGATGTTTGGTGGACAACCAGACTTTGTCTCCAGTTTTGTAAGGTGGTGCAGTTGATCTTCTAAGATCGTAGTAGCGTTTTTGGGTTTGTTGTGCATCCTTCAGGATAGCCTTTATAGAAGTAAATTCTTGTGCGATGGAGTTGACAAAATCGTTAACCACAGGGGATTCGGTCTCTGAACGATTGTTTAAATGATATGTGGGATGAAATCCGTAGTTGATATAGAAGGGAGTGGTCTTTGCGGAACTGTTGATGGTGTTGTTGAAGGAGAACTCCGCAGAAGGTAACAGAGCCAACCAGTCGTCTTGTTGGGATGAGCAGTAGCATCGTAGGAACTGTTCCAGAGTTTGATTAGTTCTTTCGCAGAGTCCATTTGTCTGAGGATGAAAGGCAGTAGACATCCGTCTCTCTATTTTGAGTATATTACAAAGGTGTGTCCAGAAACGAGAGATGAATTGGGACCCCCTATCAGTAGTTATAGTGTCGGAAAGTACATGTAATCTGACTATTTGGTTAATAAAGAGGTGTGCGGTTTATTTTGCAGTTGGCAACCCAATTGCTGGTAGAAAATGAGCCATCTTTGAGAAATGGTCTATGACTACGAGTATTGTGTTATGGTTTCCAGAAGGGGGTAAATCCACGATGAAGTCCAAGGCTATCGATTTCCAAGGTCTTTCTGGTACAGATAGGGAGAGCAGACAACCATAGGGATGATGCCTCAAGTGTTTATTCTGTGAACAAACCACACAGGAACCTATGCAGTTCTTTACGTCTCGTGCCATTTGTGGCCACCAATATTCTCTACGGATTAGGTGGAGTGTCTTATGTATACCGGGATGACCAGCCAGAGTGGCATCATGTGCAGATTTAAGGACTGTTTGTCTCATTGAGTCAGGGACGTATAGTAGATTCTCCTTGTACAAGAGTCTGTTTGGAGCCTTGCGTAATTGAAGAGTGCTTGTAGGGGTCTCTTCTTTTTGTCTTTTGATGAGAAGGGTGTTGCTAGTAGTGGTGAGCCTAATCAGTCTGTTGTTGGGTTTTATGGTGTCCGAACCGGTATAGGTGTTTGGTCTCGAGTCTCTTCTTGATAAGGCGTCTGCCTTCCCATTCTTTGTTCCTGGTCTGTAGGTTATTATATAGTTGAATCGACTGAAGAAAAGACTCCACCTTACTTGGCGAGAACTGAGGGTTTTGTTAGTCTTTAAGAACTGAAGGTTTCTGTGGTCTGTGTATATTGTGATTGGAGTGGGGGTTCCTTCTAGAAGATGCCTCCAGAATTCTAAGGAGGCCTTGATAGCTAGCAATTCCTTTTCTCCCACAGCATAATTGAGTTCTGCACTATTCATGAGTCTGGAAAAGTAGGACACAGGATGTAGCGGTTGTAATGATGTTCTTCTTTATGATAAGACTGCTCCGATTGCGTGGTCCAAGGCATCGACTTCCAAAACATAGGGTAGCGATGGGTCGGGGAATTGCAAGATGGGAGCTGTCATAAACTTCTTTTTAAGGAATTGGAATGCAGCATCTGCTTGATCATTCCATTTGAAAGTATGATTTTTCTTGGTTAAGGTGGTCATGGGCTTGATTATAGCAGAAAATCCTTGAATAAACTTCCTGTAAAAATTGGAGAAACCAATGAATTTCTGAATATCCTTTTTGGAAGTGGGAGTAGGCCAGTTGGAAATTGCCTCTACTTTATTATCTTCCATTTCAATTCCCGAGGGGGAGATCCGATAACCAAGGAAGGATATGGACTTGGAGTTGAAGATGCATTTCTCTACCTTTACGTAGAGTGAGTTTGCTCTAAGGTGTGTGAGAACTGCCTTGACGTGATTTATATGGTTGTCGAGAGTATCGGAATAAATCAGAATGTCGTCAAGGAAGATAACCATTACTACATCCAACAAGTCCCGGAAAAGGTGTTCATAAAATGCTGGAAGTTAGCTGGGGCATTACACAGCCCGAATGGCATGACCAAATATTCGAACAGGCCATACCTTGTCCGAAAAGCGGTCAGCCATTCATCTCCCTGCCTGATCCGGACAAGGTTGTAGGCACCACATAGATCCAATTTGGTAAAGACCTTAGCCCATTGTAAATGTTTGATTAGTTCGGGTATCAGGGGTAAGGGATACCTGTTCTTTTTTGTTCGTGCATTCAATTCCCTATAATCTATTATGGGTCTGAGGCTATTGTCTTTATTCCTCACAAAAAAGATTCCAGCACCTGCTGAGGACGTGGAGGGTCTAATGAATCCCTTCCGAAGATTCTCGTCGAGATATTCCTTCAGATGTTTGAGTTCTGGTTCAGACAATGGAAAAACTCAACTGTATGGGACCGTGGAGTTGGGAAGCAACTCTATAGGGCAGTCATACGGCCTGTGGGGTGGTAGGACCTGAGCTTCCTTTTTATCGAAGACGTCGGTGAACTCTTGGTAACATTGAGGAATTGGGCTTTCTGAAATGTGCATCAGAAGGTGAGGAAGGTGAGGCTTGCAGTTCCTTTTGCAGGTATTGGAAGTGAAGATTAAATCACCATTTCCCCAATGTATGGAGGGGTTATGGTGTTTGAGCCATTTAAGACCTAGAATTAGAGGGAATAGAGGTGTGAGTATGACTTCTAATACTATATATTCGGTGTGCCCTGACGCAAATGTCAGTCTTAGAGGAGCTGTCTGGTGAGTAATCGGACCTGATTCCAGCACCTGCTGAGGATGTGGAGGGTCTAATGAATCCCTTCCGAAGATTCTCGTCGAGATATTCCTTCAGATGTTTGAGTTCTGGTTCAGACAATGGAAAAACTCGACTGTATGGGACCGTGGAGTTGGGGAGCAACTCTATAGGGCAGTCATACGGCCTGTGGGGTGGTAGGACCTGAGCTTCCTTTTTATTGAAGACGTCGGCGAACTCTTGGTAACATTGAGGAATTGGGCTTTCTGAAATGTACATCAGAAGGTGAGGAAGGTGAGGCTTGCAGTTCCTTTTGCAGGTATTGGAAGTGAAGATTAAATCACCATTTCCCCAATGTATGGAGGGGTTATGGTGTTTGAGCCATTTAAGACCTAGAATTAGAGGGAATAGAGGTGTGAGTATGACTTCTAATACTAATATTCTGTGTGCCCTGACGCAAATGTCAGTCTTAGAGGAGCTGTCTGGTGAGTAATCGGACCTGATTTAATAGAAGAACCATCAACAAGTCTGATAGGTAGTGAATGCACTTTCTTTATTAGTGGTATTTTATGTGCACAAACAAAATCATAATCAATTAAATCCCCTGTTGCTCCGGAGTAAATCGCGGCTTGCGTAAGTGCAGGGAAACAGAAAATGAGAGGTGAGAGGAAGTCTTGTAATCAGTAACATGACACACAGAGTCTGTTTCAGACTTACCCTTCTTTTGTCTTGGAAGATTGGGGCAGTCCTTTACTGTGTTTTCTGGGCTGGCACAGTACATGCAAAGATTGAGGTGTTTGCGTCAAGCCTTTTCCTCGGGCTTCAGTGGACCCTTTACTAAAGCTATTTCCATGGGTTCGTCATTTGCCCTGAAGGATGGGGCTGCGGTGATGAACCTTTTTGATTGGTATTCGGTAATGTCCTTCTCGGACTTTCTTTTGCGTAGTCGTCTGTCTATTGATATGCATAGGGATATCAGACACTCCAGGCTAGTGGGCATGGAGATTCAAGCCAGCTCATCCTTTATATTGTCACTGAGACCTAGACGAAATTGATTTTTCAGTGCGTGCTCATTCCAGAGTGTATCTGGAGCCCATCTCTTATATTCCGCTATATAGTCCTCGACTGGCCTTCTGCCTTGTCTTAGACCCCTAATAGCTGTTTCTGCTGTGCATTGCTTGTCATGATCTTGGTAGAGTAGTGACATTGCAGCGAAGAAAGAATCCAATGAGTCAAGAATGGGATCGTTTGACTCATAGAACGTATTTGCCCAGGTTCTGGCCTCACCTGAGAGGTAGGATATAACAGTCAAAACACGTACACGATCATTAGGGTAGGTTTTAGGCTTAAGTTGGAAAAACAAGTTACAGGAATTCTGGAAATCCCTGAAGCGGGACCTATCCCCAGAGAATTTCTCAGGGGGGCACACCTGTGGTTCAGGAAGATCAGTAGTTGCTGCTTTTGATACCATTTGTTCATTTATAAATTTTCTTAATTGTTTGTTTTCTGACTTGATTTCATGCAAGCCTTGGAGCATGTGATCCATGTTTTGTGATAGGGTGCCAACCCTTGATGATAATTCACTTAGATCCATTCCCAGGCTCAGAAGATTGGATGCAAATTTTATTGGCTAAGTATTATGTAAGGGTATGTGTCAGCTTTAATGCATGCAATCTAGGTACCGCTCAGTCTCACACCTAACCTGTGACTCTTTGAGTAGTTAGAGTCAAGATCTTGCTCATAGACTTGAGGGGACTAAGAGAAGTCAGGAAAAGTATTTTGGTGTGACTAGTGTGATAGATTTAGATTTAGAATGCGTGTCACAGCGTGTGTAGGATAGCCTAGGTAAGCAGGTGAGAGAGTGATATTTATCAACAGGATAGCCAAAAGAGAGGAGACTGGCTATTCTGAATGTGTTGAGAATCTGTTATGTACAGCAAACAGAGTGTTAATGCTTCAGATTATGTTAGATGCAGCTGCTCAGTCAGACCAGTTTACTTGCTACAAAACTTAGGTGAATTATAGCATCAGAGGGACAATGAAAGTACACTGTTTTGAGAGTTAACTCAGCATTCCCTTTTGTATCGTATACGTTATCAATCAGACAACAAGTAAGGTTGTGTTCTCAGAGAACAAGGTTTTTTGGCAGAGCTGCCTTGACTTTAGTACTTGCGTTTTGGTAGTGAGCGGCTTTAGCTACATCCGAGGAGACCGAAAAAAGTTAGACTACCAGCAGAGTTGATCTCCATCCTCCGTGACAGGAAACAGGAGGAGTGAGGGTCAGCGTGTTGCTCACGGCGTGGTTCCGTGTCTATGCTCCGGAGGTCAGTCGCAGCTGCGAGAGGCTGCGTTTGCTTGAGTGCTGCGTTAGCTTTAGTATATGCTTTGTAAGTCTCTGCCTGATAACATGGGAAGTTCTGGGATATTCTTTTTTGTAAAATAGGGGGATCTTAGCAATAATTTTAAACATACACTAGCTATCAGAAAATGTATTTAAATATATTACTGCATGGACAATGCTTTTTTCACATTGTCCATAATCAAAACTACCTCCTATTGCTTATGTTCTGAAAGGAAGGTTTTTTTTTGTTTTGCCTTCCCCAGCAGACATGTGCCACTAAATGTTTGTATGGGGAGGCATTATAGATAGGTTTAATGCTATATCCAACATGCTTTAGCGATAGTGGTATGCACCCTCAGGTGCACTGCCTACGGCCGGGGCAGTGTGCAGGGGGTATCATATGGTTTTCTTCATGATTCTTGTACCTCTTTTATTCAACTTTTGATAGTCATCCCTATAAGGTTACTGTGCCCGGATCATATGATATTCGTTATATATAAATAGTAAAGAGTTTGCACTTTCCTAAACTGCAGCCTTATTTTACCCACCCTAAGGTTCCTCTTTTTCCCACAATTACTAGTTACTAAGACAGCTGAGCTGCCTTTTGTATTTTTTTAATATATGAGAAAGAAGATAAGTTATTTTACAAGTTACTATTAGCATTGTAATTTTTTTTTTACATATATCACTATTCTATACCATTCTTAGGCCTAGATTTGGAGTTTTGTCGGTAACGACCCGAAAAACTAACGCCGGCTTTTTTCTGGCCGCACCATAAAAATAACTCTGGTATCTAGAGTCCACATAAAGGCTGCGTTAGGCTCCAAAAAAGGAGCATAGAGCATTTTTAGCGCAGCTTCAACTCTCGATACCAGAGTTGCTTACGGACGCGGCCAGCCTCAAAAACGTGCTCGTGCACGATTCCCCCATAGGAAACAATGGGGCTGTTTGAGCTGAAAAAAAACCAAACACCTGCAAAAAAGCCGCGTTCAGCTCCTAACGCAGCCCCATTGTTTGCTATGCGGTAACACTTCCTACGTCTGCACCTAACACCCTAACATGTACCCCGAGTCTAAACACCCCTAACCTTACACTTATTAACCCCTAATCTGCCGCCCCCGCTATCGCTGACCCCTGCATATTATTATTAACCCCTAATCTGCCGCTCCGTAAACCGCCGCTACTTACATTATCCCTATGTACCACTAATCTGCTGCCCCTAACACCGCCGACCCCTATATTATATTTATTAACCCCTAATCTGCCCCCCACAACGTCGCCTCCACCTGCCTACACTTATTAACCCCTAATCTGCCGACCGGACCTGAGCGCTACTATAATAAAGTTATTAACCCCTAATCCGCCTCACTAACCCTATCATAAATAGTATTAACCTCTAATCTGCCCTCCCTAACATCGCCGACACCTAACTTCAATTATTAACCCCTAATCTGCCGACCGAATCTCGCCGCTATTCTAATAAATGTATTAACCCCTAAAGCTAAGTCTAACCCTAATACTAACACCCCCCTAAGTTAAATATAATTTAAATCTAACGAAATTAATTAACTCTTATTAAATAAATTATTCCAATTTAAAGCTAAATACTTACCTGTAAAATAAATCCTAATATAGCTACAATATAAATTATAATTATATTATAGCTATTTTAGGATTAATATTTATTTTACAGGTAACTTTGTATTTATTTTAACCAGGTACAATAGCTATTAAATAGTTAAGAACTATTTAATAGCTAAAATAGTTAAAATAATTACAAATTTACCTGTAAAAGAAATCCTAACCTAAGTTACAAATAAACCTAACACTAGACTATCAATAAATGAATTAAATAAACTACCTACAATTACCTACAATTAACCTAACACTACACTATCAATAAATTAATTAAATACAATTGCTACAAAGAAATACAATTAAATAAACTAGCTAAAGTACAAAAAATAAAAAAGAACTAAGTTACAAAAAAAATAATTTATTTACAAACATAAGAAAAATATTACAACAATTTTAAACTAATTACACCTACTCTAAGCCCCCTAATAAAATAACAAAGCCCCCCAAAATAAAAAAATGCCCTACCCTATTGAGCTTGCATTCTATTGGCTGATCGGAACAGCCAATAGAATGCGAGCTCAATCTGATTGGCTGATCGGATCAGCCAATTGGATTGAACTTGATTCTGATTGGCTGATTCCATCAGCCAATCAGAATATTCCTACCTTAATTCCGATTGGCTGATAGAATCCTATCAGCCAATCGGAATTCGAGGGACGCCATCTTGGATGACGTCATTTAAAGGAACCGTCATTCGTCGTTCAGTCGTCGGCCAGGATGGATGTTCCACGATGGAGGTCTTCAGGATGCTGCCGCTTCGCACCGGATGGATGCCGCTTGGATGAAGACTTCAATCGGATGGAAGACCTCTTCTGGCCGGCTTGGATGAAGACTTCAGCCGGATCATGGACCTCTTCAGCCCCCCGCTTGGGCTTGGATCAGGACATCGGAGGAGCTCTTCTGGACCGATCGGTGAACCTGGTATGGTGAAGACAAGGTAGGATGATCTTCAGGGGCTTAGTGTTAGGTTTATTTAAGGGGGGTTTGGGTTAGATTAGGGGTATGTGGGTGGTGGGTTGTAATGTTGGGGGGGGGGTATTGTATGTTTTTTTTCTACAGGCAAAAGAGCTGAATTTCTTGGGGCATGCCCCGCAAAGGGCCCTGTTCAGGGCTGGTAAGGTAAAAGAGCTTTGAACTTTAGTAATTTAGAATAGGGTAGGGCATTTTTTTATTTTGGGGGGCTTTGTTATTTTATTAGGGGGCTTAGAGTAGGTGTAATTAGTTTAAAATTGTTGTAATATTTTTCTTATGTTTGTAAATAATTTTTTATTTTTTGTAACTTAGTTCTTTTTTATTTTTTGTACTTTAGCTAGTTTATTTAATTGTATTTATTAGTAGCAATTGTATTTAATTAATTTATTGATAGTGTAGTGTTAGGTTAATTGTAGGTAATTGTAGGTAGTTTATTTAATTAATTTATTGATAGTCTAGTGTTAGGTTTATTTGTAACTTAGGTTAGGATTTCTTTTACAGGTAAATTTGTAATTATTTTAACTATTTTAGCTATTAAATAGTTCTTAACTATTTAATAGCTATTGTACCTGGTTAAAATAAATACAAAGTTACCTGTAAAATAAATATAAATCCTAAAATAGCTATAATATAATTATAATTTATATTGTAGCTATATTAGGATTTATTTTACAGGTAAGTATTTAGCTTTAAATTGGAATAATTTATTTAATAAGAGTTAATTCATTTCGTTAGATTTAAATTATATTTAACTTAGGGGGGTGTTAGTATTAGGGTTAGACTTAGCTTTAGGAGTTAATACATTTATTAGAATAGCGGCGAGATTCGGTCGGCAGATTAGGGGTTAATAATTGAAGTTAGGTGTTGGCGATGTTAGGGAGGGCAGATTAGGGGTTAATACTATTTATGATAGGGTTAGTGAGGCGGATTAGGGGTTAATAACTTTATTATAGTAGCGCTCAGGTCCGGTCGGCAGATTAGGGGTTAATAAGTGTAGGCAGGTGGAGGCGACGTTGTGGGGGGCAGATTAGGGGTTAATAAATATAATATAGGGGTCGGCGGTGTTAGGGGCAGCAGATTAGGGGTACATAAGGATAACGTAGGTGGCGGCGCTTTGCGGTCGGCAGATTAGGGGTTAATAAGTGTAGGCAGGTGGAGGCGACGTTGAGGGGGGCAGATTAGGGGTTAATAAATATAATACAGGGGTCGGCGGTGTTAGGGGCAGTAGATTAGGGGTACATAAGGATAACGTAGGTGGCGGTCGGCAGATTAGGGGTTAAAAAATTTTATTCGAGTGTCGGCGATGTGGGGGGACCTTGGTTTAGGGGTACATAGGTAGTTTATGGGTGTTAGTGTACTTTAGAGTACAGTAGTTAAGAGCTTTATAAACCGGCGTTAGCCCAGAAAGCTCTTAACTACTGACTTTTTTCCTGCGGCTGGAGTTTTGTCGTTAGAGCTCTAGCGCTCACTTCAGAAACGACTCTAAATACCGGAGTTAGAAAAATCCCATTGAAAAGATAGGATACGCAATTTACGTAAGGGGATCTGCGGTATGGAAAAGTCACGGCTGGAAAGTGAGCGTTAGACCCTATTTTGAGTGACTCCAAATACCGGCGGTAGCCTAAAACCAGCGTTAGGAGCCTCTAACGCTGGTTTTCACGGCTAACGCCAAACTCTAAATCTAGGCCTTAGCATCAGTTTTATAATGTCCTAGTGGTGCTGTTATATTAGCTTTTTGAAAATCTTGGATCCAAAATAGATCCTTTATCCCTATCCATTTAACGTTTATTATACATTAGAATCTCGCCCCCTCTTATCTGCACAAGAGCTCTATTTTATAGGTCCAAGGGGTCAATTTATTAATGTGCGAGCGGACATGATACGATGTAGCGTATCATGTCCACTGCACATCAATAAATGCCGACAGCATATGCTGTCGGCATTTATCATTGCACCAGCAGTTCTTGTGAACTGCTGGTGCAATGCTGCCCCCTGCAGATTTGCGGCATTGCACTAGCCGGGGGTGTCAATCAACCGGAACGTATTCAATAGGGTTGATTTCTGTCCGGCGCCTCCGAGCAGGCAGACAGGTTATGAAGCAGTGGTCTCATAACCTCTGTTTTCGGTGAGCCTGAAGGCTCGCTGGAAACACGGGGCATCAAGCTCTGTACGGAGCTTGATAAATTGACCCCCAAGAGTGGACGGGTAAAACCATTACAACTAAGTTGTTAAATACTAACAGAATCCATTACAACTAAGTTCTTAAATAAACACTATAAAAGGGTCTCCATTGTTTCCAAAGAATTTATTAGGAATTAATATATTTTGTAATAAGAGGGACATATTAACAGGTATATATATATATATATATATATATATATATATATATATATATATATATATATATATATATATGTGTATTTTTACAGCAAAACAGTCCAAATAATTATTACAGGGCAACAACCTCAATTTGTGCAACACTGCTAAAATAATCACAGAATTTAATCCAAGGAATATACCATTGTGTCCAATATCAGCCATCCTTTCAGCAGGGACAGGATAAGAGAAGAGAGAGATTTTTGGTGTTCCAGTTTTTATGCCCCAATTCAGGGAGGGGTTTATCAAATGTCATTCAAAGGCTATTGGGAGTGTCCTTCTTAGACAGAGACTAGGACAAACAGAGACTATATTCCAGTGATAAAAGGTCACCACAATCACCTTATTGGAAAAAAACCCTGTGCCGTGGGCTGCTGGAGCTGCTCAGTTTAGAGCCAAAGAAAGGGGAAGTTAAGCATCCCTTTTGACAAACTGATGACTAAAAATCCTGTTTAATTTTAGTTATTGTAAATCCTAGTGTTTTTTTAAACGCTCAGATTTACCATCACTTTAAGGTCAGTAGTAATGTATCAAATTCAATCTGCCTTAATTGGATATTTTAGACCTAGTTTCCTGTGTGTAATTCCATTTTGGTTATATCAATGGTGTTTATGATATGTATCTGTACCATGTACATGGAACACCTAAGTTGCGGGTGTCAAATCTTTGCATTATTTACTTGTATTCAGGGGTCAAGTCCTACAAAAAAAGTGTGGGAACTTACCAAGACTTCCACCCCCCTCAAAATTAATATTGTTTTATACACACACACATTTGCATACACACACACACACTGAGGCCCATTTATCAAGCTCTGAATGGAACTTGAGGGCCCGTGTTTCTGGCGTATTGCTCTCTGCATTCAGCGAGGTATGTCGGACCTGATTCGCACTGTCAAATCAGGTCCAACAGACCTTTAATAAATAGGCCTCACTGTATTTATATGTATATAATCTATACACTTTGGTTATTGAAAGCAAATTAAAATCAATGCAGGGTTGAATGGTTGTCTTTGGGCCTCTGTCACAGAGTCTCACCCAATTAAGGTGCAATAGTCCTATTTCTGCTGGGTGAAATAACCACAGGTATCACATGATTAAGGGGACCACCCAGAAATGTGTTTTATGATGATCCCCATACTTTAAACAATAAAGGGATTTACATTTTTTGGATACAGCCATTTCGTCATTTGTTGAAATAACCCCAGAGCAAGCCACACAGAAATGTAAGCACCATGTGTTCCACACAGTGTGGGGTGATCACTCAGCAGGCCCACATTTAAACGACCACTAAATGCAGTAGAATTGCATAATTAACAAGTAGACAATAAAAAAAGATTTATTAATACCTACTCTGAATTTAAAAAAAGCAGTAGATTTTTTTTCTGACAATTTTTTTTTCTGCAGTTTTCCGGCCCCCTTGATCATGTGAGAGACATCAGCCAATCACAGACTAGTATACATATACACTGTGAGCTTATGCACATACTCAGTAGGGTCTTGTTACATAGAAAGTGAGAATATAAAAATACTGCAAAATTTGATAATGGAAGTACATTGGAAAGTGTCTTAAAACTTCATGCTCTACCTGAATCATAAAAGTTTATTTTGACTTGAGTGTCCCTTTTATGTATTGTAGGAAGTTTTACTGCCCATTACTAGAGGATCTCACTATCCCTCTAACTAGGCTGTGCTCCAGCAACTCCCACCAACAGCAGCAGCAGTGTTTAGTGAAGCGTTTCTGTTCTCTTTCCAGGGGGAAATGAATTCCACCTGCAAAAATAGTGCAGTAACTCCGTTCCCATGCATTCCCACTGGACTTGACCCCTGCTTGTATACCACTGTCTTTTGATCCAACCTCAATGAAAAATAATAATAAAAAAGAAATACAAAGAACGTTTTATTATTCTAAGTTAAGAATGTCGGAATGTTATTTACAGTAAAAACACATTAAAACACATTATTAAATATTAAAATTGAATAAAAATAATTTTTCAAGGTTTAAATAATTTGAGTGGAAAGGGCTCCAAAGTATATATATATATATATATATATATATATATATATATATATATATATACATACATACAAGTGCATATAGGTGTTTATATGTGTATAAACACATAAATACACATACTGTTTATATATATAAATACATGTATACACATAAAAAATATCTAAATACATATGTACACATATATAGACATATATATATATATATATACATATACATATTTAGATATGTTTATATATGTATCTCTATTGTAAAGCCTTTTGCCTACCCTTTTTTATGCAAAGAACATTGGAATGGGAAATATTTATAATTACCTCTGGCTTTAGCGTAGTTGGTCCATTGCGGTGTTGGGTTAGTGCACAAGTCTATGGGAGAAGAAGTTAAAGCGGTCTCGATATCCAAAGTCCTTAAGTTTTAGCGTGCATCAGACTTTAACTTGCGTGCTAACATTTTACTTTTAACTTGTAACACGCGTGCTAGCCCACCCCCATTAAGAGTTTACTTTGAGCGCAGTTTGTACGCAAGTGAAAAAATAGTATAGCGCGCCACTTGTAATCTGGCCCTATATCTTTTATAGGCGCTTATCTTTCTCTCTTGAAGCCTGATGATCTAAAACTTTCCACTCCGCTGAGATGATCTATGAATTATCATCAATACCATGAGGTACCTCAAAGAGTTTTAAAAAATTGAATTTTTACCTAGTGAGCAGTTTATCTAGCTATGTATGGTTCTTGATGCAAAGAGAGACACATACATTACAATAAAGTGCTTAGAAAGAGTTTTGATAATCAGTCACTTGGTTTGTAATACAACAGTATTTGGGGAGGAGAAAATAAAAGGGGGAAAAGAGGTTAGCTATGTTCCACTGCCCTGGCTACAGACAGCAGAGATATACCAACAGTTATAAACTTCTGACTAGGGATAAGCGAATGTGCTGGAAGTGTAATTTGTTTGGTATGTTTTGGACAATCAAATGTTAATAAGAATGAAATTCATTAAAATTCGGTAATCAAATGATATTTCAGATTTTTAAATATTTATTTTATTTTCAAATGTTTATAACTAGATCGAATATCCACATTCGAAATTTTGAATGTAACATTTGATTTAACAAATACTTTTCAGAAGTTCAATAGTTCACATGGTAGGGAATTTAGCAAACTGATACATAATTGATACAAATATATCATTTTGAATTTTTTCTATTTCAAATAAAGCATACCTCGAATATTACATTTAAAGAAAGCATTAGAAATACTATTACAAATATGTTGATTGAATTTTTCAAATTTTAATATTGTATAATTTGAACTGAATCATTAGATAAATTCGAATCAAATATTACATTTAAAGAAAGCATTAAAAATACTATTACATTAAAACTAATGTTAGAATGTTGTAGAAACATTTGAAATTCACAAACGAACGAATGAGTTAAAATTTGTTTCATTTTTTGAATGTTGCAAAACATTTGCTCATCCCTAACTAGTGACCAGGTATAGCGTATAATAAGCAAAGGTGCAAATAGTAAATACTAAGCAAGCACTAGATCCATCACTTATATTCAATTTTAATGTTATCTAACACACATACAAAAAAAAACGTACTCACAAAATTATCAAGTAACCGGGTGAAAATAGTACCAGTGAGCTCCAACAGAAAACATATTGACATATACAGCTAGCAACAGCAGATAAAGTCTAAAGAAACTTATAACAGGCAAATTAAGTATAAATAATGAGGGACCAAGCTGCTATTTCAACATGACTACAGGTACTTGTTTAGTAGCATCTACTCATAAAGAATTTACTTGTCTGGTTGCTGTAACAATACTATAGGGCTAGATTACAAGTGGCGGGCTATTTAGCGCTCCCACTCGCACATTAACTTCCCTAGAAGAAAGCTTTTTGCGAGCCTCAGGTAGTGAGCGTATAAGTTGAAAGTAAAACATTTTTGCACAAGCACTAACCTGACGCACTTACAAAGTCAAACTTCCAATATTGCAAACACATTAATGTATTCACCCTTAGACTTCAGTGTGAAATGTGAAAACACCCTTATTTGCACGCAAATCCGATTGCGTTGACTCAAGTGCGCTAACCCAACATAAAATATTAATATTTCCCAATCCAATGTTCTTCACATAGAAGAATATGTTCTATTTATTCTTAAATACACACACACATATATATATCTATACTATAAAGATAAAAAGAGACAGCGCAATCCTCGATTCAAGGTACTATTTATTAGTGACAATCAAGGCACACTAGTAAATAAACATTTACTAGAAATCAAATAACAACAAGCCCTCAGTGATAGCGTGGTCATTCAGGAGGTGATGTGAAACCCACAGTTCTCTGCGTCAATGTCTTGTAAGGGACTATCAGAAGGTTCAAAGAGTTCAGTCTCATTAAAAAAATCCCGGGTTTTCGGCAAAGGCAAAAGAGACTCTGCTGACGTCAGGGCACAACACTTCTCCTACGGATGCTCCAAAGGATAAAAAATCTCAACGCGTTTCGCCAGTTGAAAACACCGGCTTTCTCTAGAGTAAGTGATCTATACTATAATCACGTTTGTAACACGTCCATCACCGTCGTCATTTGTGTGCTCAGCTAAAAGAATGTAGACTGTGCGTGCAGCCAAACTAACGGCTAGATTTAGAGTTTGGCGTTAGCCGTCAAAACCAGCGTTAGAGGCTCCTAACGCTGGTTTTGGGCTACCGCTGGTATTTAGAGTCAGTCAGGAAAGGGTCTAACGCTCACTTTGCAGCCGCAACTTTTCCATACCGCAGATCCCCCTACACCATTTGCGTATCCTATCTTTTCAATGGGATCTTTCTAACGCTGGTATTTAGAGTCGTGGCTGAAGTGAGCGTTAGAAATCTACCGACAAAACTCCAGCCACAGAAAAAAGTCAGTAGTTAAGAGCTTTCTGGGTTAACGCCGGTTTATAAAGCTCTTAACTACTGTGCTCTAACATACACTAACACCCATAAACTACCTATGTACCCCTAAACCGAGGCCCCCCCACATCGCCGCCACTCTATTAAATTTTTTTAACCCCTAATCTGCCTACCGCACACCGCCGCCACCTACGTTATCCCTATGTACCCCTAATCTGCTGTCCCTAATACCGCCGACACCTACATAATATTTATTAACCCCTAATCTGCTGCCCCCGCTATCGCTGACACCTGCATAATTTTTTTTAACTCCTAATCTGCCGCTCCGTACACCGCCGCAACCTACATTATACCTATGTACCCCTAATCTGCTGCCCCTAATACTGCCGACCCCTATATTATATTTATTAACCCCTAATCTGCCGCCCCCAACGTCGCCTCCACCTACCTACAATAATTAACCCCTAATCTGCCGACCGGACCACACCGCTACTCTAATAAATGTATTAACCCCTAAAGCTAAGTCTAACCCTAACACTAACACCCCCCTAACTTAAATATAATTTAAATCTAACGAAATAAATTAACTCTTATTAAATAAATTATTCCTATTTAAAGCTAAATACTTACCTTTAAAATAAACCCTAATATAGCTACAATATAAATTATAATTATATTGTAGCTATTTTAGGATTAATATTTATTTTACAGGCAACTTTGTAATTATTTTAACCAGGTACAATAGCTATTAAATAGTTAATAACTATTTAATAGTTATCTAGTTAAAATAATTACAAAATTACCTGTAAAATAAATCCTAACCTAAGTTACAATTAAACCTAACACTACACTATCAATAAATAAATTAAATAAACTACCTACAATTATCTACAATTAAACCTAACACTACACTATCAATAAATTAATTAAATAAAATGCCTACAAATAAATACAATGAAATAAACTAACTAAAGTACAAAAAATAAAAAAGAACTAAGTTACAAAAAATAAAAAAATATTTACAAACATTAGAAAAATATTACAACAATTTTAAACTAATTACACCTACTCTAAGCCCCCTAATAAAATAACAAAGACCCCCAAAATAAAAAAAATGCCCTACCCTATTCTAAAATTAAAATAGAAAAGCTCTTTTACCTTACCAGTCCTTAAAAGGGCCATTTGCGGGGCATGCCCCAAAGAATTCAGCTCTTTTGCCTGGAGAAAAAAAAATACAATACCCTTCCCCCAACATTACAACCCACCACCCACATACCCCTAATCTAACCCAAACCCCCCTTAAATAAACCTAACACTAAGCCCCTGAAGATCTTCCTACCTTATCTTCACCACACCGGGTATTACACCGATCCGTCCTGGCTCCGATGTCTTGATCCAAGCCCAAGCGGGGGGCTGAAGACATCCATCCTCCGGCTGAAGTCTTGATCCAAGCGGGCAGAAGAGGACATCTGGACCGGCAAACATCTTCATCCAAGCCGCATCTTCTATTTTCTTCCATCCGATGACGACCGGCTCCATCTTGAAGACCTCCACCGCGAATCCATCATCTTCTTCCGACGACTAGACGATGAATGAAGGTTCCTTCACGATTGGATGACGTCCCTTAAAGGAACCTTCATTCGTCGTCTAGTCTTTGGAAGAAGAGGATGGATCTGCGGTGGAGGTCTTGAAGATGGAGCCGGTCGTCATCGGATGGAAGAACATAGAAGATGCGGCTTGGATGAAGATGTTTGCCGGTCCGGATGTCCTCTTCTGCCCGCTTGGATCAAGACTCCAGCCGGAGGATGGATGTCTTCAGCCCCCCACTTGGGCTTGGATCAAGACATCGGAGCCAGGACGGATCGGTGTGATACACGGTGTGGTGAAGATAAGGTAGGAAGGTCTTCAGGGGCTTAGTGTTAGGTTTATTTAAGGGGGTTTGGGTTAGATTAGGGGTATGTGGGTGGTGGGTTGTAATGTTGGGGGGGGGGTATTGTATGTTTTTTTTCTCCAGGCAAAAGAGCTGAATTCTTTGGGGCATGCCCCGCAAATGGCCCTTTTAAGGGCTGGTAAGGTAAAAGAGCTTTTCTATTTTAATTTTAGAATAGGGTAGGGCATTTTTTTTATTTTGGGGGTCTTTGTTATTTTATTAGAGGGCTTAGAGTAGGTGTAATTAGTTTAAAATTGTTGTAATATTTTTCTAATGTTTGTAAATATTTTTTTATTTTTTGTAACTTAGTTCTTTTTTATTTTTTGTACTTTAGTTAGTTTATTTCATTGTATTTATTTGTAGGTATTTTATTTAATTAATTTATTGATAGTGTAGTGTTAGGTTTAATTGTAGATAATTGTAGGTAGTTTAATTTATTTATTGATAGTGTAGTGTTAGGTTTAATTGTAACTTAGGTTAGGATTTATTTTACAGGTAATTTTGTAATCATTTTAACTAGGTAACTATTAAATAGTTATTAACTATTTAATAGCTATTGTACCTGGTTAAAATAATTACAAAGTTGCCTGTAAAATAAATATTAATCCTAAAATAGCTACAATATAATTATAATTTATATTGTAGCTATATTAGGGTTTATTTTACAGGTAAGTATTTAGCTTTAAATAGGAATAATTTATTTAATAAGAGTTAATTTATTTTGTTAGATTTAAATTATATTTAAGTTAGGGGTTTGTTAGGGTTAGACTTAGCTTTGGGGTTAATACATTTATTAGAGTAGCGGTGTGGTCCGGTCGGCAGATTAGGGGTTAATTATTGTAGGTAGGTGGAGGCGACGTTGGGGGCGGCAGATTAGGGGTTAATAAATATAATATAGGGGTCGGCGGTGTTAGGGGCAGCAGATTAAGGGTACATAGGTATAATGTAGGTTGCGGCGGTGTACGGAGCGGCAGATTAGGGGTTAAAAAATATATGCAGGTGTCAGCGATAGCGGGGGCGGCAGATTAGGGGTTAATAAGTGTAAGGTTAGGGGTGTTGAGACTCGGGGTTCATGTTAGAGTGTTAGGTGCAGACTTAGGAAGTGTTTCCCCATAGGAAACAATGGGGCTGCGTTAGGAGCTGAACGCTGCTTTTTTGCAGGTGTTAGGTTTTTTTTCAGCTCAAACAGCCCCATTGTTTCCTATGGGGATATCGTGCACGAGCATGTTTTTGAAGCTGGCCGCGTCCGTAAGCAACGCTGGTATCTAGAGTTGCAGTGGCGGTAAATTATGCTCTACACTCCCTTTTTGGAGCATAACGCACTGAAAACCCAGCCATTCTGTGAACTCTAAATACCAGCGGTATTTAAAAGGTGTGGGGGAAAAAAAGCCAGCGTTAGCTACGCGGGTCGTTTCTGACAAAACTCTAAATCTAGCCGTAAGCATTTAACCAAAAAAACTAACCACCTGCACGAATTATTAACAAAAAACCTAACCGCCAAAAAAGAAGTATTAACAAAAAAAAAATAACAACCAGCAAAAAGCATTTAACCAAAAAACCTAACCGCCCGCACGAAATATTAACAAATAAATCTAACCGCCAAAAACGAAGTATTTGCACAAAAAACGCTCGCACAAAGCATTTAACCAAAAAACCTAAACGCCCGCATGAAATATTAACAAAAAAACCTAACCACCAAAAACGAAGTATTAACAAAATAAACCTAACTGCCCGCACTGAGTATTCACAAACTAAAAACCTAACCGCCGAAAACTAAGTATTAACAAAAAAAACTAACCGCCCGCACGAAGTATTAACAAAAAAACCTGCCCACAAGAAATATTAACAAACACCAAACGCAAAATGTACCTCTAAACCGCCAACCCCAACATCGCAAAAAAATAAAGTATTTAACCCCTAATTCGCAAATTAAAATATTAACCCTTAAAACAACAAAATCCCACAACACAAACTTTATAATTACACTATTAACTCCTAAACCACAAAAACCTCCACAACGCCAACTACCTAATTACAATATTAACCCATAAACTGCCAACCCCCCACAACGCAAAAAAAAAATCAATCTAATCACTAAGCCCCCTAACTTAAACCCAATAAATTAACCCTAATTATTTTACAAGATTTAACATAAAATTAAAAAAAATCTAACATTACAAAAAAAAAAACACTAAAATTACAAAAAATTAAAAAATCTAAAATTACAGAAAAAATAAACGTAATTATCCAAAATAAAAGGTTTAAACCTAAACTAATACCCCTATAAAAAAGCCTCCCCCAAAATAGAAAAAAAACCCTAATCTAACACTAAACTACCAATAGCCCTTAAAAGGGCTTTTTTGTAGGGCATTGCCCTAAGTTAAACAGCTCTTTTACCGAAAAAAATACAAAGTCCCCCCTAACAGTTAAACCCCCCACTCAACCAACCCCCAAAATAAAAAACTAAGTCTAATAAACCTAAGCTACCCATTGCCCCTAAAGGTGCATTTGTATGGGCATTGCCCTTAAAAGGCAATCAGCTCTTTTGCTGCCCATTAAAATAAAAAAGCCCTAATCTAAAAAAACAAACACTAACACTAAACTACCAATAGCCCTTTAAAGAGCCTTTTTGTAGGCATTGCCCTAAAGCGATCAGCTCCTTTAACCTAAATAAAGTACTAATTAGCCCCTAAAAGTAAACCTCCCCACCCATACAACCCGCAAAATAAAAAACCTAAAAAAACCTAAGCCACCCATTGTCCCTAAAAGGGGCATTTGTATGGGCATTGCCTTTAAAAGGGCAATCAGCTCTTGCTGCCCATTAAAAAAAAAAAATATCCCTAATCTAAAAAAAAAAAAACACCTAAATAAAACAACAAAAAAAAACCTAAGTCTAACCCCCGAAATATGTACTCACAGTTCCTGAAGTCCGGCGGTGAATGTCTTCTTCCATGGGGCTCCAACTTCATCCAGCGCGGGGACATCTCCTATCTTCATCCGGAGCAAAGGAGGCGTGGAGCGGAGTTACCCGAGGAGCTGGACTGGTGATCGTGGAGCAGGACCAGCGGCCACGGAGCAGGACCAGCGTGGAGGTTCCTTTTTCATGTGGTCTCTGCCACACACTGAAGATTGAATGCAAGGTAGCTCTCATCCTATTGGCTGATTTAAAATTTTGAGCCAATCAGAATGCAAGGTACTTAAGTGGGGTACCTTGCATTCAATATTCAGTATGCGGCAGCGACCGCCAGAAGAGGATCCTCCATGCCGGTCTTGCTCTGCAGTCACCGGTCCAGCTCTGCGGTCAACTCCGCTCCATGCTGTCTTCTCTCTGGATGAAGACAGAAGATGTCCCTGCACTGAAAGAAGTTGGAGCCGCCTGGAAGAAGACCTTCACCGCCGGACTTCAGGAACTGTGAGTACCTATTTTCGGGGGTTAGACTTAGGTTTTTTAATGGGCAGCAAAAGAGCTGAATGCCCATACAAATGCCCCTTTAGAGGCAATGAGTAGCTTAGGTGTTTTAGACTTAGGTTTTTTTCATTTTGGGGTTGTGTGGGTGGGTAGGGGGTACTTTGTCATTTTTTAAGGTAAAAGAGCGGTTTAACTTAGGGCAATGCCCTATAATTAGCCCTTTAAGGGCTATTGGTAGTTTATTGTTAGATTAAGGGGTGTATTTATTTTGGTGGTGGAGTTATTTTTATAGGGGTATTAGATTAGGTTTAATTTTTTTATTTTTGATAATTTCGTTTATTTTTTTCAATAATTTTAAATAGACTGCCCTCTGGGCAGGCTTATCACCTAGTATATATATATATATATATATATATATATATATATATATATATATATATATATATATATATATATATATATATATATATATATATATATATATATATATATATATAGGTTTTTAGTAAATATATATCTATTAATATATACTGTATATATATGATTATATGTAGGTATACAGGCAGAATTATTAGGCAAGTTGTATTTTTGAGGATTAATTTTATTATTGAACAACAACCATGTTCTCAATGAACCCAAAAAACTCATTAATATCAAAGCTGAATAGTTTTGGAAGTAGTTTTTAGTTTGTTTTTAGTTATAGCTATTTTAGGGGGATATCTGTGTGTGCAGGTGACTATTACTGTGCATAATTATTAGGCAACTTAACAAAAAACAAATATATACCCATTTCAATTATTTATTTTTACCAGTGAAACCAATATAACATCTCAACATTCACAAATATACATTTCTGACATTCAAAAACAAAACAAAAACAAATCAGTGACCAATATAGCCACCTTTCTTTGCAAGGACACTCAAAAGCCTGCCATCCATGGATTCTGTCAGTGTTTTGATCTGTTCACCATCAACATTGCGTGCAGCAGCAACCACAGCCTCCCAGACACTGTTCAGAGAGGTGTACTGTTTTCCCTCCTTGTAAATCTCACATTTGATGATGGACCACAGGTTCTCAATGGGGTTCAGATCAGGTGAACAAGGAGGCCATGTCATTAGATTTTCTTCTTTTATACCCTTTCTTGCCAGTCACGCTGTGGAGTACTTGGACGCGTGTGATGGAGCATTGTCCTGCATGAAAATCATGTTTTTCTTGAAGGATGCAGACTTCTTCCTGTACCACTGCTTGAAGAAGGTGTCTTCCAGAAACTGGCAGTTGAGCTTGACTCCATCCTCAACCCGAAAAGGCCCCACAAGCTCATCTTTGATGATACCAGCCCAAACCAGTACTCCACCTCCACCTTGCTGGTGTCTGAGTCGGACTGGAGCTCTCTGCCCTTTACCAATCCAGCCACGGGCCCATCCATCTGGCCCATCAAGAATCACTCTCATTTCATCAGTCCATAAAACCTTAGAAAAATCAGTCTTGAGATATTTCTTGGCCCAGTCTTGACGTTTCAGCTCGTGTGTCTTGTTCAGTGGTGGTCGTCTTTCAGCCTTTCTTACCTTGGCCATGTCTCTGAGTATTGCACACCTTGTGCTTTTGGGCACTCCAGTGATGTTGCAGCTCTGAAATATGGCCAAACTGGTGGCAAGTGGCATCTTGGCAGCTGCACGCTTGACTTTTCTCAGTTCATTGGCAGTTATTTTGCACCTTGGTTTTTCCACACGCTTCTTGTGACCCTGTTGACTATTTTGAATGAAACGCTTGATTGTTCGATGATCACGCTTCAGAAGCTTTGCAATTTTAAGAGTACTGCATCCCTCTGCAAGATATCTCACTATTTTTGACTTTTCTGAGCCTGTCAAGTCCTTCTTTTGACCCATTTTGCCAAAGGAAAGGAAGTTGCCTAATAATTATGCACACCTGATATAGGGTGTTGATGTCATTAGACCACACCCCTTCTCATTACAGAGATGCACATCACCTAATATGCTTAATTGGTAGTAGGCTTTCGAGCCTATACAGCTTGGAGTAAGACAACATGCATAAAGAGGATGATGTGGTCAAAATACTCATTTGCCTAATAATTCTGCACTCCCTGTATATATATATATAGGAATATCTATTTATAAATACGTAGAACATATTCTCCCATGTAAAGAAAATTGGAATGTGATAGTTTTACAGTAAATACAGTTAAACACTTTATTGAGACTGAATATTGTATAAATATGATTTTACATGTTTTCAGCTACTTGACTGCAAAGGGCTCCCATACACTTCTATATACACTCACCAGCCACTTTATTAGGTACACCTTGCTAGTACTGGGTTGGCATAGGTTCAACAAGGTATTGAAACATTCCTTAGAGATTTTGGTCCATATTGACATGATAGCATCATACAGTTGCTGCAGATTTGTCGGCTGCACATCCATGATGCGAATCTCCCATTCCACCACATCCCAAAGGTGCTCTATTGGATTGAGATCTGGTGACTGTGGAGGCCATTGGAGTACAAAGAACTCATTGTCATGTTAAAGAAACCAGTTTGAGATGATTTGAGCTTTGTGACATGGTACATTATCCTGCTGGAAGTAGCCATCAGAAGAGGGGTACACTATAGTCATAAAGGGATGGACATGGTCAGCAACAATACTCAGGTAGGCCATGGCTTGTAAAGAATGCTCAATTGGTACTAAGGGGCCCAAAGTGTGCCATGAAAATATCCCCCACAC
This sequence comes from Bombina bombina, assembly GCF_027579735.1. Lineage (NCBI taxonomy): Eukaryota > Metazoa > Chordata > Amphibia > Anura > Bombinatoridae > Bombina > Bombina bombina. The sequence continues at coordinate 444,826,629 of NC_069502.1, forward strand.
CATTACACCACCACCACCAATCTGATACAAGGCAGGATGGATCCATGCTTTCATGTTGTTTACACCAAATTCTGACCCTACCTTCTGAATGTCGCAGCTAAAATCGAGACTCACCAGACCAGGTAACATTTTTCCAATCTTCTATTGTCCAATTTTGGTGAGCCTGTGTGAATTGTAGCCTCAGTTTCCTGTTCTTAGCTGACAGGAATGGCACCCAGTGTGGTCTTCTTCTGCTGTAGCCCATATGCTTCAAGGTTTGACGTGTTGTGCGTTCAGAGATTGTATTCTGAATACCTTGGTTGTAATGAGTGGTTATTTGAGTTACTATTGCCTTTCTATAATCTCGAACCAGTCTGCCAATTCTCCTCTGACCTCTGCCATCAACAAGGCATTGTCGTCCATGCAACTGCCGCTCACTGGATATTTTCTGTTTTTCGGACCATTCTCTGTAAACCCTTGAGATGGTTGTGTGTGAAAATCCCAGAAGATCAGCAGTTTTTGAAATACTCAGACCAGTCCGTCTGTCACCAACAACCATGCTACATTCAAAGTCACTTAAATCCCCTTTCTTCCTCATTCTGAGGCTTGGTTTGAACTTCAGCAAGTCGTCTTCACCACGTCTAGATGCCTAAATGCATTGAGTTGCTGCCATGCGATTGGCTGATTACCAATTTGTGTTACCAAGCAATTGAACAGGTGTACCTAATAAAGTGGCCGGTGAGTGTATATGTCTATATATGTATACATATGTATTTTTGTGTTTATATGTGTATATATGTCTGTAAATACATAAATACATATGTACACACATATAAACATATATACATACATAAATATCCATATTTAGATGTGTATGTAGCTATCTCTATTTTAAAGCCCTTTGCCTGCCTTTTTTTTCTAACACCTGAGAGCTCATATCTTTGAGCCCTTATAACTTCTTTATGCAATTTTTTTTAAAATATTTTTTTATTAGACAGTCTTATATAATGTACTTTTAAATGTACTTTTATGTGTTTTCTGCAAGTTAACTACAGCTCTAAAGTCGTGCTACTCCAACATTAGTTAAATTCAAATACGCTCAAGTGAACATGTTTGCTTTTCAATGCGTAATATGCACGCTACTTAGACGTTCACAAAGAGCTGCAATTAACCCCCTATCGCTCACACGCAACAGCTAGCATGCCTCTCGTAATCTAGCCCACGGCCTCTTATATCTCACAGAGCAATAACTAACGAAACCCACTGAGATTAAGGTGTGGGCTAGTGTAAGATAGTAATTGAGACTCTTACCCACTCCCATCTTAAAGGCATGATGAAAGCCATGATTAGAAATAGTTTCAGAGTTAAAATACGTCTTTGTAGTAAGATAGAAGCAATGTAAAGATACTAATTAGCCATAACAAAGAAAGACTAAAAACAACCTGAAGCCATTAACACATCTATCAAACAGCTGTAGACAGAGCGATCACGTGACATCCTGGTCAGAGGCCGCAAGCACACAGAACGCAAATGGAGACAAGCATTCGTTCCACATTGAGTAGGAGTGCTACCATGGGAAATACGGAACGCCAAGGAGGTGCGGCTGGTACACTGTAAGGGTAAGAAACACAGCCGGAACATCAAGCACCGTGTAAAGGTAAGCACAGAAAGTGGAAGCTGAGTGTATATGTCTGTTCCATAAAGTGTCGGTTGGGTGCACAAATCCCTCCAGGTCTGCTTCCAGTGTGGTCCAGAGGATCTCTGTAGATTTTCTACCCACTAGTGAAGTTTGGGGTATTCTTGAGGCTTTATAGAAGTCAATCAAGTTTGGGATACCCCCCCCCCCCCCAGTTGTTTGTGGCATGTCAGGGTTGTAGAAGATATTCTAGTTGTTTTGTTAACTCTAATGTAAGATACTAATTCTGATTGGAGTGTGGCTAATTCTGATATTGATATTTTGAGTGGCAAGGCCCTGAAAAGATAAAGGAGGTGAGGGAATATGTTAATTTTTACTGCTGAGAGCCTTCCATACCAGGAAAATGTGTAGGTTTTCAATTTTTGAATGTCTTGTCTGATAGTTCTAGTTAGTGGAATGTAATTATATTTATAGAGCTGATCTAGTTGGGATGTCAAATTAATACCTAGATATTTTAAGTAGTGTTTCACCCAATTTATTTTGAAATTAATCTCATTTTTTGTAGGGTATTTCCCTAAGTTAAACAGTTCTTTTACCTGTAAAAAAAATACAAAGTCCCCCCAACAGTAAAACCCACCACCCAACCAACCCCCCAAAATAAAAAAAGCTAACTCAGCCAATAGGATTTCAATAGCTCTCATCCTATTGGCTGTTTTGAACAGCCAATAGGATTTCAGAAGCTCTCATCCTATTGGTTGATTTGAATTTGAAGAATCAAATCAGCCAATAGGAATGCAAAGGGGGAACGCTTCCGGTCTGGGTGGAGCCAAAGTAGACACGTGAAACTAGCATCTCTGGAGATAGCATCGCTCCATCGTCTCCCCAAAAAGCCGACGCTGCCCTGAGCAAGGGGTGAATCCAAATCCTCGCTGGGCATTTCTTGCGAGTGAAGAGACCCTCCTCGCAAGCTTGTCATCATCGGAAGTCTGCTGCAGCCATCTGGGCCAAGTCGCTTGGATTGGAGAAGTAATTTATTCACCAGCAATAAACAAGAAGAGAGGAGTGGCAATCCTTATTAATAAAAAAATAGAATATTCCATTATATCTTGTGTTAAAGATTCAGAAGGGAGGTTCTTAATCTTAGAAATAGAAGTGCACGGAACACCTCTCATTCTGTGTAATATTTACGCTCCCAATGAGCTTCAACCAAGCTTTTGAGAAAATCTATATGCCAAATTCTTTAGAAATTCAGATGCGCAATTTATAGTAGGAGGAGATTTTAATATGGTCTTTAATTGCCATTTGGACGGCTTAGTACTAAAAAACATAGTAGACATAACAGGGAAGCTAAAGCACTTTCTAGTTTCGTTAAAAATCTTAATTTAAAAGATATTTTGAGGGTGCAGAACCTAGACTAGCATGATTTTACCTGTGAACACAAGGCCTATAAATCTCTATCTAGGATCGATATGTTCCTTATTAGTGAATATCTTTTACGATTAGACATTATAACTGACATAAAAAAGATTCTTATCTCTGATCATGCGGTTATCTACTTATCTATGTCAATCTCCCCCTTTGGAAAGAAAAAATGTGGGAAATTATTTTTCCCCTCATATCTTTATGAGAACATTTAGGAACTAGTTAATAAATAAATGGGATGATTTTAAAAATCTTAATAAAGAATATTTCCCTAAAGTAGAAATATTCTGGGAAACTGTGAAGGACTTTTTAAGGGGGGAAATTAGGGCCTACGCGATAAAGAAAAGAAACAGAGAAAAGGGAATTGCAAATATCTAACAACCTGAAAAAGAAATATACAGAATATATCAAGAAATCTGATAAAGCTCATTGGCTGGAATACCAGAAGGAAAAAGAAGCTAGGGAGATTTTTTTAAGTCAGCAAGCAGTTCAAGCTGGCCTTAAAAATAGAGCTGTCTTTGAAAGAGCTAGTCCTAAATCTACTAGATATCTAGCTAGTGTAGCTAAAAGTAAGAAAAAGAAAAACTATATAGGATCTATTCTTTCGGGAGTGCTAAGATATAATGCTCCTCAAGATATATTGACCAGTTTCAGATACATTACCAAAAACAATCCTCAGCAGATGCGGTTAATAATAAGAGTCAGCTATGTCCAGACAATACAATCTGATTTTGCTTTAATTACGGTGGATGCCGAAAAGGCGTTTGCTTCTATTGTCTGGGATCATCTATTTACCACAGGAAATAAATTTGGTTTTGCTGGTAATTTTTAAAATTTCATTAAGCTTATCTACGATGAGCCAATTTCCTCCCTTAGTATTAATGGCACTATTTCACCTAATATAACGTTGAAGAAGGGCACTAGACAAGGATGCCCTCTATCTCCTCTACTATTCAACATAGCTTTAAAATCTTTGGCAGTCAGATGCAGAAAAGAATTAGAAGGGATAGTAATCGGTAAAAGGAAATTTGTCCTCTCATTGTACGCAGATGACATACTATTTTATATGGGTAACACAAAAAAGAATATTCCTCGTCTCCTAGAACTTATATCAGAATATAGTACCTTCTCAGGTTATAAAATCAATTTAAACAAATCAGAAATTTTATGGATTATTTTAAGGAAAGACAGTTTTTTAAATAATCCTTTTGCTTTAGCAGATAAAAAAATTAAATATTTGGGAATATTTCTTTCCAGAAATCCAGAAGAGTGGTACTCTCAGAACTACACCCCAATTTAGGAGAAATTTGCTACATTCTTCAAAATGTGGTCAAGACTCCCACTTACTTTTACAGTGAAAGTTAAGATGATCATCTTCCTTTGTGATGCAAAACATCTCTATTTTTCTGCATAGTAGAGATATTAGAAATTTTAACTCCTGTTCCAGATTTTTTATGAGGAAAAGGGAAAACCATGTATTTCTATAGCTAAACTTTCCCATAGTAAGGAAGACGGTGGCCTTGCACTCCCAATCCCAAATGTAAAATTTTATAACTGGGCCTGTATGTCAAAAATCGCACTAGATTGGCTCACTGAGGCTAACTATATCACAAATTATGAGGAAGAAGAGACCATGATTCAACCTTATTCCCTCAAAGCACTCCAACACAAATTGAAAGAACTACTACCTAAAAATGTAATCCCTCAATTCACATTCCAGAATATAATCCAAGCCTGGATGAAACTCTGTAAAATTTTAGAGGTTGACAATTCTAGATGAAAATATTTACCAATTTTAGGCAACCCTGACTTTAAACCAGGTCTAGATTTATATGTTTCCAAACTTTGGTCTAAGAATGGCCTAAAATATATCTTTGATTTGATAGAACCTCAGACTAAAACTATTAAAACATTTAACCAACTTTCGGCAGAATTCACGCTATATAAAAAACAATTCTTTGCTTATTTGTTGCATTAACTGGTTACATCTTGTGTATATACATTAAATCACCGTATTGTCAGATAAAATGTTTCAGATAGTTGCTTTTATGTAATATTCAGTAAATGTTATCTTTAGATGCCGGCATCCTATTTTATATATTGAATTATACAATTGTTTTACTTGATGAATGTTACTTAATTAATTTTATTTAATAAATACATTTTTTGATACATATACCAATTCTTTTTTAGGCTTCACTGGCTTTATATACTGGGACCACTCATCTATTATGGAAATCTAAGATATTAACACTAAGATATTAACCATTATGAAAATCTAAGATATTAACACTTAGAATTTTCTTCTTCATTTTATACAGTTACTCTGTTGGGCGTTTTTTAATTAACACATTATACATATATTTATATTATTCCCACATATACTAATTTTTTCTATATGCTAGATTAGCATCTGTTTGCATTAATTTTTTTAAAATATATTTTTTCTATACGTCACATTAGCGTATGTTATATTAGCATCTGTTCAACGAATATAATTCATTAAATTTCCACTTCTGGAATCTTTCTCTCAGCTTTTTTTGAGCGCTATCCCAATATTCTTTTTTCATTAATTCTTTGCTTATTTACAGGTAAGGCATTATACCACCAATTTAGCTATGGGGGAGAAAACTACCTGGTCTTTGGGAACGTTGGATCCTATTAGAAAATGGTCTTATGATTTTGAAGAATTAGAAATTAGAAGCATTTAGAAAGAGTATTGCGGTTGTTTTAAGTTATACCAATGCCACTTCATTAAGGGAATCCCATATGAGGCGTATGAATAGATCTTATCTGACGCCAAGGGCAATGGCTAAATGGTCTGAGAAGGAGGAGAAAGTATCCCCGAAGTGTTGAGCTCCCACAGCGGACCTGATACATGTATTTTGGTTCGGCCCAAGACTCCAGAAGTTTTGGCATCAAGTTGTATATTGGATAAATACATTTTTATCAAATAAATGAATTCTTGACAATCCTCATATTTTCTTTTTGGTTACAGAGAGCTCAGTGCAGAACAAACCCCTAATTAATACAGCTATTCTTTTAGCTAGACAATTGATATTAAAGAAATGGAAAGACAGAAGGCCATCCAGTCTTGCTGAGTTTATCCAGAACATGCTATACCAAATAATTATTGATCAACATGACCTAATGATTTATATGGAGGGAAAGTTGAGAGCTTTTCTCATAAAATGGGAAAAGGTGATAATCTCACTACCCTTTTTTACTCAAGAGCAGGTTCTCTTACCTTTTCGTTCCTCTCCTCTCTTCTTGCAGCTTATCCAATCAGAATCTTATCCCCCACATTGGTGACAAATAGTATACTAAAAGCATAATGATGTTAGGATTATTACGTTCTTGTTTTGCTTTCTTTGGTTTGGTTCTGTTTTTTTTGTTTGTTTGTTTGTTTTTGTTTTAGTTTTATTAAAAAACACCCCAACAGTATATAAGTATAAACTACAGGCAGTAGTCCTTTATAGAAATTTTCTTTCAAATGGTCTTCTTATTTATTAATAAACGGTCAATCCAGGATCTATTAGACTAGTTTTGTATTTGTATTTTCTACTTGATTTAATTGACTTTTAATGTAACTGTACATTGATTGGAGTACATCTTTTGCCTATATTTTAATTTTTTTATTTTTATTTTTTGAATATCACCCTGCGTGGTTTACTGAAAAAGCAAATGTTATCTCTTTTTTCCCATTTATACTGTTGGAACATTAATAAAAAGATCATTTAAAAAAAAAGGAATGCAAGGTACGCCATTTTGAAATGGCTGCCTTGCATTCAACTTCAGTGTACGGTGGTGACTGTACGAAGAGGACGCTCCGCGCAGGATGGGATTGGCTTCCAGGATGGCTCCGCTTCGCGCCGCTGGGATGAAGATAGAAGACGTCCCCGAGATGGATGAAGGTGTTGCCGCCTGGATGAAGACTTCTCGCTGCCTGGATGAAGATGGATGTCCGGACTTCAGGAACCGTGAGTGGATATTTTTTTTAGGTGTTTTTTTTTAAGATTAGAGCTTTGGGCTTTTGTAAAAGAGCTGAATGCCCTTTTAGGGCAGTGAAAAAGAACTGTATGCCCTTTAAGGGCAATGCCCATACAAATGCCCCTTTAGGGAAAATGGGTAGTTTAGGTTTTTTATTTTGGGGGGTTGGTTGGGTGGTGAGTTTTATTTTTTTACAGGTTAAAGAGCTGTTTAACTGAGGGCAATGCCCTACAAAAGGCCCTTTTAAGGGCTATTGGTAGTTTATTGTAGGCTAGGGGGTGTTTTTATTTTTATAGGGCAATTAGATTTTTTTTTATAATTTTGTTTATTATTTTTTGTAAGCTTAGTGTTTTTTATTTTTCATAATTAAGTGTTTATTATTTTTTGTAATTTTAGACTTTTTTAAGTTTTATCGTAGGGTTTTTTTAAATTTGTAATTTAGATTTTTTAATTGGTAGTATTTTTTATTTGAATAGTTATGTTAGGTTAAATTATAGTTTAATGTTAGGTTTATTTTTATTTCACAGGTAAGTTTTTATTTATTTTAAAATAGTTATATTGTAATTTTAATTTAAAGTTAGGGGGTTTTAGGTTAAGGGGTTAATAGTTTAATTTAGTGTTTTGCGATGTGGGGGCGGGTGTTTTAGGGGTTAATAGGTTTATTTATTAGCGTCGATGTGGAGGGCCAGAGGTTTAGGGGGTAATAACTTTATTATAGTGGCGGCGATGTCGGGGAGCGGAGGAATAGGGGTTAATAACTTTATTATAGTGTTGGCGATGTTGGGGAGTGGCGGAATAGGGGTTAATAACTTTTATCAGTGTCTGCGATGTCGGGAGCTGCAGAATAGGGGTTAATAACTTTATTTAGGTGTTGGCAATGTCAGGGCGGCAGATTAGGGGTTTTTAGAAAGTTAGTAGGCTGGAGGTTTAGGGGCTGTGGGTATTTTACATAAAATGGAAAATTCAAGAACAAGGGGTCATGATCTCATGCTAAAGGGTAGTAGATTCAGGAGAAATTTGAGGAAGCACTTCTTTACAGAAAGAGTGATTTTAAAAATGCATGGGACAAGCATAAGGCTATCCTACAAACTAGATAAGTTTATACTGTTAGGTAATAACGGCATACTTGCTGGGCCTATGGCTCTTATCTGCCATCAATATCTATGTTTCTATGTTTCTAATAACTTTATTATAGTGGTGGGGGTGTCGGGGAGCAGCGGATTAGGGGTCAATAACTTTTATTAGTGTCGGCGATGTCGGGAGCGGCAGATTAGGGGTTAATAACATTATTTAGGTGTCGGCGATGTCGGGCGGCAGATTAGGGGTGTAGACTTGGGGTTTATATTAGGGTGTAATGTAACCTTTTTTTTCCCCATAGACATCAATGGGGTTGCATTACAGAGATTTTTCATTCCGCACTTCAGGTGTTAGGTTTTTCTAACACTCTCTCCCCATTAATGTCTATTGAGGAAAGCGTGCACGAGCACGTCAAAGCAGCCCTTTGATTTTGTGCAGTATGGAGCTTAACGCTACCATATCGAATGCACAAGGGGGCTTTTCAGTAACTCGTAATGGCAGCGCTGTGGAGAGTGAAATAACGCAACTTTTTTGGCATTAGTTTCGCACCCTGTTTAGCACAAAACTTGTAATCTAGGTGAGAGTTAGTTTGTAATCTACATTCCTAATCTTTGCTCCTGTTATATCTGGGGAGAGTCTAATTCTAGCTGCTAGAGGTTCGATGCAAAGAGCAAATATTTAGGGCAACAGAGGACACCCCTGTCTTGTTCCATTGAGAATTGTAAACAATTTGGATTTATACCCAGATGATACAACTTGTGCTGTCGGAGTGGAGTATACTGCTTGTAAGGCCGTGAGAAAGGGGCCAGGGAAACCCATGTGATGAAACACTCTTGTCATGTATTTCCAGTCTATTCTGTTGAACGCCTTCTCCGCATCCAAAGAGAGAAGTAGAGAAGGCGTTCCTATCCTGTTAAGATAGTCTATTATGTTGATCATCCATCTGATGTTGCCAGAGGCCTCTCTGTCTTTAATAAATCCTACTTGGTCATGATGTATGAGGGATGGTAAAAAAAAATTAAGATGATTGGCTAGAATTTTAGTGAATGCTTTGGTAAGAGCATAATTTGGTTTGGTTTTGGGATAACTACAATTTTTGCCAGTAGTAGCTCAGTTGGTATTGTGTAACCTTCTAATATGAAGTTACAAAATTTAGTAAGGTGGGGTACCAAGGAAGTTTTGAATAATTTATATTCCCCAGGGAAACCATCTGGCTCTGCTGCTTTGCCTGGCTTTAGTTTCTTAATGACCTGTAACACCTCTAAAACAGAGACAGTGGCATTGAGGTCATCAAGATCAGTTTGAGAGATTTTTGGTAATTGTGCTTCTGTAAGAAATGTTGTAGTGACTTTGTCTAACCCCAGGGATTGCCTAACCTTTTTTCCCATTGTATAATTTTCCAGAAAAGAGGGCAAATTCATCAACTATTTCTTGGGGATGGGTAGTTAAGGTACCATTAGATCTTTGTATGGTGTGGATGGCTAACGGTTTATTTATTTCACGGATCTTATGGGCCAGAAATTTGTTGGGTTTGTTCGCGTAAATGTAATATTGAACTTTTATTTTTTTTGTATGGCTTTGGCAGCATATGTATTCAGTATGTTTGCTAGTGTATTTATTTTATTCTGAAGGGTGGTCAATAGGGATTTTGTTTGTGTTAACCTATGCTGTTTCTCTAATGTTTTAATTTCCTGTTGAATTTGTGTCATTTGTGATTTTTTTTCTGTTTTTTTTTTTGTTTGCCCTGAATCAGTATACCTCTTAAATAAGCTTTATGAGCCGTCCATGTGTTTAGTGGATTATAAGTGGTATTAGTGTTTGTACACCAGTATTCTGTAAGTTGTTGTAGTGTTTTCTCATAGTATAAGGGATTTCTGAAGAAAGTAGGATCATAGATCCATGATTTTCCTCTCATCCTATCTTGTACGCCATCTAACAGGAGAGAACCCATAAAGTGATCTGACCACATGCAAGAATGTATTGTGGAGGTTAATAAAGAGGCTGGAGAGTTTGGCTAGTGTATATGTAGTCGATTCTAGTATATGTTTTATGGGCTGCTGAATAAAAAGTAATATCTGAAGTAACTCCATATAGAGTCTTTCATGTGTCAATGAGAGAATGAAGCGCTAAGAGGTCCTGTTGTACTCTAATAATGCAATTGTATCTTTGTTGTTTGCTGTATAGTGAACCCTATGTAAGTGACATGACCGGGGACATGGTAATGTTAAAATCTCTTGCTAGTATGACTTTACATTGAGACTATTGTGTTAAGAGGTGTGGCTAAAGAATGGTTTATGTCTCTCATTGGGGGCGTATACATAACAGAAAATAATATCTGTATTATCTATTTGTCCCAATACTATTAAATATCTGCCCTCATTGTCAGCTACTGTGGTGTTGTGAGTAAACCATAAAGAAGAGTGGAAGAGGATAGGTGGTTGTTGCATGGAATAAAAAATATTATCTATTTGGTCCCACATCTTTTTAAAGTTGGAGGAAATGTCTTTTTTGGACTACATTTCTTCAGTCAGCTTTTGTCACTGGGGTCTGATCTGTGTCTGAGCAATGCAGTTCTGAATCTGAATCTGGTTCTTCTTCATTCTCCTTATCAACTGGCTCTATTTGTTTATTCATTTTAGGTGGCTTAAAAAAGGTATTTACAGAGGTAGATTTATTTGCTTTGTCCAATCTTGGAGGTTTTCTAGAAGACATGTTTGTTTAATGTTCACTCCTCCAACAAAAAAAGCCCCTGAGCAGCGCTCTAACAGCAGTCCGTAACAGTAATGTTTACAATACAAGTGTATGTCATGTGGACAGTACCTTAATTTCCAATACAGCCCTTCAGCTCAAACAGCTCGTGCTCCAGTCCCGGTGCTCTCCGGCATACAGAGCTCAGGCGTTTAGTTCCGGTTGCGGTCTGTCACCTCCCACATGGATCCTCATTCGGATACGTCACAGGTAGAGCACTGTGGCTGTGTCAGAGTAGTTAAATAGTGTATCGCTGCAGCGAGTGCCCGCAAAGCGCCGACAGACTTGCTTGTCTGTTACAAAGTATCAATAGAAAGAGCAAAAAAGGCGAGGCAGGGCAAGCAGGAAAAATTAAAACGTAACGTTTATTGCCAGAAAAAAGTCAAGTAAAATGCAAAAATTGCAAGCAGCATAGGTCAGAATGAGCTTGAGCAGCAGCAGTCTTACATGTTTCGGCTCCTGCCTTACTCATAGACTGTGCTGCTCAAAGCTCACAGGCCTCTTAAATTACAAAATCACTCTGACATCATAGGCAGCATTCAAATAGTTAACCCTTACTTAACCAAAGCAGAAGTATTATGGAAACAACGTCAATTAATGTGACAATAATGTGGACACATTTTGTTAGAAAAATAGGAAATATTATAAAGCCTATAAACATATGTAGCACTATCAAACTGTATAATTAATAAATAAAATCTCATTTTCAGTAGTATATAAGAAATACAATTCTTAATATATTAAATAGCATAACCCTCTATGGGGGATACAAAGTAAACAATACTGATCCTAGGTTGTCACTACAACTGAAATATATTATACTAAGTCAACATATGTAAACAAGATAAACTTACAACAAACTTCCTATTAGACATTCACATAGAAAAAACAATATTAACAATCGTTTGGATAGTCAAAAAATAGGCCATAATTATTGCCCTAGTATATCCTGATCATATATAGTCAAGTAAAGTTACTTCCTTATATAACGATACCCCTAAAGGTCAAATAAACTATGTCTTAAAACCTATGTGAAATCTGTGTCTGCAATGTCACATGTGTTAAAGCTATTTCCAAAGTTGTGCATAAGTGTAAGAATTAATATATGGCTCAACGCCAACAATTAATTAGATCGTTTTGAATATTGAGTCCATGTGGCATACGGGTCTTGAGTTTAAAGATCCAGAATGCTTCGCGTGTGCGAAGCATCATGTCCTTATCACCCCCTCTCTTTGGGGTTCTGACCCATTCTATAACCTGCCATCTAAGTGAATCGACATTTCCATTATGGCAATATTTGTAATGCCTAGCTACCTGTGAATCTGGTTCCTCTGACTTTACATCATTAATGTGTTCTTTAATTCTTTCTCTAACTTCCCTTGTTTCTCACAAAGTTGGCATGTCACCAGATACACAACATAGGTGCTTCGACAATTTGTACAGGCATCCATCATAAAAACTTTCTGTGTACTAACAGACTGAAAAGTTTTACTGGGTAATGTAAATGAACATGCCTTACATCTAGTAGCACCACATTTATAATGCCCTTTACATTCAAGCCAGCTCTGACTTCTATCAGGAGATGTTTTAACCTCACTAGGGGCCAGCATATTGCCTATAGTCACATTCTTCCTAGATACACATCTGCATCCAGTCTTGACTATCTCATATAGATCCTCATCCTCTTTAAGAATCGGCAAGCAATCTTTTATAATTTTAGCAATCTGTTCGAATTGATTACTATAATTCGTCACGAAGATAGGATGTTTTTGCATTCCTTGTTTGTTCTTCTTACTCTTACTAGTATGTAGCATGGATTGCCTATCCATACTAGCCACCATATTGTAAGCTTTAAAATAATATGGAAAACCTCTCTTAGAGAATCTATCTATAAATTCTTTCTGCTGACTTTCGATACTCTTCCAATGTGGAACAGTTCCGTCTTAGGCGAATAAATTCACCCTTCAAAATACCAAATCTTGTGTGTCTAGGATGCATGCTTTTCGCATGTAGAATGCTATTTCCTGATATAGGTTTGCGATGTAGTTTAGTTATTACTCTATTATCTGAATTCTGTAAAATTAAATCTAGAAATTCAATACTCTGCTTCTCATGAATACTAGTAAATTTCAAACCTACATCATTTGCATTCATATCATTAACAAAATCCTGACCTTCCTGCGCAGTCCCTTGCCAGATAATGAGAAGATCGTCTATGTATCTCTTATACATCACAATCCTTCCCCCATGGCGGCAATTCTCTCCATATACGTGGGATAGCTCCCACCACCCCATGTATAAATTGGCAGAGTGATTTTGTAATTTAAGAGGCCTGTGAGCTTTGAGCAGCACAGTCTATGAGTAAGGCAGGAGCCGAAACAAGTAAGACTGCTGCTGCTCAAGCTCATTCTGACCTATGCTGCTTGCAATTTTTGCATTTTACTTGACTTGTTTCTGGCAATAAACGTTGCAGTTTTAATTTTTCCTGCTTGCCCTGCCTCGCCTTTTTTGCTCTTTCTATTTATACTTAGTTTAATGTTATTCTAGACAAGTGGCAATTTCAGTCTGCAATCATTCAGTATATGTGATTTTATGTAGCTCCCAAAAAAGTGCCACACTCTATGTCCTCCTAGAATATGTTTCTTAAATGTGTTGTAGAGATAATAAGCCCCAGACCTTTATATTGTCTGAATCTTAAGAGAATATGGATTTCCCCTCATAACTGGTTACCATATGACTCTGTGCATATTTAACTGCTCCTTGGTTATAGAATTTATTGGTAATAGGATCCTCAAATTATTATTAAAAGAAATCAATGTATACAGTGGTTTTCCCCTGATATAACACCCATCACTGAGCAGCAATGTAGGATTTGCTGTAGTTTGTGAGTCTCCACGTGGGTCATATAGTATGGTGCAGCACCATGTTGTATGGACTGGGTACATTTGTTGTGGTACAGGGACAATGTGAGCCGGTGTCTAAAACCTCCTTCTCATATACCACTCAGCGAGCAGTTGAACTCACTATTTTTCCGTCCGTGTTGTATCCTCTCCTGTTGTCTGTGTTACTTAGCTATCTTTCATCATGGGATGTGAGGTTATGGCTGCCGCCCTTCATGAGCGCCTTCCTCTGGGAGATCTCCCTGATAAAGTGTGCGGGTCATGGGAGGTAGGTCGCTGAAGCGAGTTAGAGGTGGTGTCTTGCTCTTGGGAATGAGATGTCTAGGGATTGTAGGACCTTAACACTATGCTGCCAGATCTGCAATCCGGTGGTGGTGCTGAACAATGGCAGATTAGGGCTATCTGGATATTTCCATCTGTGGAAGAAGCATTGCTCTAACGTTGGAGCCTATGATGGTGCTTGTCTGAGTAAGTCTATGGCTGTAGCCTACATCATCCTGGAGCTCAGAGTTCATGCAGCCATCTCTGAGCATAGCCAGGCACCGCCCCACATGGTATACTTAACTGGCTCCCGCAGAGACAGGAAACTTCCTTATTCTTGACAAACTGGGGTGTGTACTAGCCAGCATCCCAACTTGTAATGGGATATCCTATGTAGCCTCCGATAGATCTAACAGGCTGTCTCAACATAGATGACCCCAGACTCTACAAGTGAATAACAATCCTAGCAAATCTTCTTGTTCTTTAGCAACCTGTGATTCTGCCTCAGTTTGCACAGCCACATTCTGAAACGTTGAATGGATCTGCTTTTCAAGTTTCAAGGAGTGTTCTTGTAAGAGATGATTAGATAGGTCCATGAAACTTGCAGGGGCACAATGACAGATGATTTCTATAATTTGAGCTCAACCATGAAAACCCAATATCTGGCCCACTTGCTGGCACTATAAGACGTGTATAAATCTCTCCAGCACACGCTTATACAGGTTTCCGCAGCAGTAAAGATCATTGTGCGCGTGTAACTGATATGCTGTGAAGGCTTGTGCAGTGGCTTGTATCACACAAAACTGTGGAGCGAATCATGAGAGAGATGTGTCTGCAAGGAGAATGGGTCATAAAAAATTGATCTCCACCCACCTGAATGCACTCCAGCGCTCTTGTGACTGGGGTTAACTTCCACTAATGGAGGAAAACATCTACATGGTCCGACTTGTATCCCGGATTGAGGAATAGAAACCTTCCCCCATCAGAGGCGCATTACTTACCTCATAGGATTTAGGTTAAACATTGTGTGCAGACTGCAACATCAATGATGCAATGTTGTTGGTAAATAGTCCAAATATATTTTTTATTCCCCTTTTTGTGAGGAAAGAGTTTACTGTATTTTGGCTACAGAATTAAAGCCATTACAGAATTAAAGCCGTAATTGGCTACAGAATTAAAGCCATGCTGTTTGGTGGTAATATCTGTTTGTTGCTGTTTTATTTGTCTCCTCTCTCTCTCTCTCTCTATCCCCCTCTCTCTCTCCCCCCTCTCTCTCCCTCCCTCCCTCTCTCTCTCTCTTCCGAACCTCTCTCTCTCCCCCCCCCCCTCTCTCTCTCTCCGCCCTCTCTCTCTCTCTCCCCCCCCCCTCTCTCTCTCCCCCCCTCTCTCCCCCTCTCTCTCTCTCTCTCCCCCCTCTCTCCCCCTCTCTCTCTCCCTCCCCTCTCTCTCTCCTCCCCTTCTCTCTCTCTCTCTCCCTCTCTCTCCCTCTCACCCCTTCTCTCTCTCCCCCTCTCTTCCCCCCTCTCTCTCTCTTCCCCCTCTCTCTCTCTTCCCCTCTCCCCCCTCTCTCTCCCCCTCTATACCCCTCTCTTTCTTCCTCTCTCTCCCCCTCTCTCCCCCTCTCTCTCCCCCCCCCTCTCTCCCTCTATCTCTCTCTCCCCCTATCTCTCTCACCCCTCTTTCCCCTCTCTTTCTCTCTCTCTTGTCCCCTCTCTCTCTCCCCCCTCTCTCTCTCCCCCTCTCTCATATTTTCATGTCAGGTTAGCGCAACTGAGAATATGCAATCATGTTTGTGCGGGACTTGGGGGCCAATTTGTGATGCTGTGAATGCAGCAGTTTCCCCTTGAGTCTTCAGGCTCACCAGAAACATAAGTTAAGAAGCAGCGGTCTTAAGACCGCTGCTCATTAACTCATCCACCACCTCTGAGGCGGCGGATAGCAATCATCCCGATCAGATACGATCAGGATGATTGACACCCCATGCTAGCGGCTGATTGGCCGCGAATGTGCAGGGGGTGCTATGATAATTGCCAACAGTGTTTGCTGTCTGCATTTATCGATGTCCGTCTGTACATGATAAATCGGCCTCTCAGGGTGTTAGGTTTTTTCCACTTTTTTGCAATTGACTTCTATGGGGGAATACATGAATGCGCACACAATATTCTAAGTTCAGATTTTTGCGCTAGTTAAGTTACTGCTAGAGGACCTTGTACTACTGAAAAATCTTTATACATAATCTCATGTGCATTTTTAACAATCTGCCCCAATCTATTTATTGTATCTTAACACTAAGCTAGATTTCACCTTTCTCATGAGTGGACTTTTTAATTTATCATGTTGTTTTTATACACTTTTATAAGTTTTAAACTTAGTACTGAAACATGGTTATTTCTCTGTCGTACACTCAGACAATAAATAAAGCTTTAAAAAGTATAAATACACCCAATATGGCCACTTTCTAAGCAAGCCCTGACTTTGCCAGTCATTGGTTTGATTCATGTTTACTGTACATTCCAAATAAGAAATCCCTGAGATATCATCTATTCAACAAGGTTAAATGTTTGTAAAGAAAACAAATCAGAATAGGAAAGATTTGGCAGACAAAAGCCCACAAGAAATAAAAAAAAATACTCTCCAATTTGTCTAATGGGAAACCTTTGCACTAAAATGCCTCATAAAAGAGATGTGTTGTTCTTTTACAAGGTATCACAACATACAAAGTGACTAATCCTGGGACCGATACAACAACATCTGATTTTTCAATGAAAAGAAAGTGTACTTTGTGATTAAGGTGTCAGTAGCAGCAAAAACGTTTTCCAAGAATTGCTGGCTGGTAGTGAAACGTCAAGCACTATTCATTCGTCAGGCTCGGATAATCTCTATTTTCATTTCCATCCATCTTCATATCTGCAGAACCTTTCTTGATCTTATATGCTATTTTCCTGTGCCCATGCAAACTGTGTTTTCAGGCAACACAATTTCCTAAGTTTAATAACTAGTCTTACACTTCACGCGTAAAAACCGTGCTATTTTTGTGTTTATCAGATGTCACTTTAACACAGACTTTTTTTGTCTCCTTCCTCTTAATTCGTCCTCCACCTATCACTCAAGTTAGAGTCCACAGCCTCCTTCCAGGAAGACCTTATGGTGACAACAGTCATTTTCATATTGTGCAGCTATATATTGATTAGACAGGACAAAGAGAAAAGGAAATTGCTTCAGTGACCGTTGATAAATATATAGCCGCCTGACACCACCTGATTAGATTCCAGGACCAAAATATGATTGATTGCTTCCTATTAGCCCCAGAGCAGGGGAAAGCTGCACAGAAATTTGGCTGGATGTAGTCTGCAGGTGTGAGCAATCACATACTCTCAATGGGAAGGTGTAAAGGTCTTGCTCCTTTTGGGACATTAAAGTCATTATTTTCTTTAGTGCGTTTAAAAGGGGGCATTTTAAATCTATTACATTTTTTTAAAATATTTAGGGCTAGATTACAAGTGGAGGGCTAATTTATTGCATGCCTGCAAATGGAAAAAATTGCCCATTTACGGGCACGCGATAACCAGCCATTACAAGTTGCGCTCATAAAATTAACCAGCATATCTCTGGTTAATTTTATAAATTTCCCCAAATTGGCCCAAAAATACAGTGGTATGTAGTTTCTTAAAAAATTAAAATTGCAGAATTTTTATTTTTAATAAAATAACTGCAAAAAGCAGTTATGAGGGCTAAAAGTTGGCGGGTGTGGGGTGTTAGAAAAAAAACGGCACTGAAAAATGCCTTTACATTGCGGTCTATGGGGACTGTGTGTTCCCAGTAAATAAATAATGCATGTAACAACACAAACTTATATACCCTACTTACCACTGTGTGATCCCAATTATCTTTAATCAGCTTCTGTGTGTCTCAGCTACTGACTCCCGGCGCATTGCTTACATCATTACTAGGCGTTGTGTTTTGCCTAGAAGATTAGTCGCTGTTTACATTAAGCTTACCAATACTTTGTGATTATGTGTTAGCTGTAATACACATTAGAAACTTACTTGTTAAGATATCAGTACATCTATTATCTGTCTTTCTTATTTTAGATATATCTCGTGAGTATCTGCATACGAGCGGTAATAACCTGGCACAATGTGTGCTCCACAAATGGACGCTGATCATTGCCAAGTAACCCATCGCTATATACAAACAGTATCCTTGTGTTACTTATGTAAGTACCGTACAACTATAGCTAAATGAATAAACCATTTAAAAACAAAGTACAAAAATGTCACAACATCAAACATTGCAATATCTAATACTTAAAGTGTCAGTAAACCTAAAAAAGAATGTTATATAATTCTGCACATAGTGCAGAATTATATAACATTATATTAGTGTTATTGTTATAAAACCTTATTTCCCCTTTGAATTCTTTTAAAATATGACAGGTTTTCAGACTTCTTTTGAGTGCGTCTGTTTTTATTACACAGCGCATCGGGCCAGCTGTATAGTCACAGCCCGGCCCGACCGCGCCATAACACTAAGTGCAGCTCGCTCCTGCTCTGTCTGAGTGTTATGGCGCAGTCGGGCCGGGCTGTGACTATACAGCTGGCCCGATGCGCTGTGTAATAAAAACAGACCCGCTCAAAAGAAGTCTGAAAACCTGTCATATTTTAAAAAAATTCAAAGGGGAAATAAGGTTTTGTAACGATAACACTAATATAATGTTATATAATTCTGCACTATGTGCAGAATTATATAACATTCTTTTTTAGGTTTACTGTCCCTTTAACCATAATAGTACACCTTGATTAACAGCATATACGATCAGTATAGGTATAAGTAAACTCTATGGGCATATTTATCAAAGCGTCAACTGAAAAAATTGCTTGAATTCCGCATCGTATTTGTCGCAAGATTTATCCCCCATATATATATAACATTATATCAGTGTTATCGTTATAAAACATTATTTCCCCATTTGAATTTTTTTAAAATCAAAGCATCAAGATCGTCAAATGTTGAAATGCATGATGTAATATACGCTCCCGCGATCTCAATCCGATGCAGATCAATGCTTGTGTCATTACAGATTTTTCGAAGTCACTTTCGATTCTATTTGACCATTTTCCCAATTTTTTCAAACATTTAACAGGTACACTCGCATCTATTTCGACGTTGTGTACCTAGTTTTTAATCCGCCACCCTTGAGGTCGCGGATGCCATAGAAATCAATGGGAGTCTGAAAAAAGAAAGTTTATGTTCAATGCTGCAAGACAATCAAGTATATTACATAAAAAAAGTAAATTAGAAACTCTATTACAATTGTATACCCTTCTTAATTCAAACAATATTCAGTTTGTTTTTCAATTGAGTTGTACAGTTTATAGGTCACATTAAAGATGGAAAAAGTTCTGAAATGATTTATCTTTGTCTCATTTGTTTACATCACAGAAACCTGACATTTTAACAGGGGTGTGTAGACTTTTTATATCCACTGTATATATATATATATATATATATATATATATATATATATATATATATATATATATATATATATATATATATACTGTATATATAGATATATAGATATACAAAGATATATTTATAAATTCTAGCATTAATAATTATTTATAAAACAAAACATGAGATAAAAGCATATCATGACTTCTAGAAATACAAATACACATTAATTTATGTGAAAGTATCATATAACAGATTTTTTAAATATAACAAATAAATATAAAAATAACTTTCTATGAGATATTGTTTGAGAGAAATGTGCTTGTACATGGACAGTAATAAAATGGTATCAATAAAGTTGGGAAAAACCCGAATAACCGCGTCATCAATGACTGTTAGTTAACAACAGTCCGATGCTCATCGTAGGTGGATCCACGTCAGCGATGTCTGGCAAGCGTATTGACGCCGGCGAATGCACTGAGATTGACGCTTTGATAAATATACCCCTATATTTCTCATCTCTAAACCTGAATTGGAAGCTAGGTAAGGCAGTATTATAGTTATTTGTCAAATAGCACAACCTATGGAGAGGATTATGCAAGTGACTTGGACTTTATTAAATCGGAATCTATCAGGGTTATTAGATCCGGCATAGGTTATGCTATTTGACAAATATCTATAATATTGTCTTACCTAGCTTCCAATTCAGGTTTAGAGATGAGAAATATAGAGTTTACTTATACCTATACTGATCGTATATGCTGTTAATCAAGGTGTACTATTATAGTTAAGTATTAGATAATGCAATGTTTGATGTTGTGACAATTTTGTACTGTTTTTAAATGGTTTATTTGTTTACTGTTCACAATAACGTGATTAATGTGCCAAGAATAAATCTCTCCAATGCTTAATTGTGTAGGTACAGTGTTTATATCAGCACATAATTAAAGAAATTGAAAATCAGCTCTAATTGTTTTCTTGTAATTACATAATATTTGTCAAGCCCTAGCATAAAGGTGCTGTTACTGGGTGGCCAAAGATGTAGCTTGTATTTTGTGGGTGGAACTTAATGATCATGAGCGGAGTCTGTGCTTCACAGGGTGCTTATTGCAATTTGGGGACAGTGTTTGGACAGTCTTGGATGAGATCTGGCTTTTGGTAAACAGGATTTGGTTGGTTCATTGTTTCTTTGTTAGAATCTGTGACATAAATGGCAGATACATAGTGGAAAGAGGTAAAGCATAGCAGAACTCCCAGTCAGGCATGGTCACTTAAATTGCAGTATAACTAGGTCCCTGATTTTTGCATTTTTCAGGATTGTCCTGTCTACTTTCCATTCCCTATTAACAAAAAAAAAGAATCTTTGGACTTCCCAGTCATGCCCTTCGGCCACTTACATACTGATCTAATCTGCCTCAGCTCTGTCTGTGGCCCGCCTCAGCCCAGGCAACTGAAACTCTGTATGTATCAAGAAGTAAAAGTTGGGGTTTATGATGCTATCCAAAGCAGACTATAAAAAAGTCAGGCATAGCTGCTTCTCTGGCATTCCAGAATTCACAGTCACACTTTTGAGGCTGTAACCTTGTTAAGCACCCCAGTAACACATTCTGGAACATAACTAGACCTTATTGGGCCCCAGGGCAAAGGCAGTGGTAGGTCCCACATCTCAACAACACCCTTTATGGTCATTTGCAAAATCTGAGCCGGCAGTCACATAGGAGAAAAAGGAGCTGCTTCTTTATAACTATGAATCCCCCCCCCTTGGTTAGTCTGTGCCAGAGGATATATGTTTGTACAGCTTTACTGAACAAACATGGTGGTAGGTTTTTCTTTACAGAAACACTGTGACGGCCATCTAGGAAACCCTAACACCATATGCACAGTACATACATCCCTGTAGAACAAAGGCCTACTTTTTTTTTTTAAATTCAATTTTTATTGAGGTTTTGTCCATAAACACCAATAATAACATAGAAATAAGATATACGTTGTTATCTCATAAACATGACCAGATAGTGGATAGTTTGCAGCTTAAGACATCACTTCTGAGCTCTTGAAGGACAATATGTACAAGTAATTGTTATTAATACAAGAAGGGGTGTATAGTTAGAGAAATGGAGGAGTTATGAACAGAAAGTATAGAGCTATGTCTTAAGTTTTAATTGTTCGTGTGAATATAAGAAAATCAACGATTTGAGATAAATAAACAGGAATGGAATCTCAGATCATACTAGACTGAAGTGTCAGAGAAGAGACTGGACTGAATATAAATGAACCTAATTTTTATATTATACATTCCCCACATTGCCACAGAAAACACTCTTGGATCTATCTAATTAAGTATGCTTGGGGAGTTAGCTTTTTCTGTTGGTCACTTCTGTGCCAAAGTATATAGGGGGGGGGGGTAAGTACAGCGGGCAATAGCCACTCCAAATGAGGGGGGGCAGAGCCATCCGGACTAACAGAGTAATGTGGTAAGATAGGGATCATTAAGGAATATGGGTAGCTTTGTTAAATCTATAAACCGTAAAGATGCTATTAGACCTGTCAATTGCATTAACATATAGATATCAATGAATTTAACCTGGTTAGTATTATAGTCAACTGAAAGATAAGACTTGAACTCAAGTAATAATTAGATAATGCCTACTGTATAAGGATAGATTGTATAGAACCACACATTATGGTAAAGATATACTGTGTGAAATTCAGGCTAGGGAAGGGCAATCCTATAGCTTATAGTAGTCTACATAATGAATCCATAGACCTATAGGACTTTAGAATTGAGGCTGGGAAGTTCCATAGTGTCAAGACTCACGAGAATATAGAATATTAAGAGACTATGGTCAGAACACTATTGAATAATACTTAATACTGGACTGAAGTCCTTTTAGAGATATAAATATAAGGGCATTGGGAACAATATGTAATGGGGATCTGGTAAATGAGTGCAGAGCTTCGGTACCGGAGAGTCTTTGCAAGGTGGTAAAGTGTGTGGTTTAACACTTTATGTCTCTTAAATATCAGAATGTTCCAGAGTGTAAGATTAATGGAGTTTTGCAACGTTTTGTGACTATATACACCTAGGGACTTCAGGAGCAAGGTGTTGTGTAATACCACAAAATAAACTAAAATATACACAATATCAGTCATTTGAACAAGTATAAACCACACTTAAACACTTGCCTGACTATGTAGAAAGAATGACCCAAACCGTAGTAGCTGGACAAACCGGTAGTCTAGTGGGAGGATTTAGAATGAGGCTTAGATCTTTTTAGAGTTAAAAGTGGGGAATTAACCATAAGTGTTGAAAATATACGGGACATAAATATATATTAGTGTAAAACCTTATGGCCTAGATTTGGAGTTTGGCGGTAGATGGGCTGTTAACGCTACGCGGGCTTTTTTCTGGCCGCACCATAAAATTAACTCTGGTATCGAGAGTTCAAAAAAATGCTGCGTTAGGCTCCAAAAAAGGAGCGTAGAGCATTTTTACCGCAAATGCAACTCTCGATACCAGAGTTGCTTACGGACGCGGCCAGCCTCAAAAACGTGCTCGTGCACGATTCTCCCATAGGAAACAATGGGGCAGTTTGAGCTGAAAAAAACCTAACACCTGCAAAAAAGCAGCGTTCAGCTCCTAACGCAGCCCCATTGTTTCCTATGGGGAAACACTTCCTACGTCTGCACCTAACACCCTAACATGTACCCCGAGTCTAAACACCCCTAACCTTACACTTATTAACCTCTAATCTGCCGCCCCCGCTATCGCTGACCCCTGCATTATATTATTAACCCCTAATCTTCCGCTCCGTAAACCGCCGCAACTTACATTATCCCTATGTACCCCTAATCTGCTGCCCCTAACACCGCCGACCCCTATATTATATTTATTAACCCCTAACCTGCCCCCCACAACGTCGCCGCCAGCTACTTACAATAATTAACCCCTAATCTGCCGAGCGGACCTGAGCGCTACTATAATAAAGTTATTAACCCCTAATCCGCCTCACTAACCCTATCATAAATAGTATTAACCCCTAATCTGCCCTCCCTAACATCGCCGACACCTAACTTCAATTATTAACCCCTAATCTGACGACCGGAGCTCATCGCTACTATAATAAATGGATTAACCCCTAAAGCTAAGTCTAACCCTAACACTAACACCCCCTAACTTAAATATAATTTAAATCTAACGAAATTAATTAACTCTTATTAAATAAATTATTCCTATTTAAAGCTAAATACTTACCTGTAAAATACATCCTAATATAGCTACAATATAAATTATAATTATATTGTAGCTATTTTAGGATTAATATTTATTTTACAGGTAACTTTGTAATTATTTTAACCAGGTACAATAGCTATTAAATAGTTAAGAACTATTTAATAGTTACCTAGTTAAAATAATAACAAAATTACCTGTAAAATAAATCCTAACCTAAGTTATAATTAAACCTAACACTACCCTATCAATAAATTAATTAAATAAAATACCTACAATTACCTACAATAAAACCTAACACTACACTATCAATAAATAAATTAAATACAATTGCTACAAATAACTACAATTACATAAACTAACTAAAGTACAAAAAATAAAAAAGAACTAAGTTACAAAAAATAAAAAAATATTTACAAACATAAGAAAAATATTACAACAATTTTAAACTAATTACACCTACTCTAAGCCCCCTAATAAAATAACAAAGACCCCCAAAATAAAAAAATGCCCTACCCTATTCTAAATTAATAGAGTTAAAAGCTCTTTTACCTTACCAGCCCTGAACAGGGCCCTTTGCGGGGCATGCCCCAAGAAAATCAGCTCTTTTGCCTGTAAAAAAAAACATACAATACCCCCCCCAACATTACAACCCACCACCCACATACCCCTAATCTAACCCAAACCCCCCTTAAATAAACCTAACACTAAGCCCCTGAAGATCTTCCTACCTTGTCTTCACCATCCAGGTATCACCGATCCGTCCTGGCATCCGGTGCTGAAGAGGTCCAGAAGAGGCTCCAAAGTCTTCCTCCTATCCGGCAAGAAGAGGACATCCGGACCGGCAAACATCTTCTCCAAGCGGCATCTTCGATCTTCTTCCATCCGGTGCGGAGCGGGTCCATCTTGAAGCAGCTGACACGGATCCATCCTCTTCTTCCGGCGTCTCCCGACGAATGACGGTTCCTTTAAGGGACGTCATCCAAGATGGCGTCCCTCGAATTCCGATTGGCTGATAGGATTCTATCAGCCAATCGGAATTAAGGTAGGAAAATTCTGATTGGCTGATGGAATCAGCCAATCAGAATCAAGTTCAATCCTATTGGCTGATCCAATCAGCCAATCAGATTGAGCTCGCATTCTATTGGCTGATCGGAACAGCCAATAGAATGCGAGCTCAATCTGATTGGCTGATTGGATCAGCCAATCGGATTGAACTTGATTCTGATTGGCTGATTCCATCAGCCAATCAGAATATTCCTACCTTAATTCCGATTGGCTGATAGAATCCTATCAGCCAATCGGAATTTGAGGGACGCCATCTTGGATGACGTCCCTTAAAGGAACCGTCATTTGTCGGGAGACGCCGGAAGAAGAGGATGGATCCGCGTCGGCTGCTTCAAGATGGACCCGCTCCGCACCGGATGGAAGAAGATCGAAGATGCCGCTTGGAGAAGATGTTTGCCGTTCCGGATGTCCTCTTCTTGCCGGATAGGAGGAAGACTTTGGAGCCTCTTCTGGACCTCTTCAGCACCGGATGCCAGGACGGATCGGTGATACCTGGATGGTGAAGACAAGGTAGGAAGATCTTCAGGGGCTTAGTGTTAGGTTTATTTAAGGGGGGTTTGGGTTAGATTAGGTGTATGTGGGTGGTGGGTTGTAATGTTGGGGGGGGTATTGTATGTTTTTTTTTACAGGCAAAAGAGCTGATTTTCTTGGGGCATGCCCCGCAAAGGGCCCTGTTCAGGGCTGGTAAGGTAAAAGAGCTTTTAACTCTATTAATTTAGAATAGGGTAGGGCATTTTTTTATTTTGGGGGTCTTTGTTATTTTATTAGGGGGCTTAGAGTAGGTGTAATTAGTTTAACCCCTTAATGACCACAGCACTTTTCCATTTTCTGTCCATTTGGGACCAAGGCTATTTTTACATTTTTGCGGTGTTTGTGTTTAGCTGTAATTTTCCTCTTACTCATTTACTGTACCCACATATATTATATACCGTTTTTCTCGCCATTAAATGGACTTTCCAAAGATACCATTATTTTCATCATATCTTATAATTTACTTTAAAAAAAATTATAAAATATGAGAAAAAAATGGAAAAAAACACACTTTTTCTAACTTTGACCCCCAAAATCTGTTATACATCTGCAACCACCTAAAAACACCCATGCTAAATAGTTTCTAAATTTTGTCCTGAGTTTAGAAATACCCAATGTTTACATGTTCTTTGCTTTTTTTGTAAGTTATAGGGCCATAAATACAAGTAGCACTTTGCTATTTCCAAACCATTTTTTTTTTCAAGATTAGCGCTAGTTACATTAGAACACTAATATCTTTCAGGATTCCCTGAATATCTATTGACATGTATATATTTTTTTTTAGTAAACATCCCAACGTATTGATCTAGGCCAATTTTGGTATATTTCATGCCACCATTTCACCGCCAAATGCGATCAAATACAAAAAATCGTTCACTTTTTCACAAATTTTTTCACAAACTTTTGGTTTCTCACTGAAATTATTTACAAACAGCTTGTGCAATTATGGCATAAATGATTGTAAATTTTTCTTTGGGATCCCCTTTGTTCAGAAATAGCAGACATATATGGCTTTGGTGTTGCTTTTTGGTAATTAGAAGGATGCTAAATGCCACTGTGCACCACACGTGTATTATGCCCAGCAGTAAAGGGGTTAATTAGGGAGCATGTAGGGAGCTTTTTGGGGTAATTTTAGCTTTAGTGTAGTGTAGTAGACAACCCCAAGTAATGATCTAGGCCCATTTTGGTATATTTCATGCCACCATTTCACCGCCAATTGCGATCAAATTAAAAAAAAAGTAAAATTTTTCACAATTTTAGGTTTCTCACTGAAATCATTTACAAACAGCTTGTGCAATTATGGCACAAATTGTTGTAAATGCTTCTCTGGGATCCCCTTTGTTCAGAAATAGCAGACATATATGGCTTTGGCGTTGCTTTTTGGTACTTAGAAGGCCGCTAAATGCCGCTGCGCATCACACGTGTATTATAGCTAGCAGTGAAGGGGTTAATTAGGAAGTTTGTAGGGAGCTTGCAGGGTTAATTTTAGCTTTAGTGTAGAGATCAGCCTCCCACCTGACACATCAGACCCCCTGATCCCTCCCAAACAGCTCCCTTCCCTCCCCCACCCCACAATTGTCCCCGCCATCTTAAGTACTGGCAGCAACTCTGCCAGTACTAAAATAAAATATATATTTAGGCTTTTTGGGGGTTTTTTTAAGCATATTTACATATGCTGCTGTGTAGGAGCCCCCCTTAGCCCCCAACCTGGCTGATCCCCCACCAAACAGCTGTCTAACCCTCCCCCTCTGCCTTAATGGCCGCCATCTTGGGTACTGGCAGCTGTCTGCCAGTACCCAGTTTATAAAAAAAAAGTTGCTTTTTTTATTTTTTCCCCATTTTCTGTAGTGTAGCTCCCCTACCCACCAAAGAACAAACCCCCACCCCCTCCTAGATACCTTTGACTGTTTTTTTGTTAAAAAAATAAAAAGCTTTACACAAACTTTTAGAACAGTCTTTTCTGTAGTGTAGCGGTTCCCACCCGCTCCCGCCCCGTGCACGCGCCCGCCCGCCGCCCGACGTGCACGCGCGCGCCTGTGCGCTCCCCCATCGCCCCCGCCCCCGATCCCGCCCCCCTCTACATTACCCGGCCCATCGATGGCCGCCCACCCGCCTCCCAAGTCAGCTCCCACCCACCAACGTTACCGGCCACCGATGTCCGGTGCAGAGAGGGCCACAGAGTGGCTCTCTCTGCACCGGATGGCCATTTAAGGTTATTGCAGGATGCCTCCATATCGAGGCATCACTGCAATAACCGGAAAGCAGCTGGAAGCGAGCAGGATCGCTTCCAGCTGCTTTCCACACCGAGGACGTGCAGGGTACGTTCTCAGGCATTAACTGCCTTTTTTCTGAGGACGTTCCCTGCACGTCCTCGGTCGTTAAGGGGTTAAAATTGTTGTAATATTTTTCTTATGTTTGTAAATATTTTTTTATTTTTTGTAACTTAGTTCTTTTTTATTTTTTGTACTTTAGTTAGTTTATGTAATTGTAGTTATTTGTAGCAATTGTATTTAATTTATTTATTGATAGTGTAGTGTTAGGTTTTATTGTAGGTAATTGTAGGTATTTTATTTAATTAATTTATTGATAGGGTAGTGTTAGGTTTAATTATAACTTAGGTTAGGATTTATTTTACAGGTAATTTTGTTATTATTTTAACTAGGTAACTATTAAATAGTTCTTAACTATTTAATAGCTATTGTACCTGGTTAAAATAATTACAAAGTTACCTGTAAAATAAATATTAATCCTAAAATAGCTACAATATAATTATAATTTATATTGTAGCTATATTAGGATGTATTTTACAGGTAAGTATTTAGCTTTAATTAGGAATAATTTATTTAATAAGAGTTAATTAATTTTGTTAGATTTAAATTATATTTAAGTTAGGGGGGTGTTAGTGTTAGGGTTAGACTTAGCTTTAGGGGTTAATCCATTTATTATAGTAACGATGAGCTCCGGTCGTCAGATTAGGGGTTAATAATTGAAGTTAGGTGTCGGCAATGTTAGGGAGGGCAGATTAGGGGTTAATACTATTTATGATTGGGTTAGTGAGGCGGATTAGGGGTTAATAACTTTATTATAGTAGCGCTCAGGTCCGCTCAGCAGATTAGGGGTTAATAAGTGTAGGCAGGTGTCGGCGACGTTGTGGGGGGCAGGTTAGGGGTTAATAAATATAATACAGGGGTCGGCGGTGTTAGGGGCAGCAGATTAGGCGTACATAAGTATAACGTAGGTGGCGGTCGGCAGATTAGGGGTTAAAAAAATTTATTCGAGTTGCAGCGATGTGGGGGGACCTCAGTTTAGGGGTACATAGGTAGTTTATGGGTGTTAGTGTACTTTAGGGTACAGTAGTTAAGAGCTTTATGAACCGGCGTTAGCCCAGAAAGCTCTTAACTCCTGCTATTTTTCGGCGGCTGGAGTTTTGTTGTTAGAGCTCTAACGCTCACTTCAGAAACGACTCTAAATACCGGAGTTAGAAAGATCCCATTGAAAAGATAGGATACGCAATTGACGTGAGGGGATCTGCGGTATGGAAAAGTCGCGGCTGAAAAGTGAGCGTTAGACCCTTTAATCACTGACTCCAAATACCGGCGGTAGCCTAAAACCAGCGTTAGGAGCCTCTAACGCTGGTTTTCACGGCTAACGCCGAACTCTAAATCTAGGCCTATGTTATGGAAATGAGAAAGCATGGTTTAAGTGAAAGTAAGTTGAGGGCTTATGAGGTACAGTGAAGACTACATATGTACAATCCATCATCTATAATACTTACTAATAAAATAGCGGTAGTGCGTCTAGAACCAGTAAGTCAATAGGGAGAATAGTATACATTTAGTGGTATGGAGATTGACTTATAGAGCTATAAAGGAAGAGTAAAAATTCAAATATATTTCCCCCAATAACTAATATGTAGTACTAGCTCAGCAATGTATATGGATCTATTGTGTATGGTATAATAAAACTTAGCCACGCTGTCCCGTCCGTTGACAGCATGGCATTATATTTGACTCTGAATAGCTAACCATATTGCAGTAGGTATGAAGTGTGTTGTATTAAATAGGTCTGATAACTAGACCACGGCGCTCATTCACAATTAGCTATAAGTACGAAATGACAAGCCAGTGCACTAACTATAACATCAGATTCAAAATAATAAATCGTCAAACCAGCTTATGTAGTTGGTTTGTAGGAAAAACAATAATTCTTTACGGCCCATATCATAACAATCAATAGGATATAAGCTTGGCTATGAACCCTCCTATGCTTTGCAGCTGTAGTTTTAAGACTATTATGTACTGGTGTTTTGTGAAAAGGGATAAACATAAGGCTTAAAGGTCAATAGTGGGTCCACTATGTACTGATGTAGAAAATGCATTATGCCAATATCCCACTACTCTAGGGTAATCTGAGGGAGATATGCAAGAATCTAGGTTAAACATTCTGTTGAGATGAACTCCCACAAGACAATTTAAGCTATAATAACAATCTCTCATGTAAGAGCCAGGTAGCAACCCATCTCTTTTCAGGTCTAGATGGAGCATGAAATAATATACAATAGTATATAACAATTAAGTAAATAGTAAACATTAAAATCTGATGAGTGCAAAACAAAAAGTTCTCAACATGCAACGAATAATATATATAAAGAGGAATGATAAATACTCAAAAGTCTATATGGTGAGATACTTTAATAGAGGTAGAAAAGCATTATGTATGAGCGTTCTTTCATGTTCCTTAATGTACTGTGTACAAGCGAAAGTCTCCAGTCTCTGGGATTTTCGGAGTAAAAGAGAGTCATGGAGCAACAACAGCAGCCTCTCTTTGCAAGTAGAGGTGATGTGACAACTCACCCGACGCCTAGCCTGGTTGATAACTTCAAAGGTTCCGTAAAATGCTGAGTTATGGGCATCGATGAGCATGGTGACATAAGGGTGTGTATGCATGGTAGAGGCCCACAATTGACATATACAAATATATTGCTAGGTTACAAGTTTTGCGGTATGAGTGAAAAAGCAGCGTTAAGGCCCTTTTTCACTACCGCTGGTATTACGAGTCTTGCAGGTTTAGCTGCACCGCACACTGTTTTGGCCGTAATGCAACGTAACTACGCAGCTTTCAAAAAGTCCTTTTTCAATGGGACTTCCTTTGCACCGGTATTACGAGTCTGCCTGGGAGGCCAAAAAGTCAGCGGTACACCCTAAAACTTCAAGATCCATAACGTAAACTGAAAGTCAGTAGTAATGAGTGTTACGCTACAAAGCTGTAACATAAAACTCATAACTAAAGTGCTAAAAAGTACACTAACACCCAGAAACTACCTATTAACCCCTAAACCGAGGCCCTCCCGCATCGCAAACACTAAAATACAATGATTAACCCCTACTCTGCCGCTCCGGACATCGCCGCCACTAGAATAAACATATTAACCCCTAAAATGCCGTACTCCTGCATTGCAAACACTAGTTAAATATTATTAACCCCTAACATCGCCGCCACCTACCTACATTTATTAACCCCTAACCTGCTGCCCCTGTCACCACCACTATACTAAATTTATTAACCCCTAAACCTAACCCTAACACCCACTAACTTTAATGTAATTAAAATAAATCTAAATAAAACCTACTATTAATAACTAAATAATTCCTATTTAAAACTAAATACTTACCTGTAAAATAAATCCTAAGCTAGCTACAATATAACTAATAGTTACATTGAAGCTAGCTTAGGTTTTATTTTTATTTCACAAGCAAGTTTGTATTTATTTTAACTAGGTAGAATAGTTACTAAATAGTTATTAACTATTTACTAGCTACCTAGCTAAAATAAATACAAATTTACCTGTAAAATAAAACCTAACCTGTCTTACACTAACACCTAACCTTACACTACAATTAAATCAATTACATAAATTAAATACAATTAACTAAATTACAAAAAACAAACAAACACTAAATTACACAAAATAAAAAAAGAAATTATCATAGATTTAAACTAATTACACCTAATCTAATAGCCCTATCAAAATAAAAAAATCCCCCTCAACATAAAAAATTCCCTAGCCTAAACTAAACTACCAATAGCCCTTAAAGGGGCCTTTTGCGGGGCATTGCCCCAAAGAAATCAGCTCTTTTACCTGTAAAAAAAATACATGCAACCCCCCAACAGTAAAACCCACCACCCACACAACCAACCCCCCAAATAAAATCCTAACTAAAAAACCTAAGCTCCCAATTGCCCTGAAAAGGGCATTTGGATGGACATTGCCCTTAAAAGGGCATTTAGCTGTTTTTCCGCCCAATCCCTAATCTAAAAATAAAAACCACCCAATAAACCCTTAAAAAAAGCCTAACACTAACCCCTGAAGATCCACTTACAGTTTTTTAAGACCCGACATCCATCCTCAACGAAGCCGGCAGAAGTCCTCAACGAAGCGGCAGAAGTCTTCATCCAACCGGGCAGGAGTCTTCATCTAACTGGGCATAAGTCTTCATCCAGAAGGCATCTTCTATCTTCATCCAGACGGCATCTTCTATCTTCATCCAGACGGCATCTTCTATCTTCATCCATCCGGCACGGAGTGGGTCCATCTTCAAGACATCAGGCGCGGAGCATCCTCTTCAATCAACGTCTTCTTGAACAATGAATTCTCCTTTAAATTACGTCATTCAAGATGGCGTCCCTTGAATTCCGATTGGCTGATAGAATTCTATCAGCCAATCGGAATTAAAAGTAAAAAAATCCTATTGGCTGATGAAGACTTCTGCCCGGTTGGATGAAGACGTTTGCCGCTTCGTTGAGGACTTGTGCCGGCTTTGTTGAGGATGGATGTCGGGTCTTCAAAAACTGTAAGTGGATCTTCGGGGGTTAGTGTTAGGCTTTTTTAAGGGTTTATTGGGTGGGTTTTATTTTTAGATTAGGGTTTGGGCGGAAAAAGAGCTAAATGCCCTTTTCGGGGGTTAGTGTTAGGCTTTTTTAAGGGTTTATTGGGTGGGTTTTATTTTTAGATTAAGGTTTGGGCGGAAAAAGAGCTAAATGCCCTTTTAAGGGCAATGTCCATCCAAATGCCCTTTTCAGGGCATTGGGGAGCTTAGGTTTTTTTTAGTTAGGATTTTATTTGGGGGGTTGGTTGTGTGGGTCGGGGATTTTACTGTTGGGGGGTTGTTTGTATTTTTTTTTACAGGTAAAAGAGCTGATTTCTTTGGGGCAATGCCCCGCAAAAGGCCCTTTTAAGGGCTGTTGGTAGTTTAGTTTAGGCTAGGGGTTTTTTATTTTGAGGGTGGATTTTTTATTTTGATAGGGCTATTAGATTAGGTGTAATTAGTTTAAATATCTGATCATTTCTTTTTTTATTTTGTGTAATTTAATGGTTTTTTTGTAATTTAGTCAATTGTATTTAATTTATGTAATTGATTTAATTGTAGTGTAAAGTTAGGTGTTAGTGTAAGACAGGTTAGGTTTTATTTTACAGGTAAATTTGTATTTATTTTAGCTAGGTAGCTAGTAAATAGTTAATAACTATTTAGTAACTATTCTACCTAGTTAAAATAAATGCAAACTTGCCTGTGAAATAAAAATAAAACCTAAGCTAGCTACAATGTAACTATTAGTTATATTGTAGCTAGCTTAGGGTTTATTTTACAGGTAAGTATTTAGTTTTAAATAGGAATTATTTAGTTATTAATAGTAGGTTTTATTTAGATTTATTTTAATTACATTAAAGTTAGTGGGTGTTAGGGTTAGACTTAGGGTTAGGTTTAGGGGTTAATAAATTTAGTATAGTGGCGGCGATGTTGGGGGCGTTAGATTAGGGGTTAATAAGTGTAGGTAGGTTGCGGCGACATTGGGGCGGGAGATTAGGGGTTAATGACATTATGTAGGTGTCGGCGATATTGGGGGCAGCAGATTAGGGGTTGATAAGTATAATGTAGGGGTCGGCGATGTCGGGGGCTGAAGATTAAGGGGTTAATAAGTATAATGTAGGTGTCAGCGATGTCAGGGGCGGCAGATTAGGGGTGTTTAGACTCTGGGTTTATGTTAGGGTGTTAGGTGTAAACATAAATTTTCTTTCCCCATAGGAATCAATGGGGCTGCGTTACGGAGCTTTACGCTCCTTTATTGCAGGTGTTAGGCTTTTTTTCATCCGGCTCTCCCATTGATGGGGAAATCGTGCACGAGCACGTAAAACCAGCTTACCGCAGCTCACCGCAGCGCTGGTATTGAAGTGCGGTATGGAGCTCAATTTTGCTCTATGCTAACTTCTTGCCTGCTAACGCCGGGTTTTTGTAAACCTGTAATACCAGCGCTGTAGATAAGTAAGCGGTGACAATAACTTGCAAGTTAGTACCGAGCAGCTCTTACCGCAAAACTCATAATCTAGCCATTAATTTGCCACAATTCAATATAAACAGGTATAAGAACAATTTTTGTACCATAACGAGAAAATATACAAATAAACCGAATGAGGAAAAAATACAAATTTGTATAACTTTCCTTTTACAAAAACGTATGAGCCTCCCATTAGAACAGTAGACTACTCTTGAGTCTATGTGTGGGGATTAAGATCAATGAAGTTAGGCTAAACTAATATATAGTCGTTATTTGGTGAGAATATAGTCACCAAGTATAGCGATATAGGTACAACAACACAAACATATTCATATAATGACATATAAACCAAGGAATGATAGGCAAGTACAACTGAAACCTCCTTTTATATATTTATAGAAACCTCCTATGCTATAGGTAGGCCACTCTTGGACCCACACAAAATAACTAGTATCAATGGAGGTAAACTAGAATGAGATATAGTTTTATAGACCTCCCAAGTACTATATGGGCTACTCTTGAACCTATGCAATATACCTTGAATTGCTGGAGGTGGAAGAACTAGAGTGATATACAGTCACTTTTGGACCATGGCACATCATTTATAATCTGATTAGAGTTTATAGCAGACAAAAAGATGCTAGTTAATAATCCCAGATAATTAACTGGGAATTTTTGTTTATACAATCTATGCTTAGTGCATTTCCTCGCTTGACACCGGAGGCAACTCTTGTACCTCTTAAGACTTTTGGCAAGTTCTAGGAGAGGAAAATGAATAATTGGAATGGTCACTTTTGGACATGTAAATTTGAAATAAATTAGCAACTGATTTTTTAACTGATATCTATAATGGGAGTATATTCATAAATATTAATGCATAAGATTATATTGATTGATTTGCTTTAAATAATAAATTCCGCCAACATATAACAGGTGTACCCACGTTAGCTAAGTTAAAATGCTGATACAACTGATAGTGACTTCTCATCAAATATAGTATGTTTCGGAACGACTAAGGCGTTATGAGTATTGTTGCTTCAGACTAATATATAGAGTCCTTCCAACCCTCGCCGGCTGAGGGAAGGAAAGTAGGTTTTTTTATGAGCTATTGAAACATATAAGATATAAGTCCCCTTGGTAGCAAAATTGCCATCAGTCATGATAATAATGATAAATTGTGGGTAACCTAAAATTAACATATAGTTAATATGCAGCATTAATGTATAACTTGACAATAGTGTAGCATAAATACCAAACAGAGAATATTCTTATGCCGCATAACATAGACAACTGATATTTGAGCATTGTGTAATATATAACTAACTTCTAGCGTGCAACCATAAAATTAGGCGGATATATAAAGATTCAAAGTAGACTTGACAAGACTGCAGATATAGTAACACCAGGACATGCATGTAGTCACCTAAAGGATTAGCCAAGGTAGACACTGATATTTTAATAACTGAATGCATTTAAAGTTTGCTTGAACAAATCAACTTTCCCTCAGATCCAAGTGGAGTTAGTGTTTGCTAAACCAGTGTTGCGCTGTTAAGTGTAGTTATTCATTTACATAAGTTGTGAGGAAGTAAAAGGGTTCCCATAGTGTAGAAGAGATTTAGTCAAAGCTTAATCATTTTGTTATAACCCAGACAGACAATGCAAAGCTGCAGTGGCGTCGAATCTTAGCTGCATTTGCTTGCACTGGGAATAGTGGGGATTGAGGCATATGATTATCATGAGGTTGCATTGTGAAATGGCAAATAGCGTAAACTATGTAGATCTAAACAGATTAGGCTAAGGGTATACGGCTTTATCATGTCACTCGATTATTCTTTATGCTACCCCCAAGCCCGCAGCATGAATAAAGCAAGCATATCAAAGTACTAGTGATATAAATTGAATGAGTTCCTCTTTTGTGTCCAACTTAAGTTTAGAATGTTCATGTCCACAAGAAATTAATACTTTGTAACCACTTGTAAAAAAAAACCACTAAGTTGAGTACAGGAGCATAGTAATCTGTTCTCAGCTAGTGATCAGGCTCCCCACCGGAGCTTACCCTATGCCCTTCCTGAGAACTGTCTCCAGCAGAAGTCCTCCATAGATGGGATCGCAAATGGTGAATTGAGCCATCCCCCTCCCACAGGGATCGACAGAAACAATCTGGCTCTAGGACTTCGGAGCCTCATCAACAAAAAGCACCTTAGTGTATTTCAGCCCTAGACCACAGGAGTCAGCCGCTCCCCCCTGGCCCCAGGACAATGCTGAGGCATGCACATCCGTGAATCTCCTGCGATATGGGCCAGAGAAAGGTAAGTGATAGAGTTCTGCATCCAGG
Organism: Bombina bombina; assembly: GCF_027579735.1. Lineage (NCBI taxonomy): Eukaryota > Metazoa > Chordata > Amphibia > Anura > Bombinatoridae > Bombina > Bombina bombina. The sequence goes on from NC_069502.1 coordinate 444,862,592, forward strand.
CATTGTAGAGACATTGTACTGAGATCTCAGGCCATGTTGTGACCCGAAGACTGACTGGCAAAGTGATGCAACACGTTAGGAACATCGAAGCCATTGCGGTTAGTTGGGGCAGACTCGGAAATAATCTCAGGGTAAAATCCTGAAGGCTGTTGCGGTGACGTCATCGTTATGGCTACCTCCTGTCTCGTGTTTCTTATGGTTGCAGTAAGGTCTGCCATGCAATCATCCATTTTAGATTCAAGTCATAGCAGCAATGCTTGTATAAGTTTACACTGCTCCTCCATGCTAGATGTTGAGGTTTCCGTGGTATCAAGTAGTCTGATAAACATTAAATTATCTCGCTCCCGGAGGAAGGGAAGGGGCTTGAATTCTTGGCACTAGGCCGCCGCCTGGGATTATGATAGTCCAGAACTAGGATCAGTACTCGTGAATTTTACCCAAAGGGTATCGATCTCTTCAGAAAAGCTTCCTCTATCAGATGATCAAATGTATTTTATCTAAAGCTCAGTAGGAGTCCAAGTAAACAGCCAGATAGTGAGATCGCATTAGGAAAGTGGTCTGGTATGGCCGCCATCTGGACACGCCCCCACAATTGACAAGCTTTACCATGAGTTCGGCCTCTCCATCCTGGTTGTCAGTGAAAGAGGACTCAGTCCAGGATCCACTCTGCTGCGCTGCGATAAGAGGGCAAGCCTCGACACAGTAACCACCCTGATCCCATGCGAGTAAGGAAGGATTCTGCATCAGTGCTGTGTCTCTGGACTGTAGTAAGCAGCTTTGAGTAGGTGCTGCTGCAAGGTCGTAGTAGGATTCTATGGGTAGAGGTTTTACCTCCTGTACCAAACACCCCTCTGTCTGCCATCTGAATTGCATCCTCTTGGTCTACATGTGGGGCTCTAACAACGTTTGCGGGATCAGCAAAATTATTATGCATCTGTTGGTCCAGCTTTTTTAGAAGCACTTGGATTGTGTGCCAGTAGCCCTCCTCCATGGTTAAGGCTGAAAGCCTTAATGCAGGTTTATGCAGGCCCTTACCTATAACATGGTCTGTGGAGTCCTTTTTCTGTCTGAACCAAGCTGTGTGTAGGCATGAACTGTATACATAAGGCTTATGAGGTGGATCTGCAATATTTATGGTGTTTCCCCTTCATACCTTAAGTCTGGTTGCTGTTAAAGTTTCTCCATTATGATTGCATGCTTGTTCCTGCTCCATGTGGCTGGACAAGATGGCGCCACTTAAAAAGTCCCTCAGACCTTACGGCTCCTCCGATGTTTATTTTTGGCCACCTGATTCACAAATTTAGCCGATTGGAGTAAGGTTGCTGTCAGGAGCTCTACCTGACTTGAGCTGTGTGATTTTTCAGCGTCTCAATTAAAATTGTATCCATATTGCACGGAGCAGTTCAGTTATGCAGCCATCTCCTTCCCTGGCCAGGTTCCGCCACAAAGGCCTACATTTAATAAAACCATTTCATGAAATAAATAACTAGAGGAAAAAACTTGCAAAGAGCAACATCACAACTTGCAAATTACGCACCACAGTCACTCTTGTGTGTAACTCCTCAATTCTCAGAGTATACAAGTTCCAGTGTGAAAAATATTGGCATAAACTATGCGCAACAGAAAAAATAAGACTACCTTGCCAGCATCAAAATAATGAAACACAACTGTGAGACTGGATATTTCACAGTAGTACTAATGGCTATAAATTCCACATGCTGGGCTCTGGTGATGGTAAAAAAGCCTGAACACAGAATTCACCAGAACACCAGCGGCCGGCACCTGGATTCACCCTTTTGTTCTACCTTGTAAAACTTTACCATGACAAAACAGACGGGAATATTTTGCAAATACAAACGTTTACATCAACCATATTGCAAAAGGGAATCTTGAATTTCAAATATGATCTCACCTTTAAATGGTGACTCCCTCAGCCACCTCATGAGTGTCTACGAATCTAGCCCAGAAACATAAATATACAAACATATTAATAATAATGATAAAAGATGCATTGCTAAAACATAAAGCAGGCATTACATATGTTACTGTTGAGATAAAAAAAACTTACGGCATTCTTAAGCACAGACAAGAAAAATATTGCTAAATAATACAGAGGTAAGATGCTTTGACAAAAGACCACACAACAAAAGGAATATAATAAATTGTAAAGCACTGTGAAGAATAAACATTATATATCAAATAAAAATTGCTACATCATAAAGGTTTGTAAATCTTACCTCGTAGCAAGGTTCTGCTGAAGTGTTTATGGGGTTTGTGTTTTCTCTTGCTCTAATTGTGCAGAGATACTTTTTAACGTGTGATGAAATTATTGAGCGGTCTTTAATATATTCTTCATTTTATGCTAAAATCTATGAGTGAGGATCACCTCTTCTGTATATTTTATTAACAAGCATTTGGGAAATATGCTCTGGGAGCAGACCATTCTTGATCGTATAAATAGATTAAAAGAATATAACATTTATAAAAATAAGTAGTATAATTTAAACTTAAAATATATTAGACATAAAAAAATAATTACATAAAACCTGTGAGTGCTATCATCTTAAAGGGATCCATAATGCACTGTAGAGCTGTTTACATATAAAAAGTTTTTTTGCAATATATGCCTCACTGGTGATTAGGGATGGGCGAATATGTTTATATTCAAATTCGAATGTTAGAACGAATGTTATTGTAGAAATTCGATTTACATAATAGAATGTTGATAAGAACGAATATTCTTAAAAATTAGATTTTTGAATGTTATTTACAGTTTTCGAATGTCACATTCGAATGTCACATTCAAATTCGAATGTCACTTTCGAATTTGAATATTACATTTATAAAACACAATTGTAGACTAGAAACACTATTTCGAATTTGAATGTCACATTCGAATCGAATATCACATTCGAATAGAATATCACATTTATTAAACACAGTTGTAAACTAGGAATACTATACGAATTCGAATATTATATTTAAAATACAGTATTAGACTAGAAATACTATTTCAAATTCGAATGTGACATTTGAATATTACATTTATTAAACACAGTTGTAGACTAGAAATACTATTTCGAATTTGAATGTCACATTCAAATTCGAATATTACATTTCGAAAATGATTGAATACATAGCTAAACATTCTATTATTCTAACGAATATTTTTTAATTTTATTGAAAAATTCAAAAACGAAATTTCGAAAATAGAATGTTAGAATGTTATATAAACATTCGAAATTCGATTCGAACGAACAAATGTATAAAAATTTGTTTTAAATTTCTAATTTTTAGAAACATTCGCCCATCCCTACTGGTGATCCACTGGGTCACTTATGACAATGTCCCGCAAATGTTTCTTCCTTCCCAAAATGTTCCTTATTTAAAGTAATAATAATTAAAATTATAACAAATTATGAAGGGATCTAAATGTCCTTCGATTGGTAGCACATTTTAATTTAATTTTAATATTCAATACTTTTCTTGTTTGATTAATGTATTTTTGAAATGACTCCTTAAAGGGATACTAAACCCACACCTTTTCTTTCAGAAAGAGCATGCAATTTTAAGCAACTTAATTTACTCCTATTACCATTTTTCTCCTTCATTCTCTTGCTATCTTTATTTTAAAAAAGCAGGAATCTAAGCTTAGGAGCCGGCTCATTTTTGGTTCAGTACCCCGGGCTGCGCTTGTGGTTACATTTAGCTACCAATCAGCAAGCACTACCCAGGTGCTGAACCAAACATGGGCAAGCTCCTAATCTTACATTCTTGTTTTTCAAATAAAGATACCAAGAGAACGCAGAAAAATTGATAATTGGAGTAAATTAGAAAGGTGCCTACAATTGCATGCTCTATTTGAATCATGAAAGAAAAAATTAACATGACAGCTGTTATTTTCTAACCTTTTTTTCCTATCCCCTTTTATCATCAGTTTGTAAACATCCCTTGGAAACAGTGTTTTTTTTTTTTCTTTTTTGGCCCTTTTATTGTACATTTATCAATGTCATTGGCAGTTGTAGTCAACAGTCCCACGAGCACAAGCAGGAGAAAACCACATCTAGCAGTATGCATTAGTAGAAACTGTCCAACTAGAAATGCCTGCATATAAATGTTCCTCTATCTTTCAGGTCTACATGCAGTGAATGCTGCTCTCACCATGTGTCAGCCAGAGGTAGAGATTTCTTTTGGAGACACAACTTCATAGGCTACCCAGCATATTTTGACTTCCATTTGTTTCTAGTTTTGCATATATGTTTTTTCTACCAGTATATTTAATATATTTCATATTTTGGAACAAACTCGCCAGCTTTCATTTGGCAAGATAAAACAGCAAGACTTGCTGTGTAACATGCTGGTGTAACATGCTTAAAGAATACGCAAAAACCTCTAATAAAACTTCAGACACCATGGAGCACTCCAATTCCATCTACTGCCAAGGTTGAGAAACTCATTTTACGATAGAAAAAATAAAGTAATCTCTGAATTTTGTAATCTTTAGCATGATTTTATTTTGTATATTTAAATTAAGATGCACATTATGGGGGATATTTATCAAGCCGTCAACCTGAAATACACTGGAATTCCGCAGCATAATTGTGGCGAGCTTGATTCAACCTAGTTATCAAAGCCTACAGACCGGCAAAAGTTGAAATCTGTGACGTAACATACAATCCACTGGTCTCAATCCGACACAGATTGATGCTTACATCATTACAGATGTTCCGAATGCACATTTGGCACTATTTGACACTTTTTAAAAGTTATCAAACAGTTAACCGGTACGCTTGCGGCTATTCCGGCCCAGCGTACCTGGTTTTCAATCAGGATGCCATAGGAATCAATGAGAGTCTGAAAGCAGCGAAAGCTTATTTTCCATGCTCCCAGATATCCCATTGATTTCTATGGTAGAAAACCAATTACGTTTACACCCAACACCCTATCATAAGCCCCGAGTCTAAACACCCCTAATATGCCGTCCCGACATCGCCGCCATTAAATAAAGTTATTAACCCCTATCCCGCCGCTCCCGGACCCTGCCGCAACGAAATAAAAGTATTAACCCCTATTCTGTCGCTCCCGGACCCCACCGCAACTAAATAAATGTGTTAACCCCTAAAACCCTGGCCTCCCACATCACTACCATTAACTAAACCTTCTTACCGGCTGGATGGATCCTTCAAGAAGAACTTCAAAAACTGTAAGTGGATCATCGGGGGTTAGTGTTAGGTTTATTTAAAGGGTTTTTTGGGTGGGTTTTATTTTTAGAGTAGGGTCTGGGCAGAAAAAGAGCTAAATGCCATTTTAAGGGCAATGCCCATACAAATGCCGTTTTCAGGGTAATGGGGAGCTTAGGTTTTTTTAGATAGGGTTTTTATTTGGGGGGGTTGGTTGTGTGGGTGTTACTGTTGGGGGTGTTTGTATTTTATTTTACAGGTAAAAGAGCTGATTTCTTTGGGGCAATGCCCTGCAAAAGGCCCTTGTAAGGGCCATTGGTAGTTTATTGTAGGCTAGGGGTTTTTTTTTATTTTGGGGGGCTTTTTTATTTTGATAGGGCTATTAGGTGTAATTCTTTTTTATTTTTGATACTATGTTTTTTTTATTTTTTGTAACTCAGTGTTTTTTATTTTTTGTAACTTAGTGTTTTTTAATTTTTGTAACTTAATTTTATTAGTAGTTTAACTTAATTTTAGTATAATAGTTAGGGTAGGTTAATTAATAGTTTAATATAGTTTCATTTCATTTTAGTATAATAGTTAGGGTAGGTTAATTAATAGTTTAATATAGTTTCATTTAATTCTACAGGTAAGTTTAAATTTATTATAGGATAGGGATGTTGTAATTTTAATGTAAAGTTAGCGGGTTGTTAGGTTAAGGGGTTAATAGCTTAATTTAGTTTATGGCGATGTGGGGGCTGGCGGTTTAGGTGTTAATAGGTTCAGTTAATGGTAGTGATGTGGGAGGCCAGGGGTTTAGGGGTTAAAACATTTATTTAGTTGCGGTTGGGTCCGGGAGCGGCGGAATGGGGGGTTAATACTTTTATTTAGTTAGGGTGGGGTCAGGGAGCGCCAGAATGGGGGTTAATACTTTTATTTAGTTGCGGTGGGGTCCGGGAGCGTCGGGATAGGGGTTAAACATTTTAGTATAGTGGCGGTGTTTAGTAACAGGATATAAATAAAGTTGCTGGATGATTATAGGGCGCACTCTCACACACTGTAATTATTTTGCACTTATTTGTATGTGGTGTATATCTTGAGTCAAGCTTCAAACTGTATAGCGATATACGTGCTTTTTTTCTTCTGTGTAAATATATATAGTCTCTAGTTCACCTCACCGCAGTATGCACAAGAACATAGATTAGAATGTATGATGTAAATACGTATATCAATTGCATCTATCGGTATCTCTATAAACCAAAAGAGAGATTACCTTGTATCCACTGTGAAGTTCTATGCGTTCCTGCGTGGGTGGTAACGAGGCTCCTTGCAACCTGGAGATGAGACACTCCTTAGTCTCACGAGAAGGGATTCCTGGATACTGTGTAATTAGTCTGCTGCAAGGAAGACACATCAGCCGCCTAGTTTGCAAGTAAAAACCGACTTTATTTAAAGTCAAAATTAAGCATGGTACATGTATGCTCGGGAGGGAGCACTAAGAATGAAACCTCCGACGAAGTGCCTCCGGGCAGGAAACGTGTCGGACGTTTCATTCTTAGTGCTCCCTCCCGAGCATACATGTACCATGCTTAATTTTGACTTTAAATAAAGTCGGTTTTTACTTGCAAACTAGGCGGCTGATGTGTCTTCCTTGCAGCAGACTAATTACACAGTATCCTATAAATAAAGTTGGTAAAAAGTCGAATAGCAGCAAGATCGATGATTGCTAGTTAACAACAGTCAGCTGCTCATCGCCCCCTACTTGGTGCGTGGCTTTTTGCCGGCTCTTTTAATAAATATGGAGATCGTATTCAGGTCCACGGCCACTATGTTAGGCGATGCTAGGCGAGCGTAATGGTGCCGTCGAATGCAAGAAAGTTGACGGCTTAATAGGAATTTACTGTCACCTAGATTACAAGTTTTGCCATGTCAGCGTAAAAACAGTAACGCAGCCATTACGAGTTGTGTCGGTATAGCTATACCGCAATCATTTTAGCCTGTTACGCAACGTCAGTCCCACACTCAAAAAAAGTATGTTTTTGTGTGGGATTTCCATAGCGCTGCCATTACAAGTTTTGCAATAAGGCTAAAAAGCTTGCAATACAGCCTATACCGACACGATCCGTTCCGCAATCTGAGAACAGTAGTTATGAGTTTTGCGCCACAAAACTGTTACACAAAACTCTTAACTAAACTATTACAAAGTACACTAACACCCATAAACTACCTATTAACCACTAAACCGAGGCCCTCCCGCATCACAAACACTATAATAAACCTATTAACCTCTAATCTGCCGCTTCCGAGATCGCAGCCACTAATACAATTTATTAACCCCTATTCCCCCACTCCCGACATCATCACCACTATAATAAAGTTATTAACCCCTATTCCCTCGCACCCCAACAGCGCCCCCACTATAATAAAGATATTAACCCCTAAACCTCTGGCCTCCCACATCACTGCCACTAAGTAAACATATTAACCTCTAAACCACCAGCCCCCCAGATCGCAAAAAACTAAATTAAACTATTAACCCCTAAACCTAGCAACCCCCTAACTTTATATTAAAATTACAAGGTAAAACTTAGCTGGGAAATTAAAAAATCCTAAGTTTAAACTATATATTAAACTAACATTACTATTATACTAAAATTAAAATAACTACAAATTAAATAAACTAAATTACACATAAAAAAACTAACACTACTAAAAAAAATTAAATCTACAATTACAAAAAATAAAAAATACTAAATTACAAAAAATAACAAACGAAATTATTCAAAATAAAAACAATTACACCTAATCTAATAGCCCTATACAAATGAAAAAGCCCCCCCAAAATAAAAAAAAACCTAGCCTACAATAAACTACCCTTCCCTTAAAAGAGAAGTCCGGACATCCAGGCGGCGAGGTCTTCATCCATCCAGACGGCATCTTCTATCTTCATCCAGATGGCATCTTCTATCTTCATCCTGGCGGCATCTTCTATCTTCATCCCAGCGGCGTGGAATGGTTCCATCCTGAAGACATCTGGCGCAGAGCATCCTCTTCATACGGTCGCCTCCGTACATTGAATCTTCAATGCAAGGGAGCCTTTTCAAAATGGTGTCCCTTGCATTCCTATTGGCTGATTTGATTTTTGAAATTCAAATCAGCCAATAGGATGAGAGCTACTGTAATCCTATTGGCTGTTCTAATCAGCCAATAGGATGAGAGCTACTGACATTCTATTGGTTATTCAAAAAGGCTGAAAAGGCTCCCTTGCATTGAAGATTCAGTATACAGAGGTGACCGTATGAAGAGGATGCTCTGCGCCGGATGTCTTCAGTATGGAACCGCTCCGCGCTGCCGGGATGAAGATAGAAGATGCCGCCTGGATGAAGATAGAAGAAGCCGCCTGGATGGATGAAGACCTCACCTTTGGTATAATAGTAATGTTAGTTTTTAATTTCCCAGGTACTTTTAATTTAAAGTTAGGGGGGTGCTAGTTTTAGGGGTTAATAGTTTAATTTAGTTTTTTGTGATGTGGGGCCTGTCGGTTTAGGGGTAAATAGATTTATTTAATAACAGTGATTTAGGAGGCCAGTGGTTTAGGGGTTAATAACTTTATTTATTGGCGGCAATGTCGGGAGTGGTGGAATAGGGGTTAATATCCTTATTATAGTGTGGGCAATGTTGGGGTGCAGGGGAATAGGGGTTAAAAACGTTATTATAGTGGCGGTGATATCGGGAGCGGCAGATTAGGGATTAATAAATTTATTTTGGTGGTGGCGATGTCGGGAGTGGCAGATTAGGGGTTAATAACTTTATGTAGGTGTCGGTGATGTCGGGGCAGCAGATTAGGGTGGTCAGACTTGGGGTTTATGTTAGGGTGTTAGATTTAAGCGTAACTTTTTTTCCCCATAGACATCAATGGGGTTGCGTTACAGAGATTTTTCATTCCAGCGCTTCAGGTGGTTTTTTCTAACACTGTCTCCCCCTTGATGACTATCGGGAAGGCGTGCATGAGCACGTCAAAGCAGCGCTTAAATTTTGTGCGGTATGGGGCTCATAGCCACCATATCACACGCACAAGATGGCTTTTCAAAAACTTGTAATGGCAGCGCTATGGAGGATGAAATAACGCAACTTTTGTTGCTTTTGTTTCGCACCCTCTATAGCGCAAAACTTGTAATCTAGGTGTGTGTGATGTAAACTAATGTTTATTTTGATTGCAAATTTTACAGTGTATATGTAATACACATTTTAAACTGCTAATTTTATTGAGCACTATACTATGGGGCCGATTAACCAAGCCCTGTATTGTGCCGAATGCACCTGTTTCCGCGCAAGCTTTAAGGCTTGCCGGAAACAGGAGTTAAGAAGCAGCAGTCTTAAGATCGCTTACTCGTCCGCCACCTCTGATGCAGCGGACAGCAATCCGCCCGATCACATACGATTGGGTTGATTGACACCCCCTGCTAGCGGCCGATTGACCGTGTATGTGCAGGGGGCGGCATTGCACAAGCATTTCTAGTGAAATGCGTGTGCAATGATAAATTCCGACAGTGTATTCTGTCAGCATTTATTGATGTGTGGCAGCTACATGTCCGCTACATGTCCATCCGCACATTGATAATTCGACCCCTATGTATGTGTCTTCTCTTGCATACAGAAATATGTTATGATTCAAGCCGTTACACAAATATATTACAACTACCAAATATATTTGATACTTAAGAAGCAGTGGTCTTAAGACTTCTCAGTCATCTCTGAAGTGGCTGGTTAAAACCATCTCAGACTAATCTAGCTGGGGTGATTGACAGCTCCTGCTCTCATTTGGTTGCATAAGAACAGGAGGCAGCATTGTATGAGCAGCTGAATGCAAGCAGAGCAGTCCTTTCAGCTTGGTGCAGTCACGGGTGGACCGGTTCCCTATTTGAGAGCATTGTTTGCCCAGAAAAAAATAAATAGAGCCCAGTCACTTAAATGTCCACTTACGTGCCTATTTTGGAGAAACTATTCATTTTTTATGAGAAAGCCTTAGTGTCTCTCCTAAGCACCCAATGCATTTTAGTAGATGGTAAGAGACATTAGGCCATCTACTTGATGGACATTATGTTGTATTTATATAAAAATGAGCACTTTTGTGCATTTTAAGTTTGACTTTAATGCCCATTAGAAAAAAAAATCTGTCATGCTCTATTAGCCCAATGTAAACAGAAGAATGGAATGCAAGCTCTTAAGAGTAAGCTGCCTTATATGACTACATTTTCGTTTACCACCTTGTGCTGTGTATATCAGGCTCCTAAAATGAATTATTTCTGGTGGATTTCCCATATTTAATCTGTGTCTCTCTGAGGACAGTGGAATATATGACTGTTAAACCTTTCCATTAACAGCACAAGCTCAGCTTTAAAGATGTCATCGCTTGAGTTATATGAGAGGCAGAGGGAGCAGAGCAGGTCACTACATGAATACAAGGACTTCTCTTTTACAAAATATAGCTGCTGCTTCACAAAACGCATAATAAGAACATCCTGTCAGCAAGTGTGTAAAATCTTCTGAGAAGGGCCTTTGTCACTCATTATGTCTGCCACAAGGGGTAATGGAAAAGAGAGAGAGGTAAATATCCATTAAAGGGGCAGTACATTTCTAAGGTGTTACAAAATTCTGCATGTAAAATGTAGCATAAGAACAGTCCCTTTAAAAAATATTTAAAAATGCAGAATTGGTAGCTAAAATTTAACTTACCTTTTAAGTGCAGGTGCAGCTATCATCTTGAGTGCAGCAGTTGCGTCACGGGCTTGCTGTGTAAACAACAGCATGCCTATTCATGTAATTCAACTAAGGGCTAGATTTATCAATGCTGAGGCGTACAGGGGCGCGTATACGCGCCCCTGTACGCCTCAACTCGCCTGTGGCGGGACGAAATTACCCGCAGGTAATTAACATTGCACACAAGCGCAATTTTGCGCTCGCATGCAATCCCGCCCCCTGCCCGCGCACAGCCAATCACGCACGGGCAGGAGCTGTCAATCTCCTTGGTCAGACTCGACCGAGGAGATTTCATTTCGCCACAATAGAGGTGGCGAAGATGTTAGGGAAGCAGTGGTCTGGTTACCGCTGCCTGATAAATCGCGGCAAGCAAGTTCTTGTGAGAACTTGCTGCCGCAGGGGCTTGATAAATCTAGCCCTAAATGTAGCACGCTCCCGCACTAGGTAAAGCTGTCAACTGCTTTACCTAGAGCATGAACACGCTACATTTAGTTAAATTTCATGACCGGGTGCGCTGTGATTAGCAGCAAGCCTGTGGTGTAGTGGTTAAAAAAACTGCTGCTTAAGAGGATGGCGTCACTTACAAGGTAAGTAAAATTTTAGTATCCAAAAGGAAGGGAAGCAGAACAGGAGCCAAAAGCTTGAATTCAGGTGGTTTATTTAGCAGGTGCTAAACAGGTATAGGGAAGACAATCAAATCAAATAGGGAGTGAGTAAATCAAGACTGCTATAACAATATTGCAAGTGTATGATATTGAAAGGCCTGTTAAATGTCTGCCTGATGGGATATCAGTATGATACTCATTTCCTTAAATGAAAACAAAAAGGACTAATGCCATTAAATCATGTCCAAATCCCCTATTAGTACAAGACAGGGTAGTAATTTCAGAAGAAGCTAAAAGCCTAAACATGATTAAAATTCAATATATCAAGAGAATATTCAGATAATATGGAACTCATGATGTATATAAATGTGGAAACTTTAAATTAGTCAGTCATTAAAGAGATGTACATCCATCCTCTTATTCATGCCATCTGGGTATCTGGTCTTTAGTTTTTCTATCCAAATGACTTCCTTTTTAAGTAGTTTTTTAAATCAGTCACCGCCTCTTGGATGTTTATTAATACAATCAATAGCTATAAATGAGAAATATTTGGCTCCCAATCCATGTGACCTAAAATGTTTAGCTACTGGGGTTCTTTCTCATCTAGGGTCAGGTCGTGATACCAACATATTGCTGGGAGCCAAATTGGCAGTTGATCAGATAGATTACGAATTGACAATTCGTAAACTATCTGATCAACTGCCTATTTTGCTCCCAGCAATATGTTGGTATCACAACCCGACTTCTCAAAGACAGAATTCGTGAACATCTGCTATCGCTGGATGAGAAAAAAACAAGAACCCCAGTAGCTAACATTTTAGGTCACATGGATTGGGAGCCAAATATATTCAAGCAATCTGATATCAAATGATGCTCATAATTTGTCAAACTGTTGCCTTTTGTAATTATTTTATTTAAAGGAACAGTCACCTTAGTGACCTTAGTCATCTTAAAGTCTTACCTTAGATTAAGCTGCAAATAGCCTCCTGCACCCCTTTCTATATCATGCAGCAGGAACAGTAAAACAGTTATTTTAAAATGAATATTGTTTCTGGCCAGTTTGAAATGGCTGCCAAACTCAGCCCACTGATGACATCACAATCTGGACTGCATCTAGGCACTCTGCTGAATAGCATTGACAGTCTATTGAATTCAACTAGTGAGCCTTTTTTATTAGATGCCATATACAGCCCAGATCATAATGTTGTCATTAGTGGGCTGAGCTTGGCAGCCATTTTAAAGTGTCCAGAAACAATATTCATTGTGCAGGAGGTTATTTGCAGCTTAATTTAAAGGGACAGTCAACACCAGAATTTGTGTTGTTTTAAAAGATAGATAATCCCTTAATTACCAATTCCACAGTTTTGCATAACCAACACAGTTATAATTATACACATTTTACCTCTGTAATTATCTTGTATCTAAGCCTCAGCAGACTGCCCCCTTATTTCAGTTCTTTTGACAAACTTGCATTTTAGCCAATCAGAGCTGTCTCCATGGTAAATTCATGTGCATGAGCTCAATGTTATCTATATGAAACACGTGAACTAATGCCCTCTAGTGGTGAAAAACTATCAAAATGCATTTAGATTAGAGGCGGCCTTCAAGGTCTAAGAAATTAGCATATGAACCTCTTAGGTTTAGCTTTCAACTAAGAATACCAAAAGAACAAAGCAAAATTGGTGATAAAAGTAAATTGGAAAGTTGTTTAAAATGACATACCCTATTTGAAACGTGAAAGTTTTTTTTTTTTGGACTTGACTGTCCCTTTAAGGTAAGACTTTAAAGGGCCACTAAACCCAAAAACTTTCTTTCATTATTCAGATAGAACATACAAATTTAAACAACATTACAATTTACTTCTATTATTTATTTTGCTTCATTTTTTAGATATCGTTAGTTGAAGAAAAAGCAATGCACATGGTGAGCCAATCACACGAGGCTTCTATGTGCAGCAACCAATCAGCAGCTGCTGAGCATATCTAGATATGCTTTTCAGCAAAGAATATCAAGAGAATAAAACAAATTAGATAATAGAAGTAAATTAGAAAGATGTTTAAAACTGCATTCTCTTTCTAAATCATGAAAGAAAAAATGTGGGTTTCATGTCCCTTTAAGATGACCAAGGTGTAGACTGTCCCTTTAAGCCATATGGCAAAAAGTAAGATAAGGTAAAATTGTTTTATTTTTTCAGTAAATAAAAACACATAACTCATATGCCCCTTTCAAAACCCTCAGAATTGCCATGCAAAAATATTGTATGGATCTAAGGTGATTTATTTTTCTTCATTTCTATGCCATTTCTATTCCTAAGAAAATCAGTGGTTTACATTATAAAAAAATGTTCCTTATTATAAACAATATAAAACCAACATGTAGTTAAACACAGCAAAAACAAAAGAAAGACTATAAGAAAGATTTTGTTTTGCAGAAAGTTAAACAAGATGGCAGCTAATTATTCAATTTTAACCCCTTAGCAACCACAATGTACCCTGTCGGCTCATAATAGTGCAGGTCTCTAAAAAAAAGCCCCATAGAAAGACCACTGGTGTACAGGTTACTTTGCTGGTCATTAAGGGGCTAACGTTGACTGTCTAGCCTGTTGTAAATACGATTTTTTTCACTTAAAATTATGGTAGGAAGTTAGCTCGGTTTGTAAGTATATTCTAATAGAGTGACATTTATAAAAGAAACTATTTATAAGCCTCTTTTTTTGAAGAGGCTTATAAATAGTTTCTTTTTTGTTGTACAACAATAGTATTTACAGGTCCTCTAAGGATGCACCCCTGTTGTAGTTTTTTTCCCCGGTGACGTTTCTTACTGTCACCCAATCAACTGCTTAGCCACACGGCTCGCTGTTTTCTTTGTGGGGGCTTCACGCTTGTGCAATGTTGTGGGCGATGCTTCTATTAGAAATGCCCTTTGCATGCGCTGTTTCCTCACCAAGGGACTCCCTAATACCTGACAGCAACACAAGTAAACAGTGAATCGGAACAAGATTTTGATTCACTGTTTACTTGTATTGCCATATTGCTAAGTCGAAACTGTGGAAGTGGGAGTATAATGTGGTGTGCCCACTGCCAATTACGGATTGAGCAAATTTGACCGCTCTATGTATCACTACACTACAGAAAAAGATTGGTAAGCGGGAGGAACACAGAGCGCCAGATTGCAAGTGGCACCTAGTAGTTAGCTTTTTGCATGCATCAGCTTGTGTGTGTATTTGTTTAAAGTAAAAAATGTCTGCAATGCTGACCATATAAACTAATTTTCCGAATAGAAGCCAATGGAGAGCGCAGAAGAAAAAAACTAACACCTATCGCATGGGTGCTAACACAACAGGAGTTTTTCGTATTTCCCATTCCAATGTTCTGCACTTACAGAACAATGTAATTTTTATTATAAATACATGTTTCTATTTATATCTGTATATACGTTTGCCTGAAGAAACAGTCAGCTCACTGAGAAACGCGTTTTTAACAGAGTTTCTGTATTCTCATACTGGCTACTGTAGAGCAGTTTTATCCCTTACAGGGGAATCTATGTTAAAGTGATGTTAAATCCTATTGTTGTGAAATGCTAGGATTTACCATTGGAGCAAATAAAGGAGACTTTCATTCATGAAGTATAAAATACTTCATTCTGAAAGATCCTTTATTTGTTTCCAATGTTCGCTGCACTGAGCTGCTAAGGCAGCCCACGGCAGAATGCTATTTGGCTAAGAGGTAACGTATCTATTAGCCAATAGCCATGCGGGAAATCCGGCTTTGCGCCGTATATTGCTTTCAGGATGAAGTATTTTATATTTCATGAATGAAAGTCCCCTTTATTTGTTCTAATGGTAAATCCTAGCATTTCACAAACTCTAGTATTTACCATCACGTTAAGCAACCACCCTCTGAGACCAGTCCTTGGCTCGGTTTCCAGTGTGATCTGATCCGGATCCAACACAGGAGCAGTTTACAAGAGTTACAGCCGAGGATTTAGAATACCCACCTGTGCGTGTCTCACACAAAAAATAAAAAACTCTAAAATTACAGAAAAAAATAAAGAAAATAAATATGCGGTACCTTGCATTCAATCTTCAGTGTGCAACGGACGATCGCATGAAGAGGAGCCTCCAAGCCGCTGATAGGACCACCGCCATTTTGAACCCCCACTGAGAACCGCCGCTCAGGATCTGTGCATCTGGGAAGCCAGCTCCGCACCTCCGCTCCGCGCCGCCTTCATTCCGGATGAAGATAGAAATTGATGGAGCCGCCTGAAAGAAGACCTTCTCCACTGGACTTCAAGAATGGTGAGTACCTATTTGGGGCTTAGTCAAGCTTTTTTTTTGTTTTTTGGGGAGGCTTTTTTTTTTTAGATTAGGGTTTTTTGGGCTAGATTGTTCTTTTAAGGACAGTAAAAGAGCTGAATGCCCATATAAATGCCCCTTTAGGGGCAATGGGTAGTTGAGGTTTTTTTAGCAATAGTTTTTTTTTTATTTTGGGTGGTTTGGTGGGTGGGGTGTTTTACTGTTAGGGGGTAATTGGTCATTTGTTTAGGTAAAAGAGCTGTTTAAGGGCTATTGGTAGTTTAGTATTAGATTAGGGGGTGTTTTTATTTTTGGTGGGATTTTTTATAGGGGTATTAGTTTAGATTTAATTTTTTTATTTTGGATAGCTTTGTTTATTTTTTTGGGTAATTTTACATTTTTTATTTTGTGCAATTTTAGCTTTGGGGTTTGCAGTTTTTTTTTTTAAAATAGACTGTCCTCTGAGCAGGCTTATCACCTAATAAATCCATAAAAGAGTTGGAAGCAAACGTTTGTGGAAATCATGTTAGACAATTACTTAAAGAAACCTTTGTTTCACACAGCCTTGTTTGCACAGTATCCTTCATTGCCTGATTTATATATGTCCCTAAATGTCCTCAACAGGAGAGAAATAAACAGAACTTAAAGGGATATTAAATGGTTTGTTTGGTAAAAACAAATATGTTAAATCAAAGTAAACATAAAAAGAAGCATATTGTGTAAATAAAAAGCAGCAAACAACGTCCTTGTTTTGTTGTAAAATGAGCACACAGAGTGTAGCTCTGCCCTCAGTGTGATAAGACAGCTGTTGGTAACTTAGGTTACATTCTGACTGATCTGGGCATAAGCAAATCGGACTCCCTGTTATCTAGTCTATTCACTTTATAAACCAGCTCATGTTAAACATACATTAGTGTCATTCGGGACCCGTGGAGCACTGCTGGTCTCAAGCAGAACTGCTGCTAATCCAATCAGCAGCGCTAGTTGCACAACATTGTGAAGTGAAATGTGCTGCTTGTGTTTTTTTTACTTAGTAAGTAATAAACTTGATAAAAAACACTAAAAATGAAAACTTGCTTTTTTAAATATGAACTGAGTACTGAAAATAAATATGTCCTTTTAAGATACAGAACCAGTCCACCAGCAGCAGCTAGCAGCTATGTAAGGAACTTTTTCGCCTTACAAGTAATAGAACATATTAAAAAAAATGCTAAGTTGTTTTTTTAACTATTAACTTAATACTGAAAACAAATATGTCCCTTTACGAGACACAACCAGTCCACCAGCAGCCGCTAGCAGCTATGTAAGGAGCTTTTTTACATAACAAGTATGAGAACTTAAGTTCTCATTTTTTTTTAATTTTTTTTTTTTTTTAAATTAACTTAGTACTGAAAACAAATATGTCCATTTCAGAGACACAACCAGTCCACCAGCAGCAGCTAGCAGCTAGGTAAGGAACTTTTTCACCTTACAAGTATGAGAACTTGACAAATGGAAAGTGGTAGAAAACCCCCACTAAAAGCGTATACAAACTAGCACTCCTCACCATAAATCTACTAAACGTATAAACCAATATGTCCCATGTGGGAGAACACAAAGAAAATGAGGGAGATGAGGTAGTAGTAAACCATGATTTGTGGTATGTTAAAATACCACTACATGAATCAGGTAAAGACGATCCCCAATAAGATGGAAACACTAAGTTAAACATTAATCTTTATTGGAATAATTAAAATCAAACGGGAAAAAGAATTAAGAGAAAGAGGAAATGGCAAATCAGAACACAATTGAATTGGTTGGGGTGGGTAGCAAAAAGTTAACTGTCAATAAAATCCCATTTTCGTTATTTTGTTTCATTCTTCGGAAAACAAATGCACATCCCTACTACTACTCAGAAAAAGATACCGGTTGGAGATGTTTAGGCTGGTACACTTTCTAATGAAGTCGCTACACCCAGAGTTCAGTTTACACGATGGGGCCGATTTATCAATGTCTGGCGGACATGATCCACTGTACCATATCATGTCCGGATCATGTCCGCCAGACATCGCTGAATGCCGACAGCATACGCTGTCGGAATTTAACATTGCTTGTGCAATTCCGCAACTGCAGATTCGCGACCAATCGGCTGCTAGCAGGGGGTGTCAATCAACCCGATTGTACACGATCGGGCGGATTGCTGTCCGCCACCTCAGAGGAGGCGTATGAATTAAGGAGTAGCGGTCTTAAGACCGTTGCTTCTTAACTCCTGTTTCCGGCGAGCCTGAAGGCTCTCTCAGAAACAGGGATATACGGCCCCATTCAGGCCGTGATAAATCGGCCCCAATCTCTCTATCTCTCATACACACAGGGCCGCCACTAGAAATGTTGGGGCCCCTGACTTAACCATTGATCAGGGCCCCCCCCCCACCTTTGACATGTGCAATTTTTGACCAAGTGTCAAAAACGTATATACACTTTATTCTTAAGTGTAGTCAAACTTGGAAATGTAAAGGTAGTAACACACAAACACAGAAACACACAGGCACACTCAAACACTGAAACACACACTCACACATAAGGATTCACATATAGACAGTCTAGAAGACACGCAAAGAAACACACAAACACACTCAGACACAGACACCAAAACAGACTCTCAGCACTTGTCAAGCTATTTGCTTTTAATAATTTTTATCTTGCTCTTGATAAAGACTTGTCAAAAGTTGAAACGCGTTGAGCTAATAAAACATCTTTTACCAAAGTTGGAAGATTGTTGATACCCTTCTTTGCTGTGACAAGCCGGATTCTCCTTTATGTGGAGTAAGTTACTACTTTGTTTTTTCCTTCATTTACTGGATATTTTTGGTCATTTGAGTCTTCATTTGTCTGCAGTCTCATTAGGCTCTTATCAGACCCTGAAGTTCCACATTCACTTTGGGAAAGTTATTACTTGGAGGCATACCACACCACAGCTGAACTCCTACAACTCATGGAGTGAGTATACTGCACTTATGTTTTCTGGTTTTTACATACACCTCAAGCGCTTTTTTCTCTTCATCATCTAGAGAAAAAATTATTCCACAGACCAGCGCCATCTACTTTTCTATTGCCACTTGTTTACATTGACCTGACAAGTAATGAGGTAGACTACAGTTTTGTCAAAAAAGGAGATTTACAAAACAAAATATGGAGTTCTGTCTATCTTTTTGTCAAAGAAGATGCCAACTAAATGATGACAACAGCATGCAGTGGCTGAAAGGAAGCGCCCTGAACTGCCTAAACAATAATTTAAAGGTTAAATGATGGATTGGTGATTTGCGGAAAGGTCTCATTAGTCTCAAAGTCTGTAGAAAGATGTGAACTCAAACACAAACTTGCACATACACCCAAGGAAACTCCGACAGAGACAGCCTCAGAAAACACACAAAGACATACACACACACACACACAGAGACACCCACATAAAACACACACACATAGAGAGACAACCACATAAAACACACAAAGCCATACATACACACACACCCTCACTGAGACATCCACAGAAAACACACAAAGACATACACACACTCTCACAGAGACACCCATAGAAAAAGCACAAAGACATACGCACACACCCTCACAGACATCCATAGAAAATGCACAAAGACATTTCAAACACTGAGCAATCTTAGTCTGAGATTTTTAAAAAATAATTGTTCTTGCCTCATGGGGCCCCCTGGCCCATTGGGCCCCTGACAGGAGTCACCCCTGTCACCTCCTGATGGTGGCCCTGCATACACAAACAAGTATACTCACATTCACACACACTCTCTCATACACATGCACTCATAGACACACTTTAAAAAAAAAAAAAAAAAAAATATTTATGGATAACACACGAAAGGCATATACATAGTGGGAGGCATAACCAAACACAAAAAGACATAGAAAAAAAAGAAAAAACCCAAGGCGTCACACAGGACCCAAAGCGGTATTAATACTTTAGAATACGTTACAGGTTATATGCCTTTATCAGAAGCTCTTCTGACTACATTGTTCATGATTAGTATATAAAAGTTTTAAAAATCACCAACATACAAAGTGGTAAAAAGAAAAAGGAGAGAAAAAAAAAAGAGGAAGGAGGGGAAGAAAAAAAAAAAAAACGTCTCTCTCTCACCACTCATCCATCCTCTCATCTAACCAAAATTTGGGAAAATGACCAGCATAGATATTTCATTGTATAAAAGGGGGTTTAAGCATAGGTTTAACCAACGTCCTCTGTGCTGATTCTTGTAGTGAATATGAAGAGTTCCCATTTTTTTCAAAGAAGAGAATTAGTTGGCCATCCGAAGGGTACAATAAATTGTATTGTTCTATTGTACATTGTATGATTAAGGCATTTTTAAGTTGTGAAATTTTGGGCGCTGAGCGTGATTTCCAAGCTCTAAGAATAAAATTACGACCAATTAATATAATAGTATTTATAAGTTTAAAGTTTTTGGGGACCCTTGGAAATTGGCAAGAAAAAAAATCTCAATTGGTTTAATATGATAATCTAAGTGTAAAACTATGTTCATCCAATATAGGATTTTTTGCCAAAACTGGAAGAGTTTTGGGCATTCCCAAAAGCAATGGAAAATATCTGCATGGGTTATCTTACATCTAGAGCAAAGAACATTTGATTTATACCATCTGGATAGGGTTTCGGGGGTAAAATAACTCCTCAGACTAATCTTAATCTGAGATTCTCTCCATGATGTTAGAACCCATCCTTGATAAATTATTTTAAAAATGTCCACTATGATCTGCTCTTTAATATTGGGAAACTTTTTGGACCATTTTGCCACCATATCATTAACTTGTATGGATGAAGATTTTTGAATTAGTAACAGATAAAAAGGGGAAATTGCATTTATCCCAGATTGGTATCCAATTATTATGCTGCTTAGTTCACCTAAGGACCAATCTGTACCATATTTTAGAGTTAATTCATAAGCAAAATGTCTTAATTGAAGATAGGCATAAAATTCTTGTGTTGGGAGATCAAAGTTATTAACTAAATTAGCAAAAGTAACTGGGTGACCATCAGGTCCTAATATTTGGTTAATCCATTTTAGCCCTTTTATAGCCAATTTTTTTAATACCCTATTAGATAATCCTGGAAATTAGGATTACCTCTAATAGGTAAAAATTGAGAAGTGTAAGGAGAAAGTCCTAGCTCAGTACAAAACCTCTGCCATGCCACTATAATATTTTTAAAAGTAATCAAAGAAAAAATAGTCAAATGAAGTGACATTAATGGGCAGTGTAATAAAGCTTTCAGGGAAAAAGGGGCGATGAGTTTGGATTCACAACAAAACATAGTAATTTGTTCTTTTTCAGTAATCCAATCAATAGCAGTTTTTACTAAGGTCGCTAAATTATAGGCCTGGAGATTGGGCAGTGCTAGTCCAGCTGCCATTTTAGAATTCATAAGTCGGTGAATGGCTATCAGAGGTTTTGCACCCTTCCATAGAAATCTAGTACAAACTTTATTATACCTGAAGATATCCGCCTTGTGAATAAAAATCTGCATATTTTGGAATATATATAATAACTTAGGAAAAAGTATTATACACCATATAAGCTAAGAGAAACTTAATATTAGAGAGGGCGCCAAAGCCCAGAGAAGGGCGAAATGCGTCGCTGTTTATATGACATTGTGATTCTACTGTCTATTTCATGAAAATCTCACTCTGTGTTTGAGAAATTAACATTATAACCCCGGTTATTAGGTTATTATTTTGACTTTCTATCATCATTAAACTCACTTTGGAGCTTGGAGGGTAGTATATGCCCAATAACATCACATGCCTGCGTGCAAAAGCACTAAGTGCAGACTAACAACTGCTGTTTTCAACACTTGCTGTCACAACGGATAATCAGCTGTTCACATTACGTGCAAGAACAGGACGCTGTTAGTCACGTGGTACGAGTCGGAGAATTAACTCCATGTGAAAGCTGCAAACAACTTAACGCTAAAGACCGACCAACATATAAGCCACGGAGAAGGGTAAAGTATTTGCCCAGCAGTGGGAGACAACTATAACCAAGAGGTATTACAGTTCACGCTAGCTACGGCTAGATTTTAAGGCAAAGTTTTTCAGTTTTTGGATCCGCCATCGTCTACCTAAGTAAAACTAGGAATTTGTTTATATCACAACCTCATTTGAAGTAATTTTTTCTTTTTGTGATATATTTTTTCAATATTGGCATATGTAGCACACTTAAAGGTGGTATATCATGTCATACTTTTTAAACATACGGACACAGTCTGATTAATATACATATATTGGACAAGTTTAAAAGAAAAGAATAATTTTTTTTTGCCCTGCTTCTAGGCAATATCATATGTCTTATGTTTGTATCAATTTGTTTTTAGATCTTTAATCCATTTCTTTATATGCTCATAGGGAGACGTCCCTTTATAGTATCTTATTGTTGCATTTTAATAAATATTTTTTTACATTTTTATTTGATAGTGCTGATAATTTTTAGCCTTTGGCACCCTCTCTAATATTAAGTTTCTCTTAACTTATATGGTGTATAACATTTTTTTCAGACACTTTTAGGGATAGTGTTTTATAGAGAGGTGTCTAATATCTCATTCCTAGCACATACCTCCTTTTCTATATCTTAGGAAAAAGTATTGTTTTGATCAGTGTTGCACGGGCTGATAGCGAAATACGGAGAGAAGCCCACTCTTCTAACTTTTTTTTTACAATTTTTCAAGCAATGTACATAATTTAAATTGTACCATTCATCTGAATTATTAGTCAATCTGAGTCCCAAGTAAGTAATTTGGGTTGATTCAATAAATGGATGATTAATTCTAGTTTCTGGTTTCTTATGTATCTATAGAAGTTCTGATTTCAGAAGAGTAATCTTATAGCCTGAAATTAATCCGAACATAGAGATAATATTCTGTAGTAGTGGTAGGCTATTCTTAATATTACTCAAAAATAACAGAAGGTTGTCCGCATAAAGTAGAAGAACTAATTTTTGACCACCCAACAGGATACCTTCGAGCTCCTGTCGAAGTAGTATTGCTAAGGGTTCTAAAGAGATGTTGAAAAGTAATGGGGAAAAGGAACACCCCTGTCTAGTACCTCTTTGGAGAACAAACCGTTGGGAGATCGTATTATTAATAATAACCGCAGATGAAGGAAAACTATAAAATAATCGAATGAAGTTATTGAAATAACCTATCAAGCCAAATTGTTCCAAAGAAAAAAACAAATGAGCCCAACAAATCCGGTCAAAAGATTTTTCCGCATCAACCATTAAAATAGCCATATCAGGTGAATCTCTGAGTCTGGCGGTCTTGTATTTATTCCAGAAAAAATCAAGAAGCACTACAACTTTCCTCATGTTTCTTACAGGATTTCTCCCGGACAAAAAACCTGATTGGTTCTCATGAATTAAGTCCCCAATATGAAGCTTAAATCGATTAGCTAAGATAGAGGTTAGAAGTTTGTAGTCGGAATTAAGCACCGAGATAGGCCTATATGACATTGGAAGCTCTGGGTCTTTATTTTTCTTTAAAATTAAGGAAATATTAGCAGCAGCAAAATATGGGGAACATTTAGTATATTCTGAGAAATAGAAATTGAATAACTTATTCAGAATGGAAGACATTTGTGTTTGTAATATTCTATAAAATTCCGTAGGGAGGGCATCTGGACCGGCAGCTTTATTTAGTTTGGCATTTTTGATAGCTTCTAGGATATCATCTTCCGAAATAGGAGAATTAATTCCCAACATAATCTCTGTAGAGAGTCTGATCACTTTAATCTTTTCCAAAAATTCTTTTTTTCTTAGTAATATCAGGGTTTTCACATTTATACAAGTCATTAAACTAGTCAAAGAAAACTTTTTCAATATCTGGTTGGTTGGTAATTCTTGCAAGAAATTTGGCTGATACCAGTATGCCCCCCATATAAAGCTTTAAGTTTAATTTCCTCTTGAGCATTTTTCTGTTTAAGATGTATATCTTGTGCTGCTTTTGCATATACATATGTAGCCCAGTGTGGTTTAATGGGGTTATCTATATAGGATCTATAAGAATTTTTAACTTGATTGGCTAGTTGGATTTCAATTCATCTGAATTTTTTTCTCTGTTGGGACATATAAGATTTAATTTCGCCTTGCAAAACAGATTTGGCTGTCTCCCAGAACACTTCTATTTTCTCAATATAATCATGGTTATAATTGTAAAATTCCTCCCATCTATTTCTTAACCAATTATGAAAACTAATACTATTAATTAAATGTTTGGGGAAATAAATATTGTTGTTAGATTACAATTTAATGATATGACAGCATGGTCCGAAATTTTGAACTCGCCAGATATCGATGAGACCTAATTGAAAACAAAATTTTTGCCGTATTCGTGATTTCCTGTCTCTAGTGATTGGAACTTTTTTATTTGATCTGTCTAGAATCGTTTCTGCTATTAATTAAAATCTCCAGATACTATTAAGATATATATATATATATATAGATATAGACACACTCTCTTATGTGCATGCACTCAAACACACACACACTCTTATACACATGTACTCTCACTCACACACAAACTCTCTTATACTCATGCACACACAATACACTCACGCTAATAGGTAAACATATTGTAGTATAGTAAATTATATATATATATATGACATTGGCGAAATTCTGCTGCCCCCCCCCCCCCCCCAAAAGGTTTTTGGCCTTTTTTCAACTTTATATTTTTCTGGCCAGGATGTAAAACTACATTTTATTTATTTTTTATAATAATTTAAAAGTAAATGTTTTCCAGGGCTAGCAAAACACTTTTATACACTCAGGTGTGCTGAATTGCAAAAAAATAAAGTGTTTCAAGTTTTTATGACCATTATTGTCTTAAAAACATGAAACACCTTTATTATAATATGTTTCAGGGCTTGTAAATCCCCTGTACTATAGCTCACTGAGGTAATTTGCAGCTAACTAGGTTTTATGCAAACATCCTTCCCTCCCGGTATAGTATTTACCCAGTTCCCTGGCACGTTTATTTCCTTCCCTCAGACAGGTTTCCCTGGGCGGATAACGTTTCTACTCGCTAGTTTAGTATCTAATGGATGTAACTGCTCAGGGTGGGGTATTTATGTGCCTGCCCAGCTCTGATTGATCATTGATGTTATTGCCCTGACCGGGTGCCCACACTGTTACCTGGCGGTCCAGGCGCCGCTTCCTCTGTCTCTCTGGCCTGAGGCCGTAACAACCCCAGCACAGCACCACCAGGCGAGGGGAGGATTGAAGTGCTTAACACAGCGACATTCGTTATGGAAGGTTATGAATGGTATCTACATTCTTGTGACAG
Organism: Bombina bombina; assembly: GCF_027579735.1. Classification (NCBI taxonomy): domain Eukaryota; kingdom Metazoa; phylum Chordata; class Amphibia; order Anura; family Bombinatoridae; genus Bombina; species Bombina bombina. Next base: position 444,887,759 of record NC_069502.1, read on the forward strand.
CAACACTATGTAGTATAGACAGAAAGGGGGTTGTGTATATCAGACTGTTTACTGAAAACAGAATTGCCAACCTCAATAGTTGCAAAATCTCACAAATATGCAACAGGTATTGGACAAAGAAGAGGAGTCTAAGAGGTGGCGTCTACGGCTATCTGTCTTAACAAATTATCACCAAAAAGTTATAAAAAGATAAAGAATAATGAGATAGATGGAAACCTATTGCAATTTAGATGTTTACAAATAAAAAAAAATCTTTTTTATAAAATATATATATATATGACATATTTTATAAAAAAAGAATTGATATATTTTATAAAAAAAGATTTTTTAAAAAGGATTTAAAAAAAAAGGATTTTTTAGAATTGTTCGCAAAGAGATTTTTTTTTATTTTTTATTTTTAATTTTGTATCTGGTTCAGATACTTCGCAACTCATTGTCGCTGCCACTACTAATTGTCCTTTAAATGCGGCCAAATACTACAGCATTATAAGTTTGATGAGACTGTGAACAATCCACTTAGTATATCGGATTTCCCTTGAAGATTTAAAATGAAGAAATTTCCATTGCTCATTTATGACCTTAATCAATTTTAAACGTGCGCACTATAGGAAAAATATCAGCAATGACACTAATGGGTTAACAGGAAACCCTTTATATACCAATGAGAAGCTGGATCTGGGATACTTGACAAAGGTTTTCAGTCACAGAGCCGAAACGCGTAGAAGAGAACCAGCTCCAGCTCATAACTCTAAACTAACTGGCCAGTTAGCATTAGCATTAGCACTCCCAAGACCACCACATCATGAGCAACGAACGCTATAGTAGCAGAACACTCACACTAGGCGGTAGGAGACTTACTTAAAGGGACAGTCAACACCAGAATTTTTGTTGTTTAAAAAGAAAGATAATCCCTTTATTACCCCAGTTTTGCATATCCAACACAGTTATAATAATACACGTTTTACCTCTGTAATTATCTTTTATCTAAGCCTCTGCTGACTGCCCCCTTATTTCAGTTCTTTTGACAGACATGCAGTTTAGCCAATCAGTGCTCACTCCTAGGTCACTTTACGTGCATGAGCTCAATGTTATCTATATGAAACATGTGAACTAATGCCCTCTAGTGGTCAAAATGTATTCAGATTAGAGGCAGTCTTCAAGGTCTAAGAAATTTGCATATGAACCTCCTAGGTTTAGCTTTCAACTAAGAATACCAAGAGAACAAAGCTAAATTGGTGATAAAAGTAAATTGGGAAGTTGTTTAAAATTGCATGCCCTTTTTAAATCATGAAGTTTTTTTTGGGACTTGACTGTCCCTTTAACACTGATTTCCTTCAAGAGGTGAAATTTGAATTCACAATAGACAAGGAGACAAGCATAAGGATTGGTTGATGAGAAAACCCACCACATCCAGTAAGAGTCTAAGGACGCCACTAATATCAGAGCGAGCCCGGTCAAGCAGTGTAAGAAAATATAAACCACCTTATTACAGTTTATACACAATCTACGGATATACCGCTACACTATACAAGGGGAAAGAGCACTTTGATCTAAAGGAACATTTGAAAGTTCTGTTTTTCCTGAATCAAAGCCCCGGTTTAAGTTACCAAGGTGAGAGAATTCCAACTCAGAAATAGTCAATAAGTTGCACAGTTCGAAGGGATATCCATATAAAAGACATTTTATATTTATCATTCAGTCGCATTATTATACAGTTCTGATAGTGTTGCCAATAAAGTGCACAGTGTTACAATTTGATCAGTAAGCACAAATCAAGGCGCACATTGTGACTTTACAAACATTATCTGCAACCTAACAATACGATGAATATATACAATGTGAGATTTTAATTGAGACTTCCAACATTATATATTTTTTCATTTCGTAAGAATTTTTCAGCAATAACTATTTTTGTTGATATTCTCCGTTTTTTGTTCATATTACATTTTTCTGCTACAGCTTTTTCTAGAGCCTTTTTGTGTCAAATGATACTTTTTAAATCTAAATATTGTATTTTGAACGGGAATATATATATTATTCACATGACTGCTATACACCAGTGTATGATTTTTGAGTTTATTTCCTGTATTTTTATTTTTATTTCTTATATATATATATATATATTTTCTTCATATGATGTATTTATATGTGAATTTCCAATCAGATATCTGATAACTACCAGTGATCAGCGTCCATTGCTGTGTTTAATAACTGAAATTTTAGTTTTTCTACCATATAGAACACAACTAGTTTTATTTGTAAACATCTAAATTGCAATAGGTTTCCATCTATCTCATTATTCTTTATCTTTTTATAACTTTTTGGTGTTAATTTTGGTCACTCATTATTTATAACAGATAGCCGTAGGCGACACTATGTAGTATGTATACACTCTTGAGCTATTGAAGGAACCGGTCTCACAGATCTGTACTGTAGTCAAACTTGAAGCACGTAACATTTATTCTAGTATAAGCCGTAGAACAGGACACAGCAAAACACTGTACGTTTAACAGCACTGTGTTTTGCTGTGTCCTGTTCTAAGGCTTATACTAAAATAAATGTTACTTGCTTCAAGTTTGATTACAGTACAGATCCGTGAGACCGGCTCCTTCAATAGCTCAAGAGTGTATACATACTACATAGTGTCACTGTCACAAGAATGTAGATACCTTCCATAACGAAAGTCGCTGTGTTAAGCACTTCAATCCTTTACTGTCCGTTGCTGTTTTTTTCCTTCTCTGCAGACACTATTAAAAAGCATTGGTGTCAGTGGAGGGTGCTTTTTACCGGTCCTGTGAAGATGTGTCCAGGATCCCACCGTCCCACTCTGAATTGCTTATCTTCAATGTACTCCTCATGTTAGCTCTAGCTCCACCTGCAGATCGCTTTACTTTTAGGGCAGAAAATTAAACCGCGCCTGGGATAATCAGGCAATGGCCCATATTTATCAAGCTCCGTATGGAGCTTGAAGGGCCGTGTTTCTGGCGAGTCTTCAGACTCACCAGAAACACAAGTTATGAAGCAGCGGTCTAAAGAGCGCTGCTCCATAACCCTGTCCGCCTGCTCTGAGCAGGCGGTCAGGAATCGCCGGAAATCAACCCGATCAAATACGATCAGGTTGATTGACACCTCCCTGCTGGCGGCCGATTGGCCGCGAGTCTGCAGGGGGCGGCGTTGCACCAGCAGCTCTTGTGAGCTGCTGGTGCAATGTTAAATGCGGAGAGCGTATTGCTCTCTGCATTTAGCGAGGTCTTGCGGACCAGATCAGCAGTGTCGGATCAGGTCCGCAAGACCTTTGATAAATTGGGGCCAATGTCTTAAGTGAATTGTGCTCTTGCCGCCCTACCAAATCTGCCGCCCCTCCCAAATCTGCTGTCCTAGGCACGGGCCTTGTTGGCCTAGGCCATAATATGCCCCGATACATGGGTTGTTGTTTTTTAGATTTTTATGGGCAAGCGAAAAGAAGATGTATAGGTGCACATGATCACATTTCTAATTTATACAGAAAGCCATTAAACTGGATACAATAAAAACATCCAGGATATAGGGTGGACAAAGCAAACCACACGGGTTGAGAGGGGTAACTAAGAGAACAATGTATTATACAAAGGATATATTTAAATATATTTTAAATTATACTGATTTATGTGCTGCAATATATCAATTTGTTTATCTATACTTATGTATAACACTATTAGACATCCTGACTGTGTCTAAATAAAAAAAAGTTAAAAATCATACACAACATTATATTTTCACATGCTATTCCCTACAGAATAAATTATAGATTGTGTGAAAAGAATACATTGAACTTGGACCCAGGAGGAGAATTGTGAGTCATGAACTCTTGATTATTTTGCAACTGAACGCTCCACTAGTTATCAGGCAATGAAAGTGTTTATTGCGCTCATTCTATTGTCACAGCCTTGAGATTCAAAGCAAAAAAAATCAGTGTACACTATTTCTTCATTAGCTGCTGCACACCTATTACACTAATAAATTAGTCATTTTGTGATTCAAGTCAGCTATTTGTTTAGGAAATAGTCGTCATGTTAATTATCAGAACATAATTAAAAGACCATAAAGTGACTCACTTCATTAAATAAGCACTTTGGGTTTGGTAAATATATGTAAAAGTAGCACCTCCTCCCTGGAATAAAATATGAGGAAAATGACACTAATGAACAGGTTAACCCTTTCAATTCCATGGGTCAGCAGCACACTTGGCTATTAAATAAAATTGCAGCACCGTTAATATGTCTAATGGGCCTGGGGATTTATGATGCAGTGATTCCTGAGCAGGAATTAGTGATCTGTTGATCCTAAGAGACCCCTAATCATGAAGAAGACGGCTGCAATTACAGAATCTCATATAAAAAATGCACCCGCTTTATCGAATTTTCTCTTTTAAATGCTTGACTGGTAACTCTTGTTAAAGGGACAGTAAACACTTGCAATTACAAGAGTTTTTTTTTGCAGTCTTGCAATAAATTAACACAACAAATGAGTGTGACATGTTTGTAATAAATAAATACTTACGGCTAGATTACCAGTTTTTTGTTTTGAACTGTGCGGTGCTAATGAGCAGTTTTTTCTCACCACTCACTTACCTGCAGCGCTGGTATTACAGGTTTTTACAAACCCGGTGTTAAAAGACAAGAAGTGAGCGTTGAGCACAATTTTGCTCATTAATGCACTCCAATACCAGTGCTGCTTAAGTCAGCGGTGAGCTGGTCGTACATGCTCGTGAACGGTTTCCCCATAGGGATCAACAGGGAGAGCCGGCTGAGAAAAAGTCTAACACCTGCAAAAAAGCAGCGTAAAACTCAGTAATGCAGCCCCATTGATTCCTATGGGGAAACGCATTTTATGTTTACACTTAACACCCTAACATGAACCCCAAGTCTAAACACCCCTAATCTTACACTTATTAACCCCTAATCTGCAGCCCCAACATCGCCCACACCTACATTATTCTTATTAAACCCTAATCTGCCGCTCCAGACCCCGCCGCCACCTACATTATACCTATGAACCCCTAATCTGCTGCCCCCAACATCGCTGACACCTACATTATATTTATTAACCCCTAATCTGCCGCCCCCAATGTTGCCACAACCTACCGACAATAATTAACCCCTAATCTGCCACCCCCAACGTCGCAGCCACTATACTAAATTTATTAACCCTAACACCCCCTAACTTAAATATAATTAAAATAAATCTAACTAAAAATTCATAAATTAACTAAATTATTCCTATTTAAAACTAACGGCTAGATTTAGAGTTTTGTCGGTAAAGACCCGCGTAGCTAACGCTGCTTTTTTTCCCAACGCACCCTTCCAACAACGCTGGTATTTAGAGTTCTCTGAGGGGCTGCGTTAGGCTCAAAAAAGGGTGCGTTGAGCCTAATGTAGCTCCACTTCAACCCTCAATACCAGCGTACGGTAGCGGTAAGCTGGAAAAACGTGCTCGTGCTCGATATCCCCATAGGAAACAATGGGGCATTTTGGGCTGAAAAAAAACACCTGCAAAAAAGCAGTGTTCCGCTCTTAACGCAGCCCCATTGTTTCCTATGGGGAAACACTCTCTAAGTCTGCACCTAACACCCTAACATGTACCCCGAGTCTAAATACCCCTAACCTTACACTTATTAACCCCTAATCTGCCGCCCCCGCTATCGCTGACACCTGCATTATATTATTAACCCCTAATCTGCCGCTCCGGACACCGCCGCAACCTACATTATTCCTATGAACCCCTAATCTGCTGCCCCTAACACTGCCGACCCCTATATTATATTTATTAACCCCTAATCTGCCCCCAACGTCGACGCTACCTTACCTACACTTATTAACCCCTAATCTGCCGACCGGACCTTGCCGCCACTATAATAAATGTATTAACCCCTAAACCGCTGCACTCCCGCCTCGCAAACACTAGAATAAATTCTATTAACCCCTAATCTGCCCTCCCTAACATCGCCGCCACCTACCTACAATTATTAACCCCTAATCTCCCGCCCGCAACGTCGCCGCTACTATAATAAATTTATTAACCCCTAAACCTAAGTCTAACCCTAACACCCCCCTAACATAAATATAATTTAAATGAAACAAAATAATTTTCCTAAAAATAACTAAATTAATCCTATTTAAAACTAAATACTTACCTATAAAATAAACCCTAATATAGCTACAATATAACTATTACTAGCTATTTTAGGATTTATATTTATTTTACAGGCAACTTTGTATTTATTTTAACTAGGTACAATAGCTATTATATAGTTAATAACTATTTAATAGCTACCCAGTTAAAATAAGTACAAAATTACCTGTAAAATAAATCCTAACCTTAGTTACAAATACACCTAACACTACACTATCAATAAATTAATTAAATAAATTACCTACAATTACCTAAAATAAAATACAATAAAATAAACTATTCTATAATACAAAAAAAACAAACACTAAATTACAAAAAATAAAAAAGAATTACAAGAAGTTTAAACTAATTACACCTAATCTAAGCCTCCTAATAAAATAAAAAAGTGCCCCAAAATAAAAAAATCCCTACCCTATTCTAAACTACCAAAGTAATCAGCTCTTTTACCAGTTCTTAAAAGGGCTTTTTGCGGGGCATTGCCCCAAAGTAATCAGCTCTTTTACCTGAAAATAAAAATACAATACCCTCCCCAACATTACAACCCACCAGCCACATACCCCTACTCTAACCTACCCAAAACCCCCATAAAAAAAAACTATCGCTAACCCCCTGAAGATCTCCCTACCTTGAGTCGTCTTCACCCAGCCAAGCCGAATTCTTCATCCAAATTGCGCAGAGGAGGTCCTTGATCCGGTAGAAGTCTTTATCCAAGCGGCAAAGAAGAGGTCCTCCATCCGGTAGAAGTGTTCATCCAGGCAGCGTCTTCAATCTTCATCCATCCGGAGCGGAGCCATCTTCAATGGAGCCAATGCGGAGCCATCCTCTTCAACCGACGACTTCCCGACAAATGAAGATTCCTTTAAGGGACGTCATCCAAGATGGCGTCACTTCAATTCTGATTGGCTGTGTTAGTGTTCCGATCAGCCAATAGAATGCGAGTTCAATACGATTGGCTGATTGGATCAGTCAATCGGATTGAACTTCAATCTGATTGGCTGATTGCATCAGCCAATCAGATTTTTTCTACCTTAATTACGATTGGCTGATAGAATTCTATCAGCCAATTGGAATTGAAGGGACGCCATCTTGGATGACGTCCCTTAAAGGAACCTTCTTTCGTCGGGAAGTCGTCGGTTAAAGAGGATGGCTCAGGGCCGGCTCTGTTGAAGATGGCTCCGCTCCGGATGAATGAAGATTGAAGACGCCGCCTGGATGAACATTTCTACAGGATGGAGGACCTCTTCTTTGCCGCTTGGATGAAGACTTCTACCGGATCAAGGACCTCCTCTGCACACCTTGGATGAAGAATTGGGCTCAGCTGTGTGAAGACGACTCAAGGTAGGGAGATCTTTAGGGGGTTAGCGATATGTTTTTTTGGTTTTAAAATAATGTTTATTGAGCATCATAAAAATAAAAGGATACAATATTTTCCATATGGTTACAAAAAGGTGTGAATAAATGCAAAGTTATTAACAAACATTTTTAGTACGGATTAACTTTTGTGTGGCATAATATGGAGAGTTGTAAGTCTCTGGGCAGGTCATAGGGAGATCCATATCGCAGTCCCATGTTTCAATTTCCCTTTATGTCCCTTTGAAGAAGTGACCATCTAAACCCATATATAACATATAGAGTGCCATAATCAACCAACATACTTTGCTGTCATAAACATGTTGCAGGATAAACTGTAGTATTTTATCTTTGTTAAACATAAAGACATGTGCAAGACTATCTGCCTTGCATTTCTAATCAAAGATCCAGTACACAATCTAAAATATAACTTAGAACAATGATCTAAAAATCTGACGTCCAAGAATCCGGGGCGGGCCCCGGCCAGTGACCCCCCCCCCATTGCAACTTAGACTGTAAAAGTCTCTTAACCTGTGTTGTTGATATGTTGTCGTCCCGACCACATTACCATTATTGTCTTGTGTATGTCCAATTTACCGCTAAGTAAGTAGTGATATCTTTCTAGCTGTAGGGTTGTATTTACTCTCACCTTCCACTCTGTAAGTGTAGGGACATGGGTGAACTTCCAGTTGAGACGGATTAAGATTTTGGCACAAGAAAGGAGAAGCATTAGTAGAGATTTTTGTGCCTGTGTCAGAAATTTGAATGGAAAGTGAAATAATAATATGTCTGGGGCTTTGGGGATCGTCAGACCTGTGATAGAGCCTATTTCTTCCCATACCTCTTCCCAGAAAGGATTTAGTAGAGGACAGTCCCACCACACATGTACCAAGTTAACTTCCATTCCACATCCCCTCCAGCATTTCCCTGTGGTGTTAGGGTATATCTTTTTTAGTCTGCATGGAGTGAGGTACCATCTACTCAGCAGTTTGTAGTGGGCTTCTTGTGTGCGTGCCGAGACAGACACCTTCTTCCCAAGGAGAAACATTTGGCTCCATTCCTCAGGTGTAAATGTGTAACCCAGCTCTTTGTGCCATTGGGAGGTATATTGTGGGAGGGCCTCATCGGATGGTGTCAGGATAATTTTATATATAATCGAGATCACGTGATTAATCGTCGGGGGTGACATGCATAGTTGCTCAAATTTCGTCAGATTTCTACCGAAAAGGTGTTTGGATTTATGGGAACTAATATAATGTTGTACTTGGGAGTACGTAAACCAGGAATTTGCTAAAGCAGTGTGGTCAACGAGTAGTTCCTGAGGAGTTTTAAGTCTCCCTTGAGTTAAAAGGGTGCTTATACAATTCAGAGGGAGTGTTGGAGTGCCAGTTGTCTCCGTCATGTGTAAAGGTAAGTTATGGTTGTCATAAATAGGTGTAAGGGGCGCATAACTAGTGGAAATACGTGAGTCAGTGGAGGTAATTTTATCCCATTCGTTGAGTAGTTCCTCAAGCAGTGGTAATTTAGCTATGTCTTTTGGTCTGTGTTTTTTGTCAGTCCAGAACAAGGTGGCAAGGTTAGTCTTATGGAAGGAATAATCACCTACCTGTTTCCAGGCTTTGTCCGCTGTAGTCCAACACCACTCAACTACTCTTTGGAGTAGGACTGCTCTTCTATATGATTGGATGTGGGGTATTCCCAGTCCCCCCTGTTCCTTCGGGAGATATAGGGTTTGCCTATTAACCCTTGACCTAATGCCTTTCCATATATATTCCTCAATTAAGGCTTGCAAAGAAGGGATAAAGGAGTGAGGGAGGGCTATAGGGGCAGTTTTAAGCAGTTATAATAATACCCTCGGCAGGACGTTCATCTTAATGACACTGACTCTGCCGAGCCAGAAAATGGATTTATTTTTCCATTTGGAGAAATCTCTGGCTATCTCCTTTTTCAATTGTACATAGTTAGTTTCAAAGACCTCTGTGAGAGATCCCGATAAGTGGATTCCCAGGTATTTCAAAGAGCTGCTTTTTTGTAGAAAGGGGGAATGGTCTTTAAGCCAGGACAGCGTTTCTGGTGTTAGAGAGATGCCCAAAAGTTCTGATTTTGTGAGGTTGAGCAGGAAGTTTGATACCTCCCCATATCTCAGAAATTCGTTCAAAATAGCAGGAATGGATGTCTCTATGTCCGTTATGGTTAACATTAGGTCGTCGCCATACATGGCTAGTTTGTTTTCAATGGGTCCTGTCAGTATGCCTTTTATGTCGGGGTTGTGTCTGATGTTGCTAGCTAATGCTTCTATGGCAATGGCAAATAGTGCAGGCGATAGCGGGCATCCCTGCGTAATTCCATTTTTTATATGGAAGGGGTCCGAGAGGATTCCATTGACCTTAATTTGAGCATTAGGTTGTGAATATAGTGCAAAAATTGTCCTTAGCAATTTGTCCCCAAATCCCATGGCAGCCATAGTTCCCCGCAGGAAAGCCCAGTCCACCCTATCAAAAGCTTTCTCTGCGTCCGTAGACAGCAGAGCAAGGGGGATCGACTGTGATTTAGAGAAAGCCATAATGTGAAAGATTTTTAAGGTATTATCCCTGGCTTCTCTGCCAGGGATGAATCCCACCTGGTCTGTGGATATCAATTTTGGGAGATATTTATTAATGCGTGTTGCCAAAACCTTTGCTAGAATTTTAATATTGCTGTTAAGGAGGGAAATAGGTCTATATTTTTCTGGCTTATCTGGGGCCTTCCTGGGTTTTGGCAGGACTGTAATATATGCTGACAACATAGAACCAGGTAAGAGGCCAGTATTAGATAAATCATTAAACAGGTTTTGTAGGTGGGGTAAGAGCAATGGGAGAAATGTCTTGTAATATTTATTACTCAGTCCATCGGGACCAGGACTTTTCCCATTCGGGAGGGCAGTAATTGTCTCTGTTATTTCTTTTGGAGTCAGTGGGGCTTCTAGGGAGTCTGATTCCTCCACTGTCAAAGTCGGTAGAGTCGTGTGGTTCAAATAGTCTTGTAATTTTTGTGTATGATTTACTGTACCTCCCCCCTTAAGGTTGTATAGTTTGTCGTAGTAGTTATGGAATATTTGTGCAATATTGTGACTGTCCTGTTTTGTCCGTCCCTGTTCGTCTTTCATGGAGTATATGTATGTTTTTAGTCTCTGGCGTCTAAGGGCTCTCGCTAGTAAGCTGCCTGCTTTGTTTCCCCCTTCATAGTATTTTTGCTTGAGTTTTAAAGCAGAACGCTGGTTTTCTTCTTGTATAACCGCCCTAAATTCAAGTCTGGCTTGGGAAAGTTCATTTTCTAATGTGATGTTTGTGGCTTCCCTTTTATGCTTTTTCTCTAACACATGGATGGCTTTAAGCATGGAGCTATATTTTTCTCTGCGTTGTTTATTTAATTTAGATTTATGTTTAATTAGAATACCCACGGAGGACACATTTATGTGCCTCCCAAATTGAGGTGAGGGGGAGGTTGTCTTGTGTGTTGAGAGTGAAGTATTCAGACATGGACTTTTCTATATCAGCTCTTACTTGGATGCATGTCTTCCAATTTCCATAAGAAGGGTGAGTGTGGTGAGTTTGGCCAAGCTATGTTACATGAAACCGGCGCATGGTCCGACCATGTTATGGACATGATGTCGCTACGTGTAATATGTGAAATGCCCATGGAGTCCGAAAAAAGGTAGTCTATTCGGGAGTACTTTTTGTGAGGGCTGGAGTAAAAAGTAAAATCTCTGTCTGTTGGGTGTAGTGTTCTTCATATGTTGTGTACAAAGAGATGCTTAAGAGAAGAGTTAATATGTTTTAATGTGCGATGGGAGACGCTCGATACTCCATTAGAAGTATCTGACTTTGGGATTAAAGGAACATTGAGGTCCCCTCCCAAAAAGAGAATGCCCCTCGACACTTCCTGGATTTTTTGGATGACCCCTTTTAAGAAGGTGTCTTGCTTTGTGTTGGGAGAGTAAATGTTAACTAGAGTGATTAGATTCCCATGGAGTTGTCCTACGAGAATTACATATCTGCCCTCTCTGTCTTTTTCCTGTTGTATCAAATGGAATGGCAATTTGCGGTGAATAAGGATCCCCACTCCGTTCTATTTGTGTGGGCCTGAGGAAAGATACATGTTGGGGTATATATGATTATGCCATTTAGGTTCTTTGGCTCTAATAAAATGGGTCTCTTGAAGAAACACAATATCCCCCCATATTTTGTAGGTCCCTCGTCACGATTGAACGTTTACCTGGGTTATTAAGGCCTTTAACATTCACCGTTAACAGTTTGATCTGGTGAGTCTTATGTGCGGTATATAACTTTGCAAGTGAGTAAATCTAGTAGGCTGTGCCCTGCTCGGCCCTTAGAACAGTATAGATAAGAATTTGAGCTAAACCGCTAGTGCTAAAAAAAAAAAAAAAAGGAAAAAACATATAAAATTTCAAAACTAAATGAACTCCTGTGTAGAGTCCATGATCATATCACAGACTGCTACTTGTTTCTTGATGCACCATGGGGAACCCATGTTAGCGGACTTAACCATATGTAGGCAGACAGTTAGAGGCCATAAGTGCCTCGGAGACTATGCACAAATCGTGCATCCACGAGGAAAGAATACGTTCACCAGTGTGCTCCATGAAGGTGCATGTATAACAGTGTCAACATCTTTATAACATTACTTAGTAACAATTTATTATCTTTCAACAAACAGGGTAAAACACAGTAAACAGTGAAGAACAAAACAAACATTGATTCCAGTATTAGCTAAGTAATTGTCAAGGAATCAGTTCAACTGTAAAATAGTGCAAACCTGACTGGCAAACTTCTCTCCGTTTCTTGAAAAAAGTCATCAGCACTGATCTATTTCCGCGCCTTGGCTCGTAAGATTAATAGGCGGATTTGCAGCTCTCTCCTCTTGGGGTGGACCCGGTATTGGTGGAGGTTTAAGTCCCAATGATTTGAAGAAGGGAACTAGATCTTCTATCATTCTGTAGATGGCGGTGAGATCCCACTTAGTTGCAATTATACTGGTGGGGAAGCCCCAGCGGTAGGTAATCCTGTGTTCCTGGAGAATACACGTAATGAACCTCAGCTCCCTCCTCTTTTGCAGAGTAGTAGGGCTTAGGTCTGAGAAGATCTGCAGGTTCACTCCAGCATGGGTAATTGGGTGCTTATTTCTGCTATGTTTCAGGATTTCCTCCTTGTCCTTGAAATTTAAGACCCAAAGGATAACATCCTGTGGGGGTGCCTTTGCTGATGGTTTGGGGCGGAGAGCCCTGTGCGCTCTTTCTATGTCGATGTCTGGAGACATTGGCGTACCTTTAATTGTACGGGAATAGATCCTGTAGATAACCCTGAAGGGCTGGTGGGAGTATGGTCTCTGGGATTCCCCAGACCCATATGTTGTTCCGCCTGCCACGGTTGTCAAGGTCCTCCACTTTGTCCATTAGGCTATGTATCATATCCGTATTGTATTGCACCCTTGATGACGTGTCCTTCACTTCTTCCAAGATGTTTTCGTGAGTTTGTTCTACATTGGTGACCCTGTGTGATAGCTCTGTGATGTCTTTCCAGAGCTCACTGAAAAGACTCTTAACGTCTTCCATAACCCCCTTAATGGCTTCTTTGGAGGACAGTGTTTTCAAGTCATCTTTAGTGACATAAGATGGGGGGAGTGCAGACATTTCGTGTGTCTGTGTGGGTGCTCTTTGGTTTGTGTCAGGGACTGATGTTATTAAGTCAGATATAGAAGAGTCAGTAGGTTTGAGGTAGTGGCTCATATTTCGTGCTTTGGAGGATTTTTCTCCTGCTGTATTTTTCTTTTGGGGCATCCCAGGTTATTGTGCCTGATGGTGTATGTTATACTACGAGCTAAACTGGGTGATATACTTTTAATTTCAGCAATAAGGCTTAGAGTTATTTGTAAGTACTGGGGATTATAAGTCCTTCTGGGCCAGCAGGGGTTATCTGTAGTATATTCTAACAAAAAGCCCTGATTGAGACACTGTAAGATCTTATTAAAGGGATCTGTTATACTCCCCAGGTTGGAGGCGCAAGGATAGCACTGCAGAGTCCAGTATGGACGATAGCAAGCTTATAATAAGTAGCGTGCGTGTGTCACGTGGGTTGAAGTCAAGCTGTATACTGGTGTCCCCACTGCTTTGACCCTGTGACCGGGTGGTTTGCTAGCTCAGCCGCAGAGGTGGATTGCGGCTAACAGTGCCTTATGGAGTTTGTGAGTGTTCTCTTACCAAGATGCGACCACTGTCAGTCGCCCCAGCCTGAACGCTGTTTCCGGTCGTTACCCGGGGGGTCCCCCAGCCTGAATGTCGGGCTCTGTCTTATTTGTAACTCCCGGAGCCTCCTGTCAGGTGATGGCCGATACCGGGTTCTCTTTGCCGCTTGTATGTATGTTGTTGATCGCTAACAGCAGTCTTTATGACCGGGGAGTAGGATGATGAACTTATAGCCGCGTGTTTTTCTCTCTGTTGATTGCAGGTTGCGGTCTGTGCAACGCTCTCAGGCTAAAAGGTCCCCCAGAGCCACCATGTAATCTCCTCTAATTTGATAGGTAAAGGTTCCCCACGGTGTCTTTGGTGATTTTAGCGGTTCAGCTAATCCTTAGGTGGCTGATTTAATATTGTGGGCCTAGTCAGATAGCAGGAGCTCTAAGCTACTGTGGCCATCTCCCAGCGTGGCCAAGCTCCGCCTCCGCGATACGTTTTTTTAAGGGGAGTTTGGGTGGGTTAGAGTAGGGGTATGTGGGTGGTGGGTTGTAATGTTGGGGGGGTATTGTATTTTTATTTTCAGGTAAAAGAGCTGATTACTTTGGGGCAATGCCCCGCAAAAAGCCCTTTTAAGGGCTGGTAAAGAGCTGATTACTTTGGTAGTTTAGAATAGGGTAGGGAATTTTTATTTTGGGGGGCTTTTTTATTTTATTAGGGGGCTTAGATTAGGTGTAATTAGTTTAAACTTCTTGTAATTCTTTTTTATTTTTTGTAATTTAGTGGGGGGGTTTTGTATTATAGAATAGTTTATTTTATTGTATTTTATTTTAGGTAATTGTAGTTAATTTATTTAATTAATTTATTGATAGTGTAGTGTTAGGTGTATTTGTAACTTAGATTAGGATTTATTTTACAGGTAATATTGTACTTATTTTAACTAGGTAGATATTAAATAGTTATTAACTATTTAATAGCTATTGTACCTAGTTAAAATAAATACAAAGTTGCCTGTAAAATAAATATAAATCCTAAAATAGCTACAATGTAATTATTAGTTATATTGTAGCTATATTAGGGTTTATTTGATAGGTATTTAGTTTTAAATAGGATTAATTAGTTTTAAATAGGATTAATTTAGTTATTTTTCGGAATATTATTTTGTTTCATTTAAATTATATTTATGTTAGGGGGGTGTTAGGGTTAGGGTTAGACTTAGGTTTAGGGGTTAATAAATTTATTATAGTAGCAGCGACGTTGCGGGCAGGAGATTAGGGTTTAATAATTGTAGGAAGGTGGCGGCGATGTTAGGGAGGGCAGATTAGGGGTTAATAGAATTTATTCTAGTGTTTGCGAGGCGGGAGAGCGGTGGTTTAGGGGTTAATACATTTATTATAGTGGCGGCGAGTGGGGTTAATAAATGTAGGTAAGGTAGCGGCGATGTTGGGGGGCAGATTAGGGGTTAATAAATATAATATAGGGATTGGCGATGTTAGGGGCAGCAGATTAGGGGTTCATAGGTATAATGTAGGTGGCGGCGGTGTCCGGTCGGCAGATTAGGGGTTAAATTTTGTTATAATAGTGTCGGCGGGTCCTCAGTTTAGGGGTACATAGGTAGTTTATGGGTGTTAGTGTAGTTTGTAGCACGGTAGTTAAGAGCTTTATATTCCAGCGTTAGCCCATAAAGCTCTTAACTACTGACTTTTTTTTTAAAAGTGCCTTTTGCGGGGCATTGCCCCAAAGTAATCAGCTCTTTTACCTGTAAAAAAAAATACAAACAATCCCCCAACAGTAAAACCCACCACCCACACAACCAACCGCCCAAATAAAATACTATTTAAAAAAAACTAAGCTCCCCATTGCCCTGAAAAGGGCATTTGGATGGACATTGCCCTTAAAAGGGCAGTTAGCTCTATTGCAGGCCCAAACTCTAACCTAAAAATAAAACCCACCCAATACACCCTTAAAAAAACCTAACACTAACCCCCTGAAGATCAACTTACAGTTCTGACAGCCGGGCCGAAGTCCTCAATGAAGCCAGGAGAAGTCTTCATCCAAGTCGGGCGAAGTGGTCCTCCAGACGGGCAGAAGTCTTCATCCAGACGGGATCTTCTATCTTCATCCATCCGACGCGCAGCGGCTCCATCTTCAAGACATCCGACGGGGAGCATCCTCTTCTTCTGACGACTAAAGACGAATGAGGTTCCTTTAAATTACGTCATCCAAGATGGTGTCCCTTAGATTCCGATTGGCTGATAGAATTCTATCAGCCAATCGGAATTAAGGTAGAAAAAATCCTATTGGCTGATGCAATCAGCCAATAGGATTGAACTTCAATCCTATTGGCTGATTGCCACATTTAGTATAGTGGCGGCGACGTTGGGGGCTGCAGATTAGGGGTTAATAAATGTAGGTAGGTGGCAGCGATGTTAGGGACGGCAGATTAGGGGTTAATAATATTTAACTAATATTTGCGAGGCGGGAGTGTGGCGGTTTATGGGTTAATATGTTTATTATAGTTGCGGCACATTAGGGGTTTAAAATTTTATTTTAGTGTTTGCGATGCGGGAGGGCCTCAGTTTAGGGGTTAATAGGTAGTTTATGGGTGTTAGTGTACTTTTTAGCACTGTAGTTACGAGTTTTATGTTACAGCGTTGTACCATAAAACTCTTAACTACTGACTTTAAAATGCGTTAGGACTCTTGACGGGGTAGGGTGTACCACTCACTTCTTGGCCTCCCAGGACAGACTCATAATACCGGCACTATGGAAGTCCCATAGAAAAAAAACTTTACGATGTTTAAGTAAGTCGTTTTGAAGTAAGGCCAAAGAAGTGTACGGTACACCTATACCTGCAAGACTCGTAATAGCAGCGGGCGTAAAAAAGCACCATTAGGACCTCTTAACGCTGCTCTTTTACCTTAACACACAACTCGTAATCTAGCCGCTAGTTTGCAGCTATTCTTTTTTTTTATATATTTTTTTTATTGAGGCTTTATTCTCCGATACGTAGCCTGACAGAAGAAGCATTTGTTCAGAGTGGGGAGCATCCGATCTGATGGATAAAGAATTGTCTCGAGATTCCAAATCCACAATGTGAATCTTACCCTCTGAGTATACGACTTTGTCAGTGGTTGTAGTGTCACTGGTATCCGGATACTCACGGTAACTACATACCTGGTGTTCATCTGAAACTGTGACAAACGGCTTTTTGTTTAGTATCCTCTCAAAAACTGTAAGTAAGTTGCTTTCCATATCGGCCAGGCCATCCCCCAGGGTCAATGAAGTTTGGTTATGTAGTGTAGATAGTAATTGTATTGCTCCTTTCATAAGCATATTGCCTGGAGATTGTGTTCCTTTTATGCTTCAAAGGTTGGATAGAGTTGTGAAAAGTGATGCTATTTGGCTTAGAGGAAGCAGTCTAATTCTGACTGCATCAACGCTGCTGAGTAACTCCGGGGAAGTGCCGAAGTGTAAATGAGACCGCCACCTTAGGCCTCAGTGGTCCGGTCCACAGCGCCTTGGCAATCAGCCAATAGGGTTTAGCTTGCATTCTATTGGCTGATTGGAACAGGCAATAGAATGCAAGCTCAATCCTATTGGCTGATTGGATCAGCCAATAGGATTGAACTTCAATCCTATTGACTGTTTGCATCAGCCAATAGGATTTTTCCTACCTTAATTCTGATTGGCTGATAGAATTCTATCAGCAAATCAGAATTCAAGGGACGACATCTTGGATGACGTCATTTAATGGAACCGTCATTCATCGGGTAGTCGTCGGTCTGGATGGATGCTCCACGTCAGATGTCTTCAAGATGGAGCCGCTCCTCGGCGGATGGATGAAGATAGAAGATGCCACCTGGATGAAGACTTCTGCCTGTCTGGAGCACCTCTTCTGCCTGGTTGGATGAAGACTTCACCCGGCTTCATTGAGGGCTTAGGCCCGGTTGGGTGAAGACGGCTCAAGGTAGGGTGATCTTCAAGGGGTTAGTGTTAGGTCTTATTAAGGGGGGATTGGGTGGGTTTTAGAGTAGGGTTGAGTGTTTGGGTGGTGGGTTGTAATGTTGGGGGGGTATTGTATTTATTTTTACAGGTAAAATAGCTGATTATTTTGGGGCAATGCCCCGCAAAAAGCCCTATTAAGGGCTATTTGTAATTTAGTATAGGGTAAGGATTTTTATTATTTTGGGGGGCTTTTTTATTTTATTATGGGGATTAGTTAGGTGTAATTAGTTTAAGAAAATTGTAATTATTTTTTCATTTATGTAATTTAGTGTTTTTTATTTTTTGTACTTTAGTTAATTTTATTTAATTTTAATTAATTGTATTTAATTGTAGTTAATTTATTTAATTAATTTAATTATAGTGTAGTGTTAGGTGTAATTGTAACTTAGGTTAGGATTTATTTTACAGGTACATTTTTATTTATTTTAGCTAGGTAGTTATTAAATAGTTAATAACTATTTAGTAACTATTCTACCTAGTTAAAATAAATACAAAGTTGCCTGTAAAATAAAAATAGACCCTAAGCTAGATACAAATGTAACTATTAGTTATATTGTAGCTAGCTTAGGGTTTATTTTACAGGTAAGTATTTAGTTTTAAATAAGAATAATTTAGTTAATTATAGGAATTTTATTTAGATTTATTTAAATTTTATTTAAGTTAGGGGGTGTTAGGGTTAGAGCTAGACTTAGAGGTTAATAAATGTAATATAGTGGCGGCGGTGTAGGGGGCAGATTAGGAGTTAATAAATATTATGTAGGTGGCAGTGGGCTCCAGGAGCGGTGGTTTAGAGTTTAAACAATTTATTTAGTTGTGGCGGGGTCCGGGAGCGGCGGTTTAGGGGTTAATAAGTATAATGTAGGTGGTGTCGGTGGCGGGGTGGCAGATTAGGGGTTAATAAGTATAATGTAGGTGGCGGCGGTGTGGGGGGGGGGAGATTAGGGGTGTTTAGACTCGGGGTACATGTTAGGGTGTTAGGTGTAGACATTTACCATAGGAATCAATGGGATATTGGGCAGCAGCGAACATGAGCTTTCGTTGCTGTCAGACTCCCATTGATTCCTATGGCATCCGCCGCCTCCTGGGCGGCCGATTGAAAACCAGGTATGCTGGGCCGGAATAGTGGCGAGCGTACCTGCCAGTTTTTTTATAACTACCAAAAGTAGTCAGATTGTACCGAACTTGGGTTCGGAACATCTGTAGAGACGTAACCATCGATCTGTGTCGGACTGAGTCCGGCGGATCATATGTTACGTCACTATATTCTACTTTTGCCGGTCTGTAGGGTTTGATAACTACGGCGAATCAGGCTCACCACAAATACGCTGCGGAATTCCAGCGTATTTGAGGTTGACAGCTTGATAAATAGAGGCCTTAGGGTTAGATTACGAGTTAAGCGATAGTTTGCTTTCAGGCTCGTTCTTTAACTTAACTAGATGGAGGCTTTTTGCACGCATTGGATTGCGCTCGTAATACAAGTTGA
Organism: Bombina bombina; assembly: GCF_027579735.1. NCBI lineage: Eukaryota > Metazoa > Chordata > Amphibia > Anura > Bombinatoridae > Bombina > Bombina bombina. Next base: position 444,907,000 of record NC_069502.1, read on the forward strand.
AAGTAAAAAGTTTTTGCACAAGCGCTAACCTGACGAGAGAAAAAAAACAAACTATTTTCATGTTTTCAGCTACTTGACTGCAAAGGGCTCAAATGCACATATATATACAGTATATATGTATACATATGTATTCATGGGTTTATATGTGTATATATGTCTGTAAATACGTATATACAAAAAACACACCTGTACATATATAGATATAGTAACAAAGGAGAGCACTCTCACTCAGTACACCAACTGTCTAGTGTAATTAAATATAACCGAACACAAAACTGGCACTCTCTGGTCTTTCCATGAAAAAATCTTTTACTGTGAAAGTAGTGACGTTTGGGGACTAAGTATCCCCTTCCTCAGACACAGTAGCCTCTATTTATCAAGCTGTCTACTTACCTACATTCGACGGCCCCAATGCGCTCGCCTAAGATCGCCTAACATCGCCGCTGCGGACCTGAATACGTTCGGCAAATTTATCAAGAAAGCTGTCAAAAAGCCGCGCACCAAGTACGGTGCAATGAGCAGCTGACTGTTGTTAACTAACAGTCATCGATCTCGCTGCTCTTCGGCTTATTCACAGCTTTCTTGCTATACTGTCACTAAGCACCCACACTATACTATACTGTTTACCCCCTAAACCGCCGCTCCTGGAGCCCCCCCACAACTAAATAAAGTTATTAACCCCTAAACCGCCGCTCCCAGGCCCCGCCGCAACGCTAATAAATATATTAACCCATAAACCGCTGCTCCCGGACCCCGTCGCCACCTACATTATACCTATTAACCCCTAATCTGCCGCCCCCTATACCACCGCCACCTACATAAAGTTATTAACCCCTATCCTGCCAATCCCGGACCCCGCCGCAACTAAATAAATTGTTTAGCTCCTGGAGCCCACCGCCATCTACATTATATTTATTAACCCCTAATCTGCCCCCCCTACACTGCCGCTACTATAATAAAGTAATTAACCACTAAACCTGAGTCTTACCCTAACACCCACTAACTTAAATATAATTTAAATAAATCTAAATAAATATTCCTATCATTAACTAAATTATTCCTATTTAAAACTAAATACTTACCTATAAAATAAACCCTAAGCTAGCTACAATAAAATTAATAGTTACATTGTAGCTATTTTATAGTTTATTTTTATTTTACAGGCAAATTTGTATTTATTTTAACTAGGTAAAATAGTTATTAAATAGTTATTAACTATTTAATAACTACCTAGCTAGGATAAATACACCTAACACTACAATTAAATAAATTAAATTAATTAACTACAATTACCTACAATTAAATACAATTAAATAAAATAAACTAAAGTACAAAAAAACAAACACTAAATTACAGAAAATAAAAAAATTACAAGAATTTTAAAATAATTACACCTAATCTAAAGCCCCTAATAAAATAAAAAAGCCCACCAAAATAATAAAATTCTCTACCCTACACTAAATTACAAATAGTCCTTAAAAGTGCTTTTTGCGGGGCATTGCCCCAAAGTAATCAGTTCTTTTACCTGTAAAAAAAGAAATACAACCCCCCCAACATTAAAACCCACCACCCACACACCCAACCCTACTCTAAAACCCACCCAAACCCCCCTTAAAAAAACCTAACACAAACCCCCTTGAAGATCACCCTACCTTGAGCCGTCTTCACCCAGCCGGGCACAAGTGGACCTTCAGAGGGGCAGAAGTCTTCATCCGATCCGGGCAGAAGAGGACCTCCAGACGGGCAGATGGTTTCATCCAGGCGGCATCTTCTATCTTCATCCATCCGGAGCGGAGCGGGTACATCTTCAATTCATCCGATGCGGAGCATCCTCTTCCATCGACGTCCTAACGAAGAATGAAGGTTCCTTTAAATGACGTCATCCAAGATGGTGTCCCTTGAATTCCGATTTGCTGATAGGATTCTATCAGACAATCGGAATTAAGGTAGGAAAAATCCTATTGGCTGATGTAATCAGCCAATAGGATTGAACTCACATTCTATTGGCTGTTCCAATCAGCCAATAGAATGCGAGCTCAATCCTATTGGCTGATTGCATCAGCCAATAGGATTTTTCCTACCTTAATTTCGATTGGCTTATAGAATCCTATCAGACAATCGGAATTCAAGGGACGTCATCTTGGATGACGTCATTTAAAGGAACCTTCATTCTTCGTTAGGACGTCGATGGAAGAGGATGCTCCGCGTCGGATGGATTGAAGATGGACCCACTCTGGATGGATGAAGATAGAAGATGCCGCCTGGATGAAGTCTTCTGCCCGTCTGGAGGTCCTCTTCTGCCCGGATCGGATGAAGACTTCTGCCCCTCTGGAGGTCCACTTGTGCCCAGCTGGGTGAAGATGGCTCAAGGTAGGGTGATCTTCAGGGGGTAGTGTTAGGTTTTTTTAAGGGGGGTTTGGGTGGGTTTTAGAGTAGGGTTGGTTCTGTGGGTGGTGGGTTTTAATGTTGGGGGGGTTGTATTTCTTTTTTTACAGGTAAAAGAGCTGATTACTTTGGGGCAATGCCCCACAAAGACCCTTTTAAGGGCTATTTGTAATTTATTATAGGGTAGGGAATTTTATTAATTTGGGGGGCTGTTTTATTTTATTAGGGGGCTTAGATTAGGTGTAATTAGTTTAACATTCTTGTGATTGTTTTTTTTTCTGTAATTTAGTGTTTGTTTTTTTGGTACTTTAGTTTATTTTATTTTATTGTATTTAATTGTAGGTAATTGTAGCTAATTAATTTAATTTATTTAATTGTAGTGTTAGGTGTAATTGTAACTTAGGTTAGGATTTATTTTACAGGTACTTTTGTATTTATTTTACAGCAAAAAAACAATAAAAAGAAGAGAGGTTATTTTTTTTTTGCACTACATTTTACCAGGTAGAAAATCCCTATATCTTGTATTTACATATATTGTGACAGGTTGAGCTTACTCATTTTTTCTCCTTTTGTGCCTTTGTATTTATTTTAACTAGGTAGTTATTAAATAGTTAATAACTATTTAATAACTATTGTATCTAGTTAAAATAAATACAAAGTTGCCTGTAAAATTAAAAAAAAAAAACTAAAATAGCTACAATGTAATTATTAATTATATTGTAGCTATTTTGGGGTTTATTTTATAGGTAAGTATTTAGTTTTAAATAGGAATAATTTAGTTAATAATAGTAAATTTATTTAGATTAATTTAAATAATATTTAAGTTAGGGGGTGTTAGGGTTAGGGGTTAATAAAATTAATATAATGGCGGCAGTGTAGGGGGGGCAGATTAGGGGTTAATAAATATAATGTATGTGGCGGCTGTGTAGGGGGGGCAGATTAGGGGTTAATAGGTATAATGTAGGTGGCGGCGGTTCCGGGAGTGGTGGTTTAGGGGTTAATAATTTTATTTAGTTGCGACGGGGTCCGGGAGCGGCGGTTTAGGGGTTAATACGTTTATTAGAGTGGTGGTGGGCTCCGGGAGCGGCGGTTTTTGTGTTAATAAGTATAAAGTACGTGGCGTCAGTGTGGGGGGGGGCAGATTAGGGGTGTTTAGACTCGGGGTACATGTTAGGGTGTTAGGTGTAGACATTTCCCATAGGAATCAATGGGATATCGGGCAGCAGCGAGCATGAGCTTTCGCTGCTGTCAGACTCCCATTGATTCCTATGGCATCCGCCGCCTCCAGGGCGGTGGATTGAAAACCAGGTACGCTGGGCCTGAAAAGTGGTGAGCGTACCTGGTAGGATCTTGATAACTTCCAAAAGTAGTCAGGTTGTGCCGAACTTGCGTTTGGAACATCTTTAGTGACGTAAGCATCGATCTGTGTCGGACTGAGTCCGGCGGATCGTATGTTACGTCACTAAATTCTACTTTTGCCGGTCTCTAGCCTTTGATAACTAAGGCGAATCAGGCTCGCCACAAATATGCTGCGGAATTCCAGCGTATTTGCGGTTGACAGCTTGATAAATAGAGGCCAGTGTATACAAAGTGCAAACAATATAAAGTCAGTCTATGACGGTATTGAGTCCGTTAGGTTGCACAGTGTTCAGGCGATAGATCCACCTTGCTTCTGTTTGCAGGAGTATCCTATTCCTGTCACCTATAAGACTATTTTGTTATCAGTAATGAGGGTCCACATCTGTTTTAAATCGAATGAGAGTCCTAGATCATTGCAATACGATTTTGAGTTTAGGGTCCACTACTCTTGTCATAGGCTACAATCTATACTTTACATAATAAGTCAGTATACATTAGGTACTAGATTTGGTACACCATTTATTCCCAATAGACAGTTATCCTCTTGCAGTATATATTGGTTTTGGGATAATTCCCTTAATGGTTTAATTTGGGGCATAGTGTATTAACATAAAGAATTTGCTCTCCTCTATACATTTTTGATAACATTACATTTGCCTCTACCAGTTTAATATTGTATAAGCCTTTGAGTTTAATGTCAACTGTTTCCTCTTGTCATAGGCTCCAATCCGCATTAAACACAGATGATGTTATTATGCACACATCACTATGTATTGGATTTGGTAATAAGTTTTTTTCAATGCACAAAATACATACATGGGGATATATACTCTTAGGGATAGTCAGTGCTTCAGCTAATTCCATTGTGATGTGTTTATTGGATTAATGCCATTAACATGTTTTTTTGTTGCGCAGTGGCCTTGTTTTGCTGTGACAATGCATTGTTGGTTAAACCCGCCCATTGGATCTACGTCATCGATTAGGTCTTCCTTTGCTATTTTGAGCACCTTGGCAGTGAACGGTGCGTTACCACGGCAATGCTGATGCTGGCTGCTCATGCGTATCTTAAGTAAGATATGCATGCTAATGTGCATTTCATTGTTTGCCTGCTCCTACATGTTTTGCCTGTTCTCTCATACAGACCATATTGTTCTAGTTATACGATACATGTCACATATGATTTATTCACGTGCACTTACTATCAAGCTCAGACAGATTTGTGCATTAGCTCTGTTGTAATTAATTACACACAATATTTGTTTACTATGTGATTGGGTGGTCACCGTGACTACCATTTGGCGTTTTTTTTGGTCCTAATTGGGTGGTGGGGTTTTTAAATGCTCAGAGCAGGCAGACAGGGTTATGAAACAGCAGTCTTTAGACCGGTGCTTCATAACTGCTGTTTCTGATGAGTCTGAAAGCAGCGAAAGCTTATGTTCGCTGCTTCCCGATATCCCATTGATTCCTATGGTAATGTCTACACCTAACACCCTAACATGTACCCGAGTCTACACCCCTAATCTACCCCCCCTACACCGCCGCCACCTAAATTAAATTTATGAACCCCTAAACCGCCACTCCCGGAGCCCGCCACAACTAAATAAAGTGTTTAACCCCTAACCCGCTGCTCCCGGAGCCCCCGGCAACTAAATAAAGTTATTAACCCCTAAACCGCCGGCCACGGACCCCACCGCAACTAAATAAATTGTTTAACCCCTAAACCGCCGCTCCCGGAGCCCACCGCCACCTACATTATATTTATTAACCCCTAATCTGCCCCCCCCTACACCGCCGCCACTATAATAAAGTTATTAACCCCAACCCTAAACCTAAACACCCACTAACTTAAATATAATTTAAATAAATCTAAAAAAATATTCCTATCATTAACTAAATTATACCTATTTAAAACTAAATACTTACATATAAAATAAACTCTAATATAGCTACAATATCACTAATAGTTACATTATATCTAGTTTAGGTTTTATTTTTATTTTACAGGCAAGTTTGTATTTATTTTAACTAGGTAGAATAGTTATTAAATAGTTATTAAAGGGACACTGTACCCAAAAAATTTCTTTTGTGATTCAGATTGAGCATGAAATTTTAAGCAACTTTCTAATTTACTCCTATTATCAATTTTTCTTCGTTCTCTTGCTAACATTATTTGAAAAAGAAGGCATCTAAGCTTTTTTTTGGTTTCAGTACTCTGGACAGCACTTTTTTATTGGTGGATGAATTTATCCACCAATCAGCAAGGACAACCCTAGTTGATCACCAAAAATGGGCCGGCATCTAAACTTACATTCTTGCATTTCAAATAAAGATACCAGAGAATGAAGAAAAGCTACCTAGTTAAAATAAATACAAAAGTACCTGTAAAATAAAACCTAACCTAAGTTATAATTACACCTAACACTACACCATAATTAAATAAATTCCCTAAATTAACTACAATTAATTACAATTAAATAAAATTAACAAAAGTACAAAAAACCCCCACTAAATTACAGAAAATAAAATAATTACAAGAATTTTAAACTAATTACACCTAATCTAATCCCCCTAATAAAATTAAAAAAAATAAAAAATAATAAAAATCCCTACCCTATACTAAATTACAAATAGCCCTTAAAAGGGCTTTTTGCGGGGCATTGCCCCAAATTAATCAGCTATTTTATCTGTAAAAAAAAGTACAATACCCCCCAACATTAAAACCCACCACCCACACAACCAACCCTACTCTAAAACCCACCCAATCCCCCCTTAATAAAACACTAATCCCTTGAAGATCACCATACCTTGAGACGTGTTCACCCAGCCGGGCAGAAGTGGTCCTCCAGATGGGCAGAAGTCTTCATCCAAGCCGGGAAGAAGAGGTCCTCCAGACGGGCAGAAGTCTTCATCCAGATGGCATCTTCTATCTTCATCCATCCGGAGCGGGTCCATCTTCAAGACATCCGACATGGAGCATCCTTCCAGGCCGACGACTACCCGACGAATTAATATTCCTTTAAATGACGTCATCCAAGATGGCGTCCCTTGAATTCCGATTGGCTGATAAAATTCTATCAGCCAATCGGAATTAAGGTAGGAAATATCCTATTGGCTGATTGCATCAGCCAATAGGATTTTTCCTACCTTAATTCTGATTGGCTGATGCAATTAAGCAGAAGAAGAAGAAGAAGGTTTACATGAAAGTCTAATAATAGTATATATAACAGAATGGAAACGAGCAGCTTAACCAGCTTAAGTGGAAATGTGTTTTATTCCCTTCAGTCTACTTAGCAGAGAGTGGAATGTCTAGAGGAACTGGATTATGTGTTTACGATAGATTATTCCAAATTTTACATTGCCAAGATTATTTCAGGAACCTGAATTTTCTCTTACCAAAGAGAATAAATTGAAATGGGATGTGTGGACATTGGACAAATATTATAAGTTGGGTATGGTTTCAAGGGGAATTAGATTATGTAAGTTCCCTACCTTTAATACAGATGATGCTGAATTTGTCAAAGTATGGAATAGAACCCTAACAGATTGTTCCCTTAAACTTATGCTGTTGCTTATTGATTATAAGACTAAGATGTTAAAAGAGGTATCCAAACAAATAGATGTCATACAGGAAGTGTTATGCACACATTTTGTTCCCTCTGAAAACTTCAATTTATTTCATACCTTGTTAGATGTAAATAAATTAGTAAGAAATATGACCCTTAAGAAATATTTTTTAAGAAGATACTAATATAAATGTTAATGCTAATGTAAATACCATGGATAATGGAAATGAAAATATGGCAGTCCCTTCGGAACATCTGAATAGGGATAATGATATAGGTGAATTAACCTTTGGTGAAGCATGTGACCTAGCAGCACTGGAAGATTTGCAAGCAGAAGGGGGAGGTCCTTCAGAAGAAAGATTTCATAGTAAAATTGTACCAAAATTTTGTAATCCATCTAACTTTTATCCAATTCAAAGCAGAGGAGCAATGTTAGAGAAATTTCATCAAAGGGTCGAGCAAGATTTGAATACTTTGGCACATACAATCAGAAATGAGAATGTTAATCTAAATAAAGAAATTAAATTTGCCATCAAGAGGCTCAGTGATAATCATAATATAGTCATAAGAAATGCGGACAAGGGGGGTTCAATTGTGGTTTTAGACAGAGAGCATTTTATACAGGAAGTGCATAGACAGTTGAGGGACACCAATCAGTATACTCAGTATACTCAACTAAGGTCTGATCCCACATTAAGGTTCCAAAAGGAATTGTCCCATTTGATAAATTATGGTTTTGAAGAGGACTTTCTTGATCAATATACCAAAGAATTTCTATTGGTTGATAATCCGGTTATGCCACATTTTAATTTGTTGCCAAAAATACATAAAGGCATTGAACATATGACAGGTAGGCCTATAGTAAGCGGTATAGGCACACTCAATGAACATCTATCACAATGGTTAGATGAGATTTTGCAGCCACTGGTAAAAAACTAACCAGCTATTTACGAGACACCAAACAATTGCTTAAAGAAATAGAAGAGGTGAAGTGGGAAACAAGCTATGGCTGGCTTACTATAGATGTAAAGGCGTTGTACTCATCTATTCCCCACATGATGAGTCTTAAAGCCATAGACTTTTTCATGAACAGAACAGAGGGGTACAGTGAGAGGTTCTGTAAATATGTTTCTCGGGTAACAGAATATTTACTAAAACATAATTGTTTCACTTTAGAGGGGGCTTTTTATCTCCATAAATGTGGGACAGCTATGGTGGCGAAATTTGCCCCCTCCTACACCAACCTCTTCATGGGGTGGTGGGAGCTGTCCCACATCTATGGATTTCAAAGTTCCCTTAGGAATAAAATCATCTATTATCGTCGGTATATAGATGATCTGATCTGTATATGGGATGGCAATATAGAAAGTGCCCAAGATTTTACATCATTACTTAATAGGAATGATGATATGTACGTATAAAATTCACATTTGAATTCAATAGCAAGGAGATTCATTATTTAGATGTAAAAATGAGAGGTACTCCAGAAGGGCCTATATTAACAGAAGTATATACAAAACCGATAGCAGGTAATACTCTGCTCCATGCTAGGAGTAATCATCCGAAATGAGCTTTTGGTTCTGTGGCAAAAGGGCAGTTTACCAGATTAAAAAGAAATTGCAGCACAGATGATTTATTTGATAAGCATGCTAAGATTTTGTCGGCCAAACTGAGAGACAGGGGATACTCTAAAAGTTAATTGAAACTGCAAAGACAACAGTATCAAAAACAAACAAGAAAGATCTGCTAAGAGATACAATATACAAAAAAGGATTTGGAAAAAGGGATGACTGAGTAACATTTGTCACCCAATATAGTAATAAATATCACCAAATATGCAGTATAATGCAAAAACATTTTCCCCTTTTACAAGTGTATGAGAAGCTAATTAAGGACGCACGACAGGGCTGTAGGTTCTCTTTCAAGAAAGGCATGTCTATAGGGAATCAGATTGCACCCATGAGATTGATAAAGACAGTGTCCGTACAAAGCTCATGGCTTACATTTAAAGGAACATTTCACTGCAGAAATTTTACATGCAAAGCTTGGGAGTTTTTAAAGGAAGGAGATTCTTTCAGATGTTCAGTGACAGGAGAAGTATTTGGTCACAAAATGTGTCTAAATTGCAGAGAAACAAGTGCAGTTTATCTATTGACCTGCACATCATGTGACCTTCAGTATGTTGGGCTTATGAAAAGGGAAGTCGGAGAAAGAATTAGGGAACATATTACCAATATAAAGCATGGTACCCTAACAACCCCACTAATCCAACATTTCAAAACTGTTCACTCCAAGAATCCTGTCTCTTTAAAATGGACAATAATAGAAAAAGCACAAAGGGACAAAAAAGGGCAAAACCGAGAATCAAATTTGGCATTAAGAGAGATATTTTGGATTCACAAGTTAAAAACCAGAATACCTCATGGTTTAAACTCAGAGTATGATGTAATTAATTTTTGGCAAAAATAAACAAATTAAAGCAACATATTAATAAAGTAATTATTTCAATATTATTTAGAAGCATTAGTTTCCATTAGTGAAATAGGCTTTCAATCTCAAATGTATTTAATATTATTTGTGAAACTCTAGCTTTGTTTGGTTCCCTTTGTGCCATTCTTGTCCATTATGTCACATAGTAAAGGTATTCATGTTTAATGTTAAGCCAATTGACACAACAGTTGAATTCAGATGTTACTGAATATGGTAAAATAATTTAAATTGATACAATGTTTAGGGCTGGTGTGGTTGTTTGCATTTAACAAATTTGTAAAAGATATATTTAAATCGGCCAGATTACGAGTTTTGTGTTAGAAGCTATGTGGTGCTAACGAGCAGTTTTATCTCACCGCTCGTTTACCTGCAGTGCTGGTATTACAGGTTTTTTCAAACCCGGCGTTAAAAGGCAAGAAGTGAGCGTTGAGCAAAATTGTGCTCCTTACCGCACTCCAATATCAGCACTGCTTAAGTCAGCAGTGAGCTGGTTGTACGTGCTCGTGCACGATTTCCCCATAGGAATCAATGGGGAGAGCTGGCTGAGAAAAAGTCTATCACCTGCCAAAAAGCAGCGTAAATCTCAGTAACGCAGCCCCATTGATTCCTATGGGGAAATAAAATTTACATTTACACCTAACACCCTAACATGAACCCCGAGTCTAAACACCCCTATTCTTACACTTATTAACCCCTAATTTGCCTCCCCCGACATCGTCACCACCTACATTATATTTTTTAACCCCTAATCTACCGCTCCGGACATTGCTGCCCGCCACTATAATAAACATATTAACCCCTAAACCGCCACACTCCCGCCTCGCAAACATTAGTTAAATATTATTAACCCCTAATCTGCCGCTACCTACCTACATTTGTTAACCCCTAATCTGCCGCCCCCAACGTTGCCGCCACTATATTAAATGTATTAACCCCTAAACCTAAGTCTAACCCTAACCCTAACACCCCGTAACTTAAATATAATTACAATAAATCTAAATAAATATTAATATTATTACCTAAATTATTCCTATTTAAAACTAAATACTTACCTATAAAATAAACCCTAAGCTAGCTACAATATAACTAATAGTTACATTGTAGCTATCAGGGTTTATTTTTATTTTACAGGCAAGTTTGTATTTATTTTAACTAGGTAGAATAGTTACTAAATAGTTATTAACTATTTAATAACTACCTAGCTAAAATAAATACAAAAGTACCTGTAAAATAAAACCCAACCTAAGTTACAATAATACCTAACATTACACTACAATTAAATAAATTAACTAAATTAAAAACAATTAAATAAATTAAATTAAATTAGCTAAATTTCAAAAAAACAAAACACTAAATTACAGAAAATAAAATATTAATTACAGATCTTTAAACTAATTACACCTAATCTAATAGCCCTATCAAAATAAAAAAGCCCCCCCAAAATAAAAAAAAGCCCTAGCCTAAACTAAACATCAATAGCCCTTAAAAGGGCCTTTTGCGGTGCATTGCCCCAAAGTAATCAGCTCTTTTACCTGTAAAAAAAGAATACAATCAACCCCCCCATCAGCAAAACCTACCACCCACACAACCAAACCCCCAAATAAAATACTAACTAAAAAAACCTAAGCTCCTCATTGCCCTGAAAAGGGCATATGGATGGGCATTGCCCTTAAAAGGCCATTTAGCTCTATTGCAGCCCAAATCCCTAACCTAAAAAATAATCCCACCCAATACACCCTTAGAAAACCTAACACTAACCCCCTGAAGATCGACTTACAGTTCTGAAGACCGGACATCCATCCTCAAGGAAGCGGCAGAAGTCTTCATCAAACCGGGCCGAAGTCCTCAACGAAGCCGGGAGGAGTCTTCATACAAGCTGGGCAAAGTGGTCCTCCAGACGGGCAGAAGTCTTCATCCAGACAGCATTTTCTATCTTCATCCATCAGCCAATAGGATTGAGCTCGCATTCTATTGGCTGATTGGAACAGCCAATAGAATGCGAGCTCAATCCTATTGGCTGATTGCATCAGCCAATAGGATTTTTTCTAGCTTAATTCCGATTGGCTGATAGAATTCTATCAGCCAATCGGAATCTAAGGGATGCCATCTTGGATGACGTCATTTTTGGCCTCCCAGGACAGACTCGTAATACCAGCACTACGGAAGTCCCATAGAAAAAAGGGTTTATGAAGTTTACGTAAGTTGTTTTGCGGTAAGGCCACAGAATTGTGCGGTGCCCCTAAACCTGCAAGACTTGTAATAGCAGCGGTAATAGCAGCGGTAGTCAAAAAGCAGCATTAGGACCTGTTAACGTTGCTTTTTCAGCCTAACGCACAACTCGTAATCTAGCCGAATGTATTTTGCAATGTAGTAAATGTCAAGCTGGATGTATATTATTAGGGCCAATAAGACACTATCTGCACTATTAGCTATCACAATTGATATGGTTGATTATAACCACGGTCGCTAAATGTGGAAGTATTTAGGTTAAAATGAAAAACATTATTTCTGTATTAAAATGTGTCTATATGTGAGACTTGAGAGCATAATAGTCAGTATAAGCAAATTTGGCAACAGTACATATGCTGATTGTTTGAAACCCGGTAGATATTGCTGAAGTAACATTAGTAATAGAAGTGTTTACTTATACAGCAGCTAATGAGTTAAATCTTAAGGGTTTCCAATTACACACTAGCTCAGTTACCTGTAAGGGGAGTTCTCACAGATCGCACATCTCACCCAATCAGATAGCCAGCACCATGTTTTTAATTAACCTATCAGAGCACGGTAGGCATTTTAAAGAGGTTCAATGTGTATAGTTTCTTTATGCTATGACTATGGCTATCACAGAAATGCGTAAGCTAGAAACGCTGCTCTATCTGTGTTCGATGATGTTGATGTAAATTAACATTTTGCTTAGGTATGAGTACCGAGCGCTAAAGATTATAAAAAGGCCTTAAGCTTACTAACAGATTAGCCTCCTAGCAGGCTAAATAGTAGGTATCAGAATAAGGGGCGATAGTAAGCACTGAATAAAATATTAGAACACAATGTTCATATAGAAATACAATAAAATTCTATTCATGGATCCATGAAATATTCCAGGAGTTGTGTAACTGGCTACTTTAGTTATACAAAACCTTGAATGTAACTCTCCCCAAAGTTCATATGTGTGTTTGGGATAGATTTATAAGTCGGTTGCCTGACTGTGAAGTCAGATGGAGCATACAATAAAACAAATTTCAATGGATGAAAAGGACGTGTGGACTGTGGTTCAAATCGAAACAATGTGATGTGTAACAATAAACAATAAGTCAACTTTCAAATAAACATTAAAATCTCAGCACATGATGGTGTAAAAACATTCGTTCAAACTTCAATACAAAATTCAAAAAATAATGCTATAATCAAAGGCGTGTGAGATCCGTTACCGGACCAAGTGAAGGAGGGGTGTATATTTATATCTTTAGTTTCTCAGTTTTTCTTCAGTAATTTCATAATTGGATATCTTCTTATGTTTGTGTGTAAACTCGTAAGTGAGAGAGTCTCTCTGATTTTATTTTTGTTTTATTTTTTAAGGGATTATTAATTTATTTTCGAGGATACCCACATTTTTTCATCTGTCTCACATTTTTTCATCTGTCTCCCATTTTTCACTTATCGCTACTTTTTTCACACTGGATCTAACATTTATCTAAAAGTAACATTTTGGTGTTGATTCTTACACCACCAGAACATATGGTTACACCTACACAAAACTTGGAAGACATTAAGATTGATCTACATTGAACTATATATTTTTTATATATCCTTTTTGTATTTTTTCACTAGCGCTAGTGTGGATTCACATTCCTTTGGGGTTAAACACCCACTTTTGCATCAACGTCACGTTCTCTCACAGCCCCTCCTTCACTTGGTCCGGTAACGGATCTCACACGCCTTTGATTATAGCATTATTTTTTTAATTTTGTATTGAAGTTTGAACGAATGTTTTTACACCATCATGTGCTGAGATTTTAATGTTTATTTGAAAGTTGACTTATTGTTTATTGTTACACATCACATTGATTCGATTTGAACCACAGTCCACACGTCCTTTTCATCCATTGAAATTTGTTTTATTGTATGCTCCATCTGACTTCACAGTCAGGCAACCGACTTATAAATCTATCCCAAACACACATATGAACTTTGGGGAGAGTTACATTCAAGGTTTTGTATAACTAAAGTAGCCAGTTACACAACTCCTGGAATATTTAATGGATCCATGAATAGAATTTTATTGTATTTCTATATGAACATTGTGTTCTAACATTTTATCTGTGATTTTAATCTGAATGTATATGGAATAAATTATTTGCCAGAATTTAGTTTCCAGCCTTTTAAGCTATTCAGCGCTTACTATCGCCCCTTATCGTAAATGAACATTTTAATGGAAGCTGCAGAAGCAAAATAAAAGCTACTTTTTATTGTTGGATCTGCCTGGTGCTCCTCTTAGTTGTGTGTTTTTAATACCTACAATTGTTAATCAACCTGGTCAGATTAGTTTGAGCTGATTATAATATATTATTATAATATTAAAATCTCAAAGTGTTTCATGTCTACTGCAGAAACTGATGCCTGGTTCTGTAAACACTATATTATACTTGAAAGTATTTGGTACAGCTCATGTAATGTGGTATTGTCACTTGAGTGTAAAAATAAATGGAAATGAAGCCAGAAGGATCAAAAATGATATCCACTTCAGAACAAATGTGCAAATAACAGAAATAAAAAGCTATTATTGCTGAATCTTTCTGGTTCATGCTACAATTGATAAAAATAGGTTAAATGCCATCTGCGACAGTGTACTTACTGGTGAGTTAGAAAAATGAAGATGGACCACCCCATTAGAGGCCCTCCTGGAGTATTTATAATAATAATAAAATACTGTATCGTGGATCAAATTAAAAAATCAATATCAAGCTTCTATTCCCTCTATGAAGTCTTCTCATTTTTATCTGTCCCTTCTCTATTCTTTTTTCTTTAACCTGGAATTTATTGAAATAGCTGTGACTAATTTTATGATACAAAGCCTACATCTACCTTTTATGATAAATATATTGGAAGCCTATCTTAAACAATGACCACTTAGTCAATTTTATTTTTATTTTTGTGCTTGAATAATGTTTTTAGTTAGCCTTCCAAACTGGTTATTTATATATATATATATATATATATATATATATATATATATATATATATATATATATATATATATATATATATATATATATATATATATATACTGTATATATATATATATATATATATATATATATATATATACATATCACAATGCAAGTTGAGGGTATTCACAGGTGTTGAAAACTCATTCCTTTATTGTAGTATCATTTTATAAAACAACCATCAAAAACAGTCAACGTTTTGGCTTACATGCAAACCTTTTTCAAGACATCAAATTGTTCATCTGTATAACAGAAATAAAATATACCCCTCATCAAATCACCCAAAACACAAATTCAAAATTCCCTCCCCCTAAAAGGAGTGTTTAGTGTGCCTTTAAAAACACCCATATCTCTACATATATGGCTCACGATTATGCTCTTATAATACTCCATTATAACACATATTACTTCTCCATAATATAAACTCACAACTCACAAGTATCAAAATAAAGCTACTGACTTGATATTACTTAGCTTTCATAGACCAAAACTTTGTATCTCCTTGTCAGTCACATACTACCTAATTTATAGCAGCTGGGTGCTCCTACAAGAGTGTTAAAAAGGGACAGTCAAGTCCAAAATAAACTTTCATGATTCAGATAGGGCATGTAATTTTAAACAACTTTCCAATTTACTTTTATTACCAATTTTGCTTTGTTTTCTTGGTATTCTAAGTTGAAAGCTAAACCTAGGTAGGCTCATATGCTAATTTCTTAGACCTTGAAGGCCGCCTTTAATCTGAATGCATTTTGACAGTTTTTCACCAATAGAGGGCGTTAGTTCATGTGTGTCATATAGATAACATTAAGCTTACACATGTGAAGTTACCTAGGAGTCAGCACTAATTGACTAAAGTGCAAGTCTGTCAAAAGAACTGAAATAAGGGGGCAGTTTTCAGAGGCATAGATACAAAGTAATTACAGAGGTAAAACTTGTTTTAGTATAACTGTGTTGATTATGCAAAACTGGGGAATGGATAATAAAGGGATTATCTATCTTTTTAAACAACAAACATTCTGGTGTTGACTGTCCCTTTAATGTTCTACATGATGACATCCAGGGGTGTAGATAATCTTCATATTTTACACTAACCCCCATGTACTTTCTTTCAGAAGATAACCCTAAATAGGCTATTTAATATTTAAAGGGACAGTAAAGTCATAATTAGACATTCATGATTCAGATAGAGCATACAATTTTAAACAACTTTCCAATTTACTTCTATTATTTAATTTGCTTCCTTCTCTTATTATACATTGCTAAAAGGTTTATCTAGGAAAGCTCAGGAGCAGCAAAGAACTAACAGCAAGATTACGAGTTTTTGTCGGTAATGGTGTGCGATGCTAACGAGCCTTTTTTTCTCACCGCTCACTTAAGACAACGCTGGTATTACGAGTTTTCTGCAAGCCGGCGTTATCCTCAGAAAAGTGAGCGTTGAGCAAAATTTAGCTCCACATCTCACCTCAATACCAGCATTGCTTAAGTCAGCGGTGAGCTGGCTGAACGTGCTTGTGCACGATTTCCCCATAGGAAACAATGGGGCTGAACTGGCTGAAAAAAAACCTAACACCTGAAAAAAAACCTAACACCTGCAAAAAAGCAGCGTCCAGCTTCTAACGCAGCCCCATTGTTTTCTATGGGGAAAATAAATTTATGTCTACACCTAACACCCTAACATTAACCCAGAGTCTAAACACCCCTAATATTACACTTATTAACCCCTAATCTGCCACCCCTGACATCGTCACCACCTACATTATATTATTAACCCCTAATCTGCCGCTCCGGACACCGCCGCCACCTACATTATACTTATGAACCCCTAATCTGATGCCCCCAACATCGCCGATCCCTACATTTTATTTATTAACCCCTAATCTGCCCCCCCCAATGTCGCCGCAACTATATTAAATTTATTAACCCCTAATCTGCCGCCGCCAACGTCGTCGCCACTATAATAAATTTATTAACCCCTAAACCTAAGTCTAACCCTAACACCCCCCAAACTTAAATATAATTTAAATACATCTAAATAATTTTACTATAATTAACTAACGGCTAGATTTAGAGTTCTTCGGCCAAAGGGGTGCGTTAGCTACGCGTGCTTTTTTTTCCCCGCACCTTTTAAATACCGCTGGTATTTAGAGTTCACAGAAGGGCTGCGTTAGGCTCCAAAAAGGGAGCGTATAGCATAATTTACCGCCACTGCAACTCTCAATACCAGCGGTGCTTACGGAGGCGGCCAGCTTCAAAAATGTGCTCGTGCACGATTTCCCCATAGGAAACAATGGGGCATTTTGAGCTGGAAAAAAAACCTAACACCTGCAAAAAAGCAGCGTTCAGCTCCTAACGCAGCCCCATTGTTTCCTATGGGGAAACACTTCCTAAGTCTGCACCTAACACCCTAACATGAACCCCGAGTCTAAACACCCCTCACCTTACATTTATTAACCCCTAATCTGCCGCCCCCTCTATCGCTGACCCCTGCTTTACACTTTTAACCCCTAATCTGCCGCTCTGTACACCGCCGCAACCTACATTATACCTATGTACCCCTAATCTGCTGCCCCTAACACCGCCGACCCCTATATTATAATTATTAACCCCTAATCTGCCCCCCACAACGTCGTCGCCGCCTACCTACAATAATTAACCCCTAATCTGCCAACCGGACCTCACCGCTATTATAATAAATGTATTAACCCCTAATCCGCCTCCTTCCCGCCTCACTAACCCTATAATAAATAGTATTAACCCCTAATCTGCCCTCCCTAACATCACCGACACCTAACTTCAAGTATTAACCCCTAATCTGCCGACCGGACCTCACCGCTACTCTATTAAATTTATTAACCCCTAAAGCTAAGTCTAACCCTAACACTAACACCCCCCTAAGTTAAATATAATTTTTATCTAACGAAATAAATTAACTCTTATTAAATAAATTATTCCTATTTAAAGCTAAATACTTACCTGTAAAATAAACCCTAATATAGCTACAATATAACGAATAATTATATTGTAGCTATTTTAGGATTTATATTTATTTTACAGGCAACTTTTTATTTATTTTAACTAGGTACAATAGCTATTAAATAGTTAATAACTATTTAATAGCTACCTAGTTAAAATAATTACAAAATTACCTGTAAAATAAATCCTAACCTAAGTTACAATTAAACCTAACACTACACTATCAATAAATTAATTAAATAAAATACCTACAATTATCTACAATTAAACCTAACACTACACTATCAATAAATAAATTAAATTAAATACCTACAATTATCTACAATTAAATAAACTAACTAAAGTACAAAAAAAAAAAAAGAACTGTTACAAAAAATAAAAAAATAATTTACAAACGTTAGAAATATATTACAACAATTTTAAGCTAATTACACCGACTCTAAGCACCCTAATAAAATAACAAAGCCCCCCAAAATAAAAAAATGCCCTACCCTATTCTAAAATAAAAATTGTAAAGCTCTTTTACCTTACCAGCCCTTAAAAGGGCCTTTTGCGGGGCATGCCCCAAAGAAAACAGCTCTTTTGCCTGTAAAATAAACATACAATACCCCCCCCAACATTACAACCCACCACCCACATACCCCTAATCTAACCCAAACCCCCCTTAAATAAACCTAACACTAAGCCCCTGAAGATCTCCCTACCTTATCTTCACCACGCCGGGTATCACCGATCGGTCCAGAGGAGCCTCCGAAGTCTTCATCCAAGCCCAAGCGGAGGCTGAAGACATCCAACATCGGGCTGAAGAGGTCCATCATCGGCCTGAAGTCTTGATCCAAGCAGGCGCTGAAGAAGTCCATCATCGGCCTGAAGTCTTGATCCAAGCGGGCGATGAAGAAGTCCATCATCTGCCTGAAGTCTTCTATCAAGCGGCATCTTCAATCTTCTTTCTTCCGGATCCATCTTCTTCCAGCCGACGCGGATCCATCCTCTTCTACCAACGCCTACTCGCCGAATGACGGTTCCTTTAAGGGACGTCATCCAAGATGGTGTCCCTTGAATTCCGATTGGCTGATAGGATTCTATCAGCCAATCGGAATTAAGGTAGGGAAATTCTGATTGGCTTTTTGCGGGGCATTGCCCCAAAGTAATCAGCTCTTTTACCTGTAAAAAAAAATACAATACCCCCCCAACATTAAAACCCACCACCCACACACCCAACCCTAATCTAAAACCCACCCAATCCCCCCTTAATAAAACCTAACACTACCCCCTTGAAGATCACCCTACCTTGAGCCGTCTTCACCCAGCCGGGCACAAGTGGACCTCCAGAGGGGCAGAAGTCTTCATCCGATCCGGCCAGAAGAGGACATCCAGACTGGCAGAAGTCTTCATCAAGGCGGCATCTTCTATCTTCCTCCATCCGGAGCGGAGCGGGTCCATCTTGAAGACATCCGACGCGGAGCATCCTCTTCCGTCATCCAAGATGGCGTCCCTTCAATTTCGATTGTATGATAGAATCCTATCAGCCAATCGGAATTAAGGTAGGAAAAATCCTATTGGCTGATGCCTGATTGGATCAGCCAATAGGATTTTTCCTACCTTAATTCCGATTGGCTGATAGGATTCTATCAGCCAATTGGAATTGAAGGGACACCATCTTGGATGGTGTCACTTAAAGGAACCTTCATTCTTCAGTCGCTGCCGGATGGAAGAAGATAGAAGATGCCGTCTGGATGAAGACTTCTGCCGGTTTGGATGTCCTCTTCTGACCGGATCGGATGAAGACTTCTGCCCCTCTGGAGGTCCACCCGGCTGGGTGAAGATGGCTCAAGGTAGGGTGATCTTCAAGGGGGTAGTGTTAGGTTTTTTTTTTATTTAGAATTTTTATTGAGGATCTACATATTACAATTATCAAGCATACATAAAGATGAACAATTAGTAATTGTACAGATGTCGTGACAAAGACATATATGCATATAATTTTAAAGTGTCCTCTTTTTCATCCCTCTTGAATATAAAGTGGGTCACTCTTGGACCCTTAACAGTGATATTAAAAAAAACAATAGGGATTATTAAACATAAACACAAACATAAACAACTCTAGCTAGTTCAGCTAGAAGCCCGAGCCAAACTCACCAATATCTATCATAGGGGAGCATTATATATTAAAGATAGGGGTTAAGAGAGCTGCTCCTGGTACAGAAAAGAAAAAGAATATATACATACAGACGTATTTTTGTCTATAAAACCTCAAAACATAAGCTACAATAAACAATCAGTGAAAGCACGATAACACTTGTAAAGGGTATGATTGTGGTATATAAAAGCAATATCTAAGCCTGGGCAAGATTTTCAGTGAAATGTAAGCATCCAGAAAATTAATAGTATCCTCCTTTTTATTTTGTTCTGTAACTCCTCTGCGACCTCGGCCGCCGGCCGCGAAGGGGTGACTAGTAAAGCTATATGTTCAGGGAGGGTGATGGAGGTCTGTCAGAAAGAGCGTTTGGTTAGCCATTATTTTGAATATAACTCTTTAGGGGCCACCCACTAACCCCAGTCTAGTATTAAGATGTGGAAATGGTAACAGCGTGTATGCCATAAGACCTAGTACTGAGCCTTTACTAAAGAAGTGCAGCAATAAAACTGCGTATTACAGGCGGTATATTGTTTGAAAAATGTAGACCTGTGCTTTATAACTGTAACTCGAAGCTAAACATTACAAGAAGCATTCTAAACACTAATAAACTAAATGATAGTATACATTCACTATGCTAAGATATAAGCAATGTAATTATAAGTGAACAGTTAATTATTACACAATTCTTGAGGTTATAACTGGAGAGCTGACATCGGTAAGTTCAACAACTAATTATATATTCTGAATCGTGGTCAGCCATGGCAGCTAACTTCAGTATAACTAACTATCTCACAGTCGTTACCAGCGTCTTGGGATACAAGTAAAGGCAACATCCCGCTTAGGTATTTTCTCCAGCCACCGGAATCTATATGCAAGAACAGGAGAGTCTTAGTGGCTGCATAATGTTCGTTTTGCGGAGGTTTGCCATGGCGTATCGGGAGTAGCGGTGAATTCGCATCAGGATCAGTTAGTGGCCCTCTGATGGTAACTTTAAATGTTGAGTCGCTGTGCAAGCAATCGAGAGCCACGGGCCGGTGATCTGGCAGGTCCCGTGAAGTCTGCTGATCCATACTTGCTGACAGAAGATATGACTGGAAGCCTGTCGTGTCTTTCCGGGGGCCCCCCTCCAGACCTCCGTCAGACACTGTTTGTAGCAGTTGCCTTTTCCTCCATAGGACTCCTTCCAGCTTGTCTGGGGTACTGTACTTTGTAAGATGATCCTTCTGCGGGTGATCTCCATCTGGGGCTTTGTTAAGGTGGCTACACAGCAGCTCTAATGGCGTTGCACTTTGTATATATTTAGGTCCTATAGCAAGGACGTTCTCCGCTTGTAGAAATTCGTTATTGAGATAGGTAGTGGCGGGAAGGCTGTTTTCTGGAGGTTGATCTGAACACATTACCACTGTATTTTTTTCACTAAATACTCTCGACAAATGGTCAAATGGTGCTGAATCTATGAGATGTTGAAAGAGCTCCTCTAATTTTTGCCATATCGGACCAAGAAGGTTCTGTTCTCCTGCACAGGCAGTGGTGGCCATTTTGGTTTCAGTTAGATAGACGCACTTTTGATCCGCAATCTTCAACCTCTTTTTTCCCTTTAAAATCTCTTCAATCTTAGCGATTTTGCTTAGTAGTGTCTTACAATTGTGCTGGTGAGGATGGCTAAGGCACAATACCTCGGTGAAACCGAGGGGGGAAGCGTCGCCCAGTAGTAGCCGCTGCTCTAGGCCCTTGTGTTCTGAATCCTGGCTCCAATATCATGTATACAGCGTAGATTGTATGAAAAAGAGTTCCACTATGTAGTGATGCTCTAATAGTTACGTGTATATTAATTTTGCTGTCAAATAAACTCTGTAAATCAGCGGATTAACAGGGAATCCACCGGAGCTCTGGAGAGTGTGACCTTTCAGATCGCTGTTCAGACACGCCCCCCTCAGTGTTAGGTTTTATTAAGGGGGGATTGGCTGGGTTTTAGAGTAGGGTTGGGTGTGTGGTGGTGGGTTTTAATGTTGGGGGGGTATTGAATTTTTTTTTACAGGTAAAAGAGCTGATTACTTTGGGGCAATGCCCCGCAAAAGGCCCTTTTAAGGGCTATTTGTAATTTAGTATAGGGTAGGGAATTTTATTATTTTGGGGGGCTTTTATTATTATTTTATTAGGGGGATTAGAGTAGGTGTAATTAGCTTAAAAGAATTGTAATTATTTTTTTATTTTCTGTAATTTAGTGTTTTTTGTTTTTTGTTGTACTTTAGTTTATTTAATTGTAGTTAATTGTAGTTAGTTTATGTTATAGTATTACCCTGATATCGAGAGTTAATACCAGATGAAAGATGCCCTGAATACGGGATCAGCAACACACGAACCCAGTTAATTCCCCCCAAACACGAGACCAAGCTCCGTCTTGAGGGTAAAACAGAAAATCTACTTTATTGAGGGCTATATGCCCGGTATTTATGCAGGTCTCCCACCTGGTGGACACTCCCCTAGTGTAATGTGTTTTATAATGTTGGATCTCAACTGCCGTAAAAGTATGAATGTTTCACTCTAAAATACAGACTATTATTTCAGCATAGGCTGTGATGATTCAGAGTGAGTTTTAATTTATGATGAATTGAAGTCTGAGAATATATATATAGTATTAAGCTACTATTAATGTGTAGCAATATTCCAATCAATAACTGCAAAGGAAGTTCAATAACTTTGAATTAGTATTCAGAAATGATAATCAGTGAATTTCAGTATTGAGACTTAGGTTTAGATAGGGAGCAAGAAATGTGGACTAGCCACTGTAAAGGCTGATAGTAATAGTAACCGTCTAGTATGTAGTGAGAGAGAACACAGAAACTTGCAGCTGCTGACAGGGGCGTGTCAGGTACACAGGAGTTCCCCAGCTGATGACGTCAGAGCTGTTCCGTAGCGTTACAGTGAAACCGGCTTGTTACAAATGTTATATTGAAACAAAAGTAGCGATATGCTAGTATTTGCAGTAAATAGATCAGTTAACTGTGTGGAAGCAACTTAAGATTTTATTTTACTTGCGGTTACTCCTTGAAAGTCCCGGTTTGTCCTGCTTGCAGGTGTCTGATGAAACAGATCCAATCCTCAGGGTAAAAGCTTGTGTTGACTGTAGAGCAAACAATAAGTAACTTAGATGAATTAATTCCGTTCACTGGGAAAGTTGTTTATAGGAGCAGTTCCTGCTGGTAATTGTAAATCCAATAACTTGTACTAGCATATATCTTCAATTCATGAATTAATACACAGGATAAGAAATGGATGCACAGAGCTTAGCTGATATGAACTTAATAACTAAGCACTTGTTTGGGGCGGAGACATGACTTAAATAGAGGTGGAAGGTGAGCTGTAGAAAAAAAAAGGAAAACCAGGAGCGGAATCCTTACACGTCCCCCCCCTCAAGCAAGCCGACCACGGCTGGATGTTTAGGTCTGTGTGGAAAACGTCTATGGAAACGTGCAACAAGCCTCGTAGCATCAATATGGGTATGAGGTTCCCAGGAGTCTTCGTCAGATGAAAACCCTTTCCATCTTACAAGATACTGAAGTTCACCATTACAATATCTTGAATCCAGGAGATCCTGAACTTCATACATGTTTGTGTCCAGGCATACCGGATCAGGAGGAAGGAGAGGTGTAGGAGGGTGTTGACCTGTATAAGGCTTAAGCAAAGAGACATGGAAGGTGGGGTGTATTACCAAAGTATCAGGTAGATCCAAGGTAACTGCATTCTCATTTACTATGTGAGTGATCTTGAATGGGCCTATGAATAGACTAGCCAATTTCTTCTTGGGAAGATGTAACTTGATATTTTTTGTTGACAACCATACAAAGTCCCCTATTTCATACTTTGGAGCAACTCTTCGTCGTAAGTCATAATACTTTTTCTGAGATGCTTGTGCATGCTGTATGTTTGTACATAAATGATGGAAGTTTTCTGATAGGCGTTGTAATAATTCGTCAACAGATGGTGTATTTTCAGAAGAGGAGTGCTGAAAATTGAATCTAGGATTGAAACCGTAGTTAGCAAAGAAGGGAGAGTAATTGGTGGTACTGTTGATAGTGTTATTGTAGGAAAATTCTGCCATAGCAAGAAAAGATGACCATTTATGTTGATGGTATGAACAGTAACAACGTAAGTATTGTTCGAGCCATTGGTTCAATCTTTCAGTTTGTCCGTTCGTTTGCGGGTGGAAGGCAGTACTTAGCCGTTGTTCAATTTGTAGAGTTGTAGTGAGTGTTTTCCAAAACCTTGAGGTAAATTGGCTACCTCTGTCTGTGAACAAAACAGTAGGTAAACCATGATGCCTTACAACGTTGTTTAGAAACAAATGTGCAGTTTCTGAGGAAGTAGGTAACTTGTGGTAAGCAATGAAATGTGCCATTTTAGTAAAGTGGTCAGTAACGACTAAAATGGTGGTGAAACCAGAGCTTGGCGGTAGTTCTACGATAAAATCCATGCCAATGTAAGCCCAGGGTGAATTGGGTATGTCCAAAGGCATGAGGAGTCCGTACGGAGGTCTTCTCTCGGGTTTGGATACTGAGCAAGTATTACACTGCTGAATATAAAGCTTGATAGAATTTTCCATGGATGGCCACCAGTAAGTTCTGCTTACTAATTCCTTAGTGCGTCTGATACCTACATGACCAAGTAAGGGAGGATCATGGTGTTCTTTAATTATTTGTGCTCTGAGTGGTTCAGGTACGTAAATCTGAGAACCATGAAAATATAACCCATCTTTCTTAATTAGGGAGTTCAGAAGTGTTTGTTTTTCCAAACCTAAGGCGGCTTCATAGTCTGGAACTGATATAGATAGTGAAGCGAGAAATTTAGTAGGTGGGAGGATACAACTAGGTGTATATTCAGGAATATGTCTAGGATCTCTGCGGGAGAGGGCATCTGCCTTTCCATTTTTCGATCCAGGTCTATACAAAATCTGGAAGTCAAAACGACTGAAGAAGAGGCTCCATCTAACCTGTCTTCCAGATAAAGTTTTGTTGTTCTGTAGAAATTCAAGGTTACGATGGTCTGTATATATTATGATGGGATGAGATGTACTTTCCAGGAGATGTCTCCAAAATTCCAAAGCTCTTTTGATGGCCAGTAATTCTTTATCCCCTATGGAGTAATTCATTTCTGCAGAGGACATAATTTTTGAGAAGAAGCCGATAGGGAATAGAGGTTCTTTGAGTGTCTTACGTTGTGATAAGACTGCACCGAGTGCATAGTCTGAAGAATCCACTTCCAATATATATTGCAGGTCGGGATCAGGATACTTTAAAATAGGAGCTGAGGAAAAAGACTCCTTGAGGAAACTGAAGGCATCAGCAGCTTCTTTCGACCATCGGAACACGCAATTGGAGCTGGTAAGTTTGGTAAGAGGTTTCGAAATACTCGAGAAATTTCGGATGAATTTCCTGTAATAATTACTGAATCCGAGGAATTTTTGTAGATCCTTTCTGTTCAGAGGAGTTGGCCATGATTTTACTGCCTCAACTTTTCCCTCTTGCATTTGAATGCCTTCAGGGCTGATGGAATAACCCAGGAAATCTATCGTTGTAGTATGAAAAATGCATTTTTCCAGTTTGGCATAGAGTCGGTGAACCTGGAGACGAGATAAAACCCAACTAACGTGTTTGATGTGGTCAGTAGTATTGGAGGAATAAATCAAAATGTCATCTAAATAAACTATGACACAAATATCGAGTAAATCATGAAAAATGTCATTTATAAAGAATTGGAAGGTTGCTGGTGCATTGGTGAGTCCGAAAGGCATAACTAGGTATTCATACAACCCATATCTTGTTCTAAAAGCCGTGAGCCATTCATCCCCCTCTCTGATGCGTACAAGGTTGTATGCTCCCCTCAGATCCAATTTAGTATAGATAGTAGCATGTCTTAGTCTCTCTATGAGTTCCGGAATGAGTGGAAGTGGGTAGCGATTTTTTATGGTGATCTTATTTAGTTGTCTAAAATCGATAATAGGGCGTAAAGAGTTGTCCTTGTTTCGATCAAAAAACATACCAGCACCGGCTGGTGAGACAGAAGGACGAATGAATCCTTTCTTCAAGTTCTCATCTAAGTAGCTTTTCAGGTGGTCTAATTCGGATTGACATAGAGGATATAAATGTCCTATGGGTGGAGTTGTACCTGGTTTTAACTCTATGGGGCAGTCATAGGATCGATGGGGAGGAAGTGTTTCAGCCTCTTTTTTACTGAAAACCTCAGCGAAGTGACTGTATTCAATTGGTACAAGAGTGTCAGATGTGGGGTTCAGAGAAAGTAATGACTGCCTAATACAGGTTTGTTGGCAATATTGTGAGTTTAAATGTATGTTTAAAGATTTCCAACTGATCTGAGGTTCATGTAGTTGTAGCCAAGCCAACCCAAGAACAATTGGAAATAAGGGAGATGTAATCACATCAAAAGAGAGATGTTCATGATGATTGTTTAATGTAGTGACAGAAAGAGGAATGGTATGATGTGTAATAGGTCCAGAAGAAATCTCAGAGCCATCAACAACACGAAGTGAAATAGGAGACAATTTCTTAATCAGGGGTATTTTATTGATAGACACTAATGAGCTGTCGATGTAGTTGCCTTGAGTTCCGGTGTCAACGATAGCAGGGACGGAGATCTGTTTACTTGCCCACTGTAAAGACAAAAGTAGAGAACAGTGAAGTGGTTTGTTAAGTACTACTTGAGAGGTGAAGTTAGTGCTACACTTACTGTTCTTTTTCTGAGGTATGATAGGGCAGTCCTTAAGACTGTGAGCTGGATCACCACAATACATGCAAAGGCCCCGGGTCTTTCTTCTCATACGTTCATCCGGTGATAGAGGTCCCCTGAAGATGCTGATATCCATAGCTTCAGCTCCGCTGGGACTAATAGACCTAAGAGTAGGTTGGTTAGGACTGGAAAACTTTTTGTATGGCTGGTCTGAGTATTGTCGTTCGGATCTTCTCTCCCTTAATCTTCTATCAATATGGCTACTTAATTTCATAAGAGCCTCAAGTGTCTCTGGCAATTCTGTTCTGGCTAATTCATCCTTGACTGCATCGGAAAGACCAAGCCTAAATTGATTTCTGAGGGCTATGGCATTCCATTGGGAGTCAATGGAGTACTGTTTGAACTCCGTTATGTAATATTCCACAGGTCTGGATCCTTGCTTCAATTTCCTCATTTTGCTCTCAGCTGTAATTTGGAGGTTGGTATCATTATACAATTCATCCATGACGTCAAGAAATGCCGAAAAGGATGATAGGACCGGATTATTAGTCTCGAATAGTGTGTCAGCCCATATACGGGGTTCTCCCCTTAAGTAACTTATCATGCTGAGAACTTTCACCCTATCATTTGGATAGGTCCTAGGCTTGAGAGAAAAATTAAGAAGGCAAGCATTCTTAAAGTGGCGGTATTGATTTCTGTCTCCTTGAAAACATTCTAGGGTTCAGGAGAGGTCTCTTGGGCTCGTAGCTTAGGATTGATGGAATCTTTTATAACGTTTCTCAAAGTCTCATTCTCCAATTGTAATTCTCTTAGACCCTGGCTGAGTTGGTCTACCCTTTGTGACAGGTTAAAGACAATTTGTGGGAGCTCGGCTGGATCCATAATAATGGCTTAGTTATTCTGTAATGTGTTTTATAATGTTGGATCTCAACTGCCGTAAAAGTATGAATGTTTCACTCTAAAATACAGACTATTATTTCAGCATAGGCTGTGATGATTCAGAGTGAGTTTTAATTTATGATGAATTGAAGTCTGAGAATATATATATAGTAATAAGCTACTATTAATGTGTAGCAATATTCCAATCAATAACTGCAAAGGAAGTTCAATAACTTTGAATTAGTATTCAGAAATGATAATCAGTGAATTTCAGTATTGAGACTTAGGTTTAGATAGGGAGCAAGAAATGTGGACTAGCCACTGTAAAGGCTGATAGTAATAGTAACCGTCTAGTATGTAGTGAGAGAGAACACAGAAACTTGCAGCTGCTGACAGGGGCGTGTCAGGTACACAGGAGTTCCCCAGCTGATGACGTCAGAGCTGTTCCGTAGCGTTACAGTGAAACCGGCTTGTTACAAATGTTATATTGAAACAAAAGTAGCGATATGCTAGTATTTGCAGTAAATAGATCAGTTAACTGTGTGGAAGCAACTTAAGATTTTATTTTACTTGCGGTTACTCCTTGAAAGTCCCGGTTTGTCCTGCTTGCAGGTGTCTGATGAAACAGATCCAATCCTCAGGGTAAAAGCTTGTGTTGACTGTAGAGCAAACAATAAGTAACTTAGATGAATTAATTCCGTTCACTGGGAAAGTTGTTTATAGGAGCAGTTCCTGCTGGTAATTGTAAATCCAATAACTTGTACTAGCATATATCTTCAATTCATGAATTAATACACAGGATAAGAAATGGATGCACAGAGCTTAGCTGATATGAACTTAATAACTAAGCACTTGTTTGGGGCGGAGACATGACTTAAATAGAGGTGGAAGGTGAGCTGTAGAAAAAAAAAGGAAAACCAGGAGCGGAATCCTTACACGTCCCCCCCCTCAAGCAAGCCGACCACGGCTGGATGTTTAGGTCTGTGTGGAAAACGTCTATGGAAACGTGCAACAAGCCTCGTAGCATCAATATGGGTATGAGGTTCCCAGGAGTCTTCGTCAGATGAAAACCCTTTCCATCTTACAAGATACTGAAGTTCACCATTACAATATCTTGAATCCAGGAGATCCTGAACTTCATACATGTTTGTGTCCAGGCATACCGGATCAGGAGGAAGGAGAGGTGTAGGAGGGTGTTGACCTGTATAAGGCTTAAGCAAAGAGACATGGAAGGTGGGGTGTATTACCAAAGTATCAGGTAGATCCAAGGTAACTGCATTCTCATTTACTATGTGAGTGATCTTGAATGGGCCTATGAATAGACTAGCCAATTTCTTCTTGGGAAGATGTAACTTGATATTTTTTGTTGACAACCATACAAAGTCCCCTATTTCATACTTTGGAGCAACTCTTCGTCGTAAGTCATAATACTTTTTCTGAGATGCTTGTGCATGCTGTATGTTTGTACATAAATGATGGAAGTTTTCTGATAGGCGTTGTAATAATTCGTCAACAGATGGTGTATTTTCAGAAGAGGAGTGCTGAAAATTGAATCTAGGATTGAAACCGTAGTTAGCAAAGAAGGGAGAGTAATTGGTGGTACTGTTGATAGTGTTATTGTAGGAAAATTCTGCCATAGCAAGAAAAGATGACCATTTATGTTGATGGTATGAACAGTAACAACGTAAGTATTGTTCGAGCCATTGGTTCAATCTTTCAGTTTGTCCGTTCGTTTGCGGGTGGAAGGCAGTACTTAGCCGTTGTTCAATTTGTAGAGTTGTAGTGAGTGTTTTCCAAAACCTTGAGGTAAATTGGCTACCTCTGTCTGTGAACAAAACAGTAGGTAAACCATGATGCCTTACAACGTTGTTTAGAAACAAATGTGCAGTTTCTGAGGAAGTAGGTAACTTGTGGTAAGCAATGAAATGTGCCATTTTAGTAAAGTGGTCAGTAACGACTAAAATGGTGGTGAAACCAGAGCTTGGCGGTAGTTCTACGATAAAATCCATGCCAATGTAAGCCCAGGGTGAATTGGGTATGTCCAAAGGCATGAGGAGTCCGTACGGAGGTCTTCTCTCGGGTTTGGATACTGAGCAAGTATTACACTGCTGAATATAAAGCTTGATAGAATTTTCCATGGATGGCCACCAGTAAGTTCTGCTTACTAATTCCTTAGTGCGTCTGATACCTACATGACCAAGTAAGGGAGGATCATGGTGTTCTTTAATTATTTGTGCTCTGAGTGGTTCAGGTACGTAAATCTGAGAACCATGAAAATATAACCCATCTTTCTTAATTAGGGAGTTCAGAAGTGTTTGTTTTTCCAAACCTAAGGCGGCTTCATAGTCTGGAACTGATATAGATAGTGAAGCGAGAAATTTAGTAGGTGGGAGGATACAACTAGGTGTATATTCAGGAATATGTCTAGGATCTCTGCGGGAGAGGGCATCTGCCTTTCCATTTTTCGATCCAGGTCTATACAAAATCTGGAAGTCAAAACGACTGAAGAAGAGGCTCCATCTAACCTGTCTTCCAGATAAAGTTTTGTTGTTCTGTAGAAATTCAAGGTTACGATGGTCTGTATATATTATGATGGGATGAGATGTACTTTCCAGGAGATGTCTCCAAAATTCCAAAGCTCTTTTGATGGCCAGTAATTCTTTATCCCCTATGGAGTAATTCATTTCTGCAGAGGACATAATTTTTGAGAAGAAGCCGATAGGGAATAGAGGTTCTTTGAGTGTCTTACGTTGTGATAAGACTGCACCGAGTGCATAGTCTGAAGAATCCACTTCCAATATATATTGCAGGTCGGGATCAGGATACTTTAAAATAGGAGCTGAGGAAAAAGACTCCTTGAGGAAACTGAAGGCATCAGCAGCTTCTTTCGACCATCGGAACACGCAATTGGAGCTGGTAAGTTTGGTAAGAGGTTTCGAAATACTCGAGAAATTTCGGATGAATTTCCTGTAATAATTACTGAATCCGAGGAATTTTTGTAGATCCTTTCTGTTCAGAGGAGTTGGCCATGATTTTACTGCCTCAACTTTTCCCTCTTGCATTTGAATGCCTTCAGGGCTGATGGAATAACCCAGGAAATCTATCGTTGTAGTATGAAAAATGCATTTTTCCAGTTTGGCATAGAGTCGGTGAACCTGGAGACGAGATAAAACCCAACTAACGTGTTTGATGTGGTCAGTAGTATTGGAGGAATAAATCAAAATGTCATCTAAATAAACTATGACACAAATATCGAGTAAATCATGAAAAATGTCATTTATAAAGAATTGGAAGGTTGCTGGTGCATTGGTGAGTCCGAAAGGCATAACTAGGTATTCATACAACCCATATCTTGTTCTAAAAGCCGTGAGCCATTCATCCCCCTCTCTGATGCGTACAAGGTTGTATGCTCCCCTCAGATCCAATTTAGTATAGATAGTAGCATGTCTTAGTCTCTCTATGAGTTCCGGAATGAGTGGAAGTGGGTAGCGATTTTTTATGGTGATCTTATTTAGTTGTCTAAAATCGATAATAGGGCGTAAAGAGTTGTCCTTGTTTCGATCAAAAAACATACCAGCACCGGCTGGTGAGACAGAAGGACGAATGAATCCTTTCTTCAAGTTCTCATCTAAGTAGCTTTTCAGGTGGTCTAATTCGGATTGACATAGAGGATATAAATGTCCTATGGGTGGAGTTGTACCTGGTTTTAACTCTATGGGGCAGTCATAGGATCGATGGGGAGGAAGTGTTTCAGCCTCTTTTTTACTGAAAACCTCAGCGAAGTGACTGTATTCAATTGGTACAAGAGTGTCAGATGTGGGGTTCAGAGAAAGTAATGACTGCCTAATACAGGTTTGTTGGCAATATTGTGAGTTTAAATGTATGTTTAAAGATTTCCAACTGATCTGAGGTTCATGTAGTTGTAGCCAAGCCAACCCAAGAACAATTGGAAATAAGGGAGATGTAATCACATCAAAAGAGAGATGTTCATGATGATTGTTTAATGTAGTGACAGAAAGAGGAATGGTATGATGTGTAATAGGTCCAGAAGAAATCTCAGAGCCATCAACAACACGAAGTGAAATAGGAGACAATTTCTTAATCAGGGGTATTTTATTGATAGACACTAATGAGCTGTCGATGTAGTTGCCTTGAGTTCCGGTGTCAACGATAGCAGGGACGGAGATCTGTTTACTTGCCCACTGTAAAGACAAAAGTAGAGAACAGTGAAGTGGTTTGTTAAGTACTACTTGAGAGGTGAAGTTAGTGCTACACTTACTGTTCTTTTTCTGAGGTATGATAGGGCAGTCCTTAAGACTGTGAGCTGGATCACCACAATACATGCAAAGGCCCCGGGTCTTTCTTCTCATACGTTCATCCGGTGATAGAGGTCCCCTGAAGATGCTGATATCCATAGCTTCAGCTCCGCTGGGACTAATAGACCTAAGAGTAGGTTGGTTAGGACTGGAAAACTTTTTGTATGGCTGGTCTGAGTATTGTCGTTCGGATCTTCTCTCCCTTAATCTTCTATCAATATGGCTACTTAATTTCATAAGAGCCTCAAGTGTCTCTGGCAATTCTGTTCTGGCTAATTCATCCTTGACTGCATCGGAAAGACCAAGCCTAAATTGATTTCTGAGGGCTATGGCATTCCATTGGGAGTCAATGGAGTACTGTTTGAACTCCGTTATGTAATATTCCACAGGTCTGGATCCTTGCTTCAATTTCCTCATTTTGCTCTCAGCTGTAATTTGGAGGTTGGTATCATTATACAATTCATCCATGACGTCAAGAAATGCCGAAAAGGATGATAGGACCGGATTATTAGTCTCGAATAGTGTGTCAGCCCATATACGGGGTTCTCCCCTTAAGTAACTTATCATGCTGAGAACTTTCACCCTATCATTTGGATAGGTCCTAGGCTTGAGAGAAAAATTAAGAAGGCAAGCATTCTTAAAGTGGCGGTATTGATTTCTGTCTCCTTGAAAACATTCTAGGGTTCAGGAGAGGTCTCTTGGGCTCGTAGCTTAGGATTGATGGAATCTTTTATAACGTTTCTCAAAGTCTCATTCTCCAATTGTAATTCTCTTAGACCCTGGCTGAGTTGGTCTACCCTTTGTGACAGGTTAAAGACAATTTGTGGGAGCTCGGCTGGATCCATAATAATGGCTTAGTTATTCTGTAATGTGTTTTATAATGTTGGATCTCAACTGCCGTAAAAGTATGAATGTTTCACTCTAAAATACAGACTATTATTTCAGCATAGGCTGTGATGATTCAGAGTGAGTTTTAATTTATGATGAATTGAAGTCTGAGAATATATATATAGTAATAAGCTACTATTAATGTGTAGCAATATTCCAATCAATAACTGCAAAGGAAGTTCAATAACTTTGAATTAGTATTCAGAAATGATAATCAGTGAATTTCAGTATTGAGACTTAGGTTTAGATAGGGAGCAAGAAATGTGGACTAGCCACTGTAAAGGCTGATAGTAATAGTAACCGTCTAGTATGTAGTGAGAGAGAACACAGAAACTTGCAGCTGCTGACAGGGGCGTGTCAGGTACACAGGAGTTCCCCAGCTGATGACGTCAGAGCTGTTCCGTAGCGTTACAGTGAAACCGGCTTGTTACAAATGTTATATTGAAACAAAAGTAGCGATATGCTAGTATTTGCAGTAAATAGATCAGTTAACTGTGTGGAAGCAACTTAAGATTTTATTTTACTTGCGGTTACTCCTTGAAAGTCCCGGTTTGTCCTGCTTGCAGGTGTCTGATGAAACAGATCCAATCCTCAGGGTAAAAGCTTGTGTTGACTGTAGAGCAAACAATAAGTAACTTAGATGAATTAATTCCGTTCACTGGGAAAGTTGTTTATAGGAGCAGTTCCTGCTGGTAATTGTAAATCCAATAACTTGTACTAGCATATATCTTCAATTCATGAATTAATACACAGGATAAGAAATGGATGCACAGAGCTTAGCTGATATGAACTTAATAACTAAGCACTTGTTTGGGGCGGAGACATGACTTAAATAGAGGTGGAAGGTGAGCTGTAGAAAAAAAAAGGAAAACCAGGAACGGAATCCTTACACCTAGGGGACCAGATGGGAGACTGGACGAGTACATTAGATAGAGGGAAGACGACCTTTTACAGGATACAATAGAATTACATTACGTAACCAAATAAACAATCAAACACAAGAAAACAATAGATTCCTTCCTGGCACCTTGCAGTCTGGACTCTGGATGTGATTAAACAAGGTGAACGCTTATCACCTAAACCAAATTACAGTAAACAATAGCTGATGCCAGGAAACCTGTCTCAGAAAATACAGTTTGTCAAAACTGAACAAGAGGAGAGTTAACCCCTCCAGTACTGTTGGATTCACACCCTGTACCTATAATGGGCACAGGGTGACTTAACATAATGCCCCAATCCATAATCCGTAGGGGGGTTGACAGAGGGGTCTGTCACAGTTTATGTAATTAATTTAATGATAGTGTAGTGTTAGGTGTAATTGTAATTTAGGTTAGGATTTATTTTACAGGTAAATTTGTACTTATTTAGCTAGGTAGCTATTAAATAGTTAATAACTATTTAAAAACTATTCTACCTAGTTAAAATAAATACAAAGTTGCCTGTAAAATAAATATAAATCCTAAGATAGCTACAATGTAATACAATGTAAAATAAATATAAATCCTAAAATAGATTAAATGTAATTTAATATAGTAGCGGCGACGTTGGGGGCGGCAGATTAGGGGTTAATAAATGTAGATAGGTGTCGGCGATGTTAGGGACGGCAGATTAGGGGTTAATAAAATGTAACTAGTGTTTGCGAGGCGGGAGTGCGGCGGTTTAGGGGTTAATATATTTATTACAGTGGCGGCGATTTCCGGTCAGCAGATTAGGGGTTAAATAATTTATTTAAGTGTTTGCGATGGGGGGGGGGGGGGCTCGGTTTAGGGGTTAATAGGTAGTTTCTGGGTGTTAATATACTTTTTAGCACTTTAGTTAAGAGTTTTATGTTATGGCGTTAGCCCATAAAACTCTTAACTGCTGACTTTTAAATGCGGTAGGAGTCTGGACAGGAGAGGGTCTACTGCTCACTTTTTCAAGCAATCGTAATACCGGCGTTAGGAAAATCCCATTAAAAAGATAGGATACGCAATTGACGTAAGGGGACATGCGGTATGCGAAAATCGCAGAAAAAAAG
Source organism: Bombina bombina (assembly GCF_027579735.1). Taxonomy (NCBI): domain Eukaryota; kingdom Metazoa; phylum Chordata; class Amphibia; order Anura; family Bombinatoridae; genus Bombina; species Bombina bombina. Next base: position 444,941,982 of record NC_069502.1, read on the forward strand.
TGAGCGGTACACCTGTACCTGTCAGACTCGTAATACCAGCGGGCATTAAAAAGCAGCATTGGGACCCCTCAACGCTGCTTTTTGAGGCTAATGCAAGACTCGTAATCTAGGCGTAAGGTTCTAGCTGCTGATTTGTGGATGCATATACAGTATATACAGATTGTCATTGGCTCACCCATGTGTTCAATTAGAAACCAATAATGCATTGCTGCTCCTTTAACAAATGATACCAAGAGAATGAAGTTGTTTAAAATTGTATGTTCTACCTAAATCATGAAAGAAAAATTTGGGGTTTCATGTCCCTTTAATGCAGTACCGGTCACCCCATGGTAGAATACTTACTGTAAGCCCCGTAGTGGCATAGTTTGCTTCTTCATATTACTCACTATTTCATCAAGGCAGTATTTATACAAAAGGTCCATCTCTTAAAACCAATTAAATGCTGGTAAGCATCATAGTGCCTATTAGGCACTACTGCATCTTAAATCAAGTCACTTCTATTATTACAGCTAGAAGCACCTACAAGTACGTTGGCGTTATGTATGACATCACATAGAGGCGGAGCAATACTCTGTGACTTGTATAAGTCTCAATTTACTATTTTTAGATCACATTAAGGGGCAGATTATGAGTGGAGTGCAAAATTGCACGTTTAGAAATACCAGTGCATGCAATTGTGAGCTGGTATTTGAAGTCGCCTGCAATGCAAATATGACCTTGTTTTCACATTGCTAGGAAGCTATGCGCTCAATAGAGTGTGCTTTCATAGGCTCCTATGAAAGCCTCGTTCTAATGCTATTAGACACGGCATGAGAACTAGCGCAGCAAAGGGGGTAAGTCGTGCAGTGATGGCAGAAAATACTAAATATATATGTGTAGCCCTTCCTGTTGAACATTTGCACCTGTATACATTCTGCAGGAGAAGTTGCCTAGGCAACTATTAGACTGGTTGGTCATGTGATCAAGTGAAACTGAAAGAAGAGTGTAAGACACAGGAGGAAGCAGACATGTCAGAGCAGTGAAGGTGTGTGTGAGGCCTGGCTGTGTGAGAGCTGCAGACTTCATCTTGTAAAGTAACAGCATTCCTCTGCTGATTTAGTGTTTGCTGCCAGCTGCAGTCTGACCCTGTTAGAGAGCTGTGGAGAAGAATGCAGACAAAGTAAATGACTGGCAGACCTTGGAGTTTTCTTTCAGCCTGTGCAGAATCCTGTCAGTGGTAAGAAGTATCCTCTCTCCTTGTCATACTGACAGGGCATTCTGTCCATCACATAAACTTATAAACAGCTCTTCCTGTGGATTGCAGTTTCCTATGAGCTGCAACTGTTTAAATGCATGTGGATTACCTTAAAGGGCCCCAACATTTATGTGCACCAACTGGTACCCATCAGCCATTAGGGTGAAGCCTGAGGGTGGGTTCGCAGGTGGTTTGGGAGGGTGCTGGGCCTGGTTAGAGAGAGTCGGTGTGTTAGTTAGCCACTGTATTTCTTGCCTTATTTTTATTTACCATAATCCTTTAATACATGTTCATACTGTTTTACTGTTATTACTGTGTGTGTTGTAGTTATTTATTATGTTCCTGTCTGGGAAACCCATTCTTGCCCTGGATGCCCAGTCAGGTGGAGGCACTGCCACAGTCATGTACCCCAACTCCCAGGTAGCGGAGACTCAGGATCAGCCTGCAGAGCACATGGAGGTAGCTGGGGTAAAGACCCACAGGGGTAATTGTGGGCCTAGGCCAAACCCCGTTACATTTGGTGGTACTGCTGAGATAAATTGGGGTACACCCAGTAAGGATCCGTTAATTCCCCGGCCCACACTCCCATTTGTAACAGATTGGGCCCAGCAACAGAAGGTACCATTGCATCATGCAGTGATGATATGCCAGGTACCTCCCTATAGTGAGATAAAACATGTCACCAAGTGCGTAGAGATTATACTGGGAATAGAGATGGTTACCATCAGAGACATCCTGCATGATTCATACGGTCAAACTTACATGTTAGTATATTCCCATGCAGATTTGAGAGGCCGTCATAGGCCTACATGTCTATACCTTCTTGAAACAGCTCCTGAAGGATGTCGCTTAGTGTACGCTCTCCCTGATAAGGAGGAAGGGGTTACACTGCAGCAACCCTCCACTATAGGCCAAAGAGACTTTAATGTATCAAGTTATTCCCAGATTCTGTCCCCTTTGTCAGAGAAACCCCCCAGGAGATTACCGGTTACCCCTGTAGAGACTGGGGCCATCCCCAAACGAAATGTCTACTTTTCCAGTGTGCAAGGGACAACTGCCCCTAAGACCCCAGATCTAGTGGTTCCCTCATCTCCAACATCCCCAAAACCAGGCGATTCCCTATTGAGAACCACAAGTTCAGGAGAGAGTAACATATCTGAAATACTGCAAAAACTCTCAGAAGCCATAGTAACAGCTACCCATACCCACAGTTACCGTAAGCTGAAAGTGTTTTCTGGGAATCAACCTGTTCCTGCCGGGGAGGAGCCCTTTAAGGCCTGGAAGGATAATGCTGTACAATTTTTGGAAGAATGGTCTTGTACGGATAACATAAAAAAACAACGGATAATGGAGAGTCTTCGTTTCCCAGCTACAAATATGATAAGGCTGTTTAGGGGAGTGAATGAACAAGCTACCGCACAAGATTACCTGAAAGTTTTGCAGGATGCGTATGGAAAATCTGAGGACTCTGATGATCTATTAATCAAGTTCCTAGCCACTAAACAGAAGGAACATGAGAAAGCTTCAGACTATATCAATCGATTACAATTGTCACTGGGAAAACTGTTTCATAATGGAGCAGTCACTGCATCTGAGTTGGATGCTCGACTATCCAAACAAATTCAGAAGGGAGGCCTTAGCAATGATCCAGTCATGATCATGTTAAGAGTTAAGTTGGATGATCAAGTCTTGTCCTATTCCACACTGATCCGAAAAGCAAAAATACTGGAGAACCAAATGTCCCCATCTCCTCCACAAAAAGGAAATTCTTCTAAAGCTGCAGATAAAGAGGATATGGAACTGTTCGTCCTTAAAAAAAAGGTAGCTGAATTAGAATTATTGTCTAAGTCATCGCCAAGAAGAACAGATTATTCTCCTACCAGGAGGCAGCACCGCAGGGAGACCACAGGAAGGTTATTCCCAGAGGAACAGTCCCCCCGAGGGAACTGTTTTAAGTGTGGAAAATCAGGGCATTTCAAGCGGGAGTGTCCCACTAATTCATCAGATACAGAAGTGGATGTGCTAGCTATTGAGCTGGAGGAGGCTCAAGCTACCAGTCCTTTCAGGAAAAGAGGAAAAAGAACCACACCCATATTATCTGTGGGGGCCAAGATCGGGCCCAAATCTCTGATACAGTTACAAATAGAAGATATTCATGCCTCGGCCTTGTTAGATACTGGATCCCAGGTCACCATCATTAATAGAGACTTCTATGACCATCATCTAAAACATATTCCCCTGGAGCCAGCAGGAGAGTTGCAGTTGTGGGGAGTGGGATCTCAGGCCCAGCCTGTAGAGGGATGTATAAGAGTGACAATAACAATCCCACAGTTAAACACAGGAATGATCTGCCCTATGGAATTGGAAGCTCTTGTATGCTCCATGAAGAAAACAATGTGCGCCCCAATAATTTTGGGTACCAACGCAAGAATGGTGCAGGACATGTTCAGGGCCTACCTAACTGAAGTGGGAGATGTATCTCTAACCAGACTGATGGAAGTCAGCCCTGTTCTAGGGAAAGAATGCCATCGACTAGCCCTACAAGCTAGACCAGGATCATGCCACTACTCGGGGAAAGAACCTTTATTTGTAAGGCCTGGAGAGACTAAGACTCTACGAGCCATAGCATCTATGCACCATGAAATATCAGGAGGAACCAGGCAATACCTCATTGAGTCCTTGCCTGAGGAGGATGCAAAAAAAGGGTGGACTCTCATACCTGAGGTGAAAGACTGGCGGAATCACTGGTGTAAAGATTTTCCCATAATGATAAGAAACTTAACACCCACAGAGATCAGAATTGATCGTCACCAGAAGATTGGTGTGATTCACTTGTTGGACCAAGTCTCTTCAGTAATGTCTGTAAAGGCAGAACAGGGAGGTGATCATGAAGGACCTATAGTTTTTGAACTGGAAGATTCTCCTCTACCACCAAAGTGGAGAGATAGCCTCCGATCCAAATTAGCTACTCGAGAGAAAGTTTTCTCCAGGAAAGAAATGGATGTGGGATGTGCAAAGAGTGCCACACATGCTATCAGACTTTCTGACCCAGCTCCTTTCAGAGAAAGATCAAGGAGAATACCCCCTCGAGATGTGGAAGATGTCCGGGATATACTCAAACAGATGGAAGAATCTGGCATTATTAAAGAGTCCAGAAGTCCATATGCCTCACCCATAGTGGTAGTTAGGAAAAAGAATGGCACAGTCCGGCTTTGCATAGACTATCGGACTTTAAACAAAAGGACTGTGCCAGATCAATATACTCTGCCACGGATAGAAGATCTGCTAGATGCCCTTTCTGGAAGCCAGTGGTTCAGCGTCCTGGACTTGAGGTCTGGGTATTATCAGGTACCCATGAAGAAGGAGGATCAGGAAAAGACAGCTTTCATCTGTCCCTTGGGATTCTACGAGTTTACCAGGATGCCCCAAGGGGTCACTGGAGCTCCCGCCACCTTTCAAAGGCTGATGGAGAAGACTGTGGGGGATATGAATCCCAAAGAGTGCCTAGTCTATCTTGATGACCTCATAGTGTTTGGAAGGACACCAGAAGAGCACGAACAGCGATTGCTGAAGGTGTTGGATCGACTCCAAGCAGAGGGTCTGAAATTATCAATAGACAAATGTCGATTTGCCCAGAACTCTGTTACATATGTAGGTCACATTGTTTCCGCACAAGGTGTGACAACTGACCCGACCAAAATTGAAGCGGTGATGAACTGGCCCAGGCCAGATAACATCAGTGAGCTGCGCTCATTTCTTGGATTCTGCGGTTACTACCGGAGGTTTGTGAAAGACTATTCAAAGATTGCTCGAGAGCTACACAACCTGTTAAAGACTACCTCAGCTATAGAGGGTGTTAAGGCGCCAAGTCCTAAAGACTCCTTCGGAAAGAAATGGACCTCAGGATGCGAAGAAGCCTTCTTAATCTTGAAGAAAAGACTCACAGAAGCTCCTGTATTGGCATATTCAGATCCCGAGAAACCATATGTGCTCCATGTTGATGCCAGTATGGAAGGCCTAGGGGCCGTATTGCATCAGAGCTACCCAGAAGGGTTAAGACCAGTGGCCTACATAAGTAGAAGTCTAACTGGTGCAGAGAAAAACTATCCGGTCCATAAGCTAGAATTCTTGGCGCTCAAGTGGGCAATTGTGGACAAGTTACATGACTATTTATATGGAGCAACATTCGAGGTAAGGACGGATAACAATCCGCTTACTTATATTCAAACAACAGCAAAGCTGGATGCCACAGGGCATAGGTGGCTGGCAGCATTGTCAAACTATAGTTTCAGCCTTAAATACAAGCCAGGCCCTAAGAATGTCAGTGCGGATGCTCTGTCCCGCAGACCTGGACTTCCTCCTCATGAAGAAAAGGAGGAATGGGAAGAAATCCCTGTGCCTGGGGTAGGAGCCCTGTGCCAAACATATGTAGTGGCTGAGAGGCAGGATGAGTTCTCTGAACTCAGAGGAATAGACTCCATATGTCACTCCCCAGAAGCCGTACCAGAGGTATTCTGTGCTCCAGCAATGCTCCAACAGTGGTCTCACATAACCAATGAAGACAAGAAGAAAGCCCAGTCACAGGACTGGTATATAGGTACAGTCCTCAAGGCAATGAGAGCCAAGAACCCTAAATTACTGAGCTCCCTTCCCATTGGACAAAGAGATTTGTACCGGAGAGAATGGAGTAAACTACATCTAGAAGATGGAATCCTTTATAGAGTTATAAAATACCATGACCACCCTGGTCGAAAGCAGCTAGTGTTACCTCATAGATATCGGGGAATGGTCCTGAGAGCTCTCCATGATCAACATGGGCATCTTGGGGTAGACAAGACCTATGGCCTGGTACAAGACCGGTTCTATTGGCCTCGCATGAGAGAACATGTTGAACATTATGTGAAGACCTGCAGAAGATGTATTCAGAGAAAGACTCTGCCTGTGAGAGCTGCCCCTATGGGCCACCTGAGAAGTACAGGACCCCTGGATCTTGTGTGCATGGACTATCTATGTATTGAGAATGATACTACCGGAATTGGGAATGTTCTGGTAGTAACAGACCATTTCACCAGATACGCTCAGGCTTTTCCCACTAAAGACCAGAAGGCTGTGACCGTAGCCAAGGTCCTCTGGCAGAAATATTTTATGCACTACGGTCTGCCCAATCGAATACATTCTGATCAAGGTAGAGACTTTGAGAGTAAGCTGATCAAAGAACTGCTGGATATGTTGCAGGTTCACAAGTCCAGAACAACACCCTACCACCCTGAGGGTGATGCCCAGCCTGAGCGTTTTAATAGGACACTCCTAGACATGCTCGGGACTCTGAAACAAGTAGAGAAGCGGTCCTGGAGTAAGCATGTAGAAGCCATGGTCCACGCATATAATTGCACAAGGCATGAGTCTACAGGATTCTCACCCTATTTCCTAATGTTTGGAAGGGAAGCCAGACTACCGATAGATGTCCGGTTGGGGGTGTCCCCAGATGGTACAAAGTCAGACTCTCACTTCCAGTATGTGAGGACCCTCAGACAAAACCTTCACAGTGCCTACGAGTTGGCCACTCAAGCTGCGGCAAAAATGGAGGAACGCAACAAAAGAAGATACGATACCAAAGTGAAGCATCAGGAAGTCCAAGCGGGAGATAAGGTTCTCCTCCGGAATCTAGGGCTACCTGGGAAACACAAATTAGCAGACAGATGGAAGGATACCCTATTTGAAGTTGTGTCTAAGCTAAAGGGGCTGCCAGTGTATAATATAAAAGGCCCAGAAGGCCGGATCAAAGCTTGGCATAGGAACCATCTACTACCAATAGCCTATATCGATGAAGAGGAAGGGAGTAGTAGTGAATGGGAGAAAAGCACAACGGAGAGTCCTGAAAATGAGGCAGTAGAGACCCCAGAAGCTCTTAGTGCTGATGATCAATGGTGGTCTCCTCCTGCTGAGGAAACACAGCACTTTCCTTCCTCTCCTCCCTTAGCCTCCTCTACATTGAATCCCAACAGCCCCAACTTTGTGCCTGGGACCCCAAAAGGAGACTCTTGTATCATGGGAAAGCCAGGGTCTCAAGCATCTGGTGACCTCCCCACCCAAGTGGCCAGAGCTGAAGATTCCCAGGAACATTCTGGACTTCCTCAGAGAGAACAGAGACTGGGTACTAGAATACGACAGCCTCCCAGGGTTCTTACTTACGATCAAGTCGGAGAACCCAGTTATGTACATATGCCCCAGGTACAATCTAAAATGGTTGATTTACTGTATGCGGTTGCGGACATTATGAATGTTGGAACCTCTCTGTACTAGAATAAACTGTAAGATAGTTAACATTTGTTTATAGGACTGTTAGTGCATTTATTATTATTTATATGTTTTGTTTTTTCAATTTACCTCTTGGTGGAACCTTGCCAGTGGAAGGCAAGGATTTTACAAGGGGGAGAATGTAGCCCTTCCTGTTGAACATTTGCACCTGTATACATTCTGCAGGAGAAGTTGCCTAGGCAACTATTAGACTGGTTGGTCATGTGATCAAGTGAAACTGAAAGAAGAGTGTAAGACACAGGAGGAAGCAGACATGTCAGAGCAGTGAAGGTGTGTGTGAGGCCTGGCTGTGTGAGAGCTGCAGACTTCATCTTGTAAAGTAACAGCATTCCTCTGCTGATTTAGTGTTTGCTGCCAGCTGCAGTCTGACCCTGTTAGAGAGCTGTGGAGAAGAATGCAGACAAAGTAAATGACTGGCAGACCTTGGAGTTTTCTTTCAGCCTGTGCAGAATCCTGTCAGTGGTAAGAAGTATCCTCTCTCCTTGTCATACTGACAGGGCATTCTGTCCATCACATAAACTTATAAACAGCTCTTCCTGTGGATTGCAGTTTCCTATGAGCTGCAACTGTTTAAATGCATGTGGATTACCTTAAAGGGCCCCAACATTTATGTGCACCAACTGGTACCCATCAGCCATTAGGGTGAAGCCTGAGGGTGGGTTCGCAGGTGGTTTGGGAGGGTGCTGGGCCTGGTTAGAGAGAGTCGGTGTGTTAGTTAGCCACTGTATTTCTTGCCTTATTTTTATTTACCATAATCCTTTAATACATGTTCATACTGTTTTACTGTTATTACTGTGTGTGTTGTAGTTATTTATTATGTTCCTGTCTGGGAAACCCATTCTTGCCCTGGATGCCCAGTCAGGTGGAGGCACTGCCACAGTCATGTACCCCAACTCCCAGGTAGCGGAGACTCAGGATCAGCCTGCAGAGCACATGGAGGTAGCTGGGGTAAAGACCCACAGGGGTAATTGTGGGCCTAGGCCAAACCCCGTTACATATGTATATGATTATATACATATATATTTATGTGCTACTGTGTATATTTTGAGACAGCACTATATTATTGCAAACTCCAGAGGAGCCTTACCAAGCCTGACCACATACACAAATACAAATCCTACAGCTGCTTAAAAAAAATAGAACATCATTGTGTTTATTCCACAGGGTCCAACAGATAGACAAGCAATTTTTTGGGCTTAGCACATGCCCTAAATCATGATTAAGGGTGTGTGCTGAACTTGAAATGTTGCTTGTACATCTGTTGGACTCTATGGAAGAAATAGAAATGCAGGGCCTTTTAACCAGGAATGGAATTAAGGGTTAAGGCCCTTAGTGAGTGAAGGTTGCCGCGTTGTTAACATTTGTTGCAGATGTGTGGGGCTGGCCTATGTACCAGTGTAAGAATTGAAGTTACAAAGGCCCTTGCTTCCTGGACTTGGGAGGATTTTTACCACTTTTTAGAGTTCCCAGCTGCCGCTAGGATTGCATAGCTTCAACCTAGAGGTGGTATGTCCAAACATGTAATTTTGCACTCCCCCCTGGATTATCATTCTGTACGACTAGACAGTCTGGGCCCTTAAGGTTTAGAGGGGATTTTTCCATCCTAGCTAGGTGGTTGGTCTGGGCCCTGTCTTTGACAGAGTGATGCGGGCCATTGAGGATGGAGCAACAACCCCAGGTGCATGCTTGGGGGTGCTCCTCTGGGTGATCGATGGGCCGTAGAGCTCATGTAGATGTCTTTGTCTTTAGTGGTGTTGTAGCTAGGTCCGCCTATCCGAGGCAGGTTCTCAACCATCTTATCAGGGATAACAGTAGTAGGGCCTGATTGCCACCAACTAAGTTTTGCCTCTAAGGTTAAAGTTATCTAACATTGAAGCCATTAATAAAATTGACCTATACAGTCTGTACCTAACTTTTTGGTTGTAATTGTGTTATTTATGTGTGTTTCTAAGTTTGATGGTTATCGTTTAGTTTTCAGCAACAAAGGATATAGGGCATTTAATCCCTTATGCAATAACAATCTATTTTATTGCAGTATTTGGATGATTTGTATTCAAGCATTTTGAAACTGCATCATAGGTAGAAGGAGCTTGTATAAAAACCTAATAATTATACTACTAGCCTTCTGCCTGCAAACTTTAGTTAAGGTTGGTTTTATTTCTTTAAAAACCAGCTCTTTGTATCTAAGATCATCATTTTAAAGGGACATTAAATATTGTTTTTTCTTAAAAAATTCGGCTTTGTGTCTCACGCTCCCTATAGAGGCCAAAAAGCAAAATATCTAACTTTGGATTTGAAAATATTGCCAATTGCCTAAACTAACTATTTTTCTTTGCAGCATTTGTAGATTACATAATAGTTTTTTTAGCTTCTCTTGGGAGCACGGGGACAAGGACAATTCTAGATAAAACAAGAGGTCTTTCATTTCCTTTCAATAATAATGTATTTCATAGGACAGGTATGCAGGCCTCGCATTTATGCATCAAGTCACTCAGATCCAATACTTTGTCAAGGAGTAGAATGGACTTTCAAGTGCCAGTTAAAAATGCTCTAATATGTTAGATTTTGCATCAATTCCCTTAGTTAAAGGGACACTAAAGTCATTTTTAATGATTCATACAGAGCACCCAATTTTAAAAATCTTTCCATTTAACTTATATTATAATATTGTGCATGGCTTTTTTATATGGCTGACAGGGGGCAGGGAAATGAAAGAAATTTCAAATTTGTCTTTTTATTATGCATTTGCCGATTATACAATTATTTAATGGTTCGTTATCTATGCCCCTCCATTTCTAATCAAATAGATTCCTTCTAAAATCTTTGTATGGCAAAGTTAAGTTTTTTTTTTCCTAAGCCATTTCTATCCATAAGCATAGTTGCCAAGTGTCCCATTTTTCATGGGACAATACAGTTTTTTGGCTTCCTGTCCCTGTATTTTAACCCTTTTTTAATGTGGTATTTATTTAGTTTACTAATATTCGGCTAGATTACGAGTTTTTGTCGGTAATGGTGTGCGGGTCTAACAAGCCTTTTTTTCTCACCGCTCACTTAAGACAACGCTGGACTTACGAGTTTTCTTGAAGCCTGCGTTAGCCTCAGAAAGTGAGCGTTGAGCAAAATTTAGCTCCACGTCTCGCTGTAATACCAACGCTGCTTACGGTAGCGGTAAGCTGGCTAAACGTGCTCGTGCACAATTTCCCCCATAGGAAACAATGGGGCTGAGCTGGCTGGAAAAAAACCTAACACCTGCAAAAAAGCAGCGTTCAGCTCCTAACGCAGCCCCATTGTTTCCTATGGGGAAAGAAAAGTTATGTCTGCACCTAACACCCTAACATAAACCCCAAGTCTAAACACCCCTAATCTTACACTTATTAACCCCTAATCTGCCGCCCCCGACATCGTCGCCACCTACATTATATTATTAACCCCTAATCTGCCGCCCCCGACATCGTCACCACCTACATTATATTATTAACCCCTAATCTGCCGCTCCGGACACCGCCGCCACCTACATTATCCCTATGAACCCCTAATCTACTGCCCCCAACATCGCCAAACCCTACATTATATTTATTAACCCCTAATCTGCCCCCCCCAATGTCGCCGCAACTATATTACATTTCTTAACCCCTAATCTGCCCCCCCCCCCCCAATGTCGACGCAACTATATTAAAATTCTTAACCCCTAATCTGCCACCGCCGCCAACGTCGCCGCCACTATAATAAATTTATTAACCCCTAATCCTAAATCTAACCCCAACCCTAACCCCCCCTAACTTAAATATAATTTAAATACATCTAAATAAATTTACTATAATTAATTAAATTATTCCAATTTAAAACTAAATACTTACCTATAAAATAAACCATAAGCTAGCTACAATATAACTAATAGTTACATTGTAGCTAGTTTAGGATTTATATTTATTTTACAGGCAACTTTGTATTTATTTTAACTAGGTAGAATAGTTATTAAATAGTTATTCACTTTTTAATAACTTCCTAGTTAAAATAAGTACAAATTTACCTGTAAAATAAATCCTAACCTAAATTACAATTACACCTAACACTACACTATCATTAAATTAATTACATAAATTACCTACAATTAACTACAATTAAATTAAATAAACTAAAGTACAAAAAACCCCCACTAAATTACAGAAAATAAAAAAAGAATTACAATTTTTTTAAACTAATTACACCTAATCTAATCCCCCTAATAAAATAAAAAAGCCCCCCAAAATAATAAAATTCCCTACCCTACACTAAATTACAAATAGCCCTTAAAAGGGCCTTTTGCGGGGCATTGCCCCAAAATAATCAGCTCTTTTACATGTAAAAAAAAATACAATACCCCCTCCAACATTAAAACCCACCACCCACACACCTAACCCTACTCTAAAACCCACCCAATCCCCCCTTAAAAAACCTAACACTACCCCCTTGAAGATCACCCTACCTTGAGCAGTCTTCACCCAGCCGGATAGAATCCTATCAGCCAATCGGAATTAAGGTAGGAAAAATCCTATTGGCTGATGCAATCTGCCAATAGAATTGAGCTCGCATTCTATTGGCTGATTGGAACAGCCAATAGAATGCAAGCTCAATCCTATTGGCTGATTGGATCAGCCAATAGGATTGAACTTCAATCCTATTGGCTGATTGCATTAGCCGATAGGATTTTTCCTACTTTAATTCCGATTGGCTGATAGGATTCTATCAGCCAATCGGAATTGAAGGGACGCCATCTTGGATGACGTCACTTAAAGGAACCTTCATTCTTCAGTCACCGTCGGATGGAAGAGGATGCTCCGCGTCGGATGTCTTCAAGATGGACCCGCTCCGCTCCGGATGGAAGAAGATAGAAGATGCCACCTGGATGAAGACTTTTTCCGGTCTGGATGTCCTCTTCTGGCCGGATCAGATGAAGACTTCTGCCCCTCTGGACGTCCACTTGTGCCCGGCTGGGTGAAGACGGCTCAAGGTAGGGTGATCTTCAAGGGGGTAGTGTTAGGTTTCTTTTTAAGGGGGATTGGGTGGGTTTTAGAGTAGGGTTGGGTGTGTGGGTGGTGGGTTTTAATGTTTGGGGGGGTATAGTATTATTTTTAACAGGTAAAAGAGCTGATTACTTTGGGGCAATGCCCCGCAAAAGGCCCTTTTAAGGGCTATTTGTAATTTAGTGTAGGGTAGGGAATTTTATTATTTTGGGGGGCTTTTTTATTTTATTAGGGGGATTAGATTAGGTGTAATTAGTTTAAAAATTGTAATTCTTTTTTTATTTTCTGTAATTTAGTGGGGTTTTTTTTGTAGTTTATTTAATTTAATTGTATTTAATTGTAGTTAATTGTAGGTAATTTATTTAATTAATTTAATGATAGTGTAGTGTTAGGTGTCATTGTAATTTAGGTTAGGATTTATTTTACAGGTAAATTTGTACTTAGTTTAACTAGGAAGTTATTAAATAGTTAATAACTATTTAATAACTAGTTAAAATAAATAAAAAGTTGCCTGTAAAATAAATATAAATCCTAATATAGCTACAATGTAACTATTAGTTATATTGTAGCTAGCTTAGGGTTTATTTTATCGGTAAATATTTAGTTTTAAATAGGATTAATTTATTTAATAGTAGTAATTTTATTTCGTGTTATTTAAATTATATTTAAGTTAGGGAGGGGTTAGACTTAGGTTTAGACTTAGGTTTAGGGGTTAATAAATGTAATATAGTGGCAGCGACGTTGGGGGTGGCAGATTAGGGGTTAATAAATGTAGGTAGGTGTCGGCGATGTTAGGGACGGCAGATTAGGGTTAATAAAATTTAACTAGTGTTTGCGAGGTGGGAGTGCGGCGGTTTAGGGGTTAATATATTTATTAAAGTGGCGGCAATGTCCGGTCGGCAGATTAGGGGTTAAACATTTTAGTTAAGTGTTTCCGATGGTGGGGGGGCTCGGTTTAGGGGTTAATAGGTAGTTTATGGGTGTTAGTGTACTTTTTAGCACTTTAGTTAAGAGTTTTATGTTACGGCGTTAGCCCATAAAACTCTTAACTACTGACTTTTAAATGCGGTAGGAGTCTGGACAGGAGAGGGTCTACCGCTCACTTTTTCAAGCAATCGTAATACCGGCGTTAGGAAAATCCCATTAAAAAGATAGGATACGCAATTGACGTAAGGGGATTTGCGGTATGCGAAAATTGCAGAAAAAAAGTGAGCGGTACACCTGTACCTGCCTGACTCGTAATACCAGCGGACGTTAAAAAGCAGCATTGGGACCCCTCAACGCTGCTTTTTAAGGCTAACGCAAGACTCGTAATCTAGCCGATTATGTGCAGTGTAGTACTCTCACTACAGGGGTCTCTGTTACAATAGTCTCATTGCTTACAGTGGGACAGATAATTAGTGGAGTACAAGCGTTTGTGCATGAGCAATAAGGGGTTTATTTTGGCGTTTTGCGGTTATCAGGCTTACCGCTCATAGTACAAATTGAAAGTAAATGCTATCGCTTAAACGTAATTGCATTTTACACTAGAATGATTACCGTGGCTTCAGAGATCTGGTTAACTGTTTCGTGAACCTAAAAAGTTGCACATCAGAAATACATTAAAAAGTACAGTTACACTCCTAATAGCACTATCTAATAAAAATGATTAAAAACAATATTGCACATAAAAGTTATAAGGGCTCAAAGATATGAGATCTCAGGTGTTAGAAAAAATAGGCAGGCAAAGGGCTTTAACATTGAGAAACATACATATACATGTCTAAAGAGGGATATGTATATACAGTATATATATGTCTATATATGTGTACATATGTATTTATATATTTATATGTGTATTTACAGACACGTATACACAAACACATAAATACATATGTATACACATTAAGGGGCCGATTTATCAAGGGCCGAATGGCCCCTGATGCCCTTGTTTTCGCGTGAGCCTTCAGGCTCACCTGAAACAGCAGTTATGAAGCAGTGGTCTTAAGACCGCTGCTCCTTAACTTTCAGCTGCCTTTGAGGCTGCGGACATCATTCCGCCCGATCCTATGCGATTGACATCCCCTGCTAGCGGCCAATTGGCCGCGAATCTGCAGGGGGCAGCATTGCACAAGCAGTTCACCAGAACTGCTTGTGCAATATTAAATGCTTACAGTGTATGCTGTCAGCATTCAGAGATATCTGGCGGACATGATACGCTACAGCGCATCATGTCCGCCAGACATTGGTAAATTGGCCCATATATATATATATATATATATATATATATATATAAAGTGCATTGGAGCCCTTTAAGTAAATGAAAAAACATATTTATGCAATATTCATTTTTAATAATGGTTTTAACTTTGTATTTACTGTAAATATTTCACATTCCAATGTTCTGTACATAGAATATGTTCTATTTTTAAATAGATATTCCTATATATATATATATATATATATATATATATATATATATATATATATATATATATATATATATATATATATATATATATATATATATATATCTGTATATATCTTTACCTATATATAATTATAGAAATTATAGAAATATTTATTTATGAATAGAATGTGAAATATTCATATTTTCATGTCGGGTTAGTGCACATGTAATTGGGTTTACGCAAGAGTTTTTTTTTTTCTCATTTGACTGGGGGAATACATGAACGTTCACGTGATATTCTACATTCGTTTTTTTGCGCTAGTTGTGTTAGTGCAAGAGCAAAAATAGTTTACTTTCAACTGATAATATGAACGTAACCTGACGCGAGCAAAAAGCCTACTTCTAGCGCAATTAACGTTTGAGCGGGAGCATTGATTAGCACTTCATTTGTAATCTGACCCAGTATGTTTTTTCTGTAGTTTCCTTTATCTGGTGTTTTCTGTTGCATTGAAGTAGAATATGTAGTGAGGTATCAGGTAAGGGTAATATGTTATATATAATACCAGAGAGGGTAGGAAGGACTGATGTCAAACTATCAGGCACTTCACAAATACTAATTGAAGTAAGGAATCTCAATAGTGTTGCACAATTTTGAACATGTTTAATTTCCCCCATGTATATACCGAGGCTTTGCTTAGCAGGAACTTAACACATCAGGCTCTTCATATGCTGGGATTGGAATTCACAGAATACACAAAAAATCTAGATTTACTGGGGCATTTCTGTGTCTATTAACCTATTGCCAACAGACACTGCAGCTGCAAAGACAAAAGCATGACTATTTACCTCATAAAATTACATCTAATTGTGAAACTTTCAATAGTGTCTTAGCAATAGTAAAACATAAAAGTAAGTTAGTCCACAACATATCTACATATGTTGTTCTCCGCAGCCCCAAGACAGCAGTTAGCAGGTAAAATATGTTGAGGTAATATCCCTATCTAATTTCAAGTTGTGTAACATCTGTGTAACTAAGGTGCTTTGTGGTGTCCTGCTATACAGAAGATGAAGGGTTAATAATCATTACAAATTCATCTTGAATTCCTACTATTTTGCCCTTAATCTCCATAAGCAACACTACTTCTCTACTCTTATCTCTAATCTTTCTTCAAACCCAAAACGTCTGTTCTCCACTTTCAATACTCTTCTCCGCCCTCCCCCACCTCCTAATACAACTTCTTTGTCAGCTCAAGACTTTGCCAGTCACTTCATTAACAAAATCGACTCCATCAGATACAAAATCAGCTCTCAACATAATTCCATTCCCTCACCCCCTCAAATGCTCTCAATCAACCACAACCCACATAACCTTAAACTTAGCTCATTCTCCACTGTTACTGGAATAAGGAAGAAGTTTTGGCACTTATACTGCGTTCTCACCTCACTACCTGTCCCCTTGACCCTATCCCCTCACAGCTACTCCCCTCCCTCTCTGCTACCTTTACCCCTATACTCACACACATTTTTAACCTCTCCCTCAGCACCGGTATATTTCCCTCATCTCTGAAACATGCACTGGTCACACCTATCCTCAAAAACCTTCCCCTGATCCAGCCTCCCCATCCAACTACCACCCTATTTCCCTCCTCCCTCTTGCCTCAAAGTTTCTCGAAAAACTAGTATATGCACACCTATCCCACTTCCTTACATTAAACTAGTATATGCACACCTATCCCACTTCCTTACATTAAACTCCCTCCTTGACCCACTGCAATCTGGATTTCGTCCCCATCACTCCACAGAGTCAGCAATTGTTAAGGTTACCAATTACCTACTTACAGCAAAATCAAAAGGCCACTTCTCTCTGCTTATCCTCCTTGATCTGTCCGCAGCCTTTGACACTGTTGACCACCCTCTTTTGCTCCAAATCCTCCAATCCTTCGGCATCTGTGACACAGCCCTCTTGTGGCTCTCTCTCTACTTTTCAAACCGTACCTTTAGTGTAGCCTTCTCTGGGGCCTCCTCTGCCCGTCACCACTTTCTGTCGGAGTACCGCAAGGCTCTGTCCTCAGTCCCCTTCTCTTCTCAATCTACACGTCATCACTAGGTTCCCTAATAAAGTCCCACGATTTCCAATATCATTTGTATGCCGATGACACCCAAATCTACTTCTCTGCACCAGACCTATCTCCTGCCTTGCTAACCTGTGTCACTAGCTGTCTTTCTCACATCTCTTCCTTGATGTCCTCTCACTATCTCAAGCTAAATCTCTCCACAACTGAGCTCCTTATTTTACCCCTTCTTCAAAAATCTCCACCCCCAATCTCTCTATAACTGTCGACAACTCCATAATTAACCCTAACCCGCATGCCCATTGTCTCGGGGTCACATTTGACTCAGATCTTTCTTTCACTCCTCACATTCAGTCCTTGACTAAAGCCTGCTGCTTCCACCTCAAAAACATCTCTAAAATTAGACACTTCCTTACTCAAGACACAACTAAGATTTTAATCCACTCTCTCATCCTTTCCCGCCTCCATTACTGCAACTCTGTCCTCTCTGGTCTCCCCACCGGCCACCTAGCTCCTTTACAATCCATAATGAATGCCTCCGCCAGGCTCATCTTCCTTACACGTCGCTCTTCATCTGCTGCACCTCTCTGCCAATCCCTTCACTGGCTTCCTCTTGCCTCTAGGATCAAACACAAAATTCTCACTCTGACATACACAGCCCTCAACTGCACTGCTCCCCCCTATATCTCAGACCTTGTCTCCAGATACTCTCCCTCTCGTCCCCTTTGCTGCTCATGACCTCCTATTCTCCTCCTCTCTTGTTACCTCATCACACTCCCATTTACATGACTTCTCCAGACTGGCTCCCATCTTGTGGAACTCTCTGCCTTGCTCCACAAGACTCTCCCCTAGTTTTGAAAGCTTCAAGTGCTCCATAAAGACTCTATTGTTCAGGGATGCATACAACCTACGCTAACCTTTCTTTATACCAGTTCCTCTCCTCCATTGCTATCCCCTGAACCCCCTTAGCATGTAAGTCCAGCTGTTTGTAGATCACCTTCTTAAGAGTTGACAACAACAGTGCAACTCTTGGCAGGGCCCTCTACCCATTTGATCCCTATAATTGTTTTGTTGTACTCCGCTTTTGTTTATAGCGCTGCGGAATCTGTAGGCGCTCTACAAATAACAGATAATAAAAATAATAATAATAATAACCCTTGCTTATTTTGGTACATGCTGTATAGGTATAATTTGTATGCCAATTGTGTGCATTAAAGTAAGGGTGGTGATGAGGAGCTTGATGATTTAACCTGCAGAGTGCAGAGCTATTTTAAACAATACATAAGCTTGGCTCTGCTGCAAAGTGTCCCTGGTAAAAAAAAAATCAAATGTTGGCAACTATGCATGAGTGTCATTGTTTGAAATAGTAAACAATATAACAGCAATATTTGTTTAAATACATAAAACAAATACAAACTATAAGAAACAAGTGTTTTGTAGGATTTCCAAGTGGGTTTTTGCCAAGCATTTTTCCAGACCTGTACCGAAGAAAAAGATGCCACATCCAAAGTAAAATATGCAGGCTAATTAATTTAAAATAATAACTTCCTAATATATTTCAATGCCGCTTTTTTTTACCTTAAAGGACAGTAAAAATTAAACTTGAAATTTCAAACAACTTTAAAACTGACTTTGTTCTTTTGTTATCCTTTGCTGTAAATCTAGGCAGGCCCATAGGAGCTCAGAAACATGCATCTGTCTTTAGCACTCTTTGGGTCTGATATTCAAAACCTCGCCGGCACGAGAAATCAAGCAAGAACTTTGGGATCTTTTTAGACCTTGTATTGTAATGTAGGAGTCCGAGCATAAACATGTCACAAGATAAAATTTGTGTTTTTAATTTTTTTTATGGCCCTTGTCGTACCGAGAAGACTTAAGAATATCTTGCCTGTGCGACAAGGTTCTGGTGTTATACATTAGTGTTATACACTGTTGCACACCTTAATGCCATAAACTACTAAAGACACGTGCATGCTCTTGAGCCTACCTAGGTTTATTCTTCAGCAAAGGATACCACAAGAAAGTAGCAAATTGTATAATAGAAGTAAACTTAAAACTTGTTGAAATTTTACATGCTCTACTAGAATCATGAAGGTTTCATTTTGTCTTTACTGTCAAAAATTAATATGAATTATTTACATATTTTATCCACTACATGCACTAACTAGACATGTGCATGGCGAAAAAATTCGGTTCGGTTCGGATCGATTCGGATTTTTTCGAATTTCGGTTTGGAGCGATTCGAATTCGGAAAAATTTGAATCAATTCGGTTCGGATTTGTTTCGGATTCATTCGGATTCGAATAAATTCGGTTCGTATTTGTTTCGGATTCATTCGGATTGGAATAAATTTGGCTGGATTCGTTTCGATTCGGAAATTCGGAATTTCGGTAAGTGTTAGGTGGGATTAGACTAGTATTATCTACTAAATTCGTCTGGATTCGGTCCGATTCGGTTCGGTTTGGAATTTCAGTAAGTGTTAGGTGGGATTAGACTTATACTGTACAATAGTAGTGTAACCATGGCCATCCGAATTTACCGAATAAATCCAAAGTAATTCGGATTTATTCAGTAAATTCGGCAGTATTTTAATTCGGAAATTCGGTTCGATCCGAATCGCCGAATTTTCCAAATTTTCCGAATTTCCGAATCGATCCGAAAGGAATCGCACATATCTAGCACTAACTACACCCAACCACTGTGACCGTAGAGGCAGCGCCAGTGGTGGGATTCAGTCAGCTTTCACAGGCTTTGTTCATACCTATTCCTAACATTTCCCAGGTTCATGCATACGAGTGGGCAAGTTAAGCCATCGTGCAGGTGTTCAGAGATGACCCGTGTACATTGTACCCACATCCAGTAGTCCCTGCTACCCTCACCTAGCTATGTGTATCGCCAATGCTCTGCTAACTGGAGTAGGTAGGCTGGAATATAGGTGAGCTACAGGACTACCTTAATGCTTATACCTGTGAGTGTGTTTATAAGCATAACCATATCAATATTACAGTGGACTAGATTACAAGTGGTGAGCTAAGCGGAGCGCAAATTTCAATATTAGTATTGTGACCTCGCTAACTTTAATGCATATTACAAGTTTAAAGTAAATGAGGCCGCACAAGCGCTAACTAAATTTGCGCTTGATGGATTTGACCGATTGAAGAACTTACGTAAAGGGTTTTTAGAGCAAAATAAGTTGTACCAAGCACAACATAAATACATTAAAATTAACATTTGCAGTAATATATACACTATCTAATAAAAATGATTCATAAAAATATTCTAAAACAAAAAGTTATATGGTAAATGACAAGCACCTAGATTACAAGTTTTGCGCTATAGAGGGTGAGAAACTAACGCAACAAAAGTTGCGTTATTTCACCCTCCATAGCGCTGCCATTACAACTTTCTGAAAAGCCGCCTTGTGCGTGCAATATGGTGGCGATAAGCTCCATACAGCACAAAATCCAAGCGCTGCTTTGACGTGCTTGTGGACGCTTTCCCCATAGACATCACTGGGGAGAGAGAAAAAACTAACACCTGAAGCTCGGAATGAAAAGCTCCGTAATTCAACCCCATTGATGTCTATGGGGAAAAAAAGTTAAGTTTAAACCTAACACCCTAAAATAAACCCCAAGTCTAAACACCCCTAATCTGCTGCCCTGACATCGCTAACACCTAAATAAAGTTATTAACCCCTAATCTGCCACTCCCGACATCGCCGCCACAAAAATAAATTTATTAACCCCTAATCTGCCGCTGCCGATAACGCCGCCTCTATAATAAAGTTGTTAACCCCTATTCCCCTGCACCCCAACATCGCCCACACTATAATAAAGATATTAACCCCTATTCTGCCACTCCCCGACATCGCCGCCACTAAATAAAGTTATTGACCCCTAAACCTCTTGCCTTCCACATCACTGCCACAAAATAAACCTATTAACCCCTAAACCGAAAGCCCTCCACATTGCAAAAAACTAAATTAAACTATTAACTCCTAAATCTATCACCCCCTAACTTTATATTAAAATTACAAGATCCCTATCTTAAAATAAATAAAAACTTACCTGGGGAATTAAAAAAATCTAACACTACTAAAATAATTTAAATCTAAAATTACAAGAAATAAAAAACACTAAAGTACAAAAAATAACAAACACTAAATTGCGAAAAATAACAAATAAGATTATCCAAAATAAAACCAATTACACCTAATCTAATAGCCCTATAAAAATAAAAAAGCCCCCCCCAAAAAAGAAAAAAACCTAGCCTACAATAAACTACCATTAGCCCTTAAAAGGGCCTTTTGTAGGGCATTGCCCTGAAAAAAATCAGCTCTTTTACCTAAAAAAAAAATACAAAGTCCCCCCAACAATAAAATCTACCTACCAACCCCCAAAATAAAAAACCTAACTCTAACAAAAACCTAAGCTACCCATTACCCTGAAAAGGGCATTTGTATGGGCATTGCCCTTAAAAGGGCATTCAGCTCTTTTTCTTGCCCTGAAAAGGGTATTTAGCTCTTTTACGAAAAGCCCAAACCCTAATCTAAAAAGAAAACCAACCCAAAAAAAGTAAAAAAAAACCTAACACTAACCCCTGACGATCCACTTACAGTTTCGGAAGTCCAGAAATCCAGGCAGCGAGAAGTCTTCATCCAGGCAGCGAGGTCTTCATCTTCATTCCGGCGGCGCGGAACGGGTCCATCCTGAAGACATCCGGGGCGGAGCATCCTCTTCATACGGTTGCCGCCGTACACTGAATCTTCAATGCAAGGGAGCCTTTTTAAAATGGTGTCTCTTGCATTCCTATTGGCTGATTTGATTTTTGAAATTTAAATCAGCCAATAGGATAAGAGCTACTGAAATCCTATTGGCTGTTCAAATCTGCCAATAGGATGAAAGCTACTGAAATTCTATTGGCTATTCAAATCAGAGCAATGGGTAGCTTAGGTTTTTGTTAGAGTTAGGTTTTTTATTTTAGGGTGTTGGTTGGGTGATGGATTTTACTGTTGGTGGGGCTTTGTATTTTTTTCAGGTAAGAGAGCTGATTTCTTTAGCGCAATGCCCTACAAAAGGCCCTTTTAAGGGCTATTGGTAGTTTATTGTAGGTTAGGGTTTTTTTTATTTTGGGGGGGCTTTTTATTTTTATAGGGCTATTAGATTAGGTGTAATTGTTTTTATTTACGATAATTTCGTTTGTTATTTTTTGTACTTTAGTGTTTTTTATTTTTTGTAAATTTAGATTTAATTTAGTTTAGTAGCATTAGGTTTTTTTAATATTTAAGTTAGTTGATTTAATTTGTAGTTATTTTAATTTTAGTATAATAGTAATGTTAGTTTAATATATAGTTTAAACTTAGGTTTTTTTCATTTCTAAGGCAAGTTTTTTTTAATTTTAAGATAGGGATCTTGTAATTTTAATTTAAAGTTAGGGGGTTGTTAGGTTTAGGGGTTAATAGTTTAATTTATTTTTTTGCGATGTGGGTGGCTAGAGGTTTAGGGGTTAAAAGGTTTATTTAGTGGCGGTGATGTGAGAGGCTAGATGTTTAGGGGTAAATAACGTTATTTAGTGGCAGCGATGTCGGGGAGCGGCGGAATAGGGGTTAATATCTTTATTATAGTGTGGGTGATGTTGGGGTGTGGGGAATAGGGGTTAATAACTTTTATTAGTGGCAGTGATGTCGGGAGCGGGTGATTATGGGGTTTATAACTAACATAGTGTTTGCAATGCGGGAGGGCTTCGGTTAAAGTGTTAATAGGTAGTTTATGGGTGTTAGTGTATTTTGTAATAGTTTAGTTATGAGTTTTGTGTAACAGTTTTGTTGCGCAAAACTCATAACTACTGGTCTCAGATTGCGGAACGGATCGTGATGGTATAGGCTGGAACGCAAGCTTTTTAGCCTCCCCGCAAAACTTGTTATGGCAGCGCTATGGAAATCCCATGCAAAATTGTCATTTTTTTGAGTGCGGGACTGACATTGCGTTACAGGCTAAAATGCTTGCGGTACAGCTATACCAACAAGACTCGTAATAGCTGCGTTACGCTTTTTATGCTGAAATGGCCATTTTTTCAGCATTAACACGCGAACGCAAAACTTTTAATCTAGGTGAAGGTGTCTAAAACACAAAAAATATATTGTGCAGCACACCAAATACGGTTAAGCAGCTTCTAAAGGATTGTCCTCTGCAACCAATCCTGTATTGGCCAAATGTAAGAAATAAAGAAGGTGCGCTAAACAGCTAAACTGCAAACAGTATGTTTAAAAGGAATGTTTATCTTCAAAGAGAAAATATACATATACATACATGTCAAAAAACACAATACCACCAGTGGTTAAAATGGGAACACATTAAAAATATTTAAAAACAACAGACAGAAATTAATAATACATAATAGTCCGGTTACGATCTGAGACAGTTAACAACTATGCGCTGAAGGTGTGCACTAAACAAACTTCGGTTGGTGCAATTGTGTTTGCTAAATGGAGATCACAAACTGTTCTGAATCAGTCAGCGACTTTGCACTACAAACGTGCGCTGAACAAACTCTGTAAAATGAGATGATGCTTTCTACTATGACAATAACAAATATTGGTTTATGGAGCTCTTCAAATACCTTGAAACCGCTACATTATCTCTTGCTGTTCGGGTCGCCCGGTATACTTTACCACTCTGCAATCAATTCGGATGTGGTTGCACTTCATCTTGCGCTTGTATCCTTAGGCGCTAATCCCAGTGACTCTTAGATTATCCAACTGAAGTTCCACTTCCGCATTCGGCAGTCACATGTGTTAAATCCTCCATAAAGGTGTGGCATTTTTCAGCATTATTTTAAAAAACTTCTTTCAGTTTTGGTCCGTATTTTAACCAGCTGTTATAACAGAGCGCTCTGTCTTTCCATAGTGGTAGATACTCATCTACGCATTTCAGCCCACTAACGACCTTTATCAAGATGTATCTACTCAGTAAGGTTAGCCTTTTTATACTGATCCCCATAGTAGTCTTACTCATCACAAAGGCTCCACCTTTTAAAGAGATAAGATCATCACCTGCAATGTTGTCCCTTGTATGTCAGGAGAGGTTTCTTAAGTTGATTTTATAATGTATTTTGTGATCCAAAAGAGTACATGTATCCGAAGATCTGTTTACATTCATAAAAAATGTTACATAGTATAAATAAATGATAACAATAATAATAAAACCTAAAATAAACTATCAGATAATTAACATCAGAAAGATACGCAAGCTGTACTATATTCAAAATATATTTATTTACACCTATCAGTGTTCAATGACAGCATATAAAGAGGTGCTGTAGTGTTAACATGTATGCCTGTGGCGTCTGTATTATGTGTCTCTTTAAAATGTTTTGAAAGTAGATGCCCCTCAAACCCATTCTTAAAGGGACAGCCTACACTAGAATTTTTATTGTTTCAAAAGATAGATAATCCCTTTATTACCCATTCCCCAGTTTTCCATAACCCACACAGTTATATTAATATACTTTTAACCTCTGTGATTATCTTGTATCTAAGCCTCTGCAAACTGCCCCTTTATTTCAGTTCTTTTGACAGACTTGCAGTTTAGCCAATCAGTGCCTGCTCCCAGATAACTTCACGTGCACGATCACAGTGTTATCTATATGAAATACATGAACTAACACCCTCTAGTGGTGAAAAACTGTTATAATGCATTCTGAAAAGAGGTGGCCTTCAAGGTCTAAGAAATTAGCATATGAACCTCCTAGGTTAAGTTTTCAACTAAGAATACCAAGAGTACAAAGCAAAATTGGTGATAAATGTAAATTGGAAAATTGTTTAAAATTACATGTTCTATCTGAATCATGAAAGTTTATTTTGGCCTAGACTGTCCCTTTAATGTTACAGAGATGTTTGCCTAAGTATTGTTTGTGACATGGACATTCTATAAGGTATATAATACCCATATCAGAACACCAAATTGTATCCTGTATTTCAAATTACTTCTTGTTTGATGTAGAAACGACTTTGTTTTGCTTTATTGCTAAATTTATAGGCTACACATTTGTGGCATGGAAATAATCCTTTTAAATAATTTCCAAAAAGGTTCTTTTATTTTAAATTCACTTGGAGTCAATTTATTTTTTAGGTTATTAGCCTTCCTGAAAATGACTTCTGAATGGTTCTTGACATATTCTCCTAGAATATGGTCTTTGATGATTAAATGCCAGTGTTTATTTAGGATTTTCTTCAGATTTATATGTTGTTCATTCTATGTAGTGATACATGGTATGGTTCATTTTTTTGTCCTCATCTTTAATCTCTAATTTTTGTTTACTTTCTGGATACAAAATTTGTTCTCTATCCCCCTCAAAGATTTCTCTGATTGTTAGATCTACCTCCTCTTCTTGAAATCCCCTTTCTAGGAACCTCTGTTTTAAAATTAATGACTGAGCATAGTAATCTTCTATGTTGCAATTCTTTTTAATCCCGATAAACTGGCTTTTGGGAATATTATGTATCCATTTATCTAAATGGCAACTTTCTACATGAATGTAATTGTTTGCATCTATTTGCTTAAAGAAAGTTTTTGTTCTTAATTGGTTATTGATTATATTAATCTCAATGTCAAGGAAATTTATTTTTCCCTTGCTATCTTCACTTGTGAAGGTCAAAACCAAGTTATTTTTATTTAGATCTTCTAGGAAGATATCAAATAATTCTTTATCCCCTTTACTTATATAAGATTAAAAGAGAACCCCATTTCCCGTGAAGATTTATGTACAACACCAGGATCGCTCCTACATGATCTCATCTGTGGACCAGGGCATGAAGTTATTAAATACCCTGGAACCCTCGGAGGTCTCTGACCTCCCCATCCAAAGAGGAAAGCAGGCGACCTTAACACCTCTGCCCCACAGTGGCGCTCACGCACCTCCATTCCCTCACGTCTGGAGTCAGAACAGTCCTGATGAAACTCTTTTCAACCCTTGTTTTCGCTGGTCTACTTCCCCATCAGGGATACTCTCTGGTTCGAGAGATGCTGCAGAAATTGATGAAAGTTTATACTGAGGAACGGAGTGTACTAACGGGTACATATCTTACTCTCTTTTCACTCCATGCTCCTCTACCCCCTTAAAAAAGACCTTCTCATCGCATGACCTCCGGACAGGTAAGCCTGGAGCTCACACACGGGTACTCATCTTACCCTACTCTCTGTTCTGGTTATATTGCTTATTAGATATTGTTATCCTGTGAGTTGTCTTACCATGTTAGTCTAAAGAACCTCTATAGCCCTCCGGACTCATTAGAGAATCTGTGTTAATGGACTTTAATTGTAATGTGAATGCACTAAGCTGACAACTCTCTTAGACTTGTTCCTGTTTTTACGTTTACACCCACACACCTTAAAATATTCAGCCCCAAAAGGGAAGATATGTGTTATCCACTATGGAGTAATTTATATGCTATTATTGTTTTGTGTTCTGTTTCACTAAGATTATTCCAGAAAACTTTATCAGTTCCCCTGCCATGTAAAATATGTTAACCACCATGTTTGTCTTTAATTGCCTTACAAATGTGCCAGGATGGCAACTATTCAAGATTTGCTTCCCGTTTCAGGTTCAAACTCACACACCTTAAAATCTTAAGTCTCAACTGTAAGATATCTGTTGACTAGCTTTCAGTTATCCTTGTTGTACATACATTCACATCCTCCCCCTCCTTTTACCTATACAGATTCCCCCCTATCCTCCCCAAAAGCCCATACACCTGCTCTGACTATAGTGTTAGATACAGCCCCATAATTTGTTGCTCCTGCCCATTTATCCCGTTATTTCACAAACTGGGGGTGGTGTTATGCTCAGCACCTCCCCACTCCTCCACTTATTCAATATCCTCACTCCCCTGGTTCCCTACTCAACCACTCCCACCATACTTCATTCCCCTAGCCTTTTCAGAATCCCTCTCCCCTCACTTCTCCTTACTTAGCTTCATCTTTCCATTCTCCCCATCTTCATTACTAGTCAGCTCTAATACCCACCTAGATCCTAACCTCTTGTAGGTTGAACACCCTAGGCTCCGCCCCCCTCTCTTTGCCCTACCTATCCCCTCCTCTACTTATATACTACACCACACCACATTGTCCCCCTTGTGCCAAATTATCCCCCTATCTTCCAACCCTCAACCCCCTACTCCTTTTTAACCAAAGCGGCTCTGGACCGCTGTCTCCTCCCCCCACAAAAAAATATAACTAAGAAAGCGAAGTATTCAGCATATAGCTGTGTCTGCACGTCACCTAAACTCCCACGGCATTCTCCAGTTTACCCAAATCTCCTCTAGGTACTTATAACGGACCACACTCTATTGCTCTACCTATCTACCTCTTCCCACCTTCCCCCCCCCCCCCTTTTTTTTTTTCTTTTTTTTTTTTTTCCTCTCTCCCTCCTCCCTCATCCCAGCCTTTAACCCCATGACATCATGGAAGAGCTCCACTTACTCATCCTTAACGTGCAAGGATTAAACTCTCCAACCAAACGTAGTTTATTACTCACTTTCTTGTGCAAACAGCACATAGACATTGCCTTCATACAGGAGACCCACTGGACGCCTGTCCCCGAGATCACCCGCACATCCAGACACTTCCCTACATGCCTAGAAGCTTCGTTCCCCTCCAAGTCCAGAGGAGTAGCTATTTACATAGGTAAAAATGTCACCTACGAGCCGATTTATTTAGAATCCGACCCCCAGGCGAGATTTATAGTCGCCATATGTAAATTGAACACACGTTTAGTCACCCTCCTCAATGTTTATGCCCCGAATGTTAAACAAGTAAAATTCCTTAGAACTCTTCTCAAGTCTGTAGAAACAATTAAGCAAGGGGACCTTATATTAGGAGGGGACTGTAATTTAATTTGGGACGTAAAACTAGATAGAATGGGACCCCCACTCTCTAGGAATGATAGGGCAACCCACTCTCTCTCTCTAGCCTTCCAACTACTGATGGCACAGTATGAGTTATATGACGTCTGGCGAGCCCTACACCCACAAGACAGGGAATTTACGTTCTATTCCTCCCCCCACAAATCACACACACGTATCGACTATTTCTTCACTGACGCAAAATTTGTGGACAATATCCATTCCATACTCATTACCCCTGTTTCCTGGTCTGATCATGAGTCCCTACGTTTACATTTAGGCCCACATGTTAAATCCTCCCCTCGGATGTGGCGCATACAAGACTGGACTGTCACAGATCCTCTTCTTAAAACAGCCCTTCAGAACAAAATTGAGGAACTTATCACCCTCAACAATAATAATCAGACCACTGCTCCAAATCTATGGGCCACACTAAAGGCAGTAGTGAGGGGTCACCTCATGCAGTCAGAATTTGAGGCCCGCTCGAAAGGCAAAGCCACCTTATCTTCCTTAAATATCCAACTCCGTAATCTAAAAACTGGTCTCTCTCGTGCCTACTCTCCCACCATAAATAACGAAATAGCCAAAGTATCGAAACAAATCCAAGCCTTAAAACTTAAAAAAAACCACAACATGTTGGAGAAATTTAGAAAGATATATTATCACTATGGCAATAAAGCCTCCACTCTCTTAGCCTCTAAACTCAATCACAGAACAGCCCAAGCTAGGATATTGTCCATAGAAACCTCTTCGGGGGTACACATCTATGCTCCCGCAGACATAGGGAACGCCTTTAGACAATACTACCTAAGTTTGTATAATATAGACGCAAACCTGGAATCTCCAGCATGCCCTTTAGAGGATATCACCGCCTTCCTTAACTCTCTCTCTCTCCCCTCGCTGTCTCCAGAGGACACCCCTCCCAACAACTCCGATAACAACGGAGGAAATCTCGAAAATTATTCAGAACTTAAAATTAGGAAAAGCCCCTGGCCCCGATGGCTTCACAGCCAGATTTTACAAAGCCTTCCATCCCCAGATAGCCCCCATTCTCTGCAGATTCTTCCAAGAGATATTCTCAGGAGTCTCCTTTAAAGCAGAGTTTTTAGAAGCCGTGATAATCACAATTTTGAAACCAGGTAAGCCACCTGACCTCTGCAGCAGCTATCGCCTCATATCGTTGATTAACCTTGACACTAAGATATACGCCAAACTCCTGGCCAACAGAATCTCAAAAATTATCTCCCCTCTCATAGCGAATGACCAGGTTGGATTTATTCCGAATAGGGAAGGCGCAGATGCATCCAGGCGAATATTCAGCATCCTCAGCGTCGCAGCTCGAGGAGATACTCCCTTCCTGGCCCTGTCGCTCAACGCTGAAAAGGCGTTCAACAGGGTCAGATGGGACTACTTATGGGAAACCATGAACACTCTCCAATTCCATCCTGCCTTTATATCTGCAGTAAAAGCCCTCTATAACCACCCCTCGGCCATCGTTCGAGGAGCTGGGTTCCAATCTTCCAAATTTACTATAGCTAACGGTACCAGGCAGGGATGTCCTCTATCCCCCCTCCTGTTTGCTTTAGCCATAGAACCCCTAGCCCAATCCATCCAACGCGACCCCCCTACCAGAGGCCTCCCCATCGGGCCTCACACCCATAAAATCTCCCTCTACACAGATGACATCACCCTTTTCTTAACATCTCCCAAAGAATCCCTTCTTGCAGTATTTACCAACCTAAGGAAGTTTGGTGACCTGAGCTTCTACAAGCTCAATATCACCAAAACTGAAGCTCTTCCTATAAACATCCTTATTAATGATCTCGCCCCCATGCAGACGACGCACCACTTCCAGTGGAAAACTACGTCTCTTAAGATATTGGGAGCCCATCTTTCCCCGGACCCTTCCACCACGATAGCTCAGAATTATACGGATAGGCTTTCAGACTTCAAAAAGGTCCTTGAGTCCTGGCTGTTTCGGGAGATCTCGTGGACTGGGCGCATTGCCACGGTCAAGATGTCCTTCCTCCCCAAGATCACATACCTCCTCAGAGTCATCCCTTATAATATCCCTAGAATGCTTCTCAATAGACTCCAAAGCCTGATTACCTCATATGTATGGAGAGACCGTAGACCCAGAACTTCGGGACGTACCTTAGAAAAACTGATTTCGCAAGGAGGCTTAGCCCTACCGAACATAATTTCATACTATAATGCAGCTAGGCTGTCACACGTCCTACGCTGGAATGACCCCGAAAGACAATTGAATTGGTATGCCTTAGAGTCCTCACTACTGCCCCCTGGTGTAAACCTTCCTGACCTCCTGTGGATCCCTATCCATCATAGACAAACCATTGACAGCCTGCATCCTATTTTCAAACACGTATTGCAATTCTGGGACCAGATAAGACATAACCCTGATAGATCCCCTCACCCTTCCCCCATGCTTACAATCTCTGCCGCACTACATTGCCTACCAGACTCCCACTATGACTTGTGGCCACAACTGCAAACACTTCGAGTATCAGACCTTTATGAAAACGACACTTGGCTTTCACACCCTGCAGTATGCACTAAATTTCAACTCCCACCTAGACTAACCTTTGAGGGTTTCCGTCTGTGCACCCGCTTACGCACCTGGGGCTACCCCAAACAAGCTCTTCAACCCATGACAGTCTGGGAAAAGGCTTGGCTAGGTGCTCATAATCTTAAACATCTCTTATCCTTTCATTACAGTCTCCTCACCAACTCACATCCTTCCCACAAAATATCACAACACCATGCTTGGGAAAAAGAAATAGGGTTCACTGCACCTCTGGATGTTTGGCACTCCAGAATTATGACAACCAAAAAACTTCTCCACTGCGCCACTCTTTGGGAACTATATTACAAAGTCCTAGTCCGCTGGCACCTTGTCCCAATCGTGTTACATAAGATTTACCAGTCACAATCCCCTGAGTGCTGGAGGAAATGCAGAGCTAGTGGTACGGCACTACACATATGATGGTCCTGTACAGTGATCCAACCGTTATGGAAGAAAATATACACTCTCCTCCAATCACTTGGCCTCACTCCCCCATTCACCCCAGAAGTAGCCCTCCTACACATGCAGATGCCCAACCTTACCACCCCTGAGGAAGCCCTTACAATATATGTCCTGATGGCCACAAAACTTGCCCTAGCCAGCGCTTGGAAAGAGGAGGACCCACCTGCTTTTTCCCAGATAATCTCTATTGTCCACTCTGTTGGACAAATGGAACAATATTCATATAAAGTCCTCGACAAGGTTGATTCCTTCCACGAGATCTGGTTCCCATGGATTTCAAAATTCCCAGTCTGAGATACTAACCTTTAGACCCCCTCCTAGAGCTACCCCTCCTCCCCCCCTTTCTTTTTTTTTTCTTTCTCTTCTTCTCTCCACCCCACTATCATCACTGCTTCTCCCAGGCTCCGTTTTTGTCATGACACATAGACACTACGCCACAAGGCAGTTAACAGCAGACACAGCTCCTTGATATATCTTCTTTATAGACCACTTTCAGAAAAGAGACCCTTTCCATGCCTTCTCTTTTGCTCTCATCATATATATACATATATGTGAATATTCAACCATTACAACGCTTCCTTATGTATTTTGTTTGTACTTACAGATGTTCTCATTCTGTATCATTTGAAGGCTCTGTATTGATTCTTGCTTATTTGTCTCAATAAAAAAATTTTGCTCAAAAAAAAAAAAGAGAACCCCACAAGAGAACATCAACCAAAACTAAAAAAGATACTTTTAGAGGCTAGACATATATTAAATTCCCTAGAACCCCAATCTTCTATTGGCTACCTAAAATACATAAAAGTCTGACAAATCCACCCGGTAGACAAATTATTTCAGGGATTAATTCCCTAACAGCAAACATTTCAAAGTATGTACCAATTCCTTCAAAAATACGTAATAAAACTAAAATAACATCTAAAGGAATTACAGAAAATAAATTGGTGCAAACAATATATAATGGTTACCTGTGATGTATCTGTGTTATATACTAACATAGACCATGATCTTGGAGTTAAAGCCATAAAACACTATCTAGATAGTGATGATGACTTGCCACTAGAACAGTCCAATTTTATCATAGAATGTATACATTTTTTCCTAAGAAATAATTATTTCAATTTTAATTGAAACTTTTAAGTACAACGTAAGGGAACAGCAATGGGTACCAAGTTCGTGCCCAGTTATGCAAACCTTTTTATGGGCTGGTCTGAAGAATCTTTAATTAATGACAGCCCCTGGAGCGTGAAATTGATAACCTATAAAAGATTTATTGATGACATTTTCATCTTATGGAAGGGGGATAAAGAATTGCTTGATTTCTTCCTAGAAGATCTAAATAACAATAACGTGGGTTTGACCTTCACAAATGAAGATAGCAAGGAAAAAATACATTCCCTTGACATTGAGATTAATATAATCAATAACCAAATAAGAACAAAAACGTTCTTTAAGAAAATAGATGCAAACAAATACATTTATGTAGAAAGTTGCCATTTAGATAAATGAATACATAATATTGCCAAAAGCCATTTTATCAGGATTAGAAAGAATTGTAGCAACATAGAAGATTACGATGCTCAGTCATTATTTTTAAAACAGAGGTTCCTAGAAAGGGGATTTCAGGAAGAGGAGGTAGATCTAACAATCAGAGAAATCTGTGAGGGGGATAGAGAACAAATTTTGTATCTAGTAAGTAAACACAAATTAGAGAATAAAGATGAGAACAAAAAAACTAACCCTTTATCACTACATACAAACAACAACATAAAAATCTTAAGGGAAGAAAGTACTGGTATCAGCACTTGACGATGGGAGGTTGTCTAATGTAGCAAAGTCAGTTAACCCCGTTGGGTGATGTTGAAGGAACTGCAGAGTGGGTCTCCAGGAATGCGATCAAGGAATGCAATCTTGGAAACCAGCAGTGAGTTCGTAAGAGTCGTCCGCTGCCAGTGCTTGTGGGTGAGTATTTTTCAGAAAAGCACCGAAGTCAAAGAGAGCTGGAAGAAAATAAAGACAGGTGCAGCCCGACTCAAGTGAAGATACATTTATTGCAAGGTAAGTGCACACACAGCTAAATGGCCACTTACTAGCGTTTAAAAAGGTTAAAAGCACATCATTAATGCAGTCACACCAGTTCTGTGAGAAGCCACGATCCAGATATCCCGGGGGTCTCACGCCACCTCAGCCGTAGATAAACCAAGTCGTGCAACCCAGAGCCCAACTCCAGCCTGGATCGTGGCTTCTCACAGAACTGGTGTGACATTTATTTTGAATATATTACAGCGTGCGTATCTTTCTGATGTTAATGGTTTATTTAAGGTTTTATTATTATTGTTATCATTTATTTATACTATATAAACATTTTTATGAATGTAATCAGATCTTCGGATACATGTACTCTTTTGGATCACAAACTAGGGGACAACATTGCAGGTGATGATCTTATCCCTTTAAAACGTGCAGCCTTTGTTATGAGTAAGACTACTATGGGGATCAGTATAAAAAGGCTAACCTTACTGAGTAGAAACGCATAGATGAGTATCTACCACTCAGGAAAGACAGAGCGCTGTGTTTTAACAGCTGGTTAAAATACGGCCAAAACTGAAAGACGTTTTTGAAATTAACGCTGAAAAATGGTGCACCTTATTGGAGAATCTAACACATGTGACTGCAGAGTGCAGAAGTGGAAGCTCATCTGGATAATCTAAGAGTCACAGGGATTACCACCTAAGTATACAAGCGCATGAATAAGTGCAGCCACATCCGAATTGATTGCAGAGTGATAAAGTATACCAGGCGACCAGAACAACAAGAGATTCAGTATTTGTGATTTTCATAGTAGAAAGCATCATCTCATTTACCGGAGTTTGTTCAGCGCACAATTATATACATATATATGTGTTAATATGTATATTTACACATATTAACACATACATATATATATATATATATATATATATATATATATATATATATATATATTTTTTTTTTTTTTTTTTCATATATATTAAAAAATGCTGCCCATTGCTGTGCTACTTACCTCCTTCGGCCGTTTCTGATGGCATCAAGATGAGGCTCCCATAGGAGCCTATGGATGCGCAATCTCAACTAACTTGTAATACCAGCACAAATTATTGTGCACTGGTATTACAAAGTGGATCGCTAATATCGCTTGCATGCATGCGCTCTACTTGTACTCTGGCCCAGAGGTTTTTCAGAGCACAACCATAGAAGTCTATGATGTGATGTATTTAGTGCACCCCCACTATACAACATCCAGATGTTACCATGCCCTGGACTTTCGCTAATATATTGCTTTTAACTTGTAATATGAGCACAAAAATAAAAGTGTTACTGATTTAACTTGAGCGATGTTAGTGCACAATACCACTTATATTGTTGTGCTTCACTTGTAATCTAGCCCTTTACGGAGAAACACATTTTACAGTTCAGTATTCTTTTAATGATAATTGTGGATGGTTGGCATTACAGTCATGAGTTATAGTAAGAGACATACAATACTTTTGCTACTACGTCTCAGTGGTATAATAAATAATAGCTGTGAGAGGCTTGAGTTTGTTGGCTCACAACTTGATATGGACAACATCAGCTTTCCAACAACATTATAGTTCTGTCACTATCAACAGTTGCATAGGATCTAGACAAGAGTTTTAAATTGGGATAAGTGAAGAGGCAGAAGAATATATTGGAGGGCATCATTATTGCCACATATCCTAGATAACCATTACATAGTTTCAGTAGAACTGCATATTCAAAAAATGCATACATAAAAGACATTGCAATAACACTCACTTTGAATTTCAATTGACCAGTAGTTTTTATTTTGTGGGACAAACTTCAGTGTCTCTTAATTTACATGCCCTCTGTATCATGTGATAGCCATCAGCCAATCACAGACTCCAGAGTATATACTGTGAACTTACATGCTCATTATGGCCTGGTTTTTTTTTCAGAAAGTGTGCTCATAGAAAAACTGTGCACAATTTGATAATGGAAGCATTTTTAGGGGTCAATTTATCAAGCTCCGTATGAAGGCTCGCGGGAAACAGAAGTTATGTAACTTGTCCTCCTGCTCTGGGGCGGGCAGAACTCAACCTGATCGAATACGTTGATGGATGATTGACACCCCCTGCTAGCGGCCGCAAATCTGCAGGGGGCGGCATTGCACCAGCAGTTCACAATAACTGCTGGTGCAATGATAAATGCTGACAGCGTAAGCTGTCGGCATTTATCGATGTGCGGCGGACATGATACGCTACTTCTTATCATGTCTGATCGCACATTGTTTAATATACCCCTTAAACTTTATCTGCATGCTGTATCTGAAGCATGAAAGTTTAGTTTTGACTGCAATGTCCCTTTAAGATGGAAATAATTGAGTTATATCAGTGTATTCACAACTATACCAACAATACAGATAAACAAGTTGAATTAAATAAACATAGCATATTGCATAATCTAATGATAGATATAGTTTATGTTTTGATGCTGAGCGTGTTTAGTAAAGAAAGGGTTTATCCTTTTGGTGCCTGGTGCTCTTACAATCAACAAACAAAACACATCAGTTAAAAAAAAAGCAAAAAACTATTACAAGCAGCTTAAGGGTAATTATATCAAGCAGAGAGTGAGCACACACTTTGCATTCCCTGAGCAGATTATCTGGGAATTCTAGGGCTGCAATCTAATCTGTACAAACATTCACCCTTCTGCCAGCCTCCTCTGTGGATACCAAGCAGGCCCTGCATTTCAAGGAAATGCCTGTTCTGGCAGCAAATGGGTTAAAAATATTTTGAAAATAAAACTTTTTTTGTCTTTTAATTTTTTCAAAACACAAGAAAAAAAACAAAAAAACATTTTAGATATCAGAAGTCCTATATTCTATCCACAATATGCTGAGGTTTTATATATGTCCACTATAGATTATAACCATAAGCAACCTATATTCTTATGCCCCCCACCAGCCATGACTTAGTAATATTCATTCTCTGCACAGTAATAACTATTAATAAAACATTATAAAAGATAAAAATGAAAAACATTGCTCTAATTCTTTTTTCTCTCCTGCTGTGCTATTCTTGTTACCCATTTTCAGATACCACTGAAGCTTCTACTGTTTGTCTCCTCTCATGGATTCTAGAAAATAGTTTATTTGAATAATAAATTGTTTAACTCTGAGAGGATACATTTAAAAGGTAAGTCTCTGAATGAAGAGCTGAGATGTCATTGCTCTTGGTCAGTGGGACCTGCCTTTAAACATAACAAGTGGACCAGAATGGATTGGAAATCTATGCTCTTGGCTGTGAGTCATTGCTAAGTCTCCAAAACTAGGAAATGAGAATACTTGCAGTCTAATACCTTAGATCAGTCCTGTACCTTATGCTGCAGCAAGTTCTATTGCATTTTTTTCCTGTGAAAGTCTCACTAATAAGTGTTGAACACGACAGGAGTTCCCTTTATATAAATAATAAATATGATAAAATGGTACATGTTGCTAAAGCCATATGAGTATGATAAATATGTAAACCTAAATAATAGCTCTGAAACTGAACACACTAGCAAATTGCACTATCATTCAAAGCTGGAAAATACAAGTGCTTGGCTCACTTAACGTATTCTTTCTATCCAATCACCAATGGGCGTTTAACATCAGTTGCCCTGAATCGTCCAATACATGATATTATGCCCATCAAATGTAAAGTGCTAGCAATGCAGAAACTGAAACAGAAAATGTGGGTCATTTTGTGGAATACTTTTTGAGACCATTCCTGCCTACTTTACCCACCTACATCAAAGAAACAACACACACAACAAACACAACTGACCTCTTACAGAAATTAGATAATCTCATTGTGAATGATGATGTAATTTTGGTATCTCTTGATGTAGAGCACCTTTATTCATCGATTCCACATGAGATTGGTCTAGCAGCAGCAAGGTAATTTCTAGACAACTGAGCCCCAAGTTTCAAGAAACATAATGATTTTATAGTATCGTTGTTACTCTTTGTCCTAGAGAGCAATGTTTTTGTTTTTGATAACAAATTCTTCAGACAACTTCCAGCCACAGAAATGGGGGCTACTTGTGCCCCAACTTATGCATCCCTTCATTTAGGTATCTGGGAGCTGTTTGAAGTGTTTGGTACTTTAAATTACATAGTTGAAAAATTAGTACATTTATGGTTGCACTATGTCGATGATATTCTTGTATTGTGGAAAGGAGATTTAGCGAGCCTAGAAGAATTAGTTAAACTCTTGAATTTAAACAGTTATAACATTTTTCTAACTTATGAGACTAGTCCATATTAACTTACATTTTTGGATATTCTGATTAAAAGAAAGGGAGATTTCTAAACACTGAAAACTATAGGAAGATAACAGCCACAAATAATTTATTACAGGCTAATAGTAATCATCCTTATTCTTTGAAAAAATAAATCCCTTTTGGTCAATTCCTACATCTACGTAGAAACTGTTCCTCAAATTTCAGTTTTGATTATCATGAAAAAAGTTTTTAAAAAGAGGATATTCAAGAAAATTGGTCATGATGAACTCTTTGAGTAGGGGGAGAAAAAGAAAAATATATGATATTATCTATACTAATAAAGAAAAAGATATGGAACAATGTGTGAGGTTCATTACACAATATAGTTGTCATTGGAACAAGATTTGTCATATTCTAACGAAAAATTGGCATTACCTTTTGGCTGATAATAAAATTGCAGGTAAAGTAGGTGAGCGACCTCTCCTAACTGCAAGAAAAGCCCTTTGTCTAAAAGACAATCTGGTAAAAATTCATTTAAAAAAAACCAACAAAACAAAATGATTGGCTATGTATCAATCTCGAAAAAGAAGTTTTCTTGTGGCAAATGTGCTTTATGTAACTATACTGTCAAAACTGATTTTTTTCTACTGACTTTTTCTACAGGAGATAAAACATTCTGTATTAATAATTTTTTAAGGGCTCCTAACGCTGCTTTTGGCCGCCTGCTGGTATTTAGAGTCAGGCAGGAAAGGGTCTAACGCTCACTTTCAAGCCGCAACTTTTCCATACCGCAGATCCCCTTACGCCAATTGCGTATCCTATCTTTTCAATGGGATCTTCCTAACGCCGGTATTTAGAGTCTTGGCTGAACTGAGCGGTAGAGCCTCGGAATTAAGGTAGGAAAAATCTGATTGGCTGATCCAATCAGCCAATCAGATTGAGCTTGCATTCTATTGGCTGATAGGAACAGCCAATAGAATGCGAGCTCAATCTGATTGGCTGATTGGATCAGCCAATCGGATTGAACTTGAATCTGATTGGCTGATTTAATCAGCCAATCAGATTTTTCCTACCTTAATTCGAGGGACGCCATCTTGGATGACGTCATTTAAAGGAACCTTCATTAGGCGAGTAGGCGTCGTTTGAAGAGGATGGATCCGCGTCGACTGGAAGAAGATGGCTCCGCTCCGCTCCGGATGGATGAAGATAGAACATGCCGCTTGGATGAAGATGTCTGCTGGTCCGGATGTCCTCTTCTGCCCGGATAGGATGAAGACTTCTGCCACTCTGGAAGTCCTCTTTTGGTCCATCGGTGCCCGGCTGGGTGAACACAACTCAAGGTAGGGAGATCTTCAGGGGGGTAGTGTTAGGTTTATTTAAGGGGGGTTTGGGTTAGAGTAGGGGTATGTGGGTGGTGGGTTTTAATGTTGGGGGGGGTTGTATTTTTTTTTACAGACAAAAGAGCTGATTACTTAGGGGCATGCCCCGCAAAAAGCCCTTTTATGGGCTGGTAAAAGAGCTGGTTACTTTTTAATTTAGAATAGGGTAGGGACCTTTATTATTTTGGGGGGCTTTTTTATTTTATTAGGGGGCTTAGAGTAGGTGTAATTAGCCTAATATTCTTGTAATCTTTTTTTAATTTTTGTAATTTAGTGTTTGTTTGTTTTTGTAATTTAGTTTAGTTCATTTAATTGTATGTAATTGTAGCTAATTTATTTATTTAATTTATTGATAGTGTAGTGTTAGGTTTAATTGTAACTTAGGTTAGGATTTATTTTACAGGTAATTTTGTAATTATTTTAACTAGGTAGCTATTAAATAGTTAATAACTATTTAATAGCTATTGTACCTAGTTAAAATAAATACAAAGTTGCCTGTAAAATAAATATAAATCCTAAAATAGCTACAATATAATTATTCGTTATATTGTAGCTATATTAGGGTTTATTTTACAGGTAAGTATTTAATTTTAAATAGGAATACTTTAGTTAATAAGATTTAATTTATTTCGTTAGATTAAAATTATATTTAAGTTAGGGGGGTGTTAGGGTTAGACTTAGCTTTAGGGGTTGATACATTTATTAGAGTAGCGGCGAGGTCCAGTCGGCAGATTAGGGGTTAATACTTGAAGTTAGGTGGCGGCGACGTTGGGGGGGGCAGATTAGGGGTTAATACTATTTATTATAGGGTTTGCGAGGCGGGAGTGCGGCGGTTTAGGGGTTAATAACTTTATTAGAGTAGCGGTGAGGTCCTGTCGGCAGATTAGGAGTTAATAAGTGTAGGTAAGGTAGCGGCGACATTGGGTGGGCAGATTAGGGGTTAATAAATATAATATAGGGGTCAGCGATGTTAGGGGCAGCAGATTAGGGGTACATAGGTATAATGTAGGTTGCTGCGTTGTCTGGAGCGGCAGATTAGGGGTTAATAGTATAATGCAGGTGTCAGCGATAACGGGGCGGCAGATTAGGGGTTAATGAGTGTAAGGTTAGGGGTGTTTAGGTGCAGACTTAGAAAGTGTTTCCCCATAGGAAACAATGGGGCTGCGTTGGGAGCTTAACGCTGCTTTTTTGCAGGTGTTTTTTTTCATCCCAAACTGCCCCATTGTTTCCTATGGGGGAATCGTGCACGAGCACGTTTTGCCAGCTTACCGCTACCGTAAGCAACGCTGGTATTGAGAGTTGAAGTGGCGGTACATTCGGCTCAACGCACCCTTTTTGGAGCCTAACGCAGCCCTTCAGACAACTCTAAATACCAGCGTTGTCTTAAGGGTGCGTTGGGAAAAAAAGCTGCGTTAGCTACGCAGGTCTTTACCGACAAAACTCTAAATCTAGCCGTTAATCACAATTTGTTTTTTTTAGTAAAAGAAGCTCTCTATGAGAAGGTTGAAATATTAATGGCCACTTAGCTATATTGAGTAGTTATCCCCATACATTACTTTGAATATGAGGGTATATGCAGTACCTCTTAGCTAACGTAGTGGTTAGGAACATTGTTTAAGATAGCCGGTTAATTTTTAGGTTGATGGTTCAACCCCGAGCTATTGTCCATATGAATAAACTTTTTGTACGATATTAAATAATATGCATAGATTACCCCATTCTTTTTGTATCAAATATTTTAGGGAAATTAAGTCATGGTAATAGGAGGTTATGTTTTATAAGTCTTAATATGACAAACTAATATTGGGTTTGGAGAGAGATTTTCACTCATAATGATTGTATTTTGATTGCTATATTTCATTTTCTGGTTAATGCTGATTTGTAGATATATATATTTAAAAAAGTTTTTTTTTAAATTTGGGGGGGGGGGGGAAAGATAGACCACTATGTGTAATGTTTTAAGCAATTCCGTAACAAACTTTCATAATTTCTGTGGGCGA
This sequence comes from Bombina bombina, assembly GCF_027579735.1. Lineage (NCBI taxonomy): Eukaryota > Metazoa > Chordata > Amphibia > Anura > Bombinatoridae > Bombina > Bombina bombina. The sequence continues at coordinate 444,982,608 of NC_069502.1, forward strand.
AGTTGAAATCGGCCTATAAATCGGCCTATAAATGGCATCCTGATGTCAGCCCTGAGGAAGGCCCTTACATTGAAGGGGATGAAACATGCATTGGCATTTTCTATGAATGGCGGTTCATTGATGCACAGTGGAGACGCCAGAACTTGACTAATACCTTACTGTTTAGAAAAGACGCAACTAAGGCTTACAGAGACGGAGTAATATGAAGATACTTTTGAGGTATTAAATCTCTCAACAAAGCCTCCTGGCGTGCTGATCGTAGTTTGTCTTGGCTTTTTACACTTTCTACAATTTTGGCAGGACACCACAGCTTAACAATCTTGCTGCAGATGATTACAGCCTTCATGATTACAATCAGCATATAAACTTTGTGTTCCTGTTTTGGACAGCAATACTTCAGTATCTAATCTAAGCATGCAAACGTATACTACTTGCTTATACTTGCTGATATGATACATTGCTTGGAAAGACTCTGTGTGAAACATTTATGCGCAATGCTTTGTTGATTGTTATAGCTACCTAGTATTGCACATAGATCCTCACTCTTATATTAAGGCAACGGTTCCCTTACACAATTGTTTGGGGTTGCCCTCTAATAGAGGTGTTGTGGTTTTCCTGTTCTTTACTTGGTATCTGTGTTTGTTATTCCAATAGGATGGTTAATTAACCTTGAGTTATACTTGTGCATAGGCACTTTTATACTGTACCCAGTGTATAGCTTCACAGGTCACTAAATAGATAATCAGATTTATATCAAGGCAACAGTTCCCTTATATACAGATTTGGAGTTGCCATCTGATAGAGGTGTTGTAGGTTTCCTGTTTGAAACTTGGGTTGTATGGTTATCATGCAATTTTGATGTTTAATCATCATGTATATTTATTTGAGAAGTCTCCCAGGTGCATTTTGATCTATTGGTCCGATATTTTTATTTAAGGAAATAGTTTTCTTTCAGTTATTTAATTTTATTTGTGTTTGTTTTGTTTTCTCGGCAACCTATGGATGTTCTGAGACACACACATGTACTATAATTGCATTCCGTTTAAATAAATACACATTGAATGTAAATATACAGTCGTTTGTGAGTGCTGAATTCCCTGTAATTTTTTTATAAGGATTACTTGTCTGTATCCTTTCTTTCTTATTAGAAATAATATTACGCAAGGGTCTGCACAAACACTTGCTACTTAATAAATATAAAATAAAAAAATATCAATTAATACTTTTAAGACAGTTCCCTTTGCTAAAAAGTTTACTAATTATTTGTATGCCTGTTTTTTTTAATGGTAAAGAAATGTCACTGGAAAGAAAGGAATTTGCCTGGCTAATCTCGCAGACTAAAATGCAGTATTTTTGGAACTTTTAACCAAACCATGACTCTGCTTGCAGGATTTTTTTCAAATTTTCTTTGGTGCATATTTTATAGAGGTGTTTTTTGTATTTGTTAGTTTTGTGAATAACCTTTTGTTGATGCCGGTATCCTTGACAGTGGAAGTCGTTCAATGCAGCAGAAAGTTAAAGGTTGCAAGAAAGAAGTGGCTCCTTTGATTTTGCTACTCTGATGAGGGATGGCTACAAATCTGAATTCTGCAGTTGCGTATATAAATACAGGGAGTGCAGAATTATTAGGCAAGTTGTATTTTTGAGGATTCATTTTATTATTGAACAACAACCATGTTCTCAATGAACCCAAAAAACTCATTAATATCAAAGATGAATAGTTTTGGAAGTAGTTTTTAGTTTGCTTTTAGTTATAGCTATTTTAGGGGGATATCTGTGTGCAGGTGACTATTACTGTGCATAATTATTAGGCAACTTAACAAAAAACAAATATATACCCATTTCAATTATTTATTTTTACCAGTGAAACCAATATAACATCTCAACATTCACAAATATACATTTCTGACATTCAAAAACAAAACAAAAACAAATCAGTGACCAATATAGCCACCTTTCTTTGCAAGGACACTCAAACGCCTGCCATCCATGGATTCTGTCAGTGTTTTGATCTGTTCACCATCAACATTGCATGCAGCAGCAACCACAGCCTCCCAGACACTGTTCAGAGAGGTGTACTGTTTTCCCTCCTTGTAAATCTCACATTTGATGATGGACCACAGGTTCTCAATGGGGTTCAGATCAGGTGAACAAGGAGGCCATGTCATTAGATTTTCTTCTTTTATACCCTTTCTTGCCAGCCACGCTGTGGAGTACTTGGACGCGTGTGATGGAGCATTGTCCTACATGAAAATCATGTTTTTCTTGAAGGATGCAGACTTCTTCCTGTACCACTGCTTGAAAAAGGTGTCTTCCAGAAACTGGCAGTAGGACTGGGAGTTGAGCTTGACTCCATCCTCAACCCGAAAAGGCCCCACAAGCTCATCTTTGATGATTCCAGCCCAAACCAGTACTCCACCTCCACCTTGCTGGCGTCTGAGTCGGACTGGAGCTCTCTGCCCTTTACCAATCCAGCCACGGGCCCATCCATCTGGCCCATCAAGACTCACTCTCATTTCATCAGTCCATAAAACCTTAGAAAAATCAGTCTTGAGATATTTCTTGGCCCAGTCTTGATGTTTCAGCTTGTGTGTCTTGTTCAGTGGTGGTCGTCTTTCAGCCTTTCTTACCTTGGCCATGTCTCTGAGTATTGCACACCTTGTGCTTTTGGGCACTCCAGTGATGTTGCAGCTCTGAAATATGGCCAAACTGGTGGCAAGTGGCATCTTGGCAGCTGCACGCTTGACTTTTCTCAGTTCATGGGCAGTTATTTTGCGCCTTGGTTTTTCCACACGCTTCTTGCGACCCTGTTGACTATTTTGAATGAAACGCTTGATTGTTCGATGATCACGCTTCAGAAGCTTTGCAATTTTAAGAGTGCTGCATCCCTCTGCAAGATATCTCACTATTTTTTACTTTTCTGAGCCTGTCAAGTCCTTCTTTTGACCCATTTTGCCAAAGGAAAGGAAGTTGCCTAATAATTATGCACACCTGATATAGGGTGTTGATGTCATTAGACCACACCCCTTCTCATTACAGAGATGCACATCACCTAATATGCTTAATTGGTAGTAGGCTTTCGAGCCTATACAGCTTGGAGTAAGACAACATGCATAAAGAGGACGATGTGGTCAAAATACTCATTTGCCTAATAATTCTGCACTCCCTGTATGGGTGTATGCATGTGTGTATATACAGTATATACACACAAACACCAGAATGTCTAGTTATATTATAGACATTTTATAAAAGGCTCATTGTAGGGAATATACTTCATTACTGTGTGATCTTGTAAAGTGCTGAATTCATGAATGTGGAGAAAGGATTTAATACCTAAATAATGTATAATGTTTGCTTGAAAAATTATTGTAATTGTTCTAAGGACTCATTGTTATTTTAAGTTATTTTTAATTGCATTTTGTCCCCCATCATGATGGCCTAAAGAAAAGTGTCTCACCATTTCAAACATTACACATCACTGATAGGTCTCTGTGGAAAGCTTCACAGTGACATATGTACTCCACTCTCCGCAGCATGAACTTCACAGGCATTCATCTGCAAGTTAGACTTGCATTGTTTAAAATCCCTGAAGAAGACCATGGCCTCTATTTATCAAGCTGTCTACTTACCTGCATTCAACGGCCCCAATACGCTCGCCTAAGATCGCCTAACATCGCCGCCGCAGACCTGAATACGTTTGCCAAATTTACCAAGAAAGCTGTCAGAAAGCCATGCACCAAGTACGGTGCGATGAGCAGCGGAATGTTGTTAACTAACAGTCATCGATCTCGCTGCTCTTCGGCTTATTCGCAGCTTTCTTGCTACCCTGTCACTAAGCACCCACACTATACTATACAGTTTTACCCCCTAAACCGCCGCTCCCGGAGCCCCCCGCAACTAAATAAACTTAACACCTAAACCGCCGCTCCCGGACCCCGCCGCAACTATAATAAATATATTAACCCCTAAACCGCCGCTCCCGGACCCCACCGCCACCTACATAAAGTTATTAACCCCTATCCTGCCACTCCCGGACCCTGCCGCCACCTACATAAAGTTATTAACCCCTATCCTGCCGATCCCAGACCCCGCTACAACTAAATAAATTGTTTAACCCCTAAACCACCGCACCCGGAGCCCACCGCAACTAAATAAAATATTTAACCCCTAAACCGCCACCCCCGGAGCCCGCCGCCACCTACATTATATATATTAACCCCTATCCTGCCCCCCCTACACTGCCGTCACTAAAATAAAGTTATTAACCCCTAAACCTAAGTCTAACCCTAACACCCCCTAACTTAAATATAATTTAAATACATCTAAATAAATATTACTATTATTAACTAAATTATTCATATTTAAAACTAAATACTTACCTATAAAATAAACCCTAAGATAGCTACAATATAATTAATAATTACATTGTAGCTATTTTAGGATTTATTTTTATTTTACAGGCAACTTTGTATTTATTTTAACTAGGTACAATAGTTATTAAATAGTTATTAACTATTTAATAACTAACTACCTAAAATAAAGACAAAATTACCTGTAAAATAAAACCTAACCTAAGTTACAATTATAGTAAACAACAGCAAGCAGGTAAGTAGCACTCTATTTAATCATACAAGGTATACAGGTGCATCCTAGAGAAATGAATATTTAACAACTTAAAAAAGGAAGTAGAAACCTCAAAATGCAAGGTATCTAAAAGTCTAGGCAAAAAACTGCACAACTGTGAGGAATAAAGACAATCAAGAGATTCTTAAAGTGCAAAAAGTTTAATAAAAATATATAGCTTCATACATCCATTCAATCCACATACATACAGGGGATCCCCGGATGGCATATGGAAAAACACAAAGGCCGTGGGTAAATCTGGTGCACCAGTATCCAACAGGATTAAATGTCATGCAGATATTACATATATGTTATAATCCACAGATAGAGTGACCGTCCCAAGAATTTCTCAAGCCAGGTGAGTAAGGTCCATACCCCTATATCAAGTAGAGTATAACTATGTTAGAGCGTTGAAAACCAGGGGGAGCTGTGCCTCACCGCGTCTTTTTCACAGGTACGCAAAACGCCAAACAGCAGAGTGATAGATACAAGTTCACATCGATACCTGTCTTTTTCACACGGTTGCTCTTCCCTCAGCGATTGCTCCCATAACGTAGCGTCTTCTGGGGTAGACCGAAAGCGAGCCAAGGATCCACTGCAAAAGTGCTGCAAACCGACGAGTCTTAGAGCTCGTTTCACTCCTTTCTTTGAAGCAGTATGGAGCTTCTTCCGGGTACTGACGTCACGTCAGTTACTAGGCTGTTTTATTGGAGAATCACTTCATTAGAGGTTGCTGACATTTGTTGAAAGATCTGTCAGTCATAACGGCTTCAATGCCGATTATACTAGATACTTTTGGCAACAAATTATTCTCTTAATAAGCGAGACAAAATATTTACAAAGAAATCGATTGTACAGATACAATTTGATTGTTACTCACACACTCATGCATACATTCAATAAGATAAAACAATTTTCATTCAACATGTTTAATACTTTATTAGTGTCTATAATTGTAAATTTATTAATTTCTATAGATTATATTATTCACATTGGAATAGTATGAGCTATTTTTAATCTCATATTTTTGATATTACTTATAACCACGTCATCCAGAGAATCAAGACAAATGTGCATTCAGAGGGAGAGGATTAGCCTAAAAACGAGGCAAACTCAAGTTTTTCATTTAGACCATTAGGAGATAACGTGTTAAGTTTGTATATCCATTTTGTTTCTTTACATAGCAGGATATTATCAATATCCCCGCCACGTATACTCAATTTAACTGATTCCATTCCGATAAAATTAAGATCATCGGTTTTTGACTCATGAAATTGCGCATAGTGTCTTGCTACTGGACTATCGATATTGCAATCTTTTATATCATCCCTATGTTCTGAAATTCGAGAACGTAGTTCTCTAAAAGTTTTCCCAACGTAAAAACTTTTACACGAACAATAGAGCAAATAAATAACCCCTTTAGTGGAACAATTAATAAAGGAATTGATTTTATATGTGTGTCCTGTATTTGTGCTAAAAGTTTTACTCCTCTGCATAAACTGACAACAAACACAATGGCCACATGGTGAACTGCCTACAATTTTTTGTGCATTTTGTTCCAACCAATTGTATGTGGGAACCTTATTGCATTCACTTTTAACGAGACTATCTTTAAGATTACTACATCGCCTTGCGGTCATTTGAGGATAATCACCCATATATTGGTGAAGTGTTGTGTCGTTAGTTAGTAAATGCCAGTTTCTATTTAGAGTATCCTTTACTTTACTCCAATGGGCATTATATTTTGTTATGAACCTGATCTTATTTTCTTCAATTTTATCATCTGTATTTTTTCTTTTATATAAAAGATCTTTTCTTTGGTGTTGTGAGGCTCTATATAGTGCTCTCTTTACACACCTTTTAGAATAACCTCTCTCATGGAATCAAGCCACTATCTCTTTGGCTTGTGTTTTAAAGGTTTTATCATCAGAACATATTCTGCGTAGCCGCAGAAATTGTCCATAAGGGATGCCTTTTTTCAAATTTTGGGGATGGTGACTCGATCCCAAGAGGAGGCCATTGGTTGCCGTGAATTTTCGAAAAACTTCTGTCTCAATTTTCCCATCTTTTTTACTAATTTTCAAATCCAAAAAGTTAATTGAATTTAAATCATAATTACAGGTAAGGAAAATATTACGATCATTACAGTTCAAAAGGGAAATTAATTTAGTCAGTTCTTCCTCAGTGCCGTCCCACAACAGCAAAATATCATCTACATATCTAATACATAGGGCTACATGTGCACCAACCACCTCTGCATGTTCGCCAAAAACAATCTGGTTCTCCCATCCACCTAGATGTAAACAGGCGTAGGTTGGTGCACATGTAGCCCCCATTGCTGTACCTTGTCTCTGTTTGTAGCACTTACCATCAAAGATGAAAATATTGTTATCCAGAACAAATTTCAAAAAATCAATAATAAACTTAGTGTGTTTTTTGTAACCTAAACCACGTGTGTCAAGGAATTCTTCACATGTTTTAAGGCCAACAGAGAGCGGGATAGAGGAGTATAGGGATTCAACATCTAGGGACACTAAAAACGTGTCTTCATGAACGTTTATCCCATCAAGTTTTTTTATCACATCAGTTGAATCTTGTACAAAAGTACGTAAATCATTAACAAAAGGCTGCAAAAATCTGTCGATGTATTTACTAATCCCTTCAGTGGGACCCCCTATCCCAGAAATTATGGGACGTCCCGGAGGGTTTTCTAGAGACTTGTGGAGCTTAGGAGTCCAGTAGAACACTGGTATTTTAGGTTTATGATTATACAAGAAACCAAATTCATGGCTTGTAATTAGATTATTTCTTCGTGATTGATTTAACATGAAAAGCAATTCATTATGAGATTTATAAAATTCTTCAGTTGAAGATTTTACATATTGTTTTGGGTCTGATAACTGTCTCAATGCTTCTTTAATATAATAGTCCTGGTTGAGAATGACAATATTACCGCCCTTATCGGCCGGCTTTATGACCAGTTCAGGGTGTCTTGTAAGCTCATTAAGTGCTCTACGTTCAGATTTGGTAAGATTGTCATTCACAACACCTGTAGTCTCAATTTTCATTAAATCAAGGGTAACATTTTGTACAAAAACAGAAATATTAGGAATGGAGGAAAAAGAGGGCATGTAGGTAGATTTTTTTCTTAAAATCTGTCTTAGGAAGTATATCAGTGATTTTATCACCCTGTTCAGAGAACAGTACTTCGAGGTTATGGAGAGATTTATTCTCATGTCTACAGGAAAGGTCAATTTGGGTTTTCGGTGTCATAATCTTTTTTAAAGCAAGTTTCCTTGCAAAAAGGTGTAAGTCTTTTGTGACCTCAAATAGGTCTAAGCTGTTTGTAGGACAAAAACTAAGTCCTTTTTCTAACACCTTAATATGTTCAGAGTTCAGTGGGAAAGAGGAAAGATTGACTATACTCATTTTTTGAGGGTAGGGATGTAGGCCTAACAATGACTCAATTCCTTCTTCTAATTGAATCTCAGATGATTTCTTGTCATCATATATTGACTTTGATGTCGTCTGTTCTCTCTCACTCTCACTTCTCTCCTTTCCTGGGGCCTTCCCGTGCCTCTTCTTCCCTCCTCGTTTGGTCCTACCCCTAAAGGGTGTACCTGTAGGGTATTATCATTGTTGTTTTTATTTTCTCCATCAGAATCCATGTCTGAATTGTCTGTACCCGAATCATAATAGTTTCGGGAGTTAATGCGATTTCTATAAATATAGATTTTATTTTTCTTATCTTCCTGGTCTCTTATTAATTTCCTTCTTTTACGTATTTTTATTTCACTCTGTAGTTTCTCAATAAGTTTTTGTGTTTCCTTATTCAATTTGTCAAAAGATGAATCATTTTCAAATTTGTGTAGAACTTCATAGATATCATCTACATCTGTCTTACATTTATCAAGTTTTTTTGCATCTTCTTCTATTATTAATGAAATAAGGTCTAATGAGCATTTAGTTAGTATTTCATTCCACTTAATTATGAAGTCATTATCTGCATCCAAACCTCTTAAGTTGATACCAGGATCCAACCGTATCCTGAGACCTCTTGGGATTATTTCCATTTTTAGATAATTACGTTACAATTACACCTAACACTACACTATCATTAAAAAAATTACAAGAATTTTAAACTAATTACACCTACTCTAAGCCCCATAATAAAATAAAAAAGCCCCCCAAAATAATAAAATTCCCTACCCTATACTAAATTACAAATAGCCCTTAAAAGGGCCTTTTGCGGTGCATTGCCCTAAAGTAATCAGCTCTTTTACCTGTAAAAAAAGAAATACAACCCCCCAACATTAAAACCCACCACCCACACACCCAACCCTACTTTAAAACCCACCCAAACCCCCCTTAAAAAACCTAACACTAACCCCCTGAAGATCACCCTACCTTGAGCCGTCTTCACCCAGCCGGGCACAAGTGGACCTCCAGAGGGGCAGAAGTCTTCATCCGATCCGGGCAGAAGAGGACATCCAGACCGGCAGAAGTCTTCATCCAGGCGGTATCTTCTATCTTCATCCACCCGGAGCGGGTCCATCTTCAATCCATCCGACGCAGAGCATCCTCTTCCATCGATGTCCTAACGAAGAATGAAGGTTCCTTTAATTGACATCATCCAAGATGGCGTCCCTTGAATTCCGATTGGCTGATAGGATTCTATCAGCCATTCGGAATTAAGGTAGGAAAAATCCTATTGGCTGATCCAATCAGCCAATAGCATTGATTTTGCATTCTAATGGCTGATCCAATCAGCCAATAGGATTGAGCTTGCATTCTATTGGCTGTTCCAATCAGCCAATAGAATGCGAGCTCAATCCTATTGGCTGATTGGATCAGCCAATAGGATTTTTCCTACCTTAATTCTGATTGGCTGATTGAATCCTATCAGCCAATCGGAATTCAAGGGACGCCATCTTGGATGACGTCATTTAAAGGAACCTTCAATCTTTGTTAGGACGTCGATGGAAGAGGATGCTCCGCGTTAGATGGATTGAAGATGGACCCGTTCTGCTCTGGATGGATGAAAATAGAAGATACCGCCTGGATGAAGACTTCTGCCGGTCTGGATGTCCTCTTCTGCCCGGATCGAATGAAGACTTCTGCCCCTCTGGAGGTCCACTTGTGCCCGGCTGGGTGAAGACGGCTCAAGGTAGGGTGATCTTCAAGGGGGGTTAGTGTTAGGTTTTTTTAAGGGGGGTTTGGGTGGGTTTTAGAGTAGAGTTGGGTGTGTGGGTGGTGGGTTTTAATGTTGGGGGGGTTGTATTTCTTTTTTTACAGGTAAAAGAGCTGATTACTTTGGGGCAATGCCATGCAAAAGGCCCTTTTAAGGGCTATTTGTAATTTAGTATAGGGTAGGGAATTTTATTATTTTGGGGGGCTTTTTTATTTTATTTGGGGGCTTAGAGTAGGTGTAATTAATTTAAAATTCTTGTAATTTTTTTATTTTCTGTAATTTAGTGTTTGTTTGTTTTTGTACTTTAGTTAATTTTATTTAATTGTAATTAGTTTTATTTAATTGTAGTTAATTTATGTAATTATTTTAATGATAGTGTAGTGTTAGGTGTAATTGTAACTTAGGTTAGGTTTTATTTTACAGGTAATTTTGTCTTTATTTTAGCTAGTTAGTTATTAAATAGTTAATAACTATTTAATATCTATTGTACCTAGTTAAAATAATTACAAAGTTGCCTGTAAAATAAAAATAAATCCTAAAATAGCATCAATGTAATTATTAATTATATTGTAGCTATCTTAAGGTTTATTTTATAGGTATTTAGTTTTAAATAGGAATAATTTAGTTAATAAAAGTAAATGTATTTAGATTAATTTAAATAATATTTAAGTTAGGGGGGGTGTTAGGGTTAGGGTTAGACAGGTTTAGGGGTTAATAATATTAATATAGTGGCGGTGGTGTAGGGGGGGCAGATTAGGGGTTAATAAATATAATGTAGGTGGCGGCGGTGTAGGGGGCAGATTTGGGGTTAATAAATATAATGTCGGTGGCGGCGGTATAGGGGGGCAGATTAGGGGTTAATAAATATAATGTAGGTGGCGGTGGGGTCCAGGAGCGGCGGGTTAAAGGGGTTAATAACTTTATTTAGTTGCGGCGGGGTCCGGGAGCGGCGGTTTAGGGGTTAATAAGTTTATTAGAGTGGCGGTGGGCTCCGGGAGCGGCGGTTTAGGGGTTAATAAGTATAATGTAGGTGGCGGTGTGGGGGGGGCAGATTAGGGGTGTTTAGACTTGGTGTACATGTTAGGGTTTTAGGTGTAGACATTTCCCATAGGAATCAATGGGATATAGGGCAGCAGCGAACATGAGCTTTCGCTGCTGTCAGACTCCCATTAATTCCTATGGCATCCGCCGCCTCCAGGGCGGCGGATTGAAAACCAGGTACGCTGGGCCGGAAAAGTGGCGAGTGTACCTGGTAGGATCTTGATAACTTCCAAAAGTAGTCAGATTATGCCGAGCTTGCGTTCGGAACATCTGGAGTGATGTAACCATCGATCTGTGTCGGACTGAGTCCGGCGGATCGTATGTTATGTCACTGAATTCTACTTTTGCCGATCTCTAGCCTTTGATAACTAAGGCGAATCAGGCTCGCCACAAATACGCTGCGGAATTCCAGCGTATTTGCGGTTGACAGCTTGATAAATAGAGGCCCATATCTCAGCAGAAACACACTAAGCTGTTGTAAAATGTTTTATATGGCGGATCAATATAAATGAGTAATATTGGTCATAGCCTCTTATGAATTACAGTTGATTATTGAAAAGAAAAATCTATCGGCTAGATTTGGAGTTTTGTCGGTAACGACCCGAAAATCTAACGCCGGCTTTTTTCTGGCCGCACCATAGAAATAACTCTGGTATTGAGAGTCCACATAAAGGCTGCGTTAGGCTCCAAAAAAGGAGCGTAGAGCATTTTTAACGCAGCTTCAACTCTCGATACCAGAGTTGCTTACGCAAGCGGCCAGCCTCAAAAACGTGCTCGTGCACGATTCCCCCATAGAAAACAATGGGGCTGTTTGAGCTGAAAAAAACCTAACACCTGCAAAAAAGCTGCGTTCAGCTCTTAACGCAGCCCCATTGTTTGCTATGCGGAAACACCTCCTAAGTCTGCACCTAACACCCTAACATGTACCCCGAGTCTAAACACCCCTAACCTTACACTTATTAACCCCTAATCTGCCGACCCCGCTATCGCTGACACCTGCATTTTATTTTTAACCCCTAATCTGCCGCTCCGTAAACCGCCGCTACTTACATTATCCTTATGTACCCCTAATCTGCTGCCCCTAACACCGCCGACCCCTATATTATATTTATTAACCCCTAATCTGCCGCCCACAACGTCGCCCCCACCTGCCTACACTTATTAACCCCTAATCTGCCGAGCGGACCGCACCGCTACTATAATAAAGTTATTAACCCCTAATCCGCCTCACTAACCCTATAATAAATAGTATTAACCCCTAATCTGCCCTCCCTAACATCGCCGACACCTAACTTCAATTATTAACCCCTAATCTGACGACCAGAGCTCACCGCTATTCTAATAAATGTATTAACTCCAAGTCGGTGAAGACCTCCGACTTGGACCCATCTTCATCCGGCGACGTCCAACTGAAGAATGAAGGTTCCTTTAAGGGACGTCATCCAAGATGGCGTTCCTCGAATTCCGATTGGCTGATAGGATTCTATCAGCCAATCGGAATTAAGGTAGGAATATTCTGATTGGCTGATGGAATCAGCCAATCAGAATCAAGTTCAATCCGATTGGCTGATCCAATCAGCCAATCAGATTGAGCTTGCATTCTATTGGCTGATCGGAACAGCCAATAGAATGCGAGCTCAATCTGATTGGCTGATTGGATCAGCCAATCGGATTGAACTTGATTCTGATTGGCTGATTCCATCAGCCAATCAGAATATTCCTACCTTAATTCTGATTGGCTGATAGAATCCTATCAGCCAATCGGAATTCGAGGGACGCCATCTTGGATGACGTCCCTTAAAGCAGTGTTTTTCAACCAGTGTGCCGTGGCACACTAGTGTGCCGTGAGAGATCCTCAGGTGTGCCACGGCAGACTGACAACAGTGTGACATATTTTTTAAACTTTGCTTGTTTTTTTACTCCCAGTGCAGGGGTAGTTTGTAGGAGGCATGGCATAACAGCACAATACATACAGTATGTGTGTGTTTGTGTGTATGTGTATATATATATGCTGTATTAGGCTACAATGTGTGATTTTTTTTAAATTTTGGGATGGTGGTGTGCCATAGGATTTTTTTTTTTTTTTATTTATATTATTTTTATTATAGTTTGGAGTAAAACTTTAACAAGAAAACAAATCAATAGAACCAGAGAGTGGTTCAGAATTCTTACAGGTAAATAGGGTTTTGTTACAGTAAATGTTGCACATATTATTAAATAGAGTCTTTTCTTCTTTGTCCCGTGGTTCAAAGTCTTTTCACAGTTTTGCAAATGTTATGGTAGGCTCGAGGTAGTTGAGTTGAGGAGAATGGTATATGAGCCTCTCCATGTTCCGTTAAGGGGGGACATCAGAAAATTATTTTCTCTTATTTCTAGTGCAGTTCTGTTATGAATTTCATGAATCCAAATTAACTTGTTCAATGTTACAATTGGAGAGAGAAATAGAAAAGGTGGAAAGGAAGAGGAGAGAGGAAATAGGAAAAGAGGAAAAAGAGGAAAGAAGCATAGACCAAATTGTTAGGAGTGTGAGTATATATCTCTGAGATGGGTTTATGTGTCTAGATCACTAAATTTGAAGGATTCCCACAAGAACATCATGTCCTGGTGTAGTGTAATTTGACCTAGTTTGAGGTAATATAGTCTCTCTAGGAGTAGGTTTCTATTAACTAATTCTATCCATTCCGACATTGTGGGCACTACAGATGATTTCCATTTTCTTGGTATTAGCTGGTTAGCTGCATTTAGCATGATATGGAATAGATGTTGCCGTATTTTGCATGTAATTGAAGGTGGGTGCCTTAACATTATTATTTCTGGACCAGGTGTTATTTGAGTGTGCAGTGTTTTATTAATACTCGAAAAAATAATGGACCAATATGGTTTAATATGTTCACATTCCCACCAGATGTGGGAAAGGTGGCCTTCTTTGTGACAACCTCTCCAGCATGAACCTGGGGAATGTTTGTGTATGTACTTGATTCTGGCTGGCGTTAAATACCACCTCATCAATAATTTGATATTGGTTTCTTTTGCATGGGCTGAGTGAGCGGAGTGTAACAGAGATGAGAACCTGAGCGACCAAGTTTTAGCAGGGGTATTTAGGCGTAACTCATTATCCCATCTTTTAGTGTATGAGGGGAGATCGGGAAAGGTATGTGTTAAGATGAGTTTATACAATTTGGAGATGGCTCCTTTTATCTCCTCTGTAGTCATACACATTTGCTCGAATATTGTGGGAGGCCTAGTGAGGTCTTTTTTAAATTTATGTGTCATTATGAAGTGTCTTGTTTGGTGTACATGGAGCCAAGATGATAAGAAAGGGTGCTCTAATAGGTCAAGTTGGGTTTTATCTTTAATAAACTTAGTCTCGTGAGTGATAAGGTACATGGGTAGGAGTTTTTGTGGGTCTGTAAGGAGTTTGCAATCTGAGGTTTTCCCGGGGCTGAATTCTGGGTTATTTAAGAGCGTGGTGAGGGGTGAGAATCTGGAAGAGATTTTATTTGACGTATTACAGAGAATTTCCCAGTCTGACCAGGTCTCATTAGAGATTGAGGACGAAGAGATGGAATGTCTGTTAAGGTAAACAGGGTTCCAACATGCTGTGCTGAGGTCATGATTAGGAGCTAGATCGATTTCAATTTGCACCCAGCTTTTGTGGTTGGAAGTGTTAAATTTACACCAGTCTTGTGCTCTCTGTAGCGATATGGCACGTTTGTAGGATAGGAGATGTGGGACCCCAAGGCCTCCTTCTGATGGAGGTTTAAAAAGTGTGTCTCTATTAATTCGCGGGGGTCTACGGTTCCAAATGTATCCGTTTATGATCTTTTGCATAGTGTCTAGGTCTTTTTGTATGCCTGGGATGGGGACTGTTTGGAGAATGTATAATACTTTTGGGAGCAGGATCATTTTTGTTGCTTGCATTCTGCCTATCCACGATATATTTTTTGGGAGCCAATGTGATGTTAAGGTTAGGAGCTCTGTGATTAGATTACCATAATTGTATTTGCGCAAGTCTTGTTTATCTGGAGTAATGTGAATGCCAAGGTACTTGAGGTATTTGGTTTGTTGTTTTAGGGGACAGGTGGATTTCAGGTTGTTAAGGGTGGGGGTTGTTAGGTTTATAGGGAGGTATTCTGATTTAGTCATGTTTACTAGAAAATTTGAAACTGTGCCAAATTGTGTTAGTTCAGTGATGGCTTGTTGTAGAGATACTTTAGGGTTTGTAAGTGTTAAGAGGATGTCGTCTGCGAACATGGCTAGTTTATGTGTCTGGTTAGCAATAGATATGCCTTGAATTTGGTTGTTTAACCGTATTTTGATAGCTAGGGGCTCTAGGGATAAAACAAAAAGAAGTGGTGAGAGGGGACAGCCTTGTCTAGAACCGTTTCGGATTTCAAAGGGGTCCGAGAGGGTACCATTGATTTTAACCTGTGCAGTAGGGTTTGAGTACAAGGCAAGGATTTTATAAATGAAGGGTTCTGGGAAGTGGAAGTGTTGTAGGGTCGTGCGTAAGTAAGTCCAGTCTAGTCGGTCGAAGGCTTTTTCAGCGTCAGTGGAAACGAAAACAGTCAGGGTTTTTGTCTGTGTAACATAATCCAATAAATTTAATACTTTGACCGTGTTGTCTTTTGCTTCTCTCTGTGGGATAAACCCTACTTGGTCTTGATGAACTATGGAGGGGAGAATTTGATTAAGTCGGGTTGCTAGAATTTTCGCATACATTTTGAGGTCAATGTTCAGTAAGGAGATTGGACGAAAATGTGCCGGTGAGTTCGGGGGTTTGCCAGGTTTTGTTAAAACTGAAATGTTGGCTTGCAACATTTCGTCAGGAAAAGGGAATTTTTCTGGGATTGAGTTGAATAGGAATGTTAAATGTGGCGCTAGCAGAGGAGCGAAGGTTTTATAATATAAACCTGTGTAGCCATCAGGGCCTGGAGCTTTATTTTGTTTTAATTGCTTTATCGCTTCTATAACCTCTGACAATTGAATTGGGCGATATAATTGGTTGCATTGGTCTAGGCTCAGTTTGGGGATAGGAAGGTTTTCTAGGTATTGATTACAGAGGGATGCGTGGCTGTGAGGGTCTCTAGATGGGAAAAGATTATAGAGTTTGTGGTAAAATTTCTTGAACTCTTTAGCTATTGATTTTGTGTCTTCTAGGTGTGTGCCATCTGGGTTCTTTATAGCGTGGATATAGGTTTTTTGTTGTTGCTTTTTTAATGCTCTAGCTAAGAGTTTGCCTGACTTATTACCCTCCCTGTAAAAATTTTGCTGAAGGTGTAGAAGCTGTTTTTGTGATTTTATCTGTAGTAAAAGGTTCATTTGTTCTCTTTTGGATTGTAGTTGTTCTAGAGTGGATCTATCAAAGGGGTTAGATTTGTGTTTGTAATCTAAGTCTGATATGTCTTTAGCCAAGAGATTTATTTCTTCACGTCTTTTCTTTTTTATTTGGGCAGCAGTTTTGATAAACTCCCCTCTTATAGTACTCTTGTGGGCTTCCCAGAGGGTGACCACATTTACATCTGGTGTCTCGTTTATAGAGAAGTATGAGCTTATCTGTTCTGAAAATGTGCCATAGGATTTTTTAATGTAAAAAAGTGTGCCACGGCAAAAAAAAGGTTAAAAATCACTGCCTTAAAGGAACCTTCATTCTTCAGTTGGACGTCGCCGGATGAAGATGGGTCCAAGTCGGAGGTCTTCACGATGGAGCCGGTCCTCATTGGATGAAGATAGAAGATGCCGCTTGGAAGATGATGGTTGCCGGTCCGGATCTACTCTTCTTCCCGGATAGGATGAAGACTTTGGAGCCTCTTCTGGACCTCTTCAGCCACCGGATGATGGATCGCCAGCCCCCGCTTGGGTTGGATGAAGATTTTGGAGCCAGGACGGATCGGTTATACCTGGTGAGGTGAAGACAAGGTAGGATGATCTTCAGGGGCTTAGTGTTAGGTTTATTTAAGGGGGGTTTGGGTTAGATTAGGGGTATGTGGGTGGTGGGTTGTAATGTTGGGGGGGGTATTGTATGTTTTTTTTACAGGCAAAAGAGCTGAACTTCTTGGGGCATGCCCGGCAAAGGGCCCTGTTCAGGGCTGGTAAGGTAAAAGAGCTTTGAACTTTAGTAATTTAGAATAGGGTAGGGCATTTTTTTTATTTTGGGGGGCTTTGTTATTTTATTAGGGGGCTTAGAGTAGGTGTAATTAGTTTAAAATTGTTGTAATATTTTTCTTATGTTTGTAAATATTTTTTTATTTTTTGTAACTTAGTTTTTTTTTTATTTTTTGTACTTAAGCTAGTTTATTTAATTGTATTTATTTGTAGGAATTGTATTTAATTAATTTATTGATAGTGTAGTGTTAGGTTAATTGTAGGTAATTGTAGGTAGTTTATTTGATTAATTTATTGATAGTGTAGTGTTAGGTTAAATTGTAACTTAGGTTAGGATTTATTTTACAGGTAATTTTGTAATTATTTTAACTATTTTAGCTATTAAATAGTTCTTAACTATTTAATAGCTATTGTACCTGGTTAAAATAAATACAAAGTTACCTGTAAAATAAATATTAATCCTAAAATAGCTATAATATAATTATAATTTATATTGTAACTATATTAGGATTTATTTTACAGGTAAGTATTTAGCTTTAAATAGGAATAATTTATTTAATAAGAGTTAATTTATTTTGTTAGATTTAAATTATATTTAATTTAGGGGGTGTTAGTGTTAGGGTTAGACTTAGCTTTAGGCGTTAATACATTTATTAGAATAGCGGTGAGCTCAAGTCGGCAGATTAGGGGTTAATGTTTGAAGTTAGGTGTCGGCGATGTTAGGGAGGGCAGATTAGGGGTTAATACTATTTATTATAGGGTTAGTGAGGCGGATTAGGGGTTAATAACTTTATTATAATAGCGGTGCGGTCCGCTCGGCAGATTAGGGGTTAATAAGTGTAGGCAGGTGTAGGCGACGTTGAGGGGGGCAGATTAGGGGTTAATAAATATAATATAGGGGTCGGCGGTGTTAGGGACAGCAGATTAGGGGTACATAAGTATAACGTAGGTGGCGGCGCTTTGTGGTCGGCAGATTAGGGGTTAATTATTGTAGGTAGCTGGCGGCGACGTTGTGGGGGGCAGGTTAGGGGTTAATAAATATAATATAGGGGTCGGCGGTGTTAGGGGCAGCAGATTAGGGGTACATAAGTATAACCTAGGTGGCGGTCGGCAGATTAGGGGTTAAAAAAATTTAATTGAGTGTCGGCGATGTGGGGGGACCTCGGTTTAGGGGTACATAGGTAGTTTATGGGTGTTAGTGTACTTTAGAGTACAGTAGTTAAGAGCTTTATAAACCGGCGTTAGCCCAGAAAGCTCTTAACTACTGACTTTTTTCCTGCGGCTGGAGTTTTGTCGTTAGAATTCTAACGCTCACTTCAGACACGACTCTAAATACCGGAGTTAGAAAGATCCCATTGAAAAGATAGGATACGCAATTGACGTAAGGAGATCTGCGGTATGGAAAAGTCGCGGCTGAAAAGTGAGCGTTAGACCCTTTTTTGAGTGACTCCAAATACCGGAGGTAGCCTAAAACCAGCGTTAGGAGCCTCTAACGCTGGTTTTCACGGCTAACGCCAAACTCCAAATTTAGGCCTATGTTTCTATAAGAGTCTAAATTTGCACTTACAGTGCCTGCACTCCCCTGGTCACCACTCCAAGCTTTGTCCGGGTTACATGGGCACGTTTTGTAATCATACCTAAATAGATTTTGTCCAATTACAATGGCTATGTAAATAAGTGTTACTGCATGTGCAATAGCACCAACCAAATCAGCTACCCAAACCATGCTCTCAATAGCAAACACAGCTTCTGAGCCCTTGGGTAATTGACAATTCCTGCCCACTCTCTTGCGAGTAAAGGGGATGAGTTTGCACAAGAAAATTCTTTTAAAATCTTAAAGGTACAGTAAAGTGACATTCATGATTCTGATAAAGTATGTAATTTTAAACAATTTTCTAATGTACTTTTATTATAAAATGTGCTTTGTTCTTGTGGTATCTTTTGTTGAGCTTAGGAACGTGCATGTGTGTTAAGCAGTTTATTGCAGCAGTATCTGCAATATTCTATAACACTACAGTAAATAATGTTGCAAACACAGCTGTCATTGCTCTTTAACAAAGAATAGCAAGATAACTAAGCAAAATTGATAGCAGAAGTAAGTGGGAAAACAGAATTTATGTTTACCTGATAAATTTCTTTCTCCAACGGTGTGTCCGGTCCACGGCGTCATCCTTACTTGTGGGATATTCTCTTCCCCAACAGGAAATGGCAAAGAGCCCAGCAAAGCTGGTCACATGATCCCTCCTAGGCTCCGCCTACCCCAGTCATTCGACCGACGTTAAGGAGGAATAATAGCATAGGAGAAACCATATGGTACCGTGGTGACTGTAGTTAAAGAAAATAAATTATCAGACCTGATTAAAAAACCAGGGCGGGCCGTGGACCGGACACACCGTTGGAGAAAGAAATTTATCAGGTAAACATAAATTCTGTTTTCTCCAACATAGGTGTGTCCGGTCCACGGCGTCATCCTTACTTGTGGGAACCAATACCAAAGCTTTAGGACACGGATGAAGGGAGGGAGCAAATCAGGTCACCTAAATGGAAGGCACCACGGCTTGCAAAACCTTTCTCCCAAAAATAGCCTCAGAAGAAGCAAAAGTATCAAACTTGTAAAATTTGGTAAAAGTGTGCAGTGAAGACCAAGTCGCTGCCCTACATATCTGATCAACAGAAGCCTCGTTCTTGAAGGCCCATGTGGAAGCCACAGCCCTAGTGGAATGAGCTGTGATTCTTTCGGGAGGCTGCCGTCCGGCAGTCTCGTAAGCCAATCTGATGATGCTTTTAATCCAAAAAGAGAGAGAGGTAGAAGTTGCTTTTTGACCTCTCCTTTTACCTGAATAAACAACAAACAAGGAAGATGTTTGTCTAAAATCCTTTGTAGCATCTAAATAGAATTTTAGAGCGCGAACAACATCCAAATTGTGCAACAAGCGTTCCTTCTTTGAAACTGGTTTCGGACACAGAGAAGGTACGATAATCTCCTGGTTAATGTTTTTGTTAGAAACAACTTTTGGAAGAAAACCAGGTTTAGTACGTAAAACCACCTTATCTGCATGGAACACCAGATAAGGAGGAGAACACTGCAGAGCAGATAATTCTGAAACTCTTCTAGCAGAAGAAATTGCAACTAAAAACAAAACTTTCCAAGATAATAACTTAATATCAACGGAATGTAAGGGTTCAAACGGAACCCCCTGAAGAACTGAAAGAACTAAATTGAGACTCCAAGGAGGAGTCAAAGGTTTGTAAACAGGCTTGATTCTAACCAGAGCCTGAACAAAGGCTTGAACATCTGGCACAGCTGCCAGTTTTTTGTGAAGTAACACCGACAAGGCAGAAATCTGTCCCTTCAGGGAACTTGCCGATAATCCTTTTTCCAATCCTTCTTGAAGGAAGGATAGAATCCTAGGAATCTTAACCTTGTCCCAAGGGAATCCTTTAGATTCACACCAACAGATATATTTTTTCCAAATTTTGTGGTAAATCTTTCTAGTTACAGGCTTTCTGGCCTGAACAAGAGTATCGATAACAGAATCTGAGAAACCTCGCTTCGATAAAATCAAGCGTTCAATCTCCAAGCAGTCAGCTGGAGTGAAACCAGATTCGGATGTTCGAACGGACCCTGAACAAGAAGGTCTCGTCTCAAAGGTAGCTTCCAAGGTGGAGCCGATGACATATTCACCAGATCTGCATACCAAGTCCTGCGTGGCCACGCAGGAGCTATCAAGATCACCGACGCCCTCTCCTGATTGATCCTGGCTACCAGCCTGGGGATGAGAGGAAACGGCGGGAACACATAAGCTAGTTTGAAGGTCCAAGGTGCTACTAGTGCATCCACTAGAGCCGCCTTGGGATCCCTGGATCTGGACCCGTAGCAAGGAACTTTGAAGTTCTGACGAGAGGCCATCAGATCCATGTCTGGAATGCCCCATAGTTGAGTGACTTGGGCAAAGATTTCCGGATGGAGTTCCCACTCCCCCGGATGCAATGTCTGACGACTCAGAAAATCCGCTTCCCAATTTTCCACTCCCGGGATGTGGATAGCAGACAGGTGGCAGGAGTGAGACTCCGCCCATAGAATAATCTTGGTCACTTCTTCCATCGCTAGGGAACTCCTTGTTCCCCCCTGATGGTTGATGTACGCAACAGTCGTCATGTTGTCTGATTGAAACCGTATGAACTTGGTCCTCGCTAGCTGAGGCCAAGCCTTGAGAGCATTGAATATCGCTCTCAGTTCCAGAATATTTATCGGTAGAAGAGATTCTTCCCGAGACCAAAGACCCTGAGCTTTCAGGGATCCCCAGACCGCGCCCCAGCCCATCAGACTGGCGTCGGTCGTGACAATGACCCACTCTGGTCTGCGGAATGTCATCCCTCGTGACAGGTTGTCCAGGGACAGCCACCAACGGAGTGAGTCTCTGGTCCTCTGATTTACTTGTATCTTTGGAGACAAGTCTGTATAGTCCCCATTCCACTGACTGAGCATGCACAGTTGTAATGGTCTTAGATGAATGCGCGCAAAAGGAACTATGTCCATTGCCGCTACCATCAACCCGATCACTTCCATGCACTGAGCTACGGAAGGAAGAGGAACGGAATGAAGTATTCGACAAGAGTCCAGAAGTTTTGTCTTTCTGGCCTCTGTTAGAAAAATCCTCATTTCTGAGGAGTCTATAATTGTTCCCAAGAGGGGAACCCTTGTTGACGGGGATAGAGAACTCTTTTCCACGTTCACTTTCCAGCCGTGCGATCTGAGAAAGGCCAGGACGATGTCCGTGTGAGCCTTTGCTCGAGGGAGGGACGACGCTTGAATCAGAATGTCGTCCAGGTAAGGTACTACTGCAATGCCCCTTGGTCTTAGCACCGCTAGAAGGGACCCTAGTACCTTTGTGAAAATCCTTGGAGCAGTGGCTAATCCGAAAGGAAGCGCCACGAACTGGTAATGTTTGTCCAGGAATGCAAACCTTAGGAACCGATGATGTTCCTTGTGGATAGGAATATGTAGATACGCATCCTTTAAATCCACCGTGGTCATGAATTGACCTTCCTGGATGGAAGGAAGGATAGTTCGAATGGTTTCCATCTTGAACGATGGGACCTTGAGAAATTTGTTTAAGATCTTGAGATCTAGGATTGGTCTGAACGTTCCCTCTTTTTTGGGAACTATGAACAGATTGGAGTAGAACCCCATCCCTTGTTCTCTCAATGGAACAGGATGAATCACTCCCATTTTTAACAGGTCTTCTACACAATGTAAGAACGCCTGTCTTTTTATGTGGTCTGAAGACAACTGAGACCTGTGGAACCTCCCCCTTGGGGGAAGTCCCTTGAATTCCAGAAGATAACCCTGGGAGACTATTTCTAGCGCCCAAGGATCCAGAACATCTCTTGCCCAAGCCTGAGCGAAGAGAGAGAGTCTGCCCCCCACCAGATCCGGTCCCGGATCGGGGGCCGATATTTCATGCTGTCTTGGTAGCAGTGGCAGGTTTCTTGGCCTGCTTTCCCTTGTTCCAGCCTTGCATTGGTCTTCAAAATTCACCAAACTTTCACCACAGTGTCTTAAAGCCTTGAAAATATTGCACACCAATTTTGGAAGCTTTAACCCTTAAAATAACGGAACCGGAGCCGTTTTAAGCTTTAACCCCTTTACAGTCCCTGGTATCTGCTTTGCTGAGACCCAACCAAACCCAAAGGGGAATACGATACCAAATGACGCCTTCAGAAGTCTTTTATAAGTATCAGAGCTCCTCTCACATGCGACTGCATGCCATGCCTCTCAAAAACAAGTGCGCAACACCGGCGCGAAAATGAGACTCTGCCTATGCTTTGGGAAAGCCCCTAAAGAATAAGGTGTCTAAAACAGTGCCTGCCGATATTATTATATCAAAATACCCAGAATAAATGATTCCTCAAGGCTAAATAAGTGTTAATATCAATCGATTTAGCCCAAAAAAGGTCTACAGTCCAAATAAGCCCTTGTGAAGCCCTTATTTACAATCGTAATAAACATGGCTTACCGGATCCCATAGGGAAAATGACAGCTTCCAGCATTACATCGTCTTGTTAGAATGTGTCATACCTCAAGCAGCAAAGGACTGCAAACTGTTCCCCCAACTGAAGTTAATTGCTCTCAACAGTCCTGTGTGGAACAGCCATGGATTTTAGTTACGGTTGCTAAAATCATTTTCCTCATACAAACAGAATTCTTCATCTCTTTTCTGTTTCTGAGTAAATAGTACGTACCAGCACTATTTGAAAATAACAAACTCTTGATTGAATAATGAAAAACTACAGTTAAACACTAAAAAACTCTAAGCCATCTCCGTGGAGATGTTGCCTGTACAACGGCAAAGAGAATGACTGGGGTAGGCGGAGCCTAGGAGGGATCATGTGACCAGCTTTGCTGGGCTCTTTGCCATTTCCTGTTGGGGAAGAGAATATCCCACAAGTAAGGATGACGCCGTGGACCGGACACACCTATGTTGGAGAAAATATATATTTTTTTAATTATGTATTCCTTTATATATATCTGTATATACCTATACCTGTATATCTATTTCTATAGATATATACATATAAAATACCTATTTTAGTTTAACATTAAAAGATATAGATATATATATAGCTATAAAAAATATATATTTAATAATAAAAATTATAGAAGAACATAGGAATGTAAAATATTAATAACGTGCTTGTGTTTCACCCTATGGGGCATATTTATCAAGCTCTGTATGGAACTTGAAGCCCCGTGTTTCTGGCGAGCCTTATGAAGCAGCGGCTTAAAGACCGCTGCTGCATAATCTGTCCACCTGCTCTGAGGCAGCGGACAGACATCGCTGAAAATCAACCCAATCAAATACGATCGGATTGATTGACATCCCCTGCTAGCGGCCGCAAATCTGGTGGGGGCAGCGTTGCACTAGCAGTTCACCAGAACTGCTGATGCAATGATAAATGCAGACTGCGTATGCTGTCGGCATTTATCGATGTGCGGCGGACATGATCCGCAATATCGGATCATGTCCGCTCGCACAACAATAAATATGGCTCTATATGTCTAACGCTGTGTCAGGTTAGCACACATGAAGAATTAGTCATCTTAAAGCGTGTTCTTGAAATATTAAATATTCATAATTATTAAAATGTATTATAGATACTGTAAAAATTCTAAACAATCATCCCTAGAATATATAAACATTTTGTACAGTAAGTATATTTTTTACATCCTCCCAGGCAGCCCTCACACCAGTTTTCTGCAGGCGGCTCACCCTTGCTCTGCCCTTGTAGCAATAGCCCCAGTGGGAAAGCTGACAGTAAGAACTGGGCATAAAAAATCCAAGACAGGGAAACTGCTCCCCAACTGCACCTGAAATTACTCAGGTAAAAAGAAACGGTGCACAGAGAGGGATAAAGCAAGAGAAGTGTGTTCCCTTCTGACAGGCCTAGAAAGCATATTAATAAATCTTTAGCAGATCGAAGGAAACACTGAGCTAATGCACTTTATTTGCTTTATATTTACATTATTACATTATATTACACATACATATATTTCATTACAAAGAAATGGTCTTTTCATTTAGGGTCCTTATAATTTATTAATAATAAATAGCATGAAAACCAAATAGCAATTCTTTCCCCTCAGCAGTATACATTTGTACCTGCTTTTTCATTCAAGCTTCTTTCCTATTTGACTCTGCTGTGTGCCATTTATAATACTATAATATTTAGAAAATATTGCTTAATCCCCAGTAAATAAATAAATAAAACACTGACTTAAAGATTTGTTATTCAGCAAAAACACAAAGAGCAAATATAGACTCAGACTTATTTAGACATGTGAAAAAATAAATGGATATTGTAGTTTTCAGAATCCTTATTGAACTAATTGATTTTTAGGGCTCAAATCATAAACTATACAGTTTAAAATGGATAAATAATAAATCTGCATGCCTTATTCTCATCTTCCTCTCCCAATTAAATGTTCCATGTTTTTCTTAAAATACAATTGATAATATATGATTTTTGAATACCGTTGCATCTATTAAAGTATTACAAAGATTTAATATGCTAACACTTTCATTTTTCTCTTTCAGTAACTGCACATGTCTTGCACAGGTTCAGTGATAAAACAAGGGAGAAAAAGCCTAGTTATTACATACAATATAATATGAACCCCCACATATCTAAATAGGGTGCAAAATGCAAATATACCAGGTCCCATACATGGACCAAAGTCTATCTATCTATCTATCTATCTATCTATCTATCTATCTATCTATCTATGTTCTTGTTCTTGTTCCCATAAGGAGATACCTGAAAAGTCTAGATGAGTTGACTGTTTTCTATCAACCACCTTCTTGTTGAACAAATAAAAAACAAGCACATGTCTGAGAAGAATAACAACACGTGACAAGCATTAAATGGTATTCAGGAACTGGACATAGAATTGTTTTGTCCTGATAGATCAGATAGAGATGATGAAAATACCTGAAGTTCATCTACTTAAAGGGACATGAAACCCAAAATTTGTCTTTCATGATTCAGATAGAGAAGAGAATACAATTTTAAACAACTTTCCAATTTACTTCTATTATTTAATTTGCATCCTTCTCTTGTTATCCTTTGCTGAAAGGTTTATCTAGTCAAGCTCAGGAGCAGCAGAGAACCTAGGTTCTAGCTGTTGATTGGTGGCTGTATATATATATATATATATATATATCGATTGTGATTGGCTCAACCATGAGTTCAGTTAGAAACCATTAATTAGAGCATTGCTGTTTCTTCAACAATTGATACCAAGAGAATTAAACAAATTATACAATAGAAGTAAATTAAAAAGTTATCTGTGAATTAGAAAAAAAGAGGGCGCCACATAGCGTGATATTGTTGACTCAGAACCCAAAATAGGTGATAGATGTTAAGGCTTACCAAAGGTAATGGCACCGTGTAACTGGTGCTGACAGGCAGGCTAACACTTTCAGTGGTTAGCACACTGGGTGATCTCCGGCAATCTGTGCACAGGTGGTATTCAGTGTTTCCTTAATTGGCGTCTGTGCGGCTGCTAGCTGAGATGCTGCGGTATCGCAGACACTTAGAAACCTTTACCAGGAAGGCTCAATACAGAGAACAAAAGCAGGCAAAGAACAACTTCCGTGTATTTAAAATCAATAAATTTTAATCCATACAAACTGCTACGCGTTTCTAGACCATAAACCGGTCTTTTCTTCAGGCATACAAAAATGGATATAAATTCATTAAAAGTGTTTAACCTTATAAACAATTAAAAACGGACGTTGTCATAGATTCCAAAAAAAGACCAATGAAATATAGGTGGTTACTTTGAATCTTATTTGTGTTAATCGGGCTTAGTCACCTGTATGCTCAATTGGCACCTGCAAATGGTTATTCAATGAAACACTCGAATATTCATCTCAATCTGCCACAACAAACTTGAATGTTCTAAAGTGTGTCTGCTCAAATAAATATAATAAAATACTTAATCTGCCTATATGAACAATGTGTGAGTCTGAGTATGATCGTTTGAAAAGTACTTAATCTGCCTGTATGAACAATGTGTGAGTCTGAGTATGATCGTTTTAAAAGTATGTGTGACCCCATGTAAAAAAGAAAAATAAAATTGTCAATTAACAAAAAATCTTGTATTTGCATTGGATATGAAGTGTGTCAATTTATCATAATTCAAATCTATGGACATATAGGCGTGTGAATGTATATTCGGCCAATAGTGTGTATTGAACCTGAAACCACGATGTAATTTAATAAGTCCCAACACGGATGTGTGTGTTATACAAAATCGTGACCTATACGTCAGGATATATTCTGAACAATACTTGATTTTGACAGGGTAAACTGTGTAAGTTAGTTATAATTACAAATTTCTATGTAAAATGTAATCCTTATGATAAACCAAAACCTGTGAATAAAATTCTTATTATATTCATCACTGCTATGAGGGACTCAAAGATTCAAAATGTTGTATAATCGTCCACAATTGACAAATGAGACTGGACTCACAGCTCTGGATATTAATACGCAG
The DNA here is from genome assembly GCF_027579735.1 of Bombina bombina. Lineage (NCBI taxonomy): Eukaryota > Metazoa > Chordata > Amphibia > Anura > Bombinatoridae > Bombina > Bombina bombina. The sequence continues at coordinate 445,009,631 of NC_069502.1, forward strand.
AGGTCCTTTAACCTGTAGAATCTAACGAGAAATCTGTGTGTTCCTGAAAATGGCTTATATCATATTACTATGAAGGTATCTGATCTTACACTTCTGTGATTGAAACTTGAATAGATGAATCTAGCGAATAATTGTTCTGATTTATTATTATTTGCTTCGTTAAGCAATCTATATTTAATGGTCATTTTTTTTATATATATATATATATATATATATTTGTATTCTTCGTTTGGGAAATGAATGACCAATAGTGTTAAGAAACACCATTAGTAATAAATTAGTCTCATTGGTTTAATAATCTTGTTGTCTATACAATAATTTTGATCATTTCACAAAAGATTGGGCCATTTTTCAAAACTCCTAATTCCGAGAGTTTGTGGCAGCTCTTCCAATTTTAAAAATAGATCTAATGGTTACCTCAGGATATTGAAATTGGTCTGATATATCTAAAATGAACAGTACATAGAGTATAGTCATTCTTACCATCAGCTAGTGTTATATGCTATTTGGTGTTTGATCTAGTGTGCCTAATGTATCATGAATCCCTATGTTAATGAGGTTTAGTGGGCTGGGACATATTGAAACTGTTATGGCAGTCCATAGTGTGTGTTTGCTGTTAGAGTGATGAAAAAAGACCTCTCAAAAAGACCTCTCATAACAGAAAGCGAGGCCGGAGGGGCAGAGGCCTTACCGCCAAAAAAGCGGAATTATCCAGATTAGATCAGGGTCTCTTTAATATATCATCACATACATTATCTGTAGAGGAAAAAAGAGTACTCAAAAAGGGCCTCTCGTTCTGTCCACCCAATTCTCCAAACATTTTTAATTTATTCGTGGATGTAAACAATTTCACACGAAAACTAGCCTTGCAGAAATATTTTGCAAATAAAAAATTAGTTAAAGACCAACCTCATTACAACAACCCACAAATAATACTAACTGACAACATGCCATCAGACAAATCAACACCATGTGTCATAACAAACATAGAAGACATAACTGATCATCTATTTGAAGGATATATACACACTAATGTGAAAAATAAATCCAACTTCAATCCCAATAATAGCAATAATAAATATATTGAATTATATCAAAACATGGTCCTAGAAGATTGCGAAAAATTACTAAAAACAACAGCTAAGAAAACCAACTACTCTTTCCATAGACATAAAAAAGCTCTACACAGTTTACAAAATAATCCTAATATCATCATACGTGATGCAGACAAGGGGGGGGGTATCATTATTCAAGACTATAAAGATTACATTCAAGAAGCAGAGAGAATCCTAGGAGATGATAATTATTACAAAATTTTACCCAAGGATCCAACTCCGATTTTCAAACTAACATATCAGAAACTAATAGATAAAGGCGCATTACAAGGTATTCTAAACAAAGAAGAAAGAGAATTTTTGAAAATAGATAATTCTAGCATAGCACATTACTACCATCTTCCCAAAATCCATAAGGATAAAACCAACCCCCCCGGACGTCCCATCATAGCAGGGATTGGCAATCTTACGTACAATTTATCTTCTTATATTGACAAATTTCTACAGAAATTTGTCACTACACTCCCTTCCTATATCAGAGACAGCACACATCTTTTACAATCACTACATAATCTCACTTTTACCGATGACAAAAAACTTTGGATCACATGCGATGTCAGCTCACTGTATTCAAATATCACACACGACTTAGGATTGATGGCAGTTTCACATTATTTAGAACAGGACCCTTTTTTACCTGAGGATCAAAGAACTTACATCTTAGAATGTATCAAATACATATTACAACACAATTATTTTTTATATTTAGATCGTTATTATTTACAGATAAAGGGGACGGCCATGGGTACCAGGTTCGCCCCAAGTTTTGCGAATCTCTTCATGGGATATTTTGAGGAGATCTACATACATCAAGCGAACCTTGGGGCGAGCCTGGTATTCTATGGCCGTTACATAGATGATCTTATTTTAATTTGGAATGGCAGCATACAAGCAGCAGAATCATTTATTACAAATCTTAATAACAATAATATGGGGATTACGTTTACAGCCAATATTCAAACAGAATCAATAGAATATTTAGATTTGATACTCAGTTGGGGTCCCAATTGGACCATTTCATCAAAAACATTTTTTAAGGATGTTGATAGCAATAGCTATTTAGAATACCACAGTAACCATCACAGAAGTTGGATTAACAACGTACCATACAGTCAGTTTAGACGCATCAGGAGGAATTGTTCAGATTTTAACACCTTTCTTGAACAGAGTCAGGTCATTTACAACAGATTTTTAGAAAGAAACTATCCGGTCCACATTTTGGATAATGCATTGACAAAAACCAAAAAATTAAATAGAGATGAGATATTATTCAATAACAATAAAAACAACAGAGTAACCAATAGTACAACAAGGCAAGATAAGACCATGTTTATTACACAATACAACAGTAGTTTTCATAAAATAAATCAGATAATATACAAATATTGGCATATCATCCAAAGAGATCCTGTTCTAAAGAATATTGTACAAGATAAACCTAAGATAGTCTATAGGAGAGCGCCCACTCTGAGAAGTAAACTAGCACCAAGCAAAATAGTCAAACATACTTTACAACGATCCAAAAACAATACACATACAAAAAATGGGATATTTGGTTTGCAAGGAACATATAAATGCGGGAAAACTGGTTGCAATTCTTGCCAGTACATTAAACATGGTAGTAAATCATTCAGATCTCACACGACAGGGGACACATACCCCATTCAGGGATTTTACAACTGTAATTCCTCTTTTGTAGTATACCTATTGGAGTGTATATGCGGCCTACAATATGTAGGCCGCACCTGTAGAAAAATAAAAATAAGGTGGGGTGAACACTTGCGTAATTGCAAGAATTGCAAAAAAACTAAAATCAAACACAGTGTACCAAACCATTGTCTAAATAAACACCAAGGCAATCCATATACTTTCAGATATACACCCATAGATTTTATCCCTAGGTCTGCAGATTACAACAGAACAAACAAACTCAGACAACGAGAAACTTTCTGGATCTTTAAATTAAAAACTCTTTTTCCTGATGGTCTAAACGCTAATTTAGATTTAGCAGCTTTCAACTAAAATTCAACCCAAAACTTAGGATAGAATATATATGCATTCTAACATGTATGTAAATATAGTCATTAGAGTATACTTAGCAGATTCAATTATTCATCATATTAATTCTTCTCATACATTATAACAGTTATTTCCCACACACCTCACCTTTTTTCATCACTCTAACAGCAAACACACACTATGGACTGCCATAACAGTTTCAATATGTCCCAGCCCACTAAACCTCATTAACATAGGGATTCATGATACATTAGGCACACTAGATCAAACACCAAATAGCATATAACACTAGCTGATGGTAAGAATGACTATACTCTATGTACTGTTCATTTTAGATATATCAGACCAATTTCAATATCCCGAGGTAACCATTAGATCTATTTTTAAAATTGGAAGAGCTGCCACAAACTCTCGGAATTAGGAGTTTTGAAAAATGGCCCAATCTTTTGTGAAATGATCAAAATTATTGTATAGACAACAAGATTATTAAACCAATGAGACTAATTTATTACTAATGGTGTTTCTTAACACTATTGGTCATTCATTTCCCAAACGAAGAATACAAATATATATATATATATAAAAAAATGACCATTAAATATAGATTGCTTAACGAAGCAAATAATAATAAATCAGAACAATTATTCGCTAGATTCATCTATTCAAGTTTCAATCACAGAAGTGTAAGATCAGATACCTTCATAGTAATATGATATAAGCCATTTTCAGGAACACACAGATTTCTCGTTAGATTCTACAGGTTAAAGGACCTCTGCGTATTAATATCCAGAGCTGTGAGTCCAGTCTCATTTGTCAATTGTGGACGATTATACAACATTTTGAATCTTTGAGTCCCTCATAGCAGTGATGAATATAATAAGAATTTTATTCACAGGTTTTGGTTTATCATAAGGATTACATTTTACATAGAAATTTGTAATTATAACTAACTTACACAGTTTACCCTGTCAAAATCAAGTATTGTTCAGAATATATCCTGACGTATAGGTCACGATTTTGTATAACACACACATCCGTGTTGGGACTTATTAAATTACATCGTGGTTTCAGGTTCAATACACACTATTGGCCGAATATACATTCACACGCCTATATGTCCATAGATTTGAATTATGATAAATTGACACACTTCATATCCAATGCAAATACAAGATTTTTTGTTAATTGACAATTTTATTTTTCTTTTTTACATGGGGTCACACATACTTTTCAAACGATCATACTCAGACTCACACATTGTTCATACAGGCAGATTAAGTACTTTTGAAACGATCATACTCAGACTCACACATTGTTCATATAGGCAGATTAAGTATTTTATTATATTTATTTGAGCAGACACACTTTAGAACATTCAAGTTTGTTGTGGCAGATTGAGATGAATATTCGAGTGTTTCATTGAATAACCATTTGCAGGTGCCAATTGAGCATACAGGTGACTAAGCCCGATTAACACAAATAAGATTCAAAGTAACCACCTATATTTCATTGGTCTTTTTTTGGAATCTATGACAACTTCCGTTTTTAATTGTTTATAAGGTTAAACACTTTTAATGAATTTATATCCATTTTTGTATGCCTGAAGAAAAGACCGGTTTATGGTCTAGAAACGCGTAGCAGTTTGTATGGATTAAAATTTATTGATTTTAAATACACGGAAGTTGTTCTTTGCCTGCTTTTGTTCTCTGTATTGAGCCTTCCTGGTAAAGGTTTCTAAGTGTCTGCGATACCGCAGCATCTCAGCTAGCAGCCGCACAGACGCCAATTAAGGAAACACTGAATACCACCTGTGCACAGATTGCCGGAGATCACCCAGTGTGCTAACCACTGAAAGTGTTAGCCTGCCTGTCAGCACCAGTTACACGGTGCCATTACCTTTGGTAAGCCTTAACATCTATCACCTATTTTGGGTTCTGAGTCAACAATATCACGCTATGTGGCGCCCTCTTTTTTTCTAATTCACAGATACCTTTTTCCCAAAAGATCAGAGGAGTCTTGCCGCCCGCACATTTGACTGTTTCAGAAGACACAGCACCATTTCCTCACATGGATTAGTATGGTTTGTCCATAGACACTAAGTACTTACACTATTTAATATTTCTGTCAGCGCACCCCGCTCTCGGTTCCCCACGGGGTTCCTTTTTGTTCTTTAAATTAAAAAGTTGTTTAAAATTGTATTTTCTATCTGAATCACGAGAGAACATTTTGGGGTTTTATGTCCCTTTAAAGGGACACTCAAGTTAAAATAAACTTTTATGATTCAGATAGAGCATGCAGGTTTAACCTTCCAATTTACTTCCATTACCAAATTTTGCACAGTCTTGTTATATATACACTTTTTGGGGAACAAGATTCTACTGAGCATGTGCATAGGCTCACAGGGTATATGTAAACTAGTCTGTGATTGGCTGATGTCTGTCACATGATACAGGGGGTCGGAAAATGGGAGAAAAAATGAATTTGTCAGAAAAAAACAGTCTACTGTTTATTTAAAATTCAGAGTAGGTGTTAATTCATTGTTATTTTACTATGCACTTGTTAATAATGCAATTCTACTGCATTGAGTGGTCCTTGAGATGTAGTGATGACTAGAAAGAATACTGTGTTTATGGTGGATTTGCAAATCTTATAGAATTATATACAACAATACTGTAAAAACAAAAGGCTTTGTTGGAGTGATATCTTAAAAGTGTATGAATATAAAACAGCACAAAATAAATAGTGCAGGGCTTTGTCTAACATGTTTCAGCTTGGAAAGTCATGGACTAATGAATACAGCTTGTCTTTGCTGAGTACGGCTTTTCAAGCTGAAATGCACTATCATTCTTTGATCTATGGGGAGCAAGTCTAAGACACAGTGATCCACTTTGATCACTATTTTATATCTTTATAGATTTTTTATTATTATCTAATCATTTATTTCTGTCCACTTTACCTCTAGTTTCTAACAAGTGTTCCCTGTCATATCCTCTGCTTATTAACCTACCAATAAGTTCCAATGAATGCTTATCATACATCTCTAGAGTAGTATAGTTTTTCCATATCTGGATAAACTGTCCTTGGGGAATAGATTTTCTCAGGTAATAGGGATGTAATTTTTTTTCTATACAATTCCACTTCTACTATCTCTTGTTGTATGCTACCTTTAAGATATATTTATCTCACAATTGTGATATTCCCATGTAAACACTCCCAGAGGCAGAGACTTATGGTATGGACCTAAGGGACCAATCTAAAATTGGGTTTTACCGGTATATGTGGGAGTAAATATTGTACAAGATGTTCATCCAAGATCCCCTGCTCACTCCCTTATATAGGAACTGACTAACTCATATTGTAAACCTCTGTTGGATTATACATATTTTTTGATAGGTTGTAGTATCACTTAATTGCTTGATAGATTCCTCATAATATGCAATATTGATTAAAATATCTCTATTCTCTTTTAGAGACCTTAAAGTGAAGGTAAAGTTTGAAAATTTTGAAGACTTCAGTGCATTATTTAATCTTACCATAATTTAATCGCTAACTTTTTTTTCTATTACTTGTATTTTTTTCAATTTATATATATATTTATCAATCCCTACCCTTTCAATGGTGACTCCTCCCAACCTATATTTCATGCTTCGCTGGTCTGTTACGTATAGAGCGGTCTCTCAAAAGCGCGTTCATGGTGCACAGTTTCACTGTGCCTGCGCAAATTGGCGATTCAACTCTACTGCACATGCGAAAATCTGCAAACCCGTTATTCAATGCGCATGCGTTAATCTGCTTGGATGACGTATTATGGGAATTCCAACAGAAAACATATACGCATGCGCAAAACGGGAGAGCATGTGGATTTCTATATGAAGGAAAAAAGAATAGCGCATGCACTAATTAACGAAGACACAGATTTTCAATTGGATATTATAAAAACATGATCAAGGAAGAAAAGAAAAATAATGGGTTGAATTTGAGGACCATAATAAATTGATTTATGACAGTGATAACTTTATTTGCAATCACATTTTAAAAAAAAGGTTGAATGAAAGTCATATTGATTTGGGACAAAGAATGTTATTCAAGCTCGACAACAAGGTTACTTTACCTTCACTATAAGGCCTTTCTTTGAGATGGCAATAAGTTACCTCTTTTGGTTTCTTTATTTTGTTATTTGCTTTGATTTTCTCATTAAGGGTAATTAAATACTTATATATTTTCTCCTTGAACAGATCAATAAGATCTGGCGATACATTCTATAAAAGTGGGCTGAACCTCGTTGTGCTGATGAGTGGCAATGTGTCTCCCATCCTGTAATATAAAAGGTAAAGTGTGTTTGTCTGAAGCTGTCATGCGCAGTAGAGACTGCTCGAGGAACACACTTGGCCTTCTACAGACTGACCTCCTGGCATCTGGACCGGGTGTGAGGGGGGAGTGACGCGGGCAGGGCCGGGCATGACATGGACAGGGCCAGGTATGACGCGGCCGGGGTCGTGTGTACTGTGGGCGGGGCCAAGTAGGGCCACAAGAGAGCTCAAAATAGAGGGGGATAGAGGGAGCAAAAGAGAGCGAGAGAGACAGCAGAATAGAGGGGGAGAGCAAAAGACAGGAGGGGAGAGAGAGAGAGCAAAAGAGGGGGGATATAGAGAGCAAAAGAGAGGGAGAGAGACAGCAAAAGAGAGGGAGAGGGGGAGTGCGCAAAAGAGAGGGGGGAGAGAGCACAATAGAGGGGAAGAGAGAGCGCAAAAGAGAGGGAGGAAAAAAGAGGAGGAGAGAGAGAGCAAAAGAGAGGGGGGAAAGAGAGATCAAAAGAGAGGGGAGAGAGAGATCAAAAGAGAGGGGAGAGAGAGAAAAAAAGAGAGATGAGAGAGAGCAAAAGAGAGGGAGAGAGACAGCAAAAGAGAGGGGGAGAAAGGGGAAAAAAGAGAGGGGAGAGAGAGCAAAAGAGAGAGGGGAGAGAGCGCAAAGAAGGGAAGAGAGAGAGCGTGCAAAAGAGAGGCGGGAAGAGAGGGGGAGAGAGAGAGAGAGAGAGAGAGCAAAATAGAGAGGAGAGAGAGCAAAAGAGAGGGGGAGAGAGTGCGCAAAAGAGAGGGGGAAAGCATAAGAGAGGAGGGAGAGAGAGAGCAAAAGAAAGAGGAAGATAAAGAACAAAAGAGAGGGGGAGAGAGCAAAAGAGAGGGGGGAGAGCAGAAGAAAGGGGAGAGAGAGCAAAAGAGAGGGGGGAGAGATAGAGAGAGCAAGAGAGAGGGGGGAGAGAGAGCAAAAGAGGAGGGATAGAGAGAGCTAAAGAGAGGGAGAGAGACAGCAAAAAAGAGGGGGGAGAGAACAAAAGAAAGGGGAGAGAGAGAGCAAAAGAGGGGGATATTGAGATCAAAAGAGAGGGAGAGAGAGCAAAAGAGTGGGGGAAAGAGAGAGAAAAAGAGAGGGGGAGAACGCAAAAGAGAGGGGAGAGAGTGCGCAAAAGAGAGGGGGGAAAGAGGTGGGGAAGAGAGAGAGCAAAAGAGAGTGGAGAGAGAGAGCAAAAGAGAGGGGGAGAGAGCATAAGAGAGGAGGGAGAGAGAGAGCAAAAGAGAGAGAAGAGAAAGAGCAAAAGAGAGGGGGAGAGAGCAAAAGAGAGGGGGAGAGAGCAAAAGAGAGGGGGAAGAGAGCAAAAGAAAGGGGAGAGAGAGCAAAAGAGAGGGGGGAGAGATAGAGAGAGAAAAAGAGAGGGGGAGAGAGAGCAAAAGAGGAGGGATAGAGAGAGCTAAAGAGAGGGAAAGAGACAGCAAAAAAGAGGGGGGAGAGAACAAAAGAAAGGGGGGAGAGAGCAAAAGAGGGGGATAGAGAGAGCAAAAGAAAGGGAGAGACACAGCAAAAGAGAGGGGGAGAGAGAGCAAAAGAGAGGGGGAGAGATACAGGAAAAGAGAGGGGGAGAGCGCAAAAGAGAGGGAGGAAAAAAGAGGGGACGAGAGAGAGCAAAAGAGGGAGGGGAGAGAGAGAGCAAAAGAGAGGGGGAAAGAGCAAAAGAGAGGGGGGATAGAGAGAGAGCAAGGGATGGAACCACTGTACTGCAAGAAATGGCCTGTGTACACAGGCTTTAGGACTAGTAGGATATAATGGGGATTGCAACTTCAGCATGAGCTGTGATGTAGGCAGTGGGGGTGGGGGAGGCTAAAACATGTTTACACAAAATAGACTGTGCGTTCGCAAAAAATGTTTTCTGTGTAGTAACACTTCAAATTATGCAAATGTATATTCAGTTTCACTGTATATTCACTAGATTTGTCACGCTGGGTAAATATCGCAAATGAAAAGCTGGCAAGACTGATATGGCTGAAAAATTATAGCTAAGATGGAGGACAGAGTTTTGAATATTAGAAAGCCACAGCAATTTTCCCCATTAGAATATAGGTTACTCTTATGGAAAGCCCTTGAAACTCCCACACAAAGCCTATAATATATTTGTCATGTCTGCAATCTACTTTATTGCTAAAAAAAACAAAAACAAAAAAACTTCCTATTAAACCTATAGGAGCCGATTGTATAGTATAATGTTAGAATATGTATGTAAACTTTAAGTGTAATTGTACAAATCTTCTATTGTGTCCTTAGGCGTGTTTTTTTTAAAACTTATTTTAAGATTGAGATTGCGAGTTCTGAATATTCATATTTCCATTATATTGAGAACGTGCAATTTTCGATCACAATATTTCCATATAATTCATATTTCACAATATTGTGACCATGATCGAGTGATCATGTTTTACTTTTAATATTGCGATCACATTGAAGCAAACGTGTTCTATTTTAATATATATATATATAGATAGATATATATTAATATAGATCCCGTTTGCTACAGTGCAATAGCAATATTATAAGTAAAACATGATCGCGTCATCACAATCACAATATTGTGAATTATGAATATTGTGAACGCAAAATCGTGATTGCAATATTGTGGAAATATGAATATTATGATTGTGCATTCTCAATATAATGGAAATATGAATATTACAATGGTGATTGCGCATTCTCAATATAATGGAAATATGAATATTGCAATGGCGATTGCGCATTCTCAATATAATGGAAATATGAATATTGCAATGACGATTGCGCATTCTCAATATAATGGAAATATGAATATTGAGAATGCGCAATCGCAATCTTAAAAGAAGTAAAAAAAACAAACCTAAGGAAACAATAGAAGATTTTTACAATCACGCTTAGTTTACATACATATTCTAACATTATACTATACAATACATATACATTAAACAATATATATACATATCATATACCCGCAATCCCCCAGCTCCTATAGGTGTATTATTGATCTGTTTAATTCACTATTGTATTGTATGAAGAGGGGTTGAGTATCTGTTGACACATTTAAATTGTATTGTCATACAGTACTGTGTAAAGGGATCATTTACATTACATCAGGGCTCAAAATTTTCCACTCGCTCATTAGCCATTGGCAAGTATTGGCAAAGATATTGAGTGAATGGGAAATCAACTATCATTTACTATTAAAGGCTAATAGTGTAGGTGCATCAGTGAAATATTGCTGTAAATATGGAGAGTTGGCTTGAAGGTGGAGAGGCATCGTCAACATGATTACGGCTGATTTGAGGTCTGAGGGCAAAACAAAATGAGGGTATAGGAGGCCATATGTAAATAGAGAAGGCTGATTGGTCATCAGTACCGATTAAAAGGACACTCAAGTCAAAATTAAACTTTCATGATCATCATCAGATAGAGAATGCAATTTTAAACAACTTTCCAATTTACTTCCATTAACAAAATGTGCACAATTTTTTTATATTTACACTTTTCTAGTCATCTGCCCCTACTGAGCAGGTGCAAAATTTCACAGACTATACGTATATGTATTTGTGATTGGCTGATTGCTGTCACATGATACAGGAGGAGTGGAAATAGAAATAATATTCAAATTTTTCAGAAGAAGATCTATAACTCATTTGAAGTTCAGACTGTGTTATTGCATTGTTTTTTTTATCATGCATTGTTGAGTATTCAAATCTACTGTATTTACTGGTCCTTTAAGGGCTAGATTACTAGTGGAGCGCTGTTTCGCACCAGCAAAAAGGGATTTGAAAGTTTGAAGTAAGTGCTTTCGTTTAAGCGCATTTTAATTTAATGCGTGTCAGAAAAGCGCAACTTCAGAGATCTGGTTAACTTTTATGCCAGACACAAAAGTTGCACAAAATACACCAAAATTACATTTAAAAGTACAGCTACACTCATAATAACACTGTCTAATTATTATACAAACAAAATTGCATTAAAAAGTTATAAGGGCGCAAAGATATAAGGCCTCAGGTGTGAAAAAATGCAGGCAAAGGGTTTTAACATAGAGATACATACATATACTTTCAGAAAAAATACACAAATATTCTGTCGAGATGTTATAACAAAATATATATGTAATAAGGTTAGAACAATTCTGCTGAACTGCTGCCGTCCCACAGTTTCTCCCCAAAATAACTATATCAAGTATCTGTATTGGTAGAGGAGGTGCAGGTCCTGGGTCCTTCAATGTTAGTTTGAGTGCTCAAAGAATTCAATCTTTCCCCTGTAAAAAAATCACCTCTGTTTGGCACTTGAAATAGAAATTCAAATGTCTGTGCAAGCCGAGCTTTGTGTGTAAAAATGCAGAATACTCATAGTTAGTACTTTCCAGAATCAGGCAATTTTTATAGAACAAATGATCTTTTTGAATAAAATAATACAACTTTCTTATTGTTGTTTTGTTTGTCAACGCGTTTCAACTAACACAGTCGTCTTTCTCAAGAGCTTATTAAAATTAAATAAAATGCTATAATGTTACCTGTAGGTTCCACTGCTTAAATACAAAGCGTACAATATCCATCTTCCGAAGTAAAACCTGAAGGTGGATTTACAAATTTACACCTAGATTGCGAGTTTTGAGCACTATAGGGAAAGTAAAGAACGCCACAAAAGTGGCGTTATTTAACCCCCTATAGCGCTGCCATTATAAGTTTAAAAAAACCTGGCTTGCGTGGACGATATGGAGATTTTGAGCTCCATACCAGACCCAAATACAAGCGCTATTTTGATGTGCTCGTGAAAGCTTTCCCCATAGACATCAATGGGGAGAGCCGGCTAAAAAAAAACCTAACACCTGCGATCGCGGAAACAAAAGCTCTGTAACGCAGCCCCATTGATGTCTATGGGGAAAAAGAAAATACAGTTTAAACCTAACACCCTAACATAAACTCCAAGTCTAAACACCCCTAATCTGCCACCCCCAACATCGCTGACACCTACATAATGCTATTAACCCCTAATCTGCCGCTCCTGATATTGCCGCCACCTAAATAAAACTATTAACCCCTAATCTGCCGCACCCAATGTCGCTGCCACTATACTAAAGTTATTAACCTCTCTTCCGTAGCACCCCAACATCGCCACAACTATATTAAAGATATTAACCCCTATTCTGCTGCTCCCCAACATCGCTGCAACTAAATAAAGTTATTAACCCCTAAACCTCTGGCCTCCCACATCACTACCACTAAATAAACCTATTAACCCCTAAACCGCCAGCCGCCCACATCACAACAACATAAATTAAAATATATTAGCCCCTAAACCTAACCCTAACTTAACCCTAACCCTAACATAACCCTAACACCCCCTAACTTTAACATAATTAAAATTACAATTATTTACTAAATAAACCTATTAACCCCTAAACCGCCAGCCCCCACATCACAACAACCTAAATTAAACTATTAACCCCTACACCTACCCCTAAACCTAACCCTAACCCTAAACCTAACCCTAACACCTCCTAACTTTAACATAATTAAAATAGATAAAAATTAAATTTACAATTATTAACTAAATAATACCTATTTAAAACTAAATACTTACTTGTGAAATAAAACCTAAGCTAGCTACAATGTAACTAATAGTTATATTGTATATAGCTTAGGTTTTATTTTTATTTCACAGGTAAGTTTGCATTTATTTTAACTAGGTAGACTAGTTAGTAAATAGTTTTTAACTATGTAGCTAAAGTAAATACAAACTTACCTGTGAAATAAAACCAAACCTGCCTTACACTAAAACCTAACATTACAAAAAATTTAAAAACACTTAAATCAGAAAAAAATAAAAAACCTTCCATTACAAAAAAAACAAAAAAACTACTATTTAAAAAAAAAAAAAAAATTATCCAAAAAATAAAGATTATTCCTATTCTAATACCCTTTAAAAAAACCACCCCAAAATAAAAAAGCCTAAACTGGAATAAACTCCGACCCCCCAAACTACCAATGGCCCTTAAAAGGGCCTTTTGTAGGGCACTGCCCTAAGTTAAACAGCTCTTTTGCTAAAAAAAAAAAAAAAAAACATCCCCTAAAAATATTCATTACACAAAATAACAAATTATCAAAAATAAAAAAAATATTCCTATTCTAATAGCCATAAAAAAACACCCCAAAATAAGAAACCTAATCTAGAATAAACTACCAATGGGCCTTTTGTAGGGCATTGCCCTAAAGAAATCAGGTCATTTAGTGAAACAAATACAAATATCCACTAACATTACAAACCCCCACCACCCCAAATCCACAAAATAAAAAAACCCATCTAAAAAACCTAAGCTACCCATTGCCCTGAAAATGGCATTTGTATGGGCATTGCCCATAAAGGGCATTTAGCTCTTTTACAAGCCCAAACCCTAATCTAAAAAAAAAACACCCAAAAAACCCTTAAAAAACCCTAACACTAACCCCCGACGATCCACTTACAGTTTTTGAAGTCCCGCGTGAACGATCTTCATCCCGGTGAAGTCTTCATCCACACAGCCACTTTAATCTTTATCCCGGTGGCAAAATCCTCATCCAAGCGGCAAAAAGTCTTTATTCAGACGGCCTCTTCAATCTTCATCCAGGCGACATCTTCTATCTTGATCCCGGAGGCGCAGAGCGGGTCCATCCTGAAGACATGCGGCGCGGAGCATCCTCTTCATACGGTCGCCGCCATACACTGAATCTTCGCCTCCAGGTTCAAGAAAGAAGATGTCGCCTGGATGAAGATTGAAGAGGCCGTCTGGATGAAGACTTCTCGGCCCTGGGATCAGGACATCGCCGCTGGGATGAAGATTGAAGAGGCCACCTGGATGAAGACTTCTCGCCGCCTGGATTAGGACTTCAACTCCGGGATGAAGATAGTTCAAGCGGGACTTCAAAAACTGTAAATGGATCGTCAGAGGGTTAGTGTTAGGCTTTTTAAAGGGTTTTCTGGTGGGTTTTTATTTTAGTTTAGGGTTTGGGCAATGTAAAAGAGCTAAATGCCCTTTTCAGGGCAATGGGTAGCTTAGGTTTTTTAGAAATTGTTTTTTTATTTTGGGGGGTTGGTTGGGTGGTGGGTTTTACTGTTGGGGGGTCTTTGTGTTTTTTTTACAGGTAAAAGAGCTGATATCTTTGGGGCAATGCCCCACAAAAGGCCCTTTTAAGGGCCATTGGTAGTTTATTGTAGGCTAGTTTTTTTTTTATTTTGGGAGGGCTTTTTTATTTTGATAGGGCTATTAGATTAGGTGTAATTCTTTTTTATTTTTGATAATTTTGTTTGTTATTTTCCGTAATTTAGTGTTTGTTATTTTTGTAACTTAGTATTTTTTTATTTTTTGTAATTAGATACTTTTTAATTTTTAGAGTAGCGTTAGGATTTTTTTAATGTGTAGTTTAGTTTTATTTAATTGGTAGTTTAATTTTAGTTTAATAATTATATTAGTTTAATTGTTAGTTTAAACCTATTTTTTTTTAATTTGACAGGTAAGTTTTAATTTAATTTAAGATAGGGAAATTGTAATTTAAAGATAAAGTTAGGGGGCATTTGGTTTAGGGGTTACTAGTTTATTATAGTGGTGACGATGTCGGGGAGCGGATGAATAGGGGTTAATATTTTTTTTAAGTGGCGGCGATGTCGGGAGCGGCAGATTATGGGTTAATAAATTTATTATAGTGTTTGCAATGCAGGAGGGCCTTGGTTTAGGGGTTAATAGGTAGTTTATGGGTTTTTAGTGTACTTTGAAATGCTTTAGTTATGAGTTTTATGTTACAGATTTGTAGTGTAAAACTCATAACTACTGACTTTAGATGACGGTACGGATCTTGTCATTTTAGGCTGTAACGCTCGCTTTTTAGCCTCACCAAAAAATCATAATACCGGCACTTTGGGAATCCCATTGAAAAACATCATTTTTAGGAGTGCGGGACTGACGTTGCAGTACAGGCTAAAAGACTTGCGTTACACCTATACCGACAAGACTTGTAATTGTTTTAACACTGAAAATACCATATTTTCAGCGTTAAAAGACGTACGCACAGGGGGGGCGGAGCCTACTCTCAAAGCGGCAGAACACGTCTCTTTGAAGCTCCTGAGGTTTGAAGAGCTTTTTACAGGTTCCCTGCAGTAAATCTATAATATTTTATATACTTCTGAAAGCTCTTTATATCTGGAAGCTGATAGATGCTCAAGGTTTGAGATCTGACTGTGCTCCCGCCTATGCTCTTTGAGACAGCTATGTGTCCCATTTTGGGACTTGCTGAGTAAGTGCAGCATATTGATTCCAAGCAACAAATTCTGTGTGGACTGAGAAGCATAGGTCTGGGGTTGCCACATTATAACCCCCCCCCCAAACTCTGGGGTTATCCTGAAATAGGATAAACTTTTCAATAGAGGGAACCATCTACCCTAATATGAAGCCTAGCAATAACGTCTACAGTGACATACTAGCACTTAATATTGAAAATGGAAGGACTTGACAGATGGGAGCGGCAGATTACTTAACTCTTGAGCGACCCCTTCAGAAGCCTGAAAGAGGAGCTGTGCAGGCTCCTTGTGGTCTTGCAGCCTGGTTCAGGTTCTCATCTGGTGATAACGGACCGCTCAGTGGGGGAGCCTCATGGCGGATCTCTCACCCCCCGCAGCAGACCTGACTTGTGAAGAGGCCCCTCACTTCAATGCCCGGATGGATTGCATGAGGGGTGTCTTTGAAAGTCCTACCCCTGCTCCAGAACCCCAGGTTGGGAGATCTTTACCACCGGGAGCCCTATCTAACAATGTTGCTCTGGCGCTGTCTGCCGATATACTGCTGGAGCCTGAATCTGCAGGGGAAATGGAGACTCTCCCTGACCCATTGCAGGATCACCTCTCTCTGCCTAACACCTGGGGGAAAAACAAAAGAAGACAGAAACGCCCACCGCATCTAAGTGCAGATTAAATGTGTGACTTTAATGATTACATGTAACAAGAATAACACTCACAATATAAAAGAATATATACAAGCCGTGTATAGTTGAAACTTGAAACTGTCCCAAGTTCCGGCGTTTGCAGCTCCGATCACACTATTTCCAAGATGGAGCGTCCGTGACTTGGCTGGAGAGGAGTGTGTACACAGCTGGACCAATCCGATGCGTCTTTGACTTAAGGCTGAATCGCTATAGGTTGTGTAGCGATATTATGTGAAGCCGTCCCAGTTTGTGTTAATTCCCCCTCCACAATAGAACCACTACTTAACCATAGTATACCGGGTCCCCCTTGAAGTCAATGCAATGCCAGTAATTTACTGAGTGAAAGTATTCAAAGGTCCTCAGCCCACTTAGTGTTTGCGTGTTTGATTACAGACACTAACAGTGGCCTCACAGGAACCTATTAATGCACACTATGTATGCCCACTCAACGTACATTTCGTTCCACACAGGAACTTTTTCAAGAGTCATAATTGACACCTCCTACCTGCCTTTTATAGGCAGAGTGAAAGACCTCATCTCATATTAACGCTTAGGGTTCCATATAACACATTCTTATAGTACAAGATGTTTAAACTTCACATTATACACATATCAGTTACCATTAAAATATACATATTCAGTAACTATGTTGAAATTTCATATTATAGTATCATGTATAAATATATTATAATAAAATTTTATGTGTGCAAAGATAAAAACAATCAACCATAAATAACATACATAAAAATATATAGGGAAAAGAGCTTACCTCTAATCTAGATGCTTCACAACTACTACTATATGCAGCAGATCCTTATTCTAAAAATTAATCTATAGAATAAAAGATTAAAAATACATTTCAGACAATATAATTAAACTACATGAATACTGTCTGAAATTTACATATATTTATTCTATAGATTAATTTTTAGAATAAGGATCTGCTGCATATAGTAGAAGTTGTGAAGCATTTTTGGAAAAAAAAAGACTAATGCACAAACTTGTAATCTAGGTGATATTCTATTAATTATTTATTTCCAACCAGAGTTTTAACAAGCGTAAAATCATAATTAAAATCCAATTTTTAATACTATATATAACACAAAATGTGAAAACATTGTGAAAAAAAATATTTTGTTTACGATATTTTTACATTGGGTGGAAATTAAACCGCCAATCAGTTTCCTCCGTGAGTTTAAAAACGACCAATCATAATGCCGTATAATAAAGTCCTCAATCGAGTACTGTTTTTGTTCAAAGTTCTCAAGTAAGTCCGCTCCAGTCCCTGCTGGTCACTTGTTTTGGCCAATCAGGGAACAATCCATATTGACATTTTTAGCTACGAAGGGGCGCACCACATGATATTTTTAAACCAATACGAAACTCACATGTCCAATGGTAATTGGACCTCATTATAGAGTTTGTCTGAATGTTTCTATTCCAAAGAGTTGTCCATATCAGTTGTCAATTTGTCCATTTTGAGTTCGTAATAAAACATTATTTTCACTAAATAAAGATGAATAAATAAATAAGACATGCATAAATATATTTCATTTTATGTAATTCAGAAATAGCTTCTAATTTGTTTGCACTCTATGCACTTTGGTGATATACAAGTCTTTTCTCAAATTAGGATTATAAATAGATTATACAGATGAAATGATTAAATGAAAATTATGACATTTAGAGAACTTGAGAACTTTTAACAAAAACTGTACTCAATTGAGGACTTTATTATACGGTATTATGATTGGTCATTTTTAAACTCAAAGGAAACGGATTGGCGTTTTTATTTCCACCCAATGTAAAAATATATTTTTTCACAATGTTTTGTGTTATATATAGTATTAAAATTGGAATTTTAATTATGATTTTATGCTTGTTAAAACTTTGTTTGGAAATAAATAAGTAAAATAATCAGTTTGTAACTCCACTTTCCTGTTTTACACCGGAAGATGGATATTGTACGCTTTATATTTAAAAAGTGGAACCTGCAGGTAACAACTAGTCACTGTGAGTATTCTGTATTTTTGCACACAGAGCTCGGCTTGCACAGATATGTGAATTTCTATTTCCAATGCCAAACAGAGGGGATTCTATTTCTGGAGAAAAGATTGAGCACTCAAATTAACATTGAAGGACCCGGGACCTGCATCTCCTCTACCAATACAGATACATACATATAAAGTACATGTCTAAATAAGAATACGTTTGTATGTATATGTATGTATGTATATAATACATACAATTATACATGTATATAATATATACAGTACATACATAACGTCTTAACGTCACTACGTACAGCTGATGTGGTATAGTGACGGTTATTTTACAACATTGTTTGTTATGATCTTTTATACATTTCTATGAGATACACTTTGCTGAATTGACTCCATTCTGATATTGGATATCTTGTCTGGATTGTGGGGGACTTTTGAGACACTCTGTGACTCTGAATGACTCCTTTGTGAGGATATCTACATTTGATGTGTTTTTACATACCTCGTTTGAGGGTTTTAAGTATGATTGTGCATCTGTACTAATAAATTTCTGTTGGTTTTAACATACTGCACTTAGAGGGTTTTGCAACCTTCTTTTGTTTTTATCTTTGTGCATAGCCCTATCCAGCGTAGGGATAGGCAAGGTGTCCGTATACGGACACTGGTGTCCGTGACTGGCCCTTGCAGTGTCCGCCGCCCATTTTGCAGTGGGGAGGGAGGAGTAGGACAGATGAATGCTGGTCCTGACTCCTTCTTAACATAGTTTTGCGGGGCTGGGGCCATCGGCGTGACACAGCTCAGTAGTGGGAAAGTGAGTGAGAGAGAGGGAAGAAGCAAGCTGCCTGCAGTGCAGCCTGTGTCAACCACCATGAGTCGTGACCCGTACCAATTCCTTGATCTGTGCGGCAGCCTGGTGCTGGTGTCTGTATGTAGAAGTAGCAGACTGCTTCCTACCCTGGCAAACCTTACCTAACCAAGTAAGTAACCAACCATGATGATCATGCGAGTAACATCAAGGTAGGTGTGCTAAGTCAGGAGTTGCAGAGCCCCCCAGCAGCCTCTTTGAATGGGCTGCTCTGACTCTCATTATTCTCAGACGGTATCATGTGTCCCAGCAGCAGGAGCCTCCAGGATTGGTGGAGTCTGGGACCCCCGTTTAAATAGAATCCTGGAGGCTCCTGCTGCTGGGACACATGATACAGTCTGAGAATGATGGGAGTCAGAGCAGCCAGTTTAAAGAGCCTGCTGTTCTGTTCATACTGGGACTCCCAGTGAATGTCTTAGAAGCCAAGGGGTCTGCATGCTGAGATCACCCAGGGGAGAGTGAAGGGTTAAAACTCTCTAGGAGAGAGATCTAGGAGAGCTGGTAACAATTCTGTCCTGCTTGTACTCAGGTGGAATTCAGTCCTGCTTCACTACAGATACATATTTTATTTCTGCATGCTGATGGGCAGTACATGAAAAGTGCTGCCCATTCTGTATGGATCATTGGTGTGCTGCAGGGGAGGATATCCAGTGAGGGAGGGATTATAAAAAAATACTGCCTTTTAAAGGGATTATAAAAAAACTTTTCATGTACTGCCCGTCGCTGCCACTTCTGCTAGATGCTATTCCACCATGCATCCACTACCCTCTCAGTAAAGTGAGTGTTTTTTTATGTTTTTTTAATTTGAAATGTTCCTTGGTGTCCTTTACTAAGATCTGTACCTTGGAAAATGTCCGCCACAGCCTTGGTCCGTGCCTATCCCTGATCCAGCGTCCAGACCTGTGTTTTTTTGAAGTGACTGCATCTGTGACCCTCCAGTTGACAAGCTCATAGACTGATTCAAGGAACTATATATCCTTTATCCAGTACTTACTTATGGAGCACTCCTAAATATTGTGTGTTTTTTTATGTATATATATATATATATATATTATTATTATCATTTATTTGTATAGCGCCGGCAAAATTCCGTAGCGCTGGGTACAATGATAGGGGTATACAATGACAACATTTTTGATAAAAACATAAAACTAAACAAATCTAGTACAGGAGGAAGAGGGCCCTGCTCCGGGGAGCTCACAGTTATCAGGTATCTAAATATATATGTGTGTGTTTATATGTGTGTCCATTTGTATTTATGTATTAACAGACATATATACACACACAAATACATATTTATACATATATATAGACATATATAGAAGTGCATTGTAGCCCCTTGCAGTCAAGCTGCTGAAAACATGAAATATCATATTTATGCAATATTTATATTTAATAAAGTGTTTAGCTGTGTATTTACTGTAAATATTTCACATCAATATTCTTTACATAAGAGTATATGTTCTAAGTATTTTTAAATTGATATTCCCATATATACTGTAGCTGTATATATCTATACCTATATATATTTATATATGTAGATGAACCATAGATTTAGAAGAGCACCCACAGGTCTTTAAATAGTAATCCAAATACATTTTTATTGATCATACATCAAATTCATAGAGGTCAATTTAACAAATGTCTTGCAGACCTGATCCGATAGCGCGGATCAGGTCCGCAAGACATCGCTGAATGCGGAGAGCAATACGCTCTCCGTATTCAGCAATGCACCAGCAGTGTCACGGTTTTTTTCCCTGTTGTTTGCCATGTGCTGCTGGCAGCCATTTTACTCACCTCTCTTCCTGACTATGGTGCATTGTGGGGGATGCTGCTCATTTCCTACACTTCCTTTTATGGCCAGACTGGTGTGCATCATCCATGTGAGACAGGATGCAGTCTCAGAATTGTGATGTCATCACTTATTATTTAAAGGGCCTCTGTTCAGTATGCTTTTTTTTTGTGTTGTCTCAGACCTGTTTGTGAGTGTTCCTGTGTATTACCTGGCTGCCTGACGTCCTTCCTGGTTCCTGATCCCTGGCTTGTTCCTGACTCTGCTGTTTTCCTCATCCTGATTCCGGCTCGCTCCTCCTCTGCTGCTAAACTACTCATGTCCATTCAGCAAGGTACAATATCTGTTGCTCAGTATGCTATTAAGTTCCGTACGCTTGCCGCAGAGGTAGGTTGGAACAATGAAGCCCTTGTTGCTGCCTTCTTTCATGGGCTCCCTGATGCGATTAAAGATGAAGTTGCTGCCAGAGATTTACCAGAGGATCTCGAGGCATTGGTGTCTTTTTTGATCCTAATTGACATCAAATACCCTTCGAAAGGAGGCCACAAATTCAGGGTAATTTGAAATCACAGGTTTATTAGTCTCCCACAAGGGATTAGCCCAGGCAAGAGCTGAGTCAGAGAGTAACGAGATGAGAAATCCCACCTTATCTCTGTCAGAGGGAAACGCCTGAGGTAACATCTCAAAGTAAATGCCCACCTGGTTCAAAAACCCTCTGCACTGAATAGGATCACCTCCATATCGCAGAGGTAGAGGTGCAGAACTGGACATGCTCCTGGTAGGCATAGGTGCAGCAGCGGAAACAGGAGCAGCCATAACGTGCGGGACACTTTGGTCCAAATGTGCAGTGCGAGTCAGCAGGGTTTGCAGGGCTAGTGCAAATTGATCCAAACGGTGATCCTGTTCATCCATCCTGGAAATGATGGCAGGTAAAGGTGGATTATTAGCACCATCAGGATTCATGGCCTTTGTGTAATGTCAGGGTGCCAGGAGTCAGACTGAGACGAGAAGTGCAAAAATAATCACACCTTTATTCATAGCAAAAAATAATAAAAAGTCCACAAGTCAAATAACAAGCCAGGAGTCAAAACCAGAGCTGGTGCAACGCTGCCCCCTGCAGACTCACGGCCAATGGGCCGCCAGCAGGGAGGTGTCACTCAACCCGACCGTACTCGGGTTGAATTCCTACGATTCCTGTCCACCTGCTCAGAGCAGTCGGACAGGGTTATTGAGCAGCGGTCTTTGTGACCACTGCTCCATAACTTGTGTTCCTGGCGAGTCTGAAGACTGACCAGAAACACGGGCTGTCAAGCTCCATTCGGAGCTTGATAGATAGGCCCCATAGTGTAGTAGTCAATGTTTTGGCCCGTGTTTGGGCCTTCTCCAAGACAAATATTCGGTCATAGCCGCTGTAACAATTCAAACCGGCATCACAGCCATTCTCCCAGAAGGAAAGCCTAGTCAGGCAGATAATTATATATGTATATACTGTATATATATATATATATGCTATAGATATATATTGTAGCAAAAAAAACATTTCACGTTGCATTGTGAAATAATACTAAAATAAAAGGCTTTCTTTTTATTTATTTTTATATATTTTAAAAAATATATATATTCAGCAGTGATGGATCCCCCCTTAGCCCCCAACCTCCCTGATCCCCCCAAACAGCTCTCTAACACTCCCCCCGCTACCTATTTGCACCCATCTTGGGTGCCCAGTTTGCCATATAATTAGTTTTTTTTTTTAAATCCAAATTTTTCTGTAGTGTAGCTGCCCCCCCTCCATAACCTACCCCCCCCCACCCCCTCCCAAATACCTTGGATAATATTTAACCCCCCTGATGTATTTCCCCCAGAGCACCATCGCTGGTAAATGCAGAGAGGGCCACAGAGTGGTCCTCTCTGCATCGTGGGTAAAAAAGGTATTGCAGCGATGCCTTGGTCACTGACACCCCATGTAGGACGTACCTGGCACGTCCTCGGTAAAACTGAGCTCCTTATTTTCCCCCCTTCTTCCAAAATCTCCACCCCCCCCATTTCTCTATAACTGTTGATAACTCCATCATTACCCCAACCTCACATGCCAGATGTCTTGGGGTCACACTTGACTCAGATCTATCTTTCACTCCTCACATTCAGTCCTTGGCTAAAGCCTGCCGCTTCAACCTTAAAAACACCTCAACTGCACTGATCCCCGTACATCTCAAACCTTGTCTCCAGATACTCTCCCTCCCAACCCCTTCGCTCCGCTCATGTTCTCCTACTCTCCTCCTCTCTTTTTACCTCCTTACATTCCCGTTAACAAGATTTTTCCAGACTGGCTCCCATCTCATGGAACTCTCTGCCTTGCTCCACAAGATTCTCCCATAGTTTTGAAAGCCTCAAGCGCTCCCTGAAGACTCTACTATTCAGGGATGCATAAAACCTACATTTACCTTCCTATCTCCACTGCTATCCCCTTAAACCCCATAGCATGTAAGCCTACGAGCCCAGCTGCTTGTAGTTAACATTCATGAGAGCCGACTCTCGGCAGGGCCATATACCCACTTGACCACTGTAAATGTTATTTTGTATACCACCTCTGTTCATAGCTCTGTGTAATCTGTTGGCGCTCTACAAATACCTAATAATAATAATAATTATTATGAGAGAGAGAGAGAGGACAAGGAGAATGATAAATAAGAAAAGTAGGAATAGGAAAATATGATACCCTCTGCCATCTATTGTGAAATGTTTGTGCAATGCCACCCCCTGTTCACTCTCGGCCAAACGGCCGCTAGCAGGGAGTGTCAATCATCCCGATCGGATTGGGATGATTTCAGTCCGCAACCTAAAAGGGGGCGGAGAAGTAAAGGAGCAGTGTTCTTACAACCGCTGCTTCTTAACTTCTGTTTCTGGCAGACCAGAAATGATGGGTGTATAAAGCTTTATCCGCTGCTTGTCAAATCTACCCCATGGTTTTCTGTTATTTATCACCCTATCATTTGGGAATATTTTTTTTAAAAGCCTGGTGGTGGGAGGGATTTTTTTTTTTTTAAATTTGTTTTTATTGAGGTTTTGTAAAATGTACAACATGCCATATGAATACCGTTACAACTAAAATCAAAATACATACGCCTAGATTTAGAGTTCTGCGTTAGCCGTCCAAACCAGTGTTAGGGGCTCCTAACGCTGGTTTTGGCCGCCCGCTGGTATTTAGAGTCAGTCAGGAAAGGGTCTAACGCTCACTTTCCAGCCGCAACTTTTCCATACCGCAGATCCCCTTACGTCAATTGCGTATCCTATCTTTTCAATGGGATCTTCCTAACGCTGGTATTTAGAGTCTTGGCTGAAGTGAGCGTTAGAACTCTAACGACAAGACTCCAGCCGCAGAAAGAATTCAGGAGTTAAGAGCTTTATGGGCTAACGCCGGTTCATAAAGCTCCTAACTACTGTGCTCTAAAGTACACTAACACCCATAAACTACCTATGTACCCCTAAACCGAGGTCCCCCCACATCGCTGCCACTCTAATAAAAAATTTTAACCCCTAATCTGCCGAACTCACACTGCCGCAACCTACATTATCCCTATGTACCCCTAATCTGCTGCCCCTAACATCGCTGACCCCTATATTATATTTATTACCCCCTAATCTGCCCCCCCCCCAATGTCACCGCTACCTACCTACACTTCTTAACCCCTAATCTGATCGGAACAGCCAATAGAATGCGAGCTCAATCTGATTGGCTGATTGGATCAGATAATTGGATTGAACTTGAATCTGATTGGCTGATTCAATCAGCCAATCAGATTTTTCCTACCTTAATTCCGATTGGCTGATAGAATCCTATCAGCCAATCGGAATTCGAGGGACGCCATCTTGGATGACATCACTTAAAGGAACCTTCATTCGTCGGGAGTCGCCGGAAGAAGAGGATGGATCCGCGTCGGCTGCTTCAAGATGGTCCCGCTCCGCGCCGGATGGATGAAGATAGAAGACGCTGCCTGGATGAACATGTCTACCGGTCCTGATGTCCTCTTCTTGCAGGATAGGATGAAGATTTTGGACCCTCTTCTGGACCTCTTCTTGCCGGATAGGATGAAGACTTCGGACCCTCTTCTGGACGGATCGGTGATACTCTGCGTGGTGAAGATAAGGTAGGGAGATCTTCAGGGGCTTAGTGTTAGGTTTTTTAAGGGGGGTTTGGGTTAGATTAGGGGTATGTGGGTGGTGGGTTGTAATGTTGGGGGGGTATTGTATGTTTATTTAAATGCAAAAGAGCTGTTTTCTTTGGGGCATGCCCCGCAAAAGGCCCTTTTAAGGGCTGGTAAGGTAAAAGAGCTGTTAACTTTTTATTTTAGAATAGGGTAGGGAATTTTTTTTATTTTGGGGGGCTTTGTTATTTTTTTAGGGGGCTTAGAGTAGGTGTAATTAGTTTAAAATTCTTGTAATCTTTTTTTATTTTTTTGTAATTTAGTGTTTGTTTTTTTTGTAATTTAGTTTAGTTGATTTAATTGTAGATAATTGTAGATAGTTTAGTTAATTAATTTATTGATAGTGTAGTGTTAGGTTTAATTGTAACTTAGGTTAGGATTTATTTTACAGGTAATTTTGTAATTATTTTAACTAGTTAGCTATTAAATAGTTATTAACTATTTAATAGCTATTGTACCTAGTTAAAATAAATACAAAGTTGCCTGTAAAATAAATATAAATCCTATAATAGCTACAATATAATTATTAGTTATATTGTAGCTATATTAGGGTTTATTTTACAGGTAAGTATTTAGCTTAAATAGGATTAATTTATTTAATAAGAGTTAATTTATTTTGTTAGATAAACATTATAGTTAACTTAGGGGGGTGTTAGTGTTAGTGTTAGACTTAGCTTTAGGGGTTAATACATTTATTAGAGTAGCGGTGAGGTCCGGTCGGCAGATTAGGGGTTAAGAAGTGTAGGTAAGGTAGCGGCGACGTTGGGGGGGGCAGATTAGGGGGTAATAAATATAATATAGGGGTCGGCGATGTTAAGGGCAGCAGATTAGGGGTACATAGGGATGTAGGTTGCGGCGGTGTACGGAGCGGCAGATTAGGGGTTAATAATAAAATGCAGGGGTCATCGATAACGGGGGCGGCAGATTAGGGGTTAATAAGTGTAAGGTTAGGGGTGTTTAGACTCGGGGTACATGTTAGGGTGTTAGGTACAGACTTAGGAAGTGTTTCCCCATAGGAAACAATGGGGCTGCGTTAGGAGCTAAACGCTGCTTTTTTTGTGTTTTTTCAGCTCAAACTGCCCCATTGTTTCCTTTGGGGGAATCATGCACGAGCACGTTTTTTAAGCTGGCCGCGTCCGTAAGCAATGCTGGTATTTAGAGTTGCAGTGGCGGTAAATATGCCTGTACGCTCCCTTTTTGGAGCCTAACGCAGCCCTTCAGAGAACGCTAAATACTAGCGTTGTTTAAAAGGTGCGGGGGGAAAAAAACACACGTAGCTAACGCACCCCTTCTAACGCAAAACTCTAAATCTAGGTGATAATAAATTCTAAGTGACATTTCAAAACATGGAGTTGGTGATGCATTTGAGTATCACACTATATAACAGCCAAGTATGTGGTAGGCTACAAGACAATATCTGTACAATAGTAAACTGCTTTAGGCATAAGTATGGGGAGTGTGCCCCGTGCTCTGGGTAATCATAGGAGATGAGTTTCAAAGATAATGGTCAGAACAAAAGTCGCCTATGAACCTGTGTGCATTGCCATAGTCAGTGTGAAATTATGACTTTAATAAATGAAGAGTAACAGTGGTCTACTATTGAAACATAGAAAAAGTAGGAAACTAACATGCCATGCCTTACTTATAAGTCAGTAGTGATGTGTGATAGGTGGTTCTGGAACCTCATTTTTAAATATATTAAGATGAAGAGCTATAATAAAGCAAAATACTATAGTAAAATCAGGGGTGGGATCAATCAGCCGGCAAGAGCTGCTTTAAATTGGGGAAGGGGTTTTTAGCATATGAAAAAAAAGAACTTATCTCAACAGGAAGGAGTGGTTCTGAAGTAAGGGTCTTGCTAGTTTCCGCTGCGAGTTATACTCCAAAAACCAGGTCTGCTGGGGCTCGGGCATATAACTGTCTAATGAGTTTGGTCTTGCTCTATTGGATTGTATTATATTTATGGGTTGCTAATGCCTGTCTTTTAGTGACTGGACATTATAACCCTAGGAGCTTGTGCAGAGTAAAGTTCCCTCTTTAAGATGCATAAATAGATCTCTCTGTGTATGCTCTATCTGATGAGAGTTTTCTATTAATATAAAGCACAGGGTTTGGGCTGATGAGCTGAGTTTTTAACTTGAGGGAGAGAGGATCAGTGAGCTAAGTCAACTAGAGCTAGTGGATAATAACCGCCGCATCTGGAATAAGCACAAGGGGCAAGGTGAATATAAGTGCTAAGGCTTATTGTTGGCCTAAATAGATTTTATTTATAATTGGGTATCAGGAGTGTAATGTTATATGGCAGGTATAGTCTATATGGGACTTCATCTTTACAGTTAATTGCAGGGTGAGTTTATTAATGTAGGACCTTCTAGTAAGTTCGAAGGATTCTGTGTCCTTGAGCGGGTTCAAGCATTTGGTGTGTAGTAGTGATCTGTAAATATACATATAATAATATGAGGAATGCCAGATCTAGTTTAGAGACATGTGTAACTTAAGTGGTGCATGTCTAGTGACTTTATACAGAGTATTAAAAGAGAAACCATTCTAATGAGCTAACTCAGGATATAAGACAGACCCATTAACATATGTGAGGGGGTAGACTCCAGTAGTGAGCTAGGGACAATTAAACTCTATGTATACAATAGGACGAGAAAATAAGTAAAGAAAAAAAACAATAACACAGGTACAACCTTCAAACATAGAAGAGCATAATAATCAGAGTCTTGTGAACAATGTCCCTGAGAGAGGAATGGTAAACAGTCCTCCTTGGGGTCTTGAATAGCTTTCCCGTTAGCCCATACCACTTCTGGTAAGTCCGTTCTGTTGAGCGGGTACCATAACTCCGCAATAAACTAGCACTGTGTAAGGTGTCCGGGAAGAGGAGCACCCTGTCTCTTGAGAGTATTGATATACGGGCCCGAGAGATCTAGGCGGACAGACTGAGTGTCCCACCTTGTGGTAGGTTACTTTGGGCTTTTGCAGTAATGCTGCCAGTTGTGACTTGTGTCCGTGAGTGCCAAGAGTTAATATCATGTCAGCAAATTTAGCTTCTACCAAGGGATGTGCCACTTTAGGCTTCTGTAAACTCTGGTGATCATGAAGGGTATGAGAGAGCCAGGTACAGGGCTGTCCAGACAATCCACTCAGGGGCCGGCCGCATCCTCCTGAGGAATCGCCACTAGTAGATCCTCCTCTACTGACCGGGCATTATTCTTTGAAACTGGTATGAATGATCCATGTTAGTAGCTTGCTCCATGGTATTCTGCATGCTATGAGTGTGTGGCCGTATGAGCTGATGGTGCACTAGTACTGACGCAGGCACACGTATCTCCAAGTTGGTGGTCGCTGGGTTTTCTCTTCCCATCTTTGTGGTGTCAGGGATAAGGTGAGTGGTTGATGCCGGCAGTGAGTGTGAGACCACTACAGTGGCTCGCATCTGGTTTTCAATAGGTGCAGTGGGAACCAACATAACGGGTTCCAATGGTGGGTTCTCACTTGCTCTCCACTTGATTATCGAGATTAGGTCACTGAAGCTGTGCTGCATTTGTTGTTTGAAACCAGCGAGAAGAGTATGTAGCGTAGTATAAAATTCCTCCCTGTTGAGAGTGGTCATGTTGAGCTTGTTTAAACCCATGCTCAGGGGGGGGTCAGATGTTATGCGAGGTAGGCCGCAGCCTGATATCTCGTCGGCTAAGGTCGACACTGGGAGATTGTAGAAATAGCAATTCTGGTATGGATCTGTTCAGCAGGGCTTTATAAATCTGTTGATGGGCTCTTTGGTTAAGAATACTGAGTAAATCAGATGATATATTGTAGATCGTGTTGATCTCTTTCAGAGGCTTAGAATATGCGACCTATCATAGCTGCTGCCTAGGCACGCCCCCCTCATTTGGGAATATTGACCTGAGAAGTGCAGTGTTACTGGGAATAAACTGCAACAGCCTCTACAATTACTTGGTTATTTGAAAATTGTTGTGTGGGCAGTATTAGAAAAAGTAGTTTTAATAAATTGTAGCTTATGCTGTATAAAAATAGATACAGTATACATAGTTACATACTATTCCCTTAATATACCAAATATTTTCTGTTGACGTCTTATAAATTGTGCACAAATGCTGAGAGTTTGCTTTACCCTTACACCACCCATCATCACTGACTTGCTTTTCATTCAGCCAGGGTGGAGTAGCTGTACAATAATTTAAAGTGTATTTGAAATATTACAGGGAATTATTTCTTTTTACCTAATTAAAAAAACATAAATTATATATGTTTTGCTGGCACATAATTTTTGTTGCCATTATATATATATATATTTATAAAATCAACATTGCTTAGCCTGCAAAAAGTTATAGGGGCCCATTTATCAAGCTCCTTATGGAGATTGAAGGGCCATGTTTCTGGTGAGCCTTCAGACTCGCCAGAAACACCAGTTATGAAGCAGCGGTCTAAAGAGCGCTGCTCCATAACCTGTCTGCCTGCTTTGGGGAGGCGGACAGAGATTGCGTGAAATCAACCAAATTGAATACGATCGGGTTGAATGACAGCCCCTGCTAACGACCGATTGGTCGCAAATCTGCAGGGGGTGGTGTTGCACCAACAGTTCACAAGAGCTGCTGGTGCAATGCTGAATGCTGAGAGTGTATTGCTCTCCGCATTAAGCGAAGTCTGTCGGACATGATCCGCTGATCAGATCATGTCGGACAGACATTTCATAAATAGGCCCCATAGGGGGAATCTTCTGTTTTTAAAGGCACAGTCTACACCAGAATTGTTATTGTTTTAAAAGATAGATAATCCCTTTTTTACCCATTCCCCAGTTTTGCATAACCAACACAGTTATATTTATATATTTTTTACCTCTGTGATTATCTTGTATCTAAACCTCTGCAAACTGCCCCTTTATTTCAGTAATTTTGACAGACTTGCAGTTTAGCCAATCAGTGATGGCTCCCAGGTAACTTCACGTGCATGAGCACAGTGTTATCTATATGAAAAACATGAACTAACACCCTCTAGTGGTGAAAAAAATGTTAAAATGCATTCTTAAGAGGCGGCCTTCAAGGTCTAAGAAATTAGCTCCTAGGTTAAGCTTTCAACTAAGAATACCAAGAGAACAAAGAAATATTGGTGATAAAAGTAAATTGGAAAATTGTTTAAAATTACATACCCTAATCTGTCAGTAATCAAAACAACAAGTATCAAATGCTACCCACAACAGCATTACTAAACCTACTCCCAAAATGCAAATGCAAAATACGCAGAAAATTAATACAGTTAGCTCTAAACACTGCTAAATCCCTAATAGCTACTAATTGGAAGTCACAAGTAATCCCCAAATCTAAGGCCTGGGAAGCATCAATGGATCATACGATTCAATTAGAGGAATATGGCTATTTTGTAAGAAAAGATATGGAAATGTTTCACAACGTAAAGTTCTATTGGGAAACACGAATGCATACACATTAAGAGCTGTATATAATCTAGGAGAAATTTATGGCAAATGGGAGAGGGAAGTCCTTCTGGAGAACATACAGGCACGGTATAAATAATTATATCCTCACATCGAGATGGGCATGAGAATCCTCAGCTTATGCAAAACTGTGGTGACCAACTTTTGTTCTTGTTTTTGTCTTTGTTTTTGTTTTTCTTTTTTTCTAGTAAGTTGTATAGGTTGTTTCATAATCTATCAAAATACAATATAGGATGTTATACCCTTGTAAAATGCAACATGACATGTTGACTTGTACCCATTGTGATCTGAAATGCACTACCATGTACTGTTTTATTTTTCATCCAATAAAAATAAAAGTTAAAAAAAAAAAAATTACATACCCTATCTGAATCATGAAAGGTTTTTTTTTTGGACTAGACTGTCCCTTTAAGGCTCTTTCTACATGATGTGAATTGTTTTAACATGCTAAGCATTTTTATATTTTAAGAAAACAGAAATCTTTATAAAAAATTTATATGACAGATACATGTTGTAAAGAGCAAGAAATTTCAAGGTCGTTCGGGACTTCTGGGTTTTTCAACCCCTGTATACTGTATATAATATATATATATATATATATATATATATATATATATATATATATATATATATATATATATATATATATATATATATATATACATATATATATATATATATACATACATATACATCTTTATACATTTGCATATATGTATCTCTTTGTTAAACTGCTATTTTTTTCTAACACCTGAGACCTCATATTTTTGAGTCCTTATAACTTTTGAATGCAGTGTTAATATGAGTGTATCTGTTCTGTTAAATGTATTTTTGATGTATGTTAAATTTGATTGCATACTATTTCCGTTGCACACAAATAGCTGAGAAATACCCCATATTTATTGCACACTACAATTTGCGTGCCACTCGTAATCAAGCCCCATATGGGATAATTAGTTTTATTAGTCAATGGATGTGTGATTTGGAATCTTCGTCAGCCTGCCAATTTCACCTGGTATATACCCCTTTTTTAATTTAAATTTTTTTTTTATGATATTAAAAACATGAAAACATGTTCATATCAGCCAATAGGATTTAAGTAGCTACCCCAATAAAAAACAGATACCTTGCATTCAATCTTCAATGTGTGGCGGACGATCGCAATAAAGAGGATCATCAACTCTGGATGTCTGCGTGGCCGCCGTTACAGCCCCTCTCCACACCGCCTTCACTCAGAGCCATACATATGAGGAAAGAAGATGGCCCCGCACTGGATGAAGATGGAGCCGTCTGGAAGAAGACCTTCACCGCCGGACTTCCGGAATGGTGAGTACCTATTTTTGGGTTAGTGTTAGGTTTTTTGTTTTTTTTGGGGGGTGGGTTTTTTTTTATATTAGGGCTTTTTTGTTTTTTTTAATGGGCACTAAAGAGCTGATTGCCATTTTAAGAGCAATGCCCATACAAATGCCCCTTTAGGGGTAATATGTAGCTTAGGTTTTTTTAGAGTTAGTTCTTTTTTATTTTGGGGGTTTGGGTGGGTGGTGGGTTTTACTGTTAGGGGATCATTTGGATTTTTAATGTAAGAGAGCTGTTAAACTTAGGGTAATTGGAGGATTGGACAAACGACTGGGATCTAAAGTTTAACACAGCAAAGTGTAAAATAATGCATTTAGGGAAGAAAAATCCAAATGTTAATTACAGACTCAATGACACTTTACTGACTGTTACAGACGAGGAACAGGACTTGGGAATTATTATTTCAGATGATTTAAAACTTAGTAAACAATGTAGTAAGGCAGCGAGTAAGGCTAGCAGAATGCTTGGATGTATTGGTAGAGGTATTTGCAGCAGAAATAGTAAGGTTCTTATGCCACTTTATAGATCATTAGTTAGGCCTCATCTTGAGTATTGTGTGCAGTTCTGGAGGCCATATCTTCAGAAGGATATTAACAAACTTGAATCTGTGCAAAGGAGGGCTACCAAAATGGTACATGGTCTAAAAAATAAAACTTACCAGGATAGGCTCAATGACCTAAATATGTATAGCTTAGAGGAGAGAAGGGAAAGAGGTGATATGATAGCAACTTTCAAGTACATTAAAGGGTTTAGTAAAACTGAGGCTGTGGGTATTTTACATAAAATGGAAAATTCAAGAACAAGGGGTCATGAGCTCAAGCTAAAGGGTAGTAGATTCAGGAGTAATTTGAGGAAGCACTTCTTTACAGAAAGAGTGATTGATTTATGGAATAAACTTCCTCAAGAGGTAGTAGCAACAAACACTGTGGGGGACTTTAAAAATGCATGGGACAAGCATAGGGCTATCCTACGAACTAGATAAGTTTATACTGTTAGGTAAGGTGGGGCAGACTTGCTGGGCCTATGGCTCTTATCTGCCGTCAATATCTATGTTTCTATGTTTCTATGTTTAATGCCCAACAAAAGGCCCTTTTAAGGGCTATTGGTAGTTTATTGTTAGATTGGGGGGGTGTTTTATTTTGGGGTGGCTCTTGTTTTTATAGGGGTATTAGATTAGTTTAAATTTTTTTATTTTGGATAATTTCATTTATTACTTTTTGTAATATTAGATTTTTTTTATTTTTCGTAATTTTACACTTTTGTTATTTTATGTAATGTTAGGTTTTTATGTTTATTTTCGTAGTGTTATGATTTTTTAATTTTGTAATTTAGGTTTTTTATTTTTTATTTTTTAAAACAGTAATGTTAGGTTTATTTATAGTTTAAGCTTAGGTTTTATTTATTTCACAGGCGTTTTTATTTATTTTAAGGTAGTTGTATTGTAACTTTAGGGGGTATTAGGTTTAGGGGTTAATAGTTTAATTTAGTTTGTCGCGATATGGGTGTTTGGCAGTTTAGGGGTTAATAGGTTTTGTTGAGTATTTGTGATGTGGGTGTTTGGCGGTTTAAGGGTTAATATGTTTAATTTAGTATTTGTGATGTGGGGGCAGTGGATTGGGGGTTAATTGATTTATTGTAGAGTTGTTGATGGGGTGGGCAGCAGATTAGAGGTTAATAGGTTTATTGTAGTGTTAGCGATGTGGAAGGGCAGCAGATTAGGGGTTAACAGCTTTATTTATGTGTTAGCGATGCAGGTGGCG
The DNA here is from genome assembly GCF_027579735.1 of Bombina bombina. Lineage (NCBI taxonomy): Eukaryota > Metazoa > Chordata > Amphibia > Anura > Bombinatoridae > Bombina > Bombina bombina. The sequence goes on from NC_069502.1 coordinate 445,043,493, forward strand.
GATTAGGGGTTAATGGGTTTATTGTCGTGATGGCTATGCGGGTTGGCGGCAGATTAGGGGTTAATAGGTTTATTGTAGTGTTGGCAATGCGGGTGGCGTATTAGGGGTTTATGGGTTTATTGTTGTGATGGCTATGCGGGTGGGCGGCAGATTAGGGGTTAATAGGTTAATCGTAGTGTTGGCAAAGCGGGTGGGTGGTGGATTAGGGGTCAATAGGTTTATTTAGTGTTGGCTATGCGGGTGGGCGGAGGATTAGGGGTTAATAGGTTTATTTAGTGTTGGCGATGTCGGGGTGGTGGTTTAGGGGTTAATAGCTTTATTTAGTGTTGGCGATGTTGGAAGGTGGCAGATTAGGCGTATTTAGACTAGGGGTTTATGTTAGGCTGTTAGAATTATAACAAACTTCCTTGTCTCCATAGATATAAATGGGGATGGCGTTTTAGCGATCGCCATTCTGCATAGATATCCTTAAAAAAAACACCCACACAAAAAAATAGCCTAACACTAAACCCCAAAGATGGAATCTGGCTCCTAGGTGGGTAGCTATTACTCCAAGGTGTTGCTTCTCTTCTATCTTCAGCCATTGCTAATGTCGGTGTCGATGCTGCTAGGAATGTTTCACCAGAATCACCACCTATTGTGATATAAAGTAAAACGCCTCTGGGCGATGCTGCCTTCAAAAAGTAATGTCAGCCATTTTGAATATTTTTATTTTACATTTTTTATTGAGGAGTTGCACATAACAAAAAGGAAGTTGCATTAATGAAAAATAAAAAAGTAAAAAAGAATAAAATACAGATAATGCTAAGCAAACATAATAACAGATATTCATTCCATATCTGAGCAACATTGGTTATTATCCTCATTTTCTCATTTTCTTTTCCCCTTCTAACTAAAGTTATAGGTCACTCTTTGACTGGTTAAAATGATCTTTTCTAAATACAGGGGTCAATGTTTTAAATATTAAATACAACTCAAGAGAAATTGCATCAAGAAAAAGATCAATTTTGAAATAGTTAAATCTTATGAGTTATAGAGATGCAGATGCCAGGATTGGACACAACAGAAATTTAAAGCTTATTAAGGTTTATAAGTTGGTAAAGATATATTAGTAGGGAGGAGGCTTATAATATGGGTTAAGGGTGGTATAAAGGTTTTCTGGTTTATATCAAGCGTGTAACAGTAGAGCTTTGTGAAAATTTGTAAATAAGCACAAGTTTCTGTATAGGCATAATCCAAATACAAGTTTTGTATTCTATTTTAAGATGATTGAAATATGGTACTCCATATGTTATAGTAAATATTTCTTGTTTTATCCCTCCCGTTGCCCCGGCCCCTGGCCTCAGGGGGAACAAAAACATTTTATCCATTCTATACAAGGAGATGTTGGATCAATGTTTTCTAAGCCCTTGTTCTGCAAATATTATACAAGTTGATTATGCCGGGGCAACCCACAAACCCCCTCAGAAAATGTTGACAAGCAAACAAGAGTGTTGTACAAGATAACAATAGGTATTATGTAGTTATGGTATAGAATACATTTATAATACTTATGAGTTCAATGTGTTGTATTTTTACAATGATATGAATTCTAGTTTCTCTATTCCAGGGTCTAAAGTTAGATTATAACATTATAGAAACCAAATTAATTACTAAATCCACACAGAGAAACAAATAACAAGATAAGGTAAGACAAACTAGGTTAATTATATATAAAACATTCAAACTGAATAACAGGGTGTTAAACTCTTTGGGGCCGAATTATCAAATGGTGGGCGGACATGATTCGCTGTAGCGAATCATGTCCGCCCGACATTGCTAAATGCCGACAGCATACCTTATGAGCATTTAACATTGCTCAATCAGTTCTGGTGAACTGCTTGTGCAATGCCACCCCCTGTAGATTTGCGGCCAATCGGCCGCTTGCAGGGGGTGTCAATCCGTATCCGATCCGGTTGATTGTTGTCCGCCGCCTCAGAGGCAGTGGACAAGTTAAGGAGCAGCGGTCTTAAGACAGCTGCTTCTTAACTCCTTTTTCCTGCAAGCTTGAAGGCTCGCGCATAAACAGGGCAAATAGGGGCCATTCGGCCCTTGTTAAATCGGCCCCTTTGTGTTGAACTTATAGGCTAGTAGATGACCATAATTCCGTAATGTGGTCAATTCTTTACCCCCAGGACCTTGGTTGCATGAGTAAGAAATTTTACATTTTTAGTCCTGTGGAGCGGTTTGTTAGCCAGGCAATGTTATTAGTATAATAAGTCCCACATGAAGGGTTATTGGAGTAAATCTTGTGTGGCATGGGCTTCACTACACCCACAGCTGGTGTCCCCATGAGAGCGGAGAAGGCCCGTGCCGGATTGCATATTTTGTGTGAGTCCTGATAGCTTTCATCAATGAAATTGGTTGAGGTGTCGACAGCAAACAGGAATCTTGACTGTAGTGTATTTACTGCCTCCCCGGAGACCCCCACACACTCCCGTAAGGTCTCTCTTAGTGACAAAGATTGTCCCACCTGCAAGCCCTTTTTTAACGAGTTCGGAAGTTCTACTTTAGCGAATGGTTTACTTGGTAAGCCTTTCTCTCTGTAGCTTGTGGAAGCATAATTATGTAGTAGCTGAGGCATCATTTCTCCTTTTAGGTACTTGGATGGTAACAGGGTGTTGTCTTTTAAGTGCTGAGATTCCCACCGGTGATTGTTAACCTTGATGGTGGGAGTTTGAATCTCTGGTTCGCTGACTGAAGCTGCAACTGCTGAGCTCTTGACAGTGCAGATTTTCAGCAGGTAGTCCATTGGCCCATTGTTTATGAGTTGTTTTGTATTTACTTACACATAATTTCTTTATGTTCAATGATTAACTTTTTCTCCAGAGATGAGGGACTGCCATGGGAGCAAAATTTACGCCCTTGTATGGCAATTTGTTATTGGGACGGTATGAGGCATCCCACATCATTGGAGAGACTAATCATTTCATATTAAAGGGATAATAAACCCAAAATTTTTCTTTCATGGTTCAGATAGAGCATGCAATTTTAAGCAACTTAATAATTTTCTCCTATTATCAATTCTTCTTTGTTCTCTTGCTATCTTTATTTGAAAAAGCAAGAATGTAAGCTTATGAGCTGGCCCATTTTTGGTTCAGAACCCTGGATAGCGTTTACTGATTTGTGGTTACATTTAGCCACTAATTAGCCAGCACAATCCAGGTGCTGAACAAAAAATGGTCTAGCTCCAAAGCTTACATTCCTGCTTTTTGAAATAAAAATAGCAATAGAACAAAGAAAAATTGATAATAGGAGTACATTAGAAAGTTGATTAAAATTGCATGCTCTATCTGAATCATGAAAGAAAAAAAAAATAGGGTTTAGTGTCCCTTTAAGCTATATGTTCGCTACATGGACGACTTGTTGTTTATATGGCAAGGTACTATACTACTGTAGAAGCAAACCTCTTCATACAATAGCTTAATACAAAGAAATACGATTTACAATTTACATGGGAATATCACAACTGTGAGATTAAATATTTGGATCTCATGCTTAAAAAAATCATGGATGTCAAGCTTAAAGGGACAGTCAACATCAGAATTTTTGTTGTTTAAAAAGATTGATAATCCCTTTATTACCCATTCCCCAGTTTTGCAAAACCAACACTGTTATATTAATACACTTTTTACTTCTGTGACTAACTTGTATCTAAGCATCTTCTGACCGCCCCTAATCACATGACTTTTAGTTATTATCTATTGACTTGCATTTTAGCCAATTAGTGCAGTGTCTGCCACTAGCCACGGGCGTGATCACAATGCTATCTATATGGCCTACATGAGCTAGCTCTCCCCTGCTGTGAAAAGTAAATAAAATAGAGGCAGTCTTCAAGGACTTAGAAATTATCATATGTGCCTCCCTAGGTTTGCTTTAAACCAGAATACCAAGAGAACAAAGCAAAATTGTTGATAAAAGTAAATTGGAAAGTTGTTTAAAATTACATGCCCTATTTGAAAAATGAAAGGTTTTTTTGGACTTGACTGTCCCTTTAAAAACATACAACAAGGGATAGTAGAAGTGGAAATGTATGGAAAAGAAATTACAGGAAATACAATTCTTCGATATGACGCAAGTCATCCATGTCACCTGAGAAAATTTATTCCCAATAAAGAGAAACTGTACTGCTTTATAGATGTATGATAAGCATTTATTGGAATGTATTGGTAAGTTAATAAATAACTCCATAGGAGTGAGCACAATGTTATCTATATGGCACGCGCGAACTAGCACTATATAACTGTGAAAAACTGTCAAAATGCACTGAGATAAGAGGCAGCCTTCAATACATTTTCTTCTATGTAAAGAACATAGGAATGTAAAGTATTACTAACGCACCTTCGGCTTTAATGCAACTGCAATGTCGAGTTAGCGCACAAGCGATAACTAAGGGGAGGGGGAGTTAGCCTGGTCACAATATCCTGAAGTCTCGAAGTTAGCCAACTGAGTCTTTCATTTGTTTGCTAGCTTTTTCAACTTGGAATACCAGCGCTAATGCAGTCGCACTTATTTTGTACTTTGAGTGCAGTTAGCGCATGAACGAAATATAAAATTAGCGTGACCCTTGTAATCTGGCCCTATGTTAGTTATTAACATATCAATGCAACAGGAAATTTGAGCTATTTATACATGGATTTGTTATGTAAGAAAGGTCATGCTAGAAGAATATCATGGGGCCTGTTTATCAAGCCGTCAACCGCAAATACGCTGGAGTTCCGCAGCGTAATTGTGGCGAGCTTGATTCTCCTTATCAAAGCCTACAGACCGGCAAAAGTAGAATTTTGTGACGTAACATACGATCCGCTGGTTTCAGTCTGACACAGATCGATGCTTACGTCATTACAGATGTTCCGAATGCAAATTCGGCACTATCTGACTACTTTTGCTAGTTAACAAATATCTACCAGGTACGCTCACCACTATTCTGGCCCAGCGTACCTGGTTTTCAATCCGCCGCCCTGGAGACGGCAGATGCCATAGGAATCAATGGGAGTCTGAAAACAGTGAAAGCTTATGTTTGCTGCTACCAGATATCCCATTGATTTCTATGGGAGAATATGGGTGCATGACACTGACAGATAAAGCTCTTATACTGATTGGTATTTTTTGGGAAATAAATTGGAATTTTTGGAAAGTCCTTTCCAAAAATTAATATATATCCTGGTATTTTTTCTCCCTCTTTCTAAGCATTACATTTTACTTGAAGGGTGGCACCATTAAGTATATATCTTAGCAATATTTTCTACTCTCTCACGCTTTATTTATTTATGTTAAATTTTTGAGGATACTGTGTTGAGGATTCTTCTGTCCTTTTCTGGTGAGATTGGAGTAGATTGCTAGAGGAGCAATATTAGCTCCCATATATATTCCCATTACTATTTATCTGTCTGTGCCTATTCACCACTACTATGGCATACACTCTTTCGGATGACCTATGGGAAGCAGAATTGAAAGATTCCTTAGCAAATGACACCATTGGGGGTAATGATGAGAATAATGAAGAAGTGTTAACTATTTTCAGTGCATTTAGGAAGTATAGATACCTTTTAAGCAGACAATTGAAAATTAAAGCTGAAAATGCCAGTCTGGCAAACTATATTGAAAAGAAAATAGTCCCTAAGGGACTGAGACTCTCATTAGATCCGGGTGCTAATACCAGGGAGGATGAGGAGGGAGACTCTTTTGTAGAGGAATGGAATGATAAACTCTCCTCAACCTCCCTCGATCTAATGGAGATGATGATTAAAAGGAACAACAAAAGGCTGGAGAAAGCAAAAGGGGAAGCAGAAAAAGCTTTGGTCAAAGTCAATTCTTTTGAGTGCGACCCAAATTTTGAAAAACTTAATGGGGAAACAAGTTCAAACATTTCCAAACTTAAAATGGATATTAAATCCAGGAAATTTAGAAAATTAAGGAGAGATCAGGACGACTACAAAAATGGCAGGGTTTATATCTATAAATCTCAGAAGGGGACATATGATTCAGGGACTGATATGTCAGACTCTGAATCAGGGCCCTCAAAAAACTCCTCCGCAACTACTCAATTAGAAGGAGGAGAAAAAACAGAAGGGGAAAAAGGAAGCGATCCCTATGGGGGACCATCGAGAGAAAAGAGATATCAAACCAGACAGACAAGAGGGAGAGGGTAACAACTTACTCAGAGCAGGGGGGGATACAGAGGGAGGGGACCACGCAGGGGATACTAGCTACCCCTAATGATGAGGAATTGCAGATAGTTAATCTTTCCTCTTTTCCCCTTAACCAAGCTCATATTGAACTTTTAAAAAAAGGCCTGTCCTTCTGTCCTAATGCGCCAATTGATAAGTTTGAAGTTCTGAAAGATCTACATTTATTTGCCAGAAAGATTGTTCTGTCAGTCATTATGAAATCAAAATCAGATAACACTTACAATTTGGATGTAACCGATCAGATTGCCCTCAATGACTTAGAGTCACTATTAGCTGAAAATACTCAGGAGGGATCTCATAATGACACACAGAGAGAATCTTTCCTAGAGAAGAGACATGTTTTTAAACCAAAATCAGTATATATGCCCTCACTGTCCCTGGTTCCGGTTGTCAATTTGTTCGTAAAACAAATGGAGAAGGATATTGAGAATTTAACCTGTCAACGAACTGATGACAACCTGAAATCTAGGGAGAGACAAGCGCTAAAGCAATTGAGTGTGGCCAAAGGGTTGGTGATAAAGCCCGCCTATAAGGGCGGCAATCTGGTTCTGCTTGATGAACATTTGTATGTGAACGAAGTCAAACGCCAGTTACACGATAAGAACCAATATGAAAAACTTGGTGGGAACCCTCTTGGACACATTCAAAATTCCTTATTTAAACTCCTGAATGATGCTAGAAGTAGAGGAGTTATCAGTCAGAATGAATTTAAATTTCTCTATCCTAAGTACCCAATAATGCCAGTTTTCTATGTACTGCCGAAACTGCATAAAAATATGCAGTGTCCCCCGGGAAGACCTATTGTCTCGGGGATAGGCAGTGCCACGGAAAAGATTGGGGAATACATGGATAAGTATTTACGGCCTTTCTTACTAACTCTGACATCCTATGTAAAAGATACGGCCGATTTACTAAGGAAGTTGGATGGGGTACAAGTGAGTGAAAAGACCATCCTGGCATCACTAGATGTGGAGGGTCTCTACTCCTCCATCCCCCATAAAATAGGTCTAACAGCAATTAGGAAGTTCCTAGAAACTAGGGGTCCAGCACATGCTGAACACACGGAATTTGTATATTCACTTTTAGAGTTTATTCTGCAAAATAATGTGTTCACATTTGATGGACAGGTGTTCCGACAGTTACGTGGAACTGCGATGGGGGCAGTCTGTGCCCCCACGTATGCCTGTCTACACTTAGGTCTATGGGAATCTGAGATTTTTGAATACCACTCCAGAATTTTTGATGATAAAGTTCTGATGTGGGTCAGGTATGTGGATGATGTCCTTGTCCTGTGGGATGGGACAGTGGAAGAATTCAATGAATTTGTTGCTGTTCTGAACCATAATGACAAAAACATCATCCTGACATCCGAAACCAACACAAAGGAATTGAACTTCTTGGACATTACTTTGAAAAAAGAGGGTTTAAGGATAGTCATGAGAACTACAGGAAAAAGAATGCTACTAACAACATCTTACATGCTGATAGCAGTCATCCAGAACATCTTAAAAAAGGGATTCCTTATGGGCAGTTCCTCTGTTTGAGGAGAAACTGCTCCTCTATCTCAAAGTTTGATGCTCATGCATCACTGATGAAAGAGAGATTCTTAAAAAGAGGTTACTCGAATAAGTGTCTTAAGAAATCCCTTTGGAAAGCTAGAAACATGTCTAGGGATGACCTTCTGTATAGAAATAACTCCAAAATTGAAAAAAGTGAGATTAGATTCATTTCTAATTTCAATAATCAATGGGAAAATATCAGGTCAGTGTTTAAGAAAAACTGGCACATCCTATCTTTGGATGACAAGGTGAAAAGTGTAATAGGAGACACACCACTTCTAACAGCCAGAAAGGCACAGAGCTTAAGGGATAAACTGGTGAGAAGCCAGTTTTCTAGGGGTCCTTCTGCTTCGGACTGGCTAAGAAAGGACAGAGGTATTAAAGGTAGCTTTCCCTGTGGGCACTGTGTATACTGTGCCCACATGGATAGCACAAAACAATTCTCCGTTCAGGATGGAAAGATTTTTGATATTAAGTTTTTCTTTAACTGTAGATCGGAAGGGGTAATATATCTCCTACGGTGCTCCTGCCCGGTCTTTTACGTTGGAAAAACAAAGAGAATGGTGAAGGACCGGGTACAGGAGCACAGGGATGATATACTTCACTCCAGGGACACCAATGTTGCTAGACATTTCTGTACTGTACATAATGGTAATGTAGATTCGCTAAAATTTATTATCATAGATAAAGGTATCACGAATGGACGTGGTGGTAATAATGACAGAAAGAAGCCAAATGGATTTACAGACTGGGAACTGGGAACCATTACAAAAGGTTTAAATGATAAGCTGGAATATGCCCACTTCCTCTAAACAATCTTTTGTAATGGTTAGGCATCTGATGGAGTGTGTGCCAATACTGAGGGTGAACTCTATCTGATCTCTATTGTGTAGCAAATTTTGGGGGTAACTAGGAATTAAGTTGAACCAAATAATTATTTCACACAATATGGATCTCTGTTGTTTATTTTTAATTTGCACAGGGCCAAATGTAATACAGCTTTAAGAAATTGCTAGGCTTTCTGGGATGATCACCTGTAAGTAATTAGGTGTCTGTATAAAGCAGGATGTCCGGTGAGGACTCTATATGCCCTGACGATCCCCTGTAACACATACTTGAGGTGGGGGTGAAACGTGCGTTGGCACTATGTGTTTTGTAACCCAGGTATAAGTCGACTGTATCCTGAGTCATCAGTTTTGGTGCAAAACGTCTAACCTGATCCCTGAATCATTTGCCTGCAAAGAGACACTTTGGCTACATGTATGCAGCAGCTGAGTCCAAGTTATTTGCTTATGTGCTGATTCTGTTCCTGTGGTGGAGTGAGCAGATTACAAAGTGAGTGTTTGGAATGCGGTGAGAATTGCCTATGTGAGATTTGATTCAATACAGTACAACTTGGTATTCTACTCTGCTAGAAGTCTAAACAAGCTTCACGGCGGTATGCCGATTCAACTGGGCGTCCTCTGACTTATGGAAAAGGTTTCCTCCACCTGTAGCCACTCACAGTCCCTGGTGACGCTCTGCCACTCCCACTCTGTGATACGACACATGCAAATGATTCACCGAAAGAGTTTGCAAGCTGAAAGCCTTTGGGAACAGCACAGCGGAAAATCTAAGTTAAGTGCCTCTCTTTTTCACGTAAGAAGTTACACTTGTGAATGACCGTACTCGCAGCAGGAATAGCTGCGGTCAAATTATGCTGTATTAAGGAGATGTGCTCCACTACGATAAAAGCGCTTTAGCACTATAAGCAGGACTTGTATTACGTTCATCTATGGACTTTGGTTTATCTATTTCTATATGCATGTTACCTAGGATAACACATGTCTTAGCATTTGGTTAATAATATACTTATACTGCATACTATTTTCTGTGGTTAACCCCTTTTTTAGAGGTGCATATGTTTGCCATAGAACAGGGAGAGATTTAGGTTACTTTGCATTTTAACTGTTTTAAGGTAGATTTCGCCTTCTGTGGTGGTGCATGACACTGACAGATAAAGCTCTTATACTGATTGGTATTTTTTGGGAAATAAATTGGAATTTTTTGAAAGTCCTTTTTGTGTGCCTTTTGATTCCCTTGCTTTTCTAGGGTACTAATATATATCCTGGTATTTTTTCTCCCTCTTTCTAAACATTACATTTTACTTGAAGGGTGGCACCATTAAGTATATATCTTAGCAATATTTTCGACTCTCTCACGCTTTATTTATTTATTTATTTTAGAATAAAATTTAAGTTTACACCTAACACCCTAACATGTACCCCAAGTCTAAACACCCCTAATCTGCCGCCCCCTACACCGCCACACCTACATTATACTTATTAACCCCTAATCTACCTCCCCCTACACCGCCGCCACCTACATTATACTTATTAAACCCTAATCTGCCGCCCCCTACGCCACTGCCACCTACATTATACTTATTAACCCATAATCTGCCGCCCCCTACACCACCGCCACCTACATTATCCTTTTTAACCCCTAAACTGCCGCCCCCTACACCGCCGCCACCTACATAAAGTTATTAACCCCTATCCCGCCGCTCCTGGACCCCACCGCAACTAAATAAATGTATTAACCCCTAACCCCCTGGCCTCCCACATCACTAGCACTTACTAAACCTATTAACCCATAAACCCACCCCACATCGCCATAAACTAAATTAAACTACTAACCCTTAAACCTAACAACCCGCTTACTTTATATTAATTATTGACTCATCCCTATCTTATAATAAATTTAAACTTACCTTTAGATTTAAATTAAACTATATTAAACTACTAATTAATTTAATCTACCCTAAATATTATACTAAATTACATTAAACTATTTTAAATTAATAATTAATCTACCCTAACTTTTATACTACCTTAAAAGGGCCTTTTGCGGGACATCGCCCCAAAGAAATCAGCTCTTTTACCTGTAAATAAAAAATACAAATACCCCCCCAACAGTAAAACCCACCACCCACACAACCAACCCCCCAAATAAAATCCTAATTTAAAAAAACCTAAGCTTCCTATTGCCCTGAAAAGGGCATTTAGATGGGCATTGCCCTTAAAAGGGCATTTAGCTCTATTGCTGCCCAAAGCCCTAACCTAAAAATAAAACCCACCCAATACACCCTTAAAAAATCCTAACACTAACCCAAGAAGATTCACTTACAGTTTTGAAGATCCGACATCCATCCTCCAAGAAGACGGCAGAAGTCTTCATCCAATTTCCTGGCTTGACTACTGTAACAACCTACTAACTGGCCTTTCTCTCTCCCGCTTCTCCCACCTTCAATCCATCCTAAATGCCTCTGCTAGGCTAATCCACCTCTCCCGACGCTCTGTATCTGCCGCACCCCTCTGTGGGTCCCTTCACTGGCTCCCCATTCACAGCAGAATTAAATTCAAAATTCTCACTCTGACCTACAAAGCCCTTACCAATGCAGTCCCCCCATACCTGTCCTCCCTCATCAACAAATATACTCCAGCCCGTCCCCTAATAACCAATAACAATCTACTCCTTGCCTCTTCTACCATCACCTCCTCTCATGCTAGACTACAGGACTTCTCTCCTGCGGCACCAACCCTCTGGAACGCACTTCCTCGAGCTGTCAGACTTTTCCCCAACCTCTCCTCCTTTAAACGCTCCCTAAAGACCTTCTTGTTCAGGGAAGCCTATAACCAAATCAGTAACTAATGAATTCCACTTGCCTAATAGTTGCCCTCATCTAACTTCACACTAACATCATTCCCACCTTTGCAGTCTCCACCTCCTGTTTCTCACCCTCCTACCCATTTAGATTGTAAGTTCTCACGGGAACAGGGCTCCCAATTCCTCCTGTATTTGGTTGTTAAATTTTGTCTGGTATCTCATATTGTACTGTCCTTTTATCTTTGTTACCTATGAACAGCGCTGCAGAATCTGTTGGTGCTTTATAAATAAAGAATAATAATAATAATAATAATCCAAGCGGCCGAAGTTTTCCTCCAAGCCCGCAGAAGTCTTCACCCAGATGGCATCTTCTATCTTCATCCATCCGGAGCGGAGCTGCTCCATCTTTAAGACATCCGATGCGGAGCATCCTCTTCAATCAACGGCTTCTTCGGAATGAAGGTTCCTTTAAATGACGTCATCCAAGATGGCGTCCCATAGATTCCGATTGGCTAATAGAATTCTATGAGCCAATCGGAATAAAGGTTGAAAAAATCCTATTGGCTGTTGCAATCAGCCAATAGGATTGAGCTGGCATTCTATTGGCTGATTGGAACAGCCAATAGAATGTGACCTCAATCCTATTGGCTGATTCGATCAGCCAATAGGATTGAAGTTCAATCCTATTGTCTGATTGCAACAGCCAATAGGATTTTTTAAACCTTAATTCCGATTGGCTGATAGAATTCTATCAGCCAATCGGAATCTAAAGGACGCCATCTTGGATGATGTCATTTAAAGGAACCTTCATTCCGAAGAAGCCGTCGATTGAAGAGGATGCTCCGCCTCGGATGTCTTGAAGATGGAGCCGCTCCGCGATAGAAGATGCAGTCTGGGTGAAGACTTCTGCGGGCTTGGAGGAAGACTTCGGCCGCTTGGATGAAGACTTCTGCTGGCTTCTTGGAGGATGGATGTCAAATCTTCAAAACCGTTAGTGACTCTACTGGGGTTAGTGTTAGGATTTTTTAAGGGTGTATTGGGTGGATTTTATTTTTAGGTTAGGCTTTGGGCAGCAATAGAGCTAAATGCCCTTTTAAGGGCAATGCCCATCCAAATTCCCTTTTCAGGGCAATGGGGAGCTTAGATTTTTTAGATTCTGATTTTATTTGGGGGGTTGGTTGTGTGGGTGGTGGGTTTTACTCTTGGGGGGGTATTTGTATTTTTTATTTACAGGTAAAAGAGCTGATTTCTTTGGGGCAATGCCCTGCAAAAGGCCCTTTTAAGGGCTATTTGTAGTTTATTGTAGGTTAGGGTTTTTTTTATTTTGGGGGGGCTTTTTTATTTTCATTGGGCCCTTAGATTAGGTGTAATTAGTTTAAATCTTTGATAATTTCTTTTTTATTTTTTGTAACTTAGTGTTTATTTTTTTAGTGTAACTTTGTGTTTGTTATTTTTTATAACTTAGTTGTTAGTTTTTTGTAACTCCGTAATTTTTTAGTGTAGAATTTAAGTATTTGAGTAGGGTTAGGTGATTAAATATATAATATAGTTAATTTAATTTGTAGTTTAATGTAATTTTAGTATAAAAGAGTAGATTAATTATTAATTTAATATAGTTTATTGTAATTTTAGTATAAAAGTTAGGGTAGAATAATTATTAATTTAATATAGTTTATTGTAATTTTAGTATAAAAGTTAGGGTAGAATAATTATTAATTTAATATAGTTTAATGTAATTTTAAAGGTAAGTTTAAATTTATTATAAGATAGGGATGAGTTAATATTTAATATAAAGTTAGCGGGTTGTTAGGTTTAGGGGTTAATAGGTTAATTTAGTTTATGGCGATGTGGGGGGCTGGCGGTTTAGGGGTTTATAACTTTATTTAGTTGCAGTGGGCTCCGGGAGTGGCGGGATAGGGGTTAATAACATAATGTAGGTGGCGGCGGTGTAGTAGGCAGCAGATTAGGGGTTAATAACATAATGTAGGTGGCGGTGGGCTCCGGGAGCGGAGGGATAGGGGTTAATACATTTTTAGAGTTGTGGTGGGCTCCAGGAGCGGTGGTTTAGGGGTTAATAACTTTATTTAGTTGTGGCGGGGTCCGGGAGTGGTGGGATAGGGGTTAAACATTTTAGTATAGTGGCGGTGCTTAGTGACAGTATACAAATAAAGCTGGGAAAAAGCCGTATACAGCGAGATCAGTGACTGTTAGTTAACAACAGTCCACTGCTCATTGCCCCGTACTTGGTGCGCAGCTTTTTGACAGCTTTTTTGTTAAATATGGAGAGCGTATTCAGGTCCGCAGCAGCGATGTTAGGCGATGTCCGCCGAGCGTATTGGTGCCGGCGAATGCAGCACCATTGACGGCTTGATAAATAGGCCCCCATATAACCTTTTATTATTTATCGCTTCTGTTATGGTTATGCTATGGTTCAGCTGAAGAACGTTCCTTTTTATTGGTAATGCTATGCTAAGTGTTTATTTGTTATTTATTTGATATCTATTTGTTTTTTCATGAGATGCATCATTTTCTGATGTATAATTTTTATTTTGTGCTTCCCAATTATATTTCATGTGAGACTTCAAAAAATGTTATTTTAAAAAGATGATTGATAGCTAGCAAGACCAGTTACTTCCAGTTAATTCCAATATAAAGTGGTGCGCTAACTTTTGCAAGCGATATTGGGTTTTTCCAACATTTTTGCTTGTGACAGAAAGAGTGCTTGAATTACAAGTTGAAAAGTAAACGTGAATGAAAGAGGGCAATCTTGATTTACTCCTATTGGTTGGCGTGACTTAAAAGCTTGCGTAAAGGATAATGAGTTAAGAAAAAAGCTACACCAAACAAAACATTAATACATTTAAAATTACAGTTACACTCATATAAACACTGATAAAATTATTAACATAAATATATAAAAAAAAAAAAGTTATAAGGGTTCAAAGGTATATGGTATATGGTATATGACAAGGTGTTTGCAAATTTCTATATTGTATATAGACACACATATACATGTCTAAATATGTGTATGTATATGTGTATGTATGTGCATATACACTGTATATATACATATATATATGTGTACATATGTATTTATATGTGTATATATGTACTGTACATGCATTTACTGTATATATACATATTTATACATATATATTCATATATTCACACACACATTGGAGTCAAATACCTGAAAACATGAATAATCATATGTATTCAATATTAATATTTGATAATGTGTTTTACTTTGTATTTACTGTATATATTTCACATTCCAATGTTCTTTACATTCACAGGAAATGTTATTTATTTTCGGCTAGATTACGAGTTTTTGTCGGTAAGGCTTGAGGTGCTAACGAGCAGTTTCTGCTCACTGCTCACCGACAGACAACGCTGGTATTACGGGTTTTTACAAACCCGGCTTTTGCCGCAGAAAAGTGAGTGGAGAGCAAAATTTAGCTCCACATCTCACCTCAATACCAGCGCTGCTTACGGTAGCGGTGAGATGGCTAAACATGCTCGTGCACGATTTCCCCATAGGAATCAATGGGGCAGATCCGGCTGAAAAAAACCTAACACCTGCAAAAAAGCAGTGTTCAGCTCCTAACGCAGCCCCATTGATTCCTATGGGGAAATACTTTTTATGTCTACACCTAACACTCTAACATGAACCCAGAGTCTAAACACCCCTAATCTTACACTTATTAACCCCTAATCTGCCGCCCCCAACATCGTCGCCACCGGCATCATCTTATTAACCCCTAATCTGCCGCTCCGGACACCGCCGCCACCTACATTATACTTATGAACCCCTAATCTGTCGCCCCCAACATCGCCGACACCTACATTATAGTTATTAACCCCTTATCTGCCGCCCCCAATGTTGTCGCAACCTACCTACAATTATTAACCCCTAATCTGCTGCCCCCAACGTCGCCGCCACTATGATAAAGTTATTAACCCCTAAATCTAAATCTAACCCTAAAACTAACCCCCCTAACTTAAATATAATTTAAATAAATCTAAATAAAATTACTAATATTAACTACATTATTCCTATTTAAAACTAAATACTATAAAATAAATCCTAAAATAGCTACAATATAACTAATAGTTACATTGTAGCTAGCTTAGGGTTTATTTTTATTTTACAGGCAAGTTTGTATTTATTTTAACTAGGTAGAATAGTTACTAAATAGTTATTAACTATTTAATAGCTACCTAGCTAAAATAAGTACAAATTTACCTTTAAAATAAAACCTAACCTAAGTTACAATTACATTTACAGGTTTTAGGTTTTATTTTACAGGTAAATTTGTACTTATTTTAGCTAGGTAGCTATTAAATAGTTAATAACTATTTAATAACTATTCTACCTAGTTAAAATAAATACAAACTTGCCTGTGAAATAAAAATAAAACCTAAGCTAGATACAATGTGACTATTAGTTATATTGTAGCTAGCTTAGGGTTTATTTTATAGGTAAGTATTTAGTTTTAAATAGGAATAATTTAGTTAATAATAGTAATTTTATTTAGATTTTTTAAAATTATATTTAGGTTAGGGGGGTGTTGGGGTTAGGGTTAGACTTAGGTTTAGGGGTTAATACATTTAGTATAGTGTCGACGACGTTTGGGGCGGCAGATTAGGGGTTAATAAATGTAGGTAGGGGGCGGCGATGTTAGGGACGGCAGATTAGGGGTTAATAAAATTTAACTAGTGTTTGCGAGTCGGGAGTGCGGCGGTTTAGGGGTAATATATTTATTAAGTGTTTGCGATGTGGGGGGGGGCTCGGTTTAGGGATTAATAGGTAGTTTATAGGTGCTAGTGTACTTTTTAGCACTTTAGTTAAGAGTTTTATATTACGGCGTTAGCCCAATAAACTCTTAACTACTGACTTTTAAATGCGGTAACAGTCTTGACAGGAGAGCCTGTACCGCTCACTTTTTCCAAGACTTGTAATACCGGCGTTAGGAAAATCCAATTGAAAATATGGGATACGCAATTGACGTAAGTAGATTTGCGGTATCTTCGAGTCACGGAAAAAAAGTGAGCGGTACACCTGTACATGCAAGACTCATAATACCAGCGGGCGTTAAAAAAGCAGCGTTGGGAGCTCTCAACGCTGCTTTTTAACCCTAATGCAAGACTCGTAATCTAGGCGATTGTAAATACATATTTTTATATATATATATATATATATATATATATATATTATAGATATGCATTCGTCCGAAATGTGCATTCTAATTTTAATTGTGTTTTAAGGAAACAAAAATCTGAATGAATGCATCAAAAAATCATCAGTATTCATTTGTGTCCTTTATTTTTATAAGTGGTTAATACTTACCTTAACGTGCTCTTCATGCTATGGAGAGCTCATTAAGGTAAGTATCGTAGCTACAGGTGAACTTTCACCTGTAGCTTTGAAATGTTTACATTCATTTTAACAAAAACTAATGTAAATGCTTAACGAAAATTCGATTTTCGTTTAGTTTTAGATTAAATGAAAACCAAATAGCGCAGCCAATGAATAGTCTTCTCTGCACATTTCTACTGTATATACCTATATATCTATTTCTATAGATATATAGGTATAGATATATATATTTTACATTAACATTATATATATATATATATATAAATATATATTTAATATGAAAAATACATTTTTTTTCTATGTGAAGAACATTGGAATGTAAAATATGCATAAAGCGCTTTGGGTTTCGTGCTCTAGGTCTAACACAGTGTCGGATTAGTGCACATAAAAAATTTATTATTTTAATGAAAACGCATTCTGGGAATATTTAATATTAAAAAATGTTTATAATAAATTATTAATAATTATTATAGATTTATGAAAAATATATATTTTTAAAGTATTATTAATATTATTTAATATTTAATATTTCCATAAAAAGTTTTAAAATAATGTCTCCTTACACTTGAGGCTAAAGACAGGAGTGCCCACTTGAAGTCGAAGACTAGTGCCCTCTTGAGGCTAAGACAGGAGTGCCCACTTGAGGCTAAGACAGGAGTGCCCACTTGAGGCCAAGACAGGAGCAGGATACAAAAGCTGGAAAGACATCCTCTGCAGAGCTTGGGTACAGTAGCTGAAGACTGGTACTAGGCAGATACCATCTTCAGAACTTAGGTATAGTAGCTGGATACTGGTACTTGGTAGATACTCTCTGCAGAGCTGGCGTACTGAAGCTGGAAACTGGTGCTTGCAGGCGCTCTCTGCAGGACTTGGATACAGGAGCAGGATACCAGAGCTACAGGATGGTGACACAGGATAACAGGAATGTGTTAAAATGTGCTTCATTTTTCGAATGTTGTAAAACATTCACCCATCCCTAGTTCTAAATACAAATACACCCCAGAGAGAGAGATTTGTTATATACATATTAATTTTTTTTTTTAAATTCTGTTTAAAATCAATAAGTTTTAAAAGTCTACAAATTTCACCTGCTTTCTGGTAAAATAGGTGTTTTTGCAAAAGCTTCTGGATTTCCAGCAAAGGGCATAATAGCTAATTAGACCTTGATTGGCTGAACAAAAAAATACATTCTGTAAAACTGTAGAACTATCTTAGCCACACACAGGAAAAAAACAAAACAAAAAACCTTCAAATGGATTTTTAGGCACAAAAAACCACACATTTTTGTCCCTTTAGAGACAGATTTATAAATGCAGTACCACGCATTGCAGGAAAAAAGTAGAAAACACCAATACAGTTTAAATATGCAATTGATGGCTAATCTACTATGACAGATTTTAATATATTTAAATTGTAACTTGTTTTTATCTTATCAGTTGCTTAGTAACACTATTAAATAAACAAATGCACATTTAAACACATATTTATCGGCAGTTTTTCTAGTTATTGGGACTAGTTGTTAGTTTCTCTATTTTAGTTTACCTGTTAAAAACTAGACCTCCCCCTACTCCTATTCTTGGCTGTTGCATCTTGGCTGAACCCTGCCTAAGATCCTATTAATGACTCCTTCAATCATGCGTCTGGAGCACTTAAATACTTGGCTCGCAGATCCAGCATTCTGGGTAATTTTCTTGATCATAATTTTTAGGGGGTCACCTTGAAAAGAAATATTAAGCTGAGACAGTGAACAAAGCTGTATGTATAGAGCGAAGCATCTCTTATTTCTGCCACAGACAGAAAGATTCAGTAAACCGTATATATATACTTTATATTGGATGGTGATTATTTCATAAAAACAGGGGCTGTGCCCTAAGCCCTTTTAGTACCCCTAGGGTTCAAAGTTAATTTTATCTCTGCCTTATCTACAGTGGTATTATTTTTCATATATATATAAATATAATAGTCCAATTTTCAGACCAACCCACCAATAAGCTAACAAACTAATGCACTCACAGGACTTGCAGAAAGAACATCAACATTTATTGAAATGTTTTCGGAGATCTAGTCTCCTTTCTCAACTGTCACTTCTGATGGTGTAAAACATCAATATTACATTTGTGAAAACATTGCATATTTTAACTTCATACACAGTTTCTAAACTTGACCATATCATAGTTAGACAAAATTAAATAATATTTACAATAAGTGTACCTATTGAGTGAAATGTGTACCGCAATACACAGAACCCTTTGTATATCCTGCAACCATGGTTACCATCCAAACTAAGCGTTATTCACTATATAACTATAACACGCTTAAGGGGGTCATGGTGGTATATTGAATACAATTATCACTACAAATACCCACTCTATGAGGCCTATTTATCAAGCACCGAATGGAGCTTGAGGGCCTGTGTTTCTGGCGAGCTTGCAGGCTAGCCAGAAACAGCAGTTATGAAGCAGCGGTCTAAAGACCGCTGCTCCATAACCCTGTCAGCCAGCTCTGAGCAGGCAGACAGACATGGCCACAATTCAACCCGATCGAGTACGATCGGGTTGATTGACACCCACCTGTTGGCGGCCGATTGGCTGCGAATCTGCAGGGGGCGGCGTTGCACCAGCAGCTCACAAGAGCTGCTGGTGCATTGCTGAATACGGAGAGCGTATTGCTCTCCACATTCAGCGAGGTCTGTCGACCTGCTCCGCACTGTCGGATCATGGCCGACAGACCTTTGATAAATAGGCCTCTATGTGTCACACTTATTGGTAACTTTGTGACACAGATGTGTACCACAGATTGCAAGATACAGCGCACTAGTGTAATATGAACCACCGTAGCCAATATATTTAGCTGCATCGCTCCAGCTCTCTTAAGAAATACAAGGTGGTACATTTAGTACTAGTCAGTCTCTAAATACGATCATGTACTCTGTGCAATGTTATATATGCATAGTGTTGTCCCTTGTTACCTCAGATTTGTCCGTGTTAATGTTACATGCTATCACCCAAAATAATGGAAAGTTGCGTTGTACCTCAAAAGCACGTAATCCAACACTCCCATAGTACATTGTGACATACTGCTTAATACACTAAATAATTTCCTATATACAATGTTATTTGTTAACTCATTTGAAAACAAAATCCAAAAAACTAAAAGCTAAACAGGTACTCTGTTGCAGTGTCTCATACCTATACCTTGTCTTGATATTAACATGGTTATCTTTGAATTGTTTGACCAGGTCATATGTGTTTCATCACTGGGAACATTAACATATACAGGGGCTAGATGGGCCATTTTGCTTATTATCTGCCATGTAACTGTCCTTTTCAAATGACATATCTACTCATATACACACTATGTGTCTTATGTCCATATATTCAGATGAAAGTACAGATAGGCAAATGTACAAATAATCAAATAATCACATAATCAAACAATGACGGATGGGTTGCTGGATCAGATGTCCCATAACTTAAGGATGTTTTGAGTACATGGTATCGGGTGACCACTCTTATTAGCCCCCTCCATATGTTATTCTAATGTGTAATTCACACAGATGCACCCCCAGGGGGATCATCAACTGGTACTTCTGTCATACCTGGCCCATGTACCTATCTAAACATTCTGGAGTTCTGGCTCAAGAGTTGGTATGTGGTACACATCCTACTAGTGGAGGACCCATATATAAAAATAGATATATTACAGCACCTACTAAGACCAAAGGAGTATATTATGTAGAGTTACTTCCTACTCCATTGTGTTCCCACCTGTGGTGTCTGGAGCTTCAGGCTCCCAGCACAAACTGGTAATTGGTACGGCAAGGATGTACAAAGCAGGCTGACTGCCTCTCTTTCCCAATTAGGACATACAATGTAAGGAGTTGCACCCCAGGCATCTATTTTCCTCTTGTTTTTATATCAATAGTTTGAAGTCTGGCGCTGAATTCAATCTCCCTGGGTACACTGTGCCCAGTCTATATATCCATTGGGTCTCGCGGATCAGGAGTGCCTTGTTCCTATCGCTTCCTCTATCCAACCTCGGCAGATGGTCGATAAGTATATATCGTATAGATGATACTGGATGTGCCTTCACCGCACAATGCCTCGCAACCGGCTGTTCTGATTCATATTCTTCAAGGGCTTGTCGAATCGCCCCCTATGGTTCCCCATTCATTCATGTAATGTACCTATCATCTTGCCAATGTAGAAACTTGAACATGGACAGAACAGCAAGTAGACCATATGTGTGGTGTAACAGGAGAGAGAGTGTCGGATGGTATAAACCTGGTTGGTATGGGGATGGTGGAACTTCTTAGTTGAAATTAAGCCATTGCACGTAGTACATCCCAAGCATTTGTATGATCCATTGATGTTAATTTTTGGCTTGGTGGTATAACTCAATTTAGGGTCTGTTCTGACCAGCATATCCCACAGGTTAATCCCTCTTTTATATCCCACCATTGTTTTTAGTTCCCATGTAAAGTGAAGTCTGGGGTCCCATATAGAACTAGTCACATTCCAAGGGGCTTTAGAGTGCGCAACATTCCTACAATAGGCAGAGATAACCCTGAGTTCAGAAGGAAGTTGTGCTATATTCTTAATAAATGCTCCTTAGATCTAGTATTACTAGTAATAGAGGAGGTCACCACTATTCTATCCAAGGTGAAAATAGAGATACAAACATTTGAACAGGCACACATTAGCACCTTGACTAATGACCAGCAAGAAAACTGGCTAACTAAACTTAACCAGCAGATAGATAAGTACCAGAATGAGCTTATCACATTTAAAAATAGGAAACTAGAAGCGGTCAATTTAGACCACACACAGGGCAGAGTGTATAAATGGCTTACCAACTCAAAAAAGGGACAAAATAGGAGACGGCATAGAACTAGGATGGTGCGTTTTGAGACAGTGGACATGAGTGGGGCAGAGTAATCAGACACGGACATAAATCTATCTATGACATCTCAGTCTTCATCTCCTGCAAGTAACACCCAGGCATCACAGGGTTTTTCTTTCACACATAGGGGACAATCCACTCTGAGCCATTTTTTAGGGATGACCATGAGGTCCAGAGAGGGAGGAGCCATAGACCTCATATTAGGGCGCGGCAACAGACACAGACCCCCTGACGAGGCAGGCAGATGACATAGTGGTCAACTTAAGCACATGTATTTTAACTTCTGCTAAATGACAGGTACTCAATAAGGGCCTGTCATTTGTGCCTAGCACAAACATTTCAGAATTAGACCTCAGGCTGGATATCTACAAATTAAATAAGACAATGAAAGTTAAAGAATTTTTTCATAACTCTCATACAAGTTTGGATAATAAGCCCCTTGATTATAAATGTAAAAAAACTAGTACCTTTGAGCCCAAGATTTGCAGCCCTAGTACTAAAACTTTCATTAGGTGACACAGGACTTGGATTCGGAGCGACAACATAAAGCTTGGAAACACAATCTGAATAAGACTGAGATGGAGGCAATCAAAACATTACAAAATGACAATTCTATAGTCATCAGACCAGCTGATAAGGGGGGAGCCATTGTGCTTTTAAATTATGTTGAATATAGGATTGACATTCTTGGACAATTAGCTGACAGTGAGACTTACAAAGAGTTACCTACGGACCCCACACCACAGTTCAAAAGGGAATTGGATGAGCTAATTAGATTTAGATTTGAACAGGGACATATTACAAAACAGATAAATGAATTTTAACCCACCGAGTGACCTATTGTCTCTGCTGTTCAATCACTCCTACAACCTATAACTCAATATATAGACATACTCCTACAACCCATTGTGAAGGGCATTCGCTCATTCATCTTAGACACTAATGATCTCATCAGACAGCTCAAAGGGGTACAGATAGAGACAGGTGAAATTATTGTCACCCTTGATGTGAATAGTCTTTATACTAGCATTCCCCACAAGATTGGCCTTTTGGCTGTGAAGGGACACTTAGTACAGAGATGTGACTATAAGGGACCTCCAGTTGAGTTCTTGCTGACCCTCATTGATTTCTGTCTAAGCAAAAACTATTTCCATTTTGAACAAAGGTCCTATCTTCAAATTGCAGGAACAGCGATGGGGTCAAACATGGCCCCATCTTATGCGAACATATTTATGTCCCACTTTGAAGATACATACCTTTGGGGCAAGAGTGACAAATCTATTGTCTTCTATCGAAGATACATAGATGACGTCTTTCTCATATGGCGTGGGGGTCAGTAAAAATGTCTGGATTAAGTTTGTTAGGTTCAAACTTACTGTGAGCGAACAAGAAATACACTTCTTAGACCTAATTATCTTTATATTTGACCAAACACTGGAGACCATGTTGTGCAGTAAGTAAGCCCACTGACAGGAATACCATCCGGGGAATAGTCAGGTCCCAAATTATTAGAACAATCAGAAATAATATGTATAAGCCGACAGGGGTCTCCCAGTTGGAAGGGGTCAAAGAGAAATTCCTCCAAAGGGGCTATAAGCCACACACAGTCCATACCATCCTAGAAGAAGTTCCACATCTTACCCAGGATGAGCTCATTAATGAGAAACCAAAGGCTACAGTTGGGGATAAATTGATCATGGCGACTACCTTTACACCGAATACCACCAGGGTAGATAGTATTCTAAGGACAAACTGGCCCATTTTGACGTCGAACCCCAGACTACTCTTTACACGGGAACTAAAACCAATGATGGGATATAAAAGAGGGACTGACCTACGGGATATGCTGGTCAGGACAGATCCTAAATTGAGTTATACCACCAAGCCAAAAATTAACATCAAATGCTTGGGATGTACTATGTGCAATGGCTTAATTGCAACTAAGACATTCCACCAGCCCCATACCAAACAGGTTTATACCATCTGACACTCTCTCTCCTGTAACACCACACACGTGGTCTACTTGCTGTTCTGTCTGTGTTAAAATTTCTATGTTGGCAAGATGATAGGTACATTTTGTGAATGAATGGCGAACCAAAGGCGGGCAATTCGACAAGCCCTTAAAGAAGCTGAATCGGAACAACTGGTTGCAACGCATTGCGCGGTGAAGGCACATCCAGTATCATCAATATGCTATATACTTATCGACCATGTGCCGAGGTTGGATAGAGGAGGATATAGGAACAAGGCATTCCTGATCTGCGAGGCCCAATGGATATATAGACTTGGCACAGTGTACCCAGGGGGATTGAATTCAGCGCCAGACTTCAAACTATTGATATAAGACAAGAGGAAGATAGATAAATAAAAAGAGAGAAGCGTTCAACCTGGGAACGAACAATAGAACCAGCAAAACCCCAGATGTACGTTTCGGCCTATTGTGGGCCTCGTCAGTGAGGTGCAGCCATATCCCTCTAAGCACACTGAGCAATGGGTCCACGTCTAGATTCCCCCATCACACTTAGGGAGACTTTCCTAAGTGTCATAATTTACATAAATAAAAAGAGAGAAAAGCGATCAACCTGGGAACGAAAAATAGCATAATAGCTTGTTCTATGGCTAGTTACCACCCAAGAAGCAGCCTCTTTTTGCTCAACATGTGCCTTTCTCAGAGAAGAACTTTCCTGAAGCATATCAGTCTGATCCTGACTTCACAGTACAGTCCAGCCCCGAAATACCAGGCAATCCCTCTCTGAACGAGAGAAACGGCAAAACCCCAGGCGTACGTTTTGGCCTATTGTGGGCCTCGTCAGTGAGGTGCAGCCATATCCCTCTAGGCACACTGAGCAACGGGTCCACATCTGGATTCCCGAATCACACTTAGGGAGACTTCCCTAAGTGTCATAATTTACATAAATAAAAAGAGAGAAAAGCGATCAACCTGGGAACGAACAATAGCATAATAGCTTGTTCTATGGCTAGTTACCACCCAAGAAGCAGCCACCTTTTGCTCAACATGTGCCCACTGCCTTTCACAGAGAACAACTTTACTGAAGCATATCAGTCTGATCCTGACTTCACAGTACAGTCCAGCCCCGAAATACCAGGCAATCCCTCTCTGAACGAGAGAAACGGCAAAACCCCAGATCTACGTTTCGGCCTATTGTGGGCCTCGTCAGTGAGGTGCAGCCATATCCCTCTAGGCACACTGAGCAACGGGTCCACATCTGGATTCCCGAATCACACTTAGGGAGACTTCCCTAAGTGTCATAATTTACATAAATAAAAAGAGAGAAAAGCGATCAACCTGGAAACGAAAAATAGCATAATAGCTTGTTCTATGGCTAGTTACCACCCAAGAAGCAGCCTCTTTTTGCTCAACATGTGCCTTTCTCAGAGAAGAACTTTCATGAAGCATATCAGACTGATCCTGACTTCACAGTACAGTCCAGCCCCGAAATACCAGGCAATCCCTCTCTGAACGAGAGAAACGGCAAAACCCCAGACGTACGTTTTGGCCTATTGTGGGCCTCGTCAGTGAGGTGCAGCCATATCCCTCTAGGCACACTGAGCAACGGGTCCGCATCTGGATTCCCGAATCACACTTAGGGAGACTTCCCTAAGTGTCATAATTTACATAAATAAAAAGAGAGAAAAGCAATCAACCTGGGAACGAACAATAGCATAATAGCTTGTTCTATGGCTAGTTACCACCCAAGAAGCAGCCACCTTTTGCTCAACATGTGCCCACTGCCTTTCACAGAGAAGAACTTTACTGAAGCATATCAGTCTGATCCTTACTTCACAGTACAGTCCAGCCCCGAAATACCAGGCAATCCCTCTCTGAACGAGAGAAACGGCAAAACCCCAGATCTACGTTTCGGCCTATTGTGGGCCTCGTCAGTGAGGTGCAGCCATATCCCTCTAGGCACACTGAGCAATGGTTCCACGTCTGGATTCCCGCATCACACTTAGGGAGACTTTCCTAAGTGTCATAATTTGCATAAATAAAAAGAGAGAAGCGCTCAACCTGGGAACGAACTATAGCATAATAGTTTGTCAGCCTACTTTGTAAGGCTGCTGCATCCTTGGAGTACCAATAACCTGTTGGTGCATGGGGCCTGATTAAGCTCCAGACACCACAGGTGGAACACAATGGGGTAGGAAGTCACTCTACATAATATACTCCCTTGGTCTTAGTAGGTGCTGTACTATATTTATTTTTAGATATGGGTCTTCTACTAATAAGATGTGTACCACTTACCGGAGGTGCTAACTCTTGAGCCAGAACTCCAGAATGTTTAGAGAGGTACATGGGCCAAGTATGGCAGAAGTACAAGTTGATGATCCCCCTGGGGGAATGTATCTGTGAATTATACACTTGAATAACATATGGAGGGGGCTAATAAGAGTGGTCATCCGATACCATGTACTCAAAACATCCTTAAGCTATGGGACATCTGATCCAGGAACCCATCCGCCATTGTTTGATTATGTGATTTTTTGATTATGTGTACATTTGCCTATCTGTACTTTCATCTGGTTATATGGACATAAGACACATAGGCCTCTATTTAGCAAGCCGTCAACTTACCTGCATTCGACGGCACCAATACACTCTCCTTAGATCGCCTAACATCGCGGCCGCGGACCTGAATACGTTCTCCAAAATTATCAAAAAAGCTGTCAAAAAGCCGCGCACCAAGTACGGGGCGATGAGCAGCAGACTGTTGTTAACTAACAGTCATCGATCTCGCTGCTCTTCAGCTTTTTGACATCTATCTTGGTACCCTGTCACTAAACACCCACACTATACTATACTGTTTACCATTCCCGGACCCCGCCGCAACTAAATAAAGTGTGTAACCCCTAAATCGCCGCTCCCGGAGCCCACCGCAACTCTAATAAATTTATTAACCCCTAAACCGCCACTACCGGAGCCCACCGCCACCTACATTATACATATTAACTCCTAATCTTCTGCCCCCTATACCACCGTCACCTACATAAAGTTATTAACCCCTATCCTGCCGCTCCCGGACCCCGCCGCAACTAAATAAATTGTTAACCCCTAAATCGCGGCTCCCGGAGCCCACCGCCACCTACATTATATTTATTAACCCCTAATCTGCCCCTCCCTACACCGCCACCACTATATTAAATGTATTAACCCCTAAACCTAAGTCTAACACTAACCCTAACACCCCCTAACTTAAAGGGACAGTCAACACCAGAATTGTTGTTTTAAAAGATAGATAATCCTTTTATTACCCATTCCCCAGCTTTGCACAGCCACCACTGTTATATTAATATACTTTTTACCTCTGTGATTACCTTGTATCTAAGCATCTTCTGTCAGCCCCCTGATCACATGACATTTTATTTATTATCTATTGACTTTCATTTTAGCCAATTAGTTTACAATTCACAGGCGTGCTCACAATGTTATTTATATGGCTTACAGGAACTAGCTCTCCCCTGCTGTGAAAAGCAAATACAAAAGCATGTGATTAGAGGCTGTCATCAAGGGCTTAGAAATAATCATATGAGCCTTCCTAGGTTTAGCTTTCAACTAAGAATGCCAAGAGAACAAAGCAAAATTGGTGATAAAAGTAAATTGGAAAGTTGTTTAAAATTACATGCCCTAATTGAAACATGAAAGTTTTTTTTGGACTTGAATGTCCCTTTAAATATAATTTAAATAAATCTAAATAAAATTATTCCTATTTAAAACTAAATACTTACCTATAAAATAAACCCTAAGCTAGCTACAATATAAATAATAGTTACATTGTAGCTATCTGAGGCCTAGATTTAGAGTTCGGCGGTAGCCATCAAAACCAGCGTTAGAGGGTCCTAACGCTGGTTTTTACCGCCCTCTGGTATTTGGAGCCAGTCATTAAAGGGTCTAACGCTCACTTTCCAGCCGTGACTTTTCCATACCGCAGATCCCCTTACGTCAATTGCGTATCCTATCTTTTCAATGGGATCTTTCTAACACCGGTATTTAGAGTCGTGGCTGAAGTGAGCGTTAGAAATCTAACGACAAAACTCCAGCCGCAGAAAAAAGTCAGTAGTTAAGAGCTTTCTGGGCTAACGCCGGTTTATAAAGCTCTTAACTACTGTGCTCTAAAGTACACTAACACCCATAAACTACCTATGTACCCCTAAACCGAGGTCCCCCCACATCGCCGCCACTCTATTAAATTTTTTAACCCCTAATCTGCCGCTCCGTACACCGCCACCAGCTAAATTATCCCTATGTACCCCTAATCTGCTGCCCCTAATACCGCCGACCCCTATATTATATTTATTAACCCCTAATCTGCCCCCCTCAACGTCGCCTCCACCTGCCTACACTTATTAACCCCTAATCTGCCGACCGGACCGCGCCGCTATTATAATAAAGTTATTAACCCCTAATCCGCCTCACTCCCGCCTCAATAACCCTATAATAAATAGTATTAACCCCTAATCTGCCCTCCCCAACATCGCCGACACCTAACTTCAAACATTAACCCCTAATCTGCCGACTGGAGCTCACCGCTATTCTAATAAATGTATTAACCCCTAAAGCTAAGTCTAACCTTAACCCTAACACCCCCCTAAGTTAAATATAATTTTTATCTAACTAAATAAATTAACTCTTATTAAATAAATTATTCCTATTTAAAGCTAAATACTTACCTGTAAAATAAACCCTAATATAGCTACAATATAAATTATAATTATATTATAGCTATTTTAGGATTAATATTTATTTTACAGGCAACTTTGTATTTATTTTAACCAGGTACAATAGCTATTAAATAGTTAAGAACTATTTAATAGCTAAAATAGTTAAAATAATTACAAAATTACCTGTAAAATAAATCCTAACCTAAGTTACAATTAAACCTAACACTACACTATCAATAAATTAATTAAATACAATACCTACAATTATCTACAATTAAACCTAACACTACACTATCAATAAATTATTAAATAAAATACCTACAATTATCTACAATTAAACCTAACACTACACTATCAATAAATTAATTAAATAAAATACCTACAAATAAATACAATTAAATAAACTAACTAAAGTACAAAAAATAAAAAAGAACTAAGTTACAAAAAATAAAAAAATATTTACAAACATTAGAAAAATATTACAACAATTTTAAACTAATTACACCTACTCTAAGCCCCTAATAAAATAACAAAGCCCCCCAAAATAAAAAAATGCCCTACCCTATTCTAAATTAAAAAAGTTCAAAGCTCTTTTACCTTACCAGCCCTGAAAAGGGCCATTTGCGGGGCATGCCCCAAAGAATTCAGCTCTTTTGCCTGTAAAAAAAAAACATACAATACCCCCCCAACATTACAACCCACCACCCACATACCCCTAATCTAACCCAAACCCCCCTTAAATAAACCTAACACTAAGCCCCTGAAGATCTCCCTACCTTGTCTTCACCTCACCGGGTCCCGATCTGTCCAGAAGAGGGTCCGAAGTCTTGATCCAAGCCCAAGCGGGGGGCTGAAGAGTGACGTCCATCCTCGGGCTGAAGTCTGGATCCAAGCGGCGGCTGAAGAAATCCATCATCGGGCTGAAGTCGGAAGTCCATCATCGGGATGAAGTCTTCTATCAAGCCGCATCTTCAATCTTCTTTGTTCCGGAGCGGAGCGGAGCCATTTTCTTCCCAGCCGACGCGGATCCAACCTCTTCAAGCGACGCCTACTAGCCGAATGACGGTTCCTTTAAATGACGTCATCCAAGATGGCGTCCCTCGAATTCCGATTGGCTTATAGGATTCTATCAGCCAATCGGAATTAAGGTAGGAAAATTCTGATTGGCTGATGGAATCAGCCAATCAGAATCAAGTTCAATCCGATTGGCTGATCCGATCAGTCAATCAGATTGAGCTCGCATTCTATTGGCTGTTCCGATCAGCCAATAGAATGCAAGCTCAATCTGATTGGCTGATTGGATCAGCCAATCGGATTGAACTTGATTCTGATTGGCTGATTCCATCAGCCAATCAGAATTTTCCTACCTTAATTCCGATTGGCTGATAGAATCCTATCAGCCAATCGGAATTCGAGGGACGCCATCTTGGATGACGTCATTTAAAGGAACCGTGATTCGGCTATTTGCGAGCATGCCCCGCAAATGGCCCTTTTCAGGGCTGGTAAGGTAAAAGAGCTTTGAACTTTTTTAATTTAGAATAGGGTTTGGGCATTTTTTTATTTTGGGGGGCTTTGTTATTTTATTAGGGGGCTTAGAGTAGGTGTAATTAGTTTAAAATTGTTGTAATATTTTTCTAATGTTTGTAAATATTTTTTTATTTTTTGTAACTTAGTTCTTTTTTATTTTTTGTACTTTAGTTAGTTTATTTAATTGTATTTATTTGTAGGTATTTTATTTAATTAATTTATTGATAGTGTAGTGTTAGGTTTAATTGTAGATAATTGTAGGTATTTTATTTAATTAATTTATTGATAGTGTAGTGTTAGGTTTAATTGTAGATAATTGTAGGTATTGTATTTAATTAATTTATTGATAGTGTAATGTTAGGTTTAATTGTAACTTAGGTTAGGATTTATTTTACAGGTAATTTTGTAATTATTTTAACTATTTTAGCTATTAAATAGTTCTTAACTATTTAATAGCTATTGTACCTGGTTAAAATAAATACAAAGTTGCCTGTAAAATAAATATTAATCCTAAAATAGCTATAATATAATTATAATTTATATTGTAGCTATATTAGGGTTTATTTTACAGGTAAGTATTTAGCTTTAAATAGGAATAATTTATTTAATAAGAGTTAATTTATTTTGTTAGATAAAAATTATATTTAACTTAGGGGGGTGTTAGTGTTAGGGTTAGACTTAGCTTTAGGGGTTAATCCATTTATTACAGTAGCGGCGAGATTCGGTCGGCAGATTAGGGGTTAATAATTGAAGTTAGGTGTCGGCGATGTTAGGGAGGGCAGATTAGGGGTTAATACTATTTATTATAGGGTTATTGAGGCGGGAGTGAGGCGGATTAGGGGTTAATAACTTTATTATAGTAGCGGTGCGGTCCGCTCGGCAGATTAGGGGTTAATAAGTGTAGGCAGGTGGAGGCGACGTTGTGGGGGGCAGATTAGGGGTTAATAAATATAATATAGGGGTCGGCGGTGTTAGGGGCAGCAGATTAGGGGTACATAGGGATAATGTAGGTAGCGGCGGTTTACAGAGCAGCAGATTAGGGGTTAAAAAAAATATGCAGGTGTCAGCGATAGCGGGGGTGGCAGAATAGGGGTTAATAAGTGTAAGGTTAGGGGTGTTTAGACTCGGGGTACATGTTAGGTGTGTTAGGTGCAGACGTAGGAAGTGTTTCCCCATAGAAAACAATGGGGCTGCGTTAGGAGCTGAACGCTGCTTTTTTGCAGGTGTTAGGTTTTTTTTCAGCTCAAACTGCCCCATTGTTTTCTATGGGGATATTGTGCACGAGCACGTTTTTGAAGCTGGCCGCGTCCGTAAGCACTGCTGGTATCTAGAGTTGCAGTGGCATTAAATTATGCTCTATGCTCCCTTTTTGGAGCCTAACGCACTGAAAACCCAGCCATTCTGTGAACTCTAAATACCAGCGGTATTTAAAAGGTGCGGGGGGGAAAAAGCACGCGTAGCTAACGCACCCCTTTGGCCGCCAAACTCTAAATCTAGCTGTTAGGGTTTATTTTTATTTTACAGGCAAGTTTGTATTTATTTTAACTAGGTAGAATAGTTATTAACTATTTAATAGCTACCTAGTTAAAATAAATACAATAGTACCTGTAAAATAAAACCTAACCTAAATTACAATTACACCTATCATTAAATGAATTACCTACATTAACTACAATTAACTACAACTAAATAAAATTAAATAAATTTATCCAAAGTCCAAAAAAAAACAAACTAAATTACAGAAAATAATAAAAATAAAAGTTTTTTAAACTAATTACACCTAATCTAATCACCCTAATAAAATAAAAAAGCCCCCCAAAATAATAAAAAGCCCTACCCTATACTAAATTACAAATAGCCCTTAAAAGGGCTTTTTGTGGGGCATTGCCCCAAAGTAAGTTATTTGATAACTAGCAAAAGTAGTCAGATAGTGTCGAACTTGTGTTCGGAACATCTGTAGTGACTTAAGCATCGATCTGTGTCGGACTGATCTACTATGGGAGTGTTTGATTACATGCTTTTGAGGTACAACACAACTTCCCATTATTTTGAGTGACAGCATGTAACGTTAACATAGACAAATCTGAGGTAACAAGGGACAACAATATGCATATATAACACTTCACAGAGTACATGATCTAATATAGAGACTGACTAGTACTAAATGTACCACCTTGTATTTCTCAAGAGAGCTGGAGCGATGCAGCTAAATATATTGGCTATGATGGGTAACCATGGTTACATAATATACACTAGTGTACTGCATCTTACTATCTGTAGTACACATACTGGAATACAATAGTTTGCGATCTGTGTCACAAAGTTACCAATAAGTATGACACATAGAGTGGGTATTTCTAGTAAGAATTGTACTTGATGTACCACCATGACAACCCTAAGTGTGTTATAGTTATATAGTGGATAACGCTTAGTTTGGATGGTAACCATGGTTGCAGGATATACAAAGGGTTCCGTGTATTGAGGTCCACATTTCACTAAGGACTTTACTCAATAGGGACACATATTATTTAATTTTGTCTACCTGTATATATATATATATATATATATATATATATATAGAGAGAGAGAGAGAGAGAGAGAGAGAGAGAGAGAGAGAGAGAGAGAGAGAGAGTACAGAATAAAAACAACTCTGACCCATTATTGCAATTATCTTCTAAAGGTAGGAGACTGAACAGATTGTTCTGTCTGAATACTTTATATCTCTTCAGAATTTAACACTGTAGACAGTGGATGATGTATCACAATTAGTGATGTCGCCAACCTAAAATTTTGCGTTCGCGAACGGCGGACGCGAACTTCCACAACTCTTCGCGAACGGGCAAACCGGGCAAACCGCCATAGACTTCAATAGGCAGGCGAATTTTAAAACCCACAGGGACTCTTTCTGGCCACAATAGTGATGGAAAAGATGTTTCAAGTTTACTAACACCTGGACTGTGGCATGCCAGAGGGGGATCCATGGCAAAACTCCCATGGAAAATTACATAGTTGATGCAGAGTCTGGTTTTAATCCATAAAGGGCATAAATCACCTAACATTGCTAAATTGTTTGGAACAACGTGCTTTAAAACATCAGGTATGATGTTGTATCGATCAGGTAGTGTAAGGGTTACGCCCGCTTCACAGTGACAGACCAAACTCCCCGTTTAAAGGGACAGTCTACACCAGAATTTATATTGTTTTAAAAGATAGATAATCCCTTTATTACCTATTTCCCAGTTTTGCATAACTAACACATTTATAATAATATACTTTTAACCTCTGTGATTATCTTGTATCTAAGCCTCTGCAAACTGCCCCTTTTTTCAGTTCTTTTGACAGACTTGCAGTCTAGCCAATCAGTGCCTGCTCCCAGATAACCTCTCGTGCATGAGCACAGTGTTATCTATATGAAATACGTGAACTAACACCCTCTAGTGGTGAAAAACTGTTAAAATGCAATCTGAAAGAGGTGGGCTTCAAGGTCTAAGAAATTAGCATATGAACCTCCTAGGTTAAGCTTTCAACTAAGAATACCAAAAGAACAAAGCAAAATTGGTGATAAAAGTAAATTAGAAAATTGTTTAAAATTACATGCTCTATCTGAATCATGAAAGTTTATTTTGGCCTAGACTGTCCCTTTAACGCACCGCAAACAACCGCAAACAGTCCATTTGCACAACCGCAAACTCCCCATTTGCACAAGGTTGGATACCAAGCTAGCCATGTCCCGTTCCTTGTCCTCACTGATGTCATTGAAGGTCTCTTCCTCCACCCAGCCACGTACAACACCAAGGGTCCCCGAAAGGTGACAACAAGCCCCCTGGGACGCCTGCTGTGTTTGGTCTTCCACCTCCTCAAAGCCACCTTCCTCCTCTGACTCCTCTTCTTCAGACTCCTCTCTCTGCGTTGCCTCTCTCTGCATTATTATAAGGTGTGTTAAGTAGTACTATTCCTATCAGTTTAATCCCTGTTACGTCCCCTATCAGGGGACGTGTATATGGCATCGATTTTAGGAACCGGGAGATGGAAAAAGATGCTTGGTCGGTCCTCCTACTTCAAATTTGGGGCACTGCGCGTGCAATCTAATGTGCCACCATATAGGAGTGGTCTGTTAAGTAGTACTATTCTTATCAGTTTAATCCCTGTTACGTCCCCTATAAGGGGACGTGTATATGGCATCGATTTTATGAACCGGGAGATGGAAAAAGATGCTTGGTCGGTCCTCCTACTTCAAATTTGGGGCACTGCGCATGCAATCTAATGTGCCACCAGATAGGAGTGGTGTGTTAAGTAGTACGTTTCTTATCAGTTTAATCCCTGTTACGTCCCCTATCAGGGGACGTGTATATGGCATCGATTTTAGGAACCGGGAAATGGAAAAAGATGCTTGGTCGGTGCTCCTATTTAAAATTTCGGGCACTGCGCGTGCAATCTAATGTGCCACCAGATAGGAGTGGTGTGTTAAGTAGTGCTATTCTTATCAGTTTAATCCCTGTTACGTCCCCTATCAGGGGACGAGTATATGGCATCGATTATAGGAACCGGGAGATGGAAAAAGATGCTTGGTCGGTCCTCCTACTTCAAATTTGGGGCACTGCACATGCAATCTAATGTGCCACCAGATAGGAGTGGTGTGTTAAGTAGTTATATTCTTATCAGTTTAATCCCTGTTACGTCCCCTATCAGGGAACGTGTATATGGCATCGATTTTAGGAACCAGGAGATGGAAAAAGATGCTTGGTCTGACCTCCTACTTCAAATTTGGGGCACTGCCCGTGCAATCTAATGTGCCACCAGAAAGGAGTGGTGTGTTAAGTAGTACTATTCATATCAGTTTAATCCCTGTTATGTGCCTTTTTTTTGGTTTGGTTTTTGAAGCCACAGTGCAGCACCACAGGCCAGAAAAAATTAGGCATGTACACATGCCTGAAAAATTAGGTATTGTTGCAGCCGCTGCTGTAGCAGCGGACAGAAAAATTGATGTTTGTTTCCCAGGCAGAAAGTGCCCTAAAACATTGTGGCTTGAACCCTAGTTGGTGGCGGATAAGTCACGCAAGTCATCCGGCATTCAGAGATAAAATACAGCAGCGTGTGGACCATTTTTAGCCCAAGGCAGCTCATCTCATCAGGCCTTTTTTAGTTGAATGTATCGCCCACTGTCAGTCCCTTCGGGATCCATCCCTCATTCATCTTAATAAAGGTGAGGTAATCTAGACTTTTTTGACCTAGGCGACTTCTCTTCTCAGTGACAATACCTCCTGCTGCACTGAAGGTCCTTTCTGACAGGACACTTGAAGCGGGGCAGGCCAGAAGTTCTATCGCAAATTGGGATAGCTCAGGCCACAGGTCAAGCCTGCACACCCAGTAGTCAAGGGGTTCATCGCTCCTCAGAGTGTCGATATCTGCAGGTAAGGTGAGGTAGTCTGCTACCTGTCGGTCGAGTCATTCTCTGAGGGTGGACCCCGAAGGGCTGTGGTCATTAGTAGGACTTAAAAAGCTCTGCATGTCCTCCATCAACAACACATCTGTACAGCATCCTGTCCTTGCCGGTG
The DNA here is from genome assembly GCF_027579735.1 of Bombina bombina. Taxonomy (NCBI): domain Eukaryota; kingdom Metazoa; phylum Chordata; class Amphibia; order Anura; family Bombinatoridae; genus Bombina; species Bombina bombina. The sequence continues at coordinate 445,078,972 of NC_069502.1, forward strand.
TGGTCGTGGGAGGAGGAGGATTACTTTCACCTCTTCCCCTGTTAGATTCCCGTTGTGCTGTGACATCACCCTTATACGCTGTGTAAAGCATACTTTTTAATTTATTTTGGAACTGCTGCATCCTTTCCGACTTGCGGGAATTCAGTAACATTTCAGGCACTTTATGCTTATACCGGTGGTCTAGTAGCGTGGACACCCAGTACACGTTGTTCTCCTTCAGTCTTTTTATACGAGGGTCCCTCAACAGGCAAGACAGCATGAAAGACCCCATTTGCACAAGGTTGGATGCCGAGCTACTCATGTCCCGTTCCTCGTCCTCAGTGATCTCACTTAAGTTATCTTCTTCCCCCCAGCCACGTACAACACCACGGGTACCAGATAGGTGACAATGAGCACCCTGGGATGCCTGTTGTGGTTGGTCTTCCTCCTCCTCCTCCTCAAAGCCACATTCCTCCTCTGACTCCTCTTCCTCACAATCCTCTTCCAGCGTTGCCGCAGGTCCAGTAAACGATGCTGATAAGGCTGTTTCTGGTGGTGATGGTGACCACAACTTTTCCTCTTCCTCTTCACGCTCATCTATGGCCTGATCCAGCACTCTTCGCATTGCACGCTCCAGGAAGAAAACAAATGGTATGATGTCGCTGATGGTGCCTTAGGTGCGACTGACTAGGTTTGTCACCTCCTCAAAAGGACGCATGAGCCTACATTCATTGCGCATGAGCGTCCAGTAATGTGGCAAAAAAATTCCCAGCTCCGCAGAGGCTGTCCTAGCACCCCGGTCATACAAATAGTCATTAACAGCTTTTTCTTGTTGGATCAGGCGGTCGAACATTAGGAGTGTTGAATTCCAATGTGTCGGGCTGTCGCAAATCAAGCGCCTCACTGGCATGTTGTTTTGCCGCTGGATATCTGAAAAGTGCGCCATGTCCGTGTAGGAACGCCTGAAATGGCCACACACCTTCCTGGCCTGCTTCAGGACGTCCTGTAAGCCTGGGTACTTATGCACAAATCGTTGTACGATCAGATTACATACATGTGTCATGCACGGCACATGTGTCAACTTGCCCAATTTCAATGCCGCCAGCAATTTTTTTCCGTTGTCACTAACCACTTTGCCAATCTCCAGTTGGTGCGGAGTCAGCCACTGATCCACCTGTGCGTTCAGGGCGGACAGGAGTGCTGGTCCGGTGTGACTCTCTGCTTTCAGGCAAGTCAACCCCAAGACGGCGTGACACTGCCGGATCCGGGATGTGGAATAGTACCTGGGGAGCTGGGGGGGGTGCCGTTGATGTGGAGCAAGACGCAGTAGAGGAGGTGGCAGCAGGCCTGCCTGCAAGTCGTGGTGGTGTCACCAACTCCTCTGCAGAGCCACGCATTCCATGCTTGTCAGCCGTCAGCAGGTTTACCCAATGTGCAGTGTAGGTGATATACCTGCCCTGACCATGTTTTGCAGACCAGGTATCAGTGGTGAGATGGACCCTTGTCCCAACACTGTGTGCCAGACATGCCATTACTTCCTTTTGCACAATCGAGTACAGGTTGGGGATTGCCTTTTGTGCAAAGAAATTTCGGCCAGGTATCTTCCACTGCGGTGTCCCAATAGCTACAAATTTTTGGAACGCATCACACTCCACCAGCTTGTATGGTAAAAGCTGGCGGGCTAAGAGTTCAGACAAGCCAGCTGTCAGATGCCGGGCAAGGGGTGACTTTGTGACATTGGCTTCTTACGCTCAAACATGTCCTTGACAGACACCTGACTGTGGGCAGATGAGCAGGAACTGCTCAAGGCGAGACACGGAGTGGCGGATGGTTGAGAGGGGGCAAGGAGGACAGCAGTGGTTGACGTGGCTGAAGATGCTGCACCAAGAGGAGGATGGCGGCTTTGAGTTTGTGTGCTGTTTGTACTCATGTGTTGATCCCATAGGCGATTGTGATGTGCGATCATGTGCCTTCGCAAAGCAGTTGTACCTAGGTGGGTGTTGGACTTCCCACGACTCAGTTTCTTTTGGCACAGGTTGCAAATGGCATCGCTGTTGTCAGAGGCAGACACACAAAACAAATGCCACATTGCTGAGCTCTACGATGACGGCATTCTGGTGGTGGCGCTGTCTGGCTGACCACAGGTGCCGATGCATGCTGTCTGACTGTGCCACTAGCTCCTTCCAACTCGTCTCCTCCTTTCTGTCTCCCCATCTGAACTTTCCCCCTTCTTCTTCTCTTCTAGCGGGCACCCACGTGACATCCACGGACGCATCGTCATCATCAACTGCTTCACTTGTATCTGACAAGTCAACCAAGGAAGCAGCAGCGGGTACAACATCATCACACCGTACGTCCATGTGTGTAATGCTGCCTGACTGAGACATATCCCTGTTATCTACATCCTCTGGCAATAATGGGTGCGCATTACTATCACTCATTTCTTCCAACTGATGTGTAAATAACTCCTCTGACAGATCAAGTGAAGCGGCTGTGGTGCTAGTGTTGGTGGTGGCGGCAGGCGGGCGAGTGGTAACTTGAGAGGTGCCCGAAGCTAAGCTGGAGGAGGATAGTGCATCAAGGTTCCGAGCGGAAGCTGTAGAAGATTGGGTGTCCTGTGCTAGCCAGTCAACTATGTCCTCAGAGTCAGAAATGTTTGAGTTCGGGGTACGTGGCCTCTGAACACTGGGCATTATTCTAGGGCCAAAGGGAATCACAGCACCACGAACACAACGGCCCCTGTGGGGTGGCCTGCCTCTGCCTGTCATTTTTTTTAGATTAGTGGTACTATGCGTGCCATCACGACAACAGATATGAGTGGAACTGTGCACTGGCAGAAGTTGGCAGAGTAGACGCTGTAGGCCTGACACACACGCTTGCAGACAACTAACTGCTATTCAATCTATTACAGTCAAAATTTTATTTTATTTTTTTTAAATCTACACTACTGTTACACCAGATATGAGTTGCACTGAGGTGACACTGTGCCCTGGCAGGCAGGCACTTAAACGCACACGTGTGAAAGAAACTGACTGCTATTATTTAACACAGTCAAAAAAGTGTTGTTGTTTTTTAAATCTACACTACTGTTATACCAGATATGAGTTGCACTGGGGTGACACTGTGCGCTGGCAGGCAGGCACTGAAACACACACGTGTGAAGGAAATTGACTGCTATTATTTAACACAGTCAAAAAAGTGTTGTTGTTTTTTTAAATCTACACTACTGTTACACCAGATATGAGTTGCACTGGGGTGACACTGTGCCCTGGCAGGCAGGCACTTAAACGCACACGTGTGAAGGAAACTGACTGCTATTATTTAACACAGTCAAAAAAGTGTTGTTGTTTTTTAAATCTACACTACTGTTACACCAGATATGAGTTGCACTGGGGTGACACTGTGCCCTGGCAGGCAGGCACTTAAACGCACACGTGTGAAGGAAACTGACTGCTATTATTTAACACAGTCAAAAAAGTGTTTTTTTTTTTTTTTAAATCTACACTACTGTTACACCAGATATGAGTTGCACTGGGGTGACACTGTGCCCTGGCAGGCAGGCACTTAAACGCACACGTGTGAAGGAAACTGACTGCTATTATTTAACACAGTCAAAAAAGTGTTGTTTTTTTTAAAATCTACACTACTGTTACACCAGATATGAGTTGCACTGGGGTGACACTGTGCCCTGGCAGGCAGGCACTTAAACGCACACGTGTGAAGGAAACTGACTGCTATTATTTAACACAGTCAAAAAAGTGTTTTTTTTTTTAAATCTACACTACTGTTACACCAGATATGAGTTGCACTGGGGTGACACTGTGCCCTGGCAGGCAGGCACTTAATTGCACACGTGTGAAGGAAACTGACTGCTATTATTTAACACAGTCAAAAAAGGTTTTTTTGTTTTTTTTTAAAATCTACACTACTGTTACACCAGATATGAGTTGCACTGGGGTGACACTGTGCCCTGGCAGGCAGGCACTTAAACGCACACGTGTGAAGGAAACTGACAGCTATTATTTAACACAGTCAAAAAAGTGTTGTTTTTTTTTAAATCTACACTACTGTTACACCAGATATGAGTTGCACTGGGGTGACACTGTGTCCTGGCAGGCAGGCACTTAAACGCACACGTGTGAAGGAAACTGACTGCTATTATTTAACACAGTCAAAAAAGTGTTTTTTTTTTTTAAATCTACACTACTGTTACACCAGATATGAGTTGCACTGGGGTGACACTGTGCTCTGGCAGGCAGGCACTTAAACGCACACGTGTGAAGGAAACTGACTGCTATTATTTAACACAATCAAAAAAGTGTTGTTTTTTTTTTAATCTACGCTACTGTTACACCAGATATGAGTTGCACTGGGGTGACACTGTGCCCTGGCAGGCAGGCACTTAAACGCACACGTGTGAAGGAAACTGACTGCTATTATTTAACACAGTCAAAAAAGTGTTTTTTTTTTTTTAAATCTACACTACTGTTACACCAGATATGAGTTGCACTGGGGTGACACTGTTCCCTGGCAGGCAGGCACTTAAATGCACACGTGTGAAGGAAACTGACTGCTATTATTTAACACAGTCAAAAAAGTGTTGTTTTTTTTTAAATCTACACTACTGTTACACCAGATATGAGTTGCACTGGGGTGACACTGTGCTCTGGCAGGCAGGCACTTAAACGCACACGTGTGAAGGAAACTGACTGCTATTATTTAACACAATCAAAAAAGTGTTGTTTTTTTTTAATCTACGCTACTGTTACACCAGATATGAGTTGCACTGGGGTGACACTGTGCCCTGGCAGGCAGGCACTTAAACGCACACGTGTAAAGGAAACTGACTGCTATTATTTAACACAGTCAAAAAAGTGTTGTTTTTTTTTAAATCTACACTACTGTTACACCAGATATGAGTGGTGGCACTGGGCAAGTGAGCACAGTATATGCTGTGAGCCTGACACACACGCTGGCAGGCAGGCAACTGCAATTAGATTACACAGGAAAAATAAATAAAAAAGCAGCCCTAAAAAGGGCTTTTTGGGGTGCTGTCCTTACAGCAGAGATCAGATGAGTCCTTCAGGACTGTAGTGGACACTGAATACACAAGCCTAGCTATAGATTTCCATACTAAATCAGCAGCAGCTACACTGTCCCTCCTCTCACTAACAATGCAGCTTTTTCGCATATGTTCGCCCGCACTTAATTGCACACGTGTGAAGGAAACTGACTGCTATTATTTAACACAGTCAAAAAAGGTTTTTTTGTTTTTTTTTAAAATCTACACTACTGTTACACCAGATATGAGTTGCACTGGGGTGACACTGTGCCCTGGCAGGCAGGCACTTAAACGCACACGTGTGAAGGAAACTGACAGCTATTATTTAACACAGTCAAAAAAGTGTTGTTTTTTTTTAAATCTACACTACTGTTACACCAGATATGAGTTGCACTGGGGTGACACTGTGTCCTGGCAGGCAGGCACTTAAACGCACACGTGTGAAGGAAACTGACTGCTATTATTTAACACAGTCAAAAAAGTGTTTTTTTTTTTTAAATCTACACTACTGTTACACCAGATATGAGTTGCACTGGGGTGACACTGTGCTCTGGCAGGCAGGCACTTAAACGCACACGTGTGAAGGAAACTGACTGCTATTATTTAACACAATCAAAAAAGTGTTGTTTTTTTTTAATCTACGCTACTGTTACACCAGATATGAGTTGCACTGGGGTGACACTGTGCCCTGGCAGGCAGGCACTTAAACGCACACGTGTGAAGGAAACTGACTGCTATTATTTAACACAGTCAAAAAAGTGTTTTTTTTTTTTTAAATCTACACTACTGTTACACCAGATATGAGTTGCACTGGGGTGACACTGTTCCCTGGCAGGCAGGCACTTAAATGCACACGTGTGAAGGAAACTGACTGCTATTATTTAACACAGTCAAAAAAGTGTTGTTTTTTTTTAAATCTACACTACTGTTACACCAGATATGAGTTGCACTGGGGTGACACTGTGCTCTGGCAGGCAGGCACTTAAACGCACACGTGTGAAGGAAACTGACTGCTATTATTTAACACAATCAAAAAAGTGTTGTTTTTTTTTAATCTACGCTACTGTTACACCAGATATGAGTTGCACTGGGGTGACACTGTGCCCTGGCAGGCAGGCACTTAAACGCACACGTGTAAAGGAAACTGACTGCTATTATTTAACACAGTCAAAAAAGTGTTGTTTTTTTTTTAAATCTACACTACTGTTACACCAGATATGAGTGGTGGCACTGGGCAAGTGAGCACAGTATATGCTGTGAGCCTGACACACACGCTGGCAGGCAGGCAACTGCAATTAGATTACACAGGAAAAATAAATAAAAAAGCAGCCCTAAAAAGGGCTTTTTGGGGTGCTGTCCTTACAGCAGAGATCAGATGAGTCCTTCAGGACTGTAGTGGACACTGAATACACAAGCCTAGCTATAGATTTCCATACTAAATCAGCAGCAGCTACACTGTCCCTCCTCTCACTAACAATGCAGCTTTTTCGCATATGTTCGCCCGCTGCGGCGAACATGCTATGTTCGCCGGGAACTATTCGCCGGCGAACATTTCATGACATCACTAATCACAATATTTAGAATGTCACAGTCCACAGATGGTTTAAATCTCAATGGTCGATTACATAGAATACCTTCATGTATATATTTGTCTAAGCTGATATCCCTCTCTTAATATAACAAGTGTTTTTTTGTATTGTGCGACATCATCAGAAAACAAGGTGGGCCAAATTTCAAGTGATTATTTCGCTTGCGTGCTAACTGGGTTCAAAGTAAACTTTTAGGCATATATTTATCAATGTGCTGGCGGATATGATATGTAGTAGCGTATCATGTCTGCTGCACATCGCTGCACATTGATAAATGCTGACAGCATACGTTGTCGGCATTTATCAATGCACCAGCCGTTTTTGTGAACTGCTGGTGCAATGCTGCCCCCTGCAGATTCGCGGCCAAATGGCCGCTAGCAGGGGGTGTTGATTTCTCTCCGCCGCCTCAGAGCAGGCAGACCTGTTATGGAGCAGCGGTCTTTTGACCGCTGCTTCATAACTTCTGTTTCCGGCGAGCCTGAAGGCTTGCCGGAAACAAGGGGCCTCACATTCCATACGGATAGGGTGAGATTACAAGTGGCCCAGTAAATCTTTTATTCAAAATTGTAAAAACGTTTTTTGCTCTTGTTGGGTTGAGCTTGTATTACAAGTTCCAAAACACATTATTTTGCGCACGCGGTAACCAAAAAAAATCGCAAAAATCCTATCTTGAGTTTTCGTGTGCGCATACATGTATTCCCCCATAGAAATCAAAGGAGACAAAAGTGGAAAAAAACTAACACCCTACTCGCACAAACTACATTGCATTTTCGTATTCCCCATAGAAATCAATGGAGAAAAAAAGGGAAAAAAACAACACCCTACCATAAGCCCCTAGCCTAATAACCCCTAAACCTCCATCCCCCACAATGCAAACAATCTAAATAAACTATTAACCTCTAAACCCCTATCCCCCCCAAAATGCAAACAATCTAAATAAACTATTAACCCATAAACCGCCATCCCCCCATAATGCAAGGTAATAAACTAACATTTAAACCCCCTAACCTAACTTAACTTAACACCCCCCCAACTTAACCCAAGTTATAGAATAAAATAAAAACTAATCTTACCATTAAAAATAAAAAAAAACTAACATTACAGAAAATAAATAAACTAACATTATAGAAAATAAAAAAGTTTAAGATTACAGAAAATAAAAACGTAATTACTAGAAAAAAAAAAAAAAAATCAATCCTATTCTAACCCCCCCAAAAAAAAACCAATAAGAAAAAACAATATTCTAAAACTAAACTACCAATAGTCCTTAAAAGGGCCTTTTGTAGGGCATTGCCCTAAAGTGATTGGCTCTTTTTAAAAAGAAAGCACTAACCCCTCTAACATTACAACCCCCCACCCAAGCCCCCCAAATAAAAAATTCTAAACTAACTAAAAAAAACCTAATTTACCAATTGCCCTGAAAAGGGCATTCAGCAATTTTGCTGCCCAAAAAATAAAATAAAAACCTAATCAATAAAAAAAACCACCCCAAAAGAACAAACAAACTAAAACTAACCCCTAAATTGGTACTCACCGCTATTTAAGGCAGTGGTGCTCCATTTTCATCCTAGCAGCGGTCCTTCTTCATCCATCTTCTTTTTTTCATCCTAGTGGCGGCGGTGGCGGCAGTGATGGCTGCGGAGACGGTGGACCTCCTCTTCAAAGCACTAACAGGGAGCTTCTCTTCATACGGTCCCAAGCTGCACACTGAATAGTGAATGCGAGGTACCCCTTTTATATGGGGGTAGCCTTGCATTCCTATTGGCTGATTTGAAACTTCAATTTCAAATCAGCCAATAGAATGAAAGCAATCAACTCCGCCACAGGGATGAAGAAAAAAGAAGGACCGCCGGGGAGAAGATAAGAAGATGGATGAAGATGGTCCACCGCCGGGATGAAGATGGAGCAACGCCGATATCAACATCGGTGAGTACCAATTTGGGGGTTAGTGTTAGTTGTTTTTTTTTGGGTGGGTGTTTTTTTTTTTATAGATTAGGTTTTACTTTTATATGGGCAGCAAAAGAGCTAAATGCCTTTTTAAGGGCAATGCCCATCAAAATGCCCTTTTCAGGGGAATTTGTAAATGAGGCTTTTTTAATTAGGTTTCTTTATTTTTATTTTGGGGTTTAGGGGGATGGTTTTTTGTTTTTTAAAAGAGCTGATCGCTTTAGGGCAATGCCCTACAAAAGGCCCTTTTAAGGACTATTGGTAGTTTAGTTTTAGAATAGGGTTTTTTCTTATTTTGGTGAGTTTTTTGTGGGGTATTAGAAAAGGATTATTTTATTTTTTGTAATTACTTTTTTTTATTTTCTGTAATCTTAGACTTTTTTATTTTTTGTAAAGTTAGGTTTTTTATTTTTAGTAATGTTAGTTTTTTTTATTTTAAAAGGTAAGATTAGGTTTTTATTTAATTTTACAGGTAAATTGTTATTTTTTTAAGGTAGTTAGGATTTAATTTTTTTTAAATTAAGGGGTATTTTCATTTTAATTGAGTTAGGAGGTGTTAGGTTAGGGGGTTTAGTTGTTAATATATTACTTTGCTTTGTGGGGGTATGGCGGATTAGGGGTTAGTTTATTTAGATAGTTTGCATTGTGGGGGGATTTCACTTTAGGGGTTAATAGTTCTATTTAGTGTTTGCAATGTTGGGGGATGGCGGTTTAGTGGTTAATAATTTATTTCAATAGTTTGCATTGAGGGGTGGTGGTTTAGAGGTTAATAGTTCTATTTAGTGTTTGTGATGTGGGGGGATGCCGGTTTAGGGGTTAATAGTTTATTAACTGTACTTTTTAATGTATTTTTATGTATTTTGTGCAACCTTTTACAGTTAAACAGTTAACCAAAGCTCTGAGATGACGGTAAATATTGAAGCTAGCATAATCATGATTTCGCTCAACTTGTAATATCAGCGGAATGGAAAGTGGGCGCAAACAATCGTTTTTGCGATCATTTGCGCCTCGAGTATTAAGAGTTGAAAGTAAAAAGTCAGAGTGCAATGAAAAGCCAATCGCCTAGATTACGAGTTCTGCGTTAGCCTTTAAAAGCAGCGTTAAAGGGTCCTAATGCTGCTTTTTAATGCCCGCTGGTATTACGAGTATGGCAGGTACAGGTGTACTGCTCACTTTTCTTCCGCGACTTTTGGCTACCACAATCCCCTTACGTCAATTGCGTATCCTATCTTTTTAATGGGATTTGCCTAACGCTGGTATTACAAGTCTTGGAGAAAGTGAGCTGTACAGCCTCTACCTCCAAGACTCCTACCGCATATAAAAGTCAGTAGTTAAGAGTTTTATGGGCTAACGCCGTAACATAGAGCTCTTAACTACAGTGCCACAAAGTACACTAACACCCATAAACTACCTATGAACCCCTAAACCGAGGCCCCCCCACATCGCAAACACTATAATAAAATTATTTAACCCCTAATCTGCCGACCGGACATCGCCGCCACCTACATTATACCTATGAACCCCTAATCTGCTGCCCCTAACATCACCGACACCTACATTATATTTATTAACCCCTAATCTGCCCCCCCAACGTTGCCGCCACCTACCTATACTTATTAACCCCTAATCTGCCGACTGGTCATTGCCGCCACTATAATAAATGTATTAACCCCTAAACCGCCGCACTCCCAACTCACAAACACTATAATAAATTTTATTAGCCCCTAATCTGCCCCCCCCCAATGTCGCCGCCATCTACCTACAATTATTAACCCCTAATCTCCTGCCCCCAACGTCGCTGCTACTATAATAAAGTTATTGACCCCTAAACCTAAGTCTAACTCTAACACCCCCTAAGTTAAATCTATTTTTAATAAATCTAAATAAAATTTCTAAAATTAAATAAATTAATCCTATTTAAAACTAAATACTTACCGATAAAATAAACTCTAATATAGCCACAATATAATTAATAGTTACATGGTAGCTATTTTTATTTGTATTTATTTTAACTAGGTACAATAGCTATTAAATAGTTAATAACTATTTAATAGCTACCTAGTTAAAATAATTACAAAATTACCTGTAAAATAAATCCTAACCTAAGTTACAAATACACCTAACACTACATTATCACTAAATTAATTAAATAAATTAACTACAATTATCTAACATAAAATACAATTAAATAAACTAAACTATATTACAAAAAAACCCACTAAATTACAAAAAAATAAAAAAATATTACAAGAATTTTAAACTAATTACACCTAATCTAATCCCCCTAATAAAATAAAAAAGCCCCCCAAAATAATAAAATTCCCTACCCTAAACTAAATTACAAAGTAATCAGCTCTTTTACCAGCCCTTAAAAGGGCTTTTTGCAGGGCATTGCCCCAAAGTAATCAGCTCTTTGACCTGTAAAAAAAACAAATACAATACCCTCCAAACATTACAACCCACCACCCACACACCCCTACTCTAAAACCCACCTGATCCCCCCTTAAAAAAAACTAACACTACCCCATTGAAGATCACCCTACCTTGAGCCATGTTCATCCAGCCGGGCACACTGGTCATCTGATCCGTCCAGAATTGTTCATCCGATGGGGCAGAAGAGGACATCTGGACCGGCAGAAGTCTTCATCCAATCGGGGCAGAAGAGGTTCCTCCATCCAGCAGAAGTCTTCATCCAAGCGGCATCTTCTATCTTCATCCATCTGGCGCGGAGCGGGTCCATCTTCAAGACATGCGACGCGGAGCATCCTCTTCTTCCCAACGACTAATGACGAATGAAGGTTCCTTTAAATGACGTCATCCAAGATGGCGTCCCTCGAATTCCGATTGGCTGATAGGATTCTATCAGCCAATCGGAATTAAGGTAGGAAAAATCTGTATGGCTGATTTAATCAGCCAATCAGATTGAAGTTCAATCCGATTGGCTGATTGGATGAACCAATAGAATTGACCTTGCATTCTATTGGCTCATCCAATTAGCCAATCGGATTGAACTTCAATCTGATTGGCTGATTAAATCAACCAATCGGATTTTTCCTACCTTAATTCTGATTGGCTGATAGAATCCTATCAGCCAATCGGAATTCGAGGGACGCCATCTTGGATGACGTCATTTAAAGGAACCTTCATTCTTCGTTAGGACATCGGAAGAAGAGGATGGCTCTGCGTCGGCTGGATAGAAGATGGCTCTGCTCCGCTCTGGAAGGATGAAGATAGAAGATGCCGCCTGGATGAAGATGTCTGCCGGTCCGGATGTCCTCTTCTGGCCCATCGGTGCCCGGCTGGGTGAACACGGCTCAAGGTAGGGTGATCTTCAATGGAGTAGTGTTTTTTTAAGGGGGGATCGGGTGGGTTTTAGCGTAGGGGTGTGTGGGTGGTGGGTTGTAATGTTGGGGGGGATCGTATTTCTTTTTTTACAGGTAAAAGAGCTGATTACTTTGGGGCAATGCCCCGCAAAAAGCCCTTTTAAGGGCTGGTAAAAGAGCTGATTACTTTGTAATTTAGTTTAGGATAGGGAATTTCATTATTTTGGGGGGCTTTTTTATTTCATTAGGGGGCTTAGATTAGGTGTAATTAGATTAAAATTCTTGTAAAAATGTTTTATTTTTTGTAATTTAGTGCTTGTTTGTTTTTGTACTATAGTTTAGTTTATTTAATTGTATTTTATGTTAGATAATTGAAGTTAATTTATTTAATTAATTTATTGATAGTGTAGTGTTAGGTGTATTTGTAACTTAGGTTAGGATTTATTTTACAGGTAATTTTGTAATTATTTTAACTAGGTAGCTATTAAATAGTTATTAACTATTTAATACCTATTGTACCTAGTTAAAATAAATACAAAGTTGCCTGTAAAATAAATATAAATCCTAAAATAGCTACAATGTAATTATTAGTTATATTGTAGCTATATTAGGGTTTATTTTATAGGTAAGTATTTAGTTTTAAATAGGAATAACTTATTTAATTATAGTAATTGTATTTAGATTTATTTAAATTATATTTAAGTTAGGGGAGTGTTAGGGTTAGGGTTAGACTTAGGTTTAGGGGTTAATAACTTTATTATAGTAGCGGCGACGTTGGGGGCGGCAGATTAGGGGTTAATAATTGTAGGTAGGTGGCAGCGATGTTAGGGAGGGCAGATTAGGGGTTAATAAACATAATAAAGGTGTCAGCGATGTTAGGGGCATCAGATTAGGGGTTCATAGGGATAAGGTAGGTGGCGGCGGTGTATGGAGCGGCAGATTAGGGGTTAATAGTATAATGCAGGTGGCGACGATGTTGGGGGCGGCAGATTAGAGGTTAATAAGTGTAAGGTTAGGGGTGTTTAGACTCGGGGTTCATGTTAGGGTGTTAGGTGTAGACTTAGAAAGTGTTTCCCCATAGGAAACAATGGAGCTGCGTTAGGAGCTGAACGCTGCTTTTTTTTTCAGCCAGCTCAGCCCCATTGTTTCCTATGGGGAAATCGTGCACGAGCACGTTTTGCCAGCTTACCGCTACCGTAAGCAACGCTGGTATTACAGGTAGAAGTGGAGCTAAATTTTGCTCAATGCTCACTTTTCTGAGGCTAACGCAGCCATTCAGAAAACTTGTAATACCAGCGTTGTTTAAAGTAAGCGCTGAAAAAAAAAGGCTCATTAGCCCCGCAAGTTTTTACCGACAAAACTTGTAATCTAGCCGAATGTTCTTAAAGACTTCGAATGTGACTGCTGCGTTAATCTTCTTCTCCACATAGTCTTTAATGGAGCATGCTGTTAAAAAAAAAAAAAAACACTTATGCTTGCTCCCCCGATGCCTTGCTAGAACAACTCTGGTAGTTATGAATATTTAACATTCCAATGCTCTTCACAAAGAATAAAATGGTTTTTTTTATTTTTTAAATATTGATAGATAGATAGATAGATAAATAGATAGATACAATTATTTTCTATTAAATAATTATCTATATGAATATGCTGTATATAAAGAACATTTTCCACTTGAAGGACATTGGAATGTTAAAGGGACACTGAACCCAAATTTTTTGTTTTGTGATTCAGATACAGCATGACATTTTAAGCAACTTTCTAATTTACTCCTATTATCAAATTTTCATTCTCTTGGACTCTTTATTTCAAATGCAAGAATGTAAGTTTAGATGCCGGCCCATTTTTGGTGAACAACCTGGGTTGTCCTTGCTGACTGGTAGATAAATTCATCCACCAATAAAAAAAGTGCTGTCCAGAGTACTGAACCAAAAAAAAGCTTAGCTGCCTTCTTTTTCAAATAAAGATAGCAAGAGAATGAAGAAAAACTGATAATAGGAGTAAATTAGAAACTTGCTTAAAATTGCATCTGAATCATGAAAGAAAAAAAATTGGGTTCAGTGTCCCTTTAAATATTTCTCTTAAAAACACAGTAGAACACAACACAATATATAAAAAAATTAATACAAATTATTGTTCAATCATGTTTAAAGGAATTTGAGTGGAAAGGGCTCCAAAGTGTGTATGTGTATATATATATATATATATATATATATATATATATATATATACACATATGCATAAATACATATATATGTATGTTTACAAATATAAACACATAAATATACATGTACAGGTATATACACATATATAGATATATATACACATATATGAATACTCACATACACATATTTAGTCATATACCATATTTGTTTTAACCTTATAAAACATTTTTATAAATATTTATATAAAATATTCTTAGCAGAAAGTGTATAAATGAGTGTAATACTTTATTTGAATATATTCATGTTGTGTGTGACACAACTTTTTTTTAACTCTTACACTTTACGCGAGAGCTTCAGGTGTGCTAATCCAGTAAGCGCAAATTTTGTTTGAACTCAAGCGCAACCATTTACTTTAAGTGTGTAATATTTTCGCTAGTTAGAGCGGTTGCGATATTGCTAACAAAAGTGCCACTTGTAGCCTAACCCAGTATCTTATACCATTACTATGCAAGTGACACACGGCTCTATTCATCTTCACAGGATAATGTTAACATTTCGCTGTAAGATCTCCATGAATCCAGCAGTATGGAATTTTGCAGTGCTATACAAATAAATCATAACAATAATAACATAATAATGAAAGAACGCCACTAGTTGAGGTTGAATAACAAAAAACAGAAGAACTTATGGTGGAAGACCTTTTTTCAAAGCCAGCAACGGCTCTGGGTGAAACAATCAAACAATCACAATACAAAACTGCTAATATCAGAAAAAGGTTTGTTCAAGATAGACAGTGATTAAACAATGTAACATCAGGTTCTACCTCTGGTATGATATTATTTTTTTTAAATCTTATGATCCAATAAAGCACCTGCTCACTGTCACAAGATCATCCCACACTGGTTCAAGCCTTTGAGGTAGATTTATCATACCCTGGGCGGACATGATTCGCTGTAGCTAATCATGTCCGCCCTGCATCGCTAAATGCCGATAGCATATACTGTCGGCATTTAACATTGCACAAGTAGTTCAGGTGAACTGCTTGTGCAATGCCACCCCCTGCAGATTCGCGGACAATCGGCCGCTAGCAGGGGGTGTCAATCAACCTGATCGTATTTGATCGGGTGGATTGATATCCGCCGCTTCAGAGGAGCCATACGAGTAAAGGAGCAGTGGTCTTAAGACTGCTGCTTCTTAACTCCTGTTTTCAGTGAGCCTGAAGGCTCGCGCGGAAACAGGTGCATTAGGCACCATTCGGGGCATGTTAAATCAGCCCCTTAGTATCTTCACAACTGGAGCAAATGAGCTCTTCAAAATGAGCAGAGCGAAGAGGAGAATTGATAAAACTGAGCGGAAAAGGACATACTTGAGAATGTGTAGAGAAGTGCCAACTAATTCCTCTTATTTGTGTTGCTTTTGTTTAATGTATAATTTTCTATAAAAACAGAATTTATGCTTACCTGATAAATTACTTTCTCCAACGGTGTGTCCGGTCCACGGCGTCATCCTTACTTGTGGGATATTCTCTTCCCCAACAGGAAATGGCAAAGAGTCCCAGCAAAGCTGGTCACATGATCCCTCCTAGGCTCCGCCCACCCCAGTCATTCGAACGACGGACAGGAGGAAATATATATAGGAGAAACCATATGATACCGTGGTGACTGTAGTTAGAGAAAATAATTCATCAGACCTGATTAAAAAACCAGGGCAGGCCGTGGACCGGACACACCGTTGGAGAAAGTAATTTATCAGGTAAGCATAAATTCTGTTTTCTCCAACATTGGTGTGTCCGGTCCACGGCGTCATCCTTACTTGTGGGAACCAATACCAAAGCTTTAGGACACGGATGAAGGGAGGGAGCAAATCAGGTCACCTAAATGGAAGGCACCACGGCTTGCAAAACCTTTCTCCCAAAAATAGCCTCCGAAGAAGCAAAAGTATCAAATTTGTAAAATTTGGCAAAAGTGTGCAGTGAAGACCAAGTCGCTGCCTTACATATCTGGTCAACAGAAGCCTCGTTCTTGAAGGCCCATGTGGAAGCCACAGCCCTAGTGGAGTGAGCTGTGATTCTTTCAGGAGGCTGCCGTCCGGCAGTCTCATAAGCCAATCGGATAATGCTTTTAAGCCAAAAGGAAAGAGAGGTAGAAGTCTTTTTGACCTCTCCTTTTACCAGAATAAACAACAAACAAGGAAGATGTTTGTCTGAAATCTTTAGTAGCCTCTAAATAGAATTTTAGAGCACGGACTACGTCCAAATTGTGTAACAAACGTTCCTTCTTTGAAACTGGATTCGGACACAAAGAAGATACAACTATCTCCTGGTTAATATTTTTGTTGGAAACAACTTTCGGAAGAAAACCAGGCTTAGTACGCAAAACCACCTTATCTGCATGGAACACCAGATAGGGCGGAGAACACTGCAGAGCAGATAACTCTGAAACTCTTCTAGCAGAAGAAATTGCAACCAAAAACAAAACTTTCCAAGATAATAACTTAATATCTACGGAATGTAAGGGTTCAAACGGAACCCCTTGAAGAACTGAAAGAACTAGATTTAGACTCCAGGGAGGAGTCAAAGGTCTGTAAACAGGCTTGATCCTAACCAGAGCCTGAACAAATGCTTGAACATCTGGCACAGCTGCCAGTCTTTTGTGAAGTAAAACAGATAAAGCAGAGATCTGTCCCTTCAGAGAACTTGCAGATAATCCTTTCTCCAAACCTTCTTGTAGAAAGGATAGAATCTTAGGAATTTTTATCTTGTTCCATGGGAATCCTTTAGATTCACACCAACAGATATATTTTTTCCATATTTTATGGTAAATTTTTCTAGTTACAGGCTTTCTAGCCTGAATCAGAGTATCTATTACAGAATCTGAAAACCCACGCTTTGATAAAATCAAGCGTTCAATCTCCAAGCCGTCAGTTGGAGGGAAACCAGATTCGGATGTTCGAATGGACCCTGAACAAGAAGGTCCTGTCTCAAAGGTAGCTTCCATGGTGGAGCCGATGACATATTCACCAGGTCTGCATACCAAGTCCTGCGTGGCCACGCAGGAGCTATCAAGATCACCGAGGCCCTCTCCTGATTGATCCTGGCTACCAGCCTGGGGATGAGAGGAAACGGTGGGAATACATAAGCTAGGTTGAAGGTCCAAGGTGCTACTAGTGCATCTACTAGGGTCGCCTTGGGATCCCTGGATCTGGACCCGTAGCAAGGAACCTTGAAGTTCTGATGAGACGCCATCAGATCCATGTCTGGAATGCCCCATAATTGAGTTATTTGGGCAAAGATTTCCGGATGGAGTTCCCACTCCCCCGGATGGAATGTCTGACGACTCAGAAAATCCGCTTCCCAATTTTCCACTCCTGGGATGTGGATCGCAGACAAGTGGCAGGAGTGATCCTCCGCCCATTGAATTATCTTGGTCACTTCTTTCATCGCCAGGGAAGTCCTTGTTCCCCCCTGATGATTGATATATGCAACGGTCGTCATGTTGTCTGACTGAAACCTTATGAATTTGGCCTTTGCTAGTTGAGGCCAAGCTCTGAGAGCATTGAATATCGCTCTCAGTTCCAGAATGTTTATCGAGACCATAGACCCTGAGCTTTCAGGGATTCCCAGACCGCGCCCCAGCCCACTAGGCTGGCGTCGGTCGTGACAATGACCCACTCTGGTCTGCGGAAGCTCATTCCCTGTGACAGATTGTCCAGGGTCAGCCACCAATGGAGTGAATCTCTGGTCTTTTGATCTACTTGAATCGTCGGAGACAAGTCTGTATAATCCCCATTCCACTGTCTGAGCATGCACAGTTGTAATGGTCTTAGATGAATTCGTGCAAAAGGAACTATGTCCATTGTTGCAACCATCAATCCTATTACTTCCATGCACTGCGCTATGGAAGGACGAGGAACAGAATGAAGTACTTGACAAGAGCTTAGAAGTTTTGATTTTCTGACCTCTGTCAGAAAAATCCTCATTTCTAAGGAATCTATTATTGTTCCCAAGAAGGGAACTCTTGTTGACGGGGACAGAGAACTTTTTTCTTTGTTCACCTTCCATCCGTGAGATCTGAGAAAGGCTAGGACGATGTCCGTATGAGCCTTTGCTTTTGACAGGGACGACGCTTGAATCAGGATGTCGTCCAAGTAAGGTACTACTGCAATGCCCCTTGGTCTTAGAACTGCTAGAAGGGACCCTAGTACCTTTGTGAAAATCCTTGGAGCAGTGGCTAATACAAATGGAAGTGCCACAAACTGGTAATGCTTGTCCAGAAAAGCGAACCTTAGGAACTGATGATGTTCCTTGTGGATAGGAATATGTAGATACGCATCCTTTAAATCCACGGTAGTCATAAATTGATTTTCCTGAATAGTAGGTAGGATCGTTCGAATAGTTTCCATTTTGAACGATGGTACCCTGAGAAATTTGTTTAGGATCTTTAGATCCAAAATTGGTCTGAATGTTCCCTCTTTTTTGGGAACTATGAACAGATTGGAATAAAATCCCATTCCTTGTTCTCTTATTGGAACTGGATGTATCACTCCCATCTTTAACAGGTCTTCTACACAATGTAAGAATGCCTGTCTCTTTATTTGGTTTGAAGATAATTGAGACCTGTGGAACCTTCCCCTTGGGGGTAGTTCCTTGAATTCCAGGAGATAACCTTGAGAAACTATTTCTAGCGCCCAAGGATCCTGAACATCTCTTGCCCAAGCCTGAGCAAAGAGAGAAAGTCTGCCCCCCACTAGATCCGGTCCCGGATCGGGGGCTATCCCTTCATGCTGTTTTGGTAGCAGTGGTAGGCTTCTTGGCCTGCTTACCCTTGTTCCAGCCTTGCATTGGTTTCCAGGCTGGTTTGGGTTGTGAAGTATTACCCTCTTGCTTAGAGGATACAGAATTAGAGACTGGTCCGTTTCTGCGAAAGGGACGAAAATTAGGCTTATTATTAGCCTTAAAAGACCTATCCTGTGGGAGGGCGTGGCCCTTTCCCCCAGTGATGTCTGAAATAATCTCTTTCAAATCAGGTCCAAATAATGTTTTACCTTTGAAAGGAATGTTAAGCAATTTTGTCTTGGAAGACACATCCGCTGACCAAGACTTTAGCCAAAGCACTCTGCGCGCCACGACAGCAAACCCTGAATTTTTCGCCGCTAATCTAGCTAATTGCAAAGCGGCATCTAAAACAAAAGAGTTAGCCAATTTAAGTGCTTGAACTCTGTCCATAACCTCCTCATACGAAGATTCTTTACTGAGCGATTTTTCTAGTTCCTCGAACCAGAAACACGCTGCCGTAGTGACAGGAACAATGCATGAAATTGGTTGTAGAAGGTAACCTTGCTGTACAAAAATCTTTTTAAGCAAACCCTCTAATTTCTTATCCATAGGATCTTTGAAAGCACAACTATCTTCGATAGGAATAGTAGTGCATTTGTTTAGAGTAGAAACTGCCCCCTCGACCTTGGGGACTGTCTGCCATAAGTCCTTTCTGGGGTCGACTATAGGAAATAATTTCTTAAATATAGGGGGGGGAACAAAAGGTATGCCGGGCTTTTCCCACTCTTTATTTACTATGTCCGCCACCCGCTTGGGTATAGGAAAAGCGTCGGGGGGCACCGGAACCTCTAGGAACTTGTCCATCTTACATAATTTCTCTGGAATGACCAAATTGTCACAATCATCCAGAGTAGATAACACCTCCTTAAGCAGTGCGCGGAGATGTTCTAATTTAAATTTAAATGTCACAACATCAGGTTCAGCTTGATGAGAAATTTTTCCTGAATCTGAAATTTCTCCATCAGACAAAACCTCCCTCATGGCCCCTTGAGATTGGTGTGAGGGTATGTCAGAACAGTTATCATCAGCGTCCTCTTGCTCTTCAGTGTTTAAAACAGAGCAATCGCGCTTTCTCTGATAAGTAGGCATTTTGGATAAAAGATTTGCTATGGAGTTATCCATTACAGCCATTAATTGTTGCATGGTAATAAGTATTGGCGCACTAGATGTACTAGGGGCCTCCTGTGTGGGCATAACTGGTGTAGACACAGTAGGGGATGATGTAGTATCATGTTTACTCCCCTCATTTGAGGAATCATCTTGGGCAATATCATTATCTGTTGCATTACTGTCCTTACTTTGTTTGGACACTATGGCACAATTATCACATAAATTTAAATGGGGAGACACATTGGCTTTCATACATATAGAACATAGCTTATCTGATGGTACAGACATGTTAAACAGGCTTAAACTTGTCAACAAAGCACAAAAAACGTTTTAAAATAAAACCGTTACTGTCACTTTAAATTTCAAACTGAAAACACTTTATTACTGAATATGTGAAAAAGTATGAAGGAATTGTTCAAAATTCACCAAAATTTCACCACAGTGTCTTAAAGCATCAAATTTCAGAGCTTTAACCCTTAAATTAACGGAACCGGAGCCGTTTTTACATTTAACCCCTATACAGTCCCAGAATGAGGCTCTGTCTATAACTAGAAAGGCCCCCATCTGAAAAAGGTGTCCAACACAGTGCCTGCCGTTTTTCTAAACGTTCCCCAAGATTATAATACCAATAATTAGTTAGAATCTGCATAATATGCCTAGTAAAGCAATTGTTTTAGCCCAGAAAAATGTCTACCAGTTTTTAAGCCCTTTTTGAAGCCCTTTATTCTTTTATGTTTAACTAAGAAAATGGCTTACCGGTCCCCATGAGGGGAAATGACAGCCTTCCAGCATTACACAGTCTTGTTAGAAATATGGCTAGTCATACCTTAAGCAGAAAAGACTGCTAACTGTTTCCCCCAACTGAAGTTACTTCATCTCAACAGTCCTGTGTGGAAACAGCAATCAATTTTAGTTACTGTCTGCTAAAATCATCTTCCTCTTACAAACAGAAATCTTCATCCTTTTCTGTTTCAGAGTAAATAGTACATACCAGCACTATTTTAAAATAACAAACACTTGATAGAAGAATAAAACTACATTTAAACACCAAAAAACTCTTAACCATCTCCGTGGAGATGTTGCCTGTGCAACGGCAAAGAGAATGACTGGGGTGGGCGGAGCCTAGGAGGGATCATGTGACCAGCTTTGCTGGGACTCTTTGCCATTTCCTGTTGGGGAAGAGAATATCCCACAAGTAAGGATGACGCCGTGGACCGGACACACCAATGTTGGAGAAAGTGTAAATTAAAGGGACAGTCAAAATTAAAATTAAGTTAACTTTCCAATTTACTTTTGTTGTCAATTCTGCTTAGTTCTTTTGGTAACCTTTGTTAAAAATAATTGTAGGTGAGCTCAGGAGTGTGCACATACTTTTCCCTGCAAGCAAGGATTGGGGGTTAGCTGTGTCCATGTCAATCTCTTGAGTAAGAGTAGTGGTGGCTTTTAAGCAGTTAGAAAGTGGTGCGGTTGTCCATGCTTTGTTTTCTAACATAATTGCTGGCCATAAAAATAAAACATTTTGTAGTGTACTACCCATGTGTGTTCTGTTCATTCACTGGTGTGTTCTTAAAAGTTTGATAAGCAAATTACAACATTTTCAAATTTGCTAAGTTATAGTTTAAAAGAAAAGGGAAAGTAAATTGTATCTGCCGCTGCCACAGTTAGGCTTGCCACCACGGCCATGTTAACTATTCGTGTGCTGTCCAGGGGTGCAATTCACGTTCCTCTCTGCACACCCTGCTGCATATGTAACTCACTGGTGTCCAGGAAAACATGGCCAAGGTGATAACCCTGGATGCAATCCAGTAACCCTGTCTCCTCCTCTACACTTAGGGGTATGCCTAAGTAGTGCACTTCTAGGAGCTAGCTGATGATTAGTGGCTGAACATATATGCCTCTTGTGATTGGCTCACCCAGTGTGTTACGCTAGCTTCCAGTAGTGCACTGCTGCTCCTTCAACAAAGGATACCAAGAGAATAAAGCCAATTTCATAATAGAAGCAAATTGTAAACATGTTTAAAATGTTATGCTCTACTGAATCATGAATAAACATTTTTGGGTTTCATGTCTCTTTAAGCAAACTATTAAAAAACAGTACAGTGCATAAAAATTGCAAGCACAAAATACTTACAGTAGGTATAATATAGACATTTCTTCTAAATTTAAAGCACATAGAACATCACAAAGACATTTTGAAGCTGCAGATTTTGGCATTTTAGATAATTGCTGCTATCCAGAGACAGAAAAGAAAGCTTTCTACATGGAGAATTTGTTTAACTCATTCATTGCTCGTGAGAATAGTGTAAACAAAGACAAGTTAGTGTTATTTCTTGTTATTTTGAAGATGAGGTAAATATTTTTCATTTTCTTCTCTTAGTAACAAAGATGTATCTTGCCACCACCTTTGTGAAATTGCTGAATAAATTGATGCGATCATCAATTACATTTCTCTGGACTTAAAGAGACATGCTAATAGAAAAATAAAATGTTCAGCTTGGAGCTGCAAATCATTGCTGCTCCTAAGCAGGACACAGATTGCTAGTAATCCAGTTAATGCTGGAATATGCAGGTAGCCGCCATTAACTGGACCCATTCTGCTCAAGAATTGCAATTTACTGTGGTTCCCGAACAGGGCTTTAGCTGTATGTTTAATCACTTGATATAAAATCCTGAAAGTCCATCCAGTATTTTTTCCAAAAGCATGAATTACTTCCATGTCAGATCTGATCGGGACTAATGGATGGGAACGTGCATTTGGAATGCAGCAATGAGGTTATTTTTAAAGCTTAAATTGTGGTTTTTGCAATAATAAAATAATACTTATCAGATTTAATCTCCTGCAACGAAAACATTTTTTCACTGTAAGAGCAATAAAAGTGTGGAACTCATTACCAAAGGAGGTAGTAAATGCCAATACCCTAGATACATTTAAAAATTATTTGGATACATTTCTGTCTATAAACAAAATTCATGGATATGATTGCTAGTATTAAATGGGTCACCTTTTAGTGGGATTATTTAAGATTAACTGGAGCTTTTTGTATATATTTTAGATTTGTATAGGTTGAACTAGATGGACTTCGGTCTTTTTTCAACCTCACCTACTATGTATGTATGTTTAGTAGGAGCTTTTGCGAAATGGAATGCCCACTTTATTAGCATTTATAACACTCAGAGTTAATTCAAAAATATTTGAACGTAATTTTTATGCATTATATTTTGAAAATAATATAAAAGATAGCTTTATAAAGTGGGTGTATCATGATGGTAAGCGCATTGCTAGGAAATAAGACTAGGAAATATCACTAATATAACAAAAGATAAATCTACTTTTTTCAATTGAATACATATTATTTTCAAAACTATCTATAGGAAAAGCAAAGCTATAATTCCATAGACAGCTTCACATATAATACAAAACCAAAACATTAATAAAAAATAAGAACAAAACAAACAAATACTCTTTAAGTATAAGTAGAAATATATCATGCAACCTTAAATTCATATACATTTATAACACCTTATTTTAAAGAGGAAAATCTCCTTTATGAAACTAATGGTCATATGACTCTCTAGATAGCCGTTTATTTAACTATTATATAACACCTTAAAAGAGGAGGGGCATAATATGTGTCTTTTGCTCAGAAAAAATATATCCCTAATTGATGAGATACCTCATCAAAAAGGAATTTCTAATTGAATTGAGTGGTATTGTGGCCATATTGTTTCAGTACAGGGATTTTCAGAGAAAAATGCCCAAAATGCCTGAGTATTGTTAGCATTTTGTGCTATAACACCATTTAAACAGAAATAGAGCCTTGTTTTTTTATTTTTTATTTCTCTCTCTCTCTCTCTCTCTCTCTCTCTCTCTCTCTCTCTCTCTCTCTCTATATATATATATATATATATATATATATATATATATATATATATATATATATATATATATATATATATATATATATATATATATATATATATAATATATTTAGTAGACAACCCAAGGAATTGATCTAGGCCTATTTTATGCCATTATTTCACCACCAAATACGATCATATGAAAAAAATATGTTAACTTTTTCACAAACTTTGAGTTTCTCACTGAAATTATTTACTAACCACCTGTGCAGTCATAACACAAATTGTTGTAAAAGCTTCTGTGGGATGAATAGCAGACATGCATGGCTTTGCCATTGCTGTTTGTTAATTAGAAGGTTGCTAACTTCAGCTATGCACCACACTTCTAAAATTCCCAGCAGGGAAGGGGTTAATTAGTTAGCTGACAAGGGTAATAGTATTTTAGTGTAAGCAATACACACACCCTGACACCTCACACCTACATAATCCCTCCCAAGCAGCTCTCTCCCCTCACCCACACTCCTTACCACCATCCTAGGTACTGGCAGACAGTCTGCCAGTATGAAGTTGTCAGTTAACACCAGAATTTTTACTATTATTTATATGGATCACAGTTGCAGAGTTGATATTCAATGATATTTTGTTTCACCTTTTTTACCAACCTTCCTATGAGGCAGAAAGGTAAGGTGGAATCAGGTGATTTATTAGGAGTTGTAGCAGTTTACCTTGCAACAGAATACTTTGTACTTGTAGCTGAAATACAAGATTGCTATATTAGGATAAACATTATGTACCACTTAGTTCAGGCAAATTAGGGAACATAAAAATAGAAAGATCCTCAAGTGGGAGGAGTCAAATACCGATACCAGTTATTGATATTAGACACTTTCAAGCAATAGCATGTATGGCAAAAAGTCACTTACTAGTGTCAGATGTAGGCTAGGTATTGATGTGAATACACAGGCAGGAGACCAGTGGTGAGTGAATACCGGAGCACTAGTGACGCTTCTGATGATGTCACTAGTGGGAGGAGCCAAGTTCCGGTACCGGAGGATTGGAGTAGCTGGTTCTTTAGGTAATCTTCCTAATACCTTCGGAATGGGACTGTTGTTATCCACTTGTAAGCTTCAGTAGTGCTGAGACTTCCTAGGAAATAGAACTGCAGAGTAAAGTTGAGAAAACAATCTTTTACCTACTCCCAAGTTCCGGTACAGGCGTAGGAATTACAGAGGCCACAGGTAGTCAGAGGGTAGCTGAATATGCTGAGGTTGTATATGCTGAGGTTGATAGGAATAACTGAGTGAAAATACTAAGCACCTGTATGACTGAGCAAGGTGTATTTAAAGGGAGAAGGGGTTGGGCTAGCACAGAGTGAAATAGGAGAAGATGTTAACCCCTGACAGTACCCCTCCCTCAAGCAAGCTGTCCCACAGCTTGCACTTGAGGACGATCCGGACACCTCCAATGGAATAAGGAAACCAATCTGGGGGCATGTATGTTGAAGGAAGGTTCCCAAGTATCATCCCCTGGTGTATAACTCTTCCATCTCACAAGGTATTGTAGGTGTCCCCTATGGTACCTAGAATCTTCTATCGATTCCACTTCATATTCATCAGGCTCAAAAGAAGAAGTGGTAGAAGGCATCACGGGTTTGGAGTCCCTCATCTGATGAACTGGTTTCAGCAGGGATACATGGAACGTCGGATGGATTCTCATAGTCGAAGGCAAATCCAGGGTGACAGCATTCTGGTTAACTATTTTGGCAATTGGGAAGAACCAATAAATAATCCACAGAACTTCTTGCTGGGCATCTGTAGCTTCAAGTTTTTCATGGAGAGCCATACCTGGTCGCCGACTGTATAAGAAGGTGCTGGTCTTTGTTGTAGATCATAATAGACCTTTTGAGTACCCTGTGCTGTGGCAATGTGCTGATGAAGGTAATTGAAAGTGTCAAGAAGAGAATTATGAAGATCATCCACAAGAGGCAAAGATGATGGTTCATTGTCTGTTAATAGAAACTTTGGATGGAATCCATAGTTAGCGAAGAATGGACTGAATTTCGTTGATGAGTTGATGGAATTGTTAAAAGCAAATTCGGCTAATGGAAGATATCGGTTCCAGTCATGTTGTTGTTGGGAGCAGTAACAACGGAGGTATTGTTCTAACCACTGGTTTAACCTCTCAGCCTGTCCGTTTGTCTGTGGATGGAAAGATGTGGTATATCTGTGGTCAATACGGAGTATCTTACAAAGCTTTTTCCCAAAATTCAAGGTAAACTGAGTACCACAGTCTGTGGTAAGTGTGGGGGGAATTCTATGAAGTCTTACTATATTTTTTATGAAGATATCTGCAGTTTCTTTGGAGGTTGGAAGTTTATGGTACGGTATAAAATGGGCCATCTTGGTGAATAGATCAATGACTACCATTATAGTTGTTTGATTTTCAGAAGGAGGAAGATCCACAATGAAATCCATGCCAACATGTTGCCATGGCTTATCTGGAGTTTTGATTGGCATAAGAAGTCAGTAAGGCTTTTGTCGTTCAGCTTTGGAGGTGGCGCAGATGGTGCAGGTTGCTATATAATCCGATACAGTTTTCCTCATAGAAGGCCACCAAAACTGTCTGGATATGTTTTCCAAGGTTTTAGTAACCCCGGATGACCTGATATTGGGAATCATGAAATGTTTGGAGCATTTGTGATCTTAGGTCTGATGGAAGGTACAGTTGTTCTTTATGGTAATAAAGTCCATCTGGGTTTTTTGTTAGTTCTGAAAAATGGATGTCTTTATCCTCCTTTAGGGAATTGCAGATTTTGTTGGATAGATCTTCTGTTCTAGTTACTCCAAGAAAGCGTTCGGGTGGTATTATGTGTGTGGGATTCACTTCAGGCTGTGGTCTGTTTTCCAACCTAGATAAGGCATCAGGCTTTCCATTTTTGTTTGCTGATCTGTATATTATATGAAAATTAAAACGAGAAAAATACAGACTCCAGCGTACCTGTCTGGCAGACAAAGTCTTATTCCTTTACAGGAATTCAAAGTTTTTATGGTCTGTATTGATCGTTATAGGTTTGGAGGCACCCTCCAATAGATGTCTCCAATTTTCAAGGGACTTACGGATGTCTAGGAGTTCCTTGTCACCAATCGAATAGTTGATCTCTGCTGAGATCATATCTTTAGAGAAAAAGGAAACTAGGTGTATGGGTGAATCTGGAGACTTCCGTTGTGATAAGATAGCACCGACTGCATAATCAGATGAATCCACTTCCATTATGTACTGCAGTTCTGGATCACATGTCAGTTAACACCAGAATTTTTACTATTATTTATATGGATCACAGTTGCAGAGTTGATATTCAATGATATTTTGTTTCACCTTTTTTACCAACCTTCCTATGAGGCAGAAAGTAAGGTGGAATTAGGTGATTTATTAGGAGTTGTAGCAGTTTACCTTGCAACAGACTACTTTGTACATGTATCTGAAATACAAGATTGCTAGATTAGGATAAACATTATGTACCACTTAGTTCAGGCAAATTAGGGAACATAAAAATAGAAAGATCCTCAAGTGGGAGGAGTCCAATACCAGTTATTGATATTAGACACTTTCAAGCAATAGCATGGATGGCAAAAAGTCACTTACTAGTGTCAGGTGTAGGATAGGTATTGATGTGAATACACAGACAGGAGACCGGTGGTGAGTGAATATCGGAGCACTAGTGACGCTTCTGATGACGTCACTAGTGGGAGGAGCCAAGTTCCGGTACCGGAGGATTGGAGTAGCTGATTCTTTAGGTAATCTTCCTAATACCTTCGCAATGGGACTGTTGTTATCCACTTGTAAGCTTCAGTAGTGCTGAGACTTCCTAGGAAATAGAACTGCAGGAAATAGAACTGTTGAGAAAACAATCTTTTACCTACTCCCAAGTTCCGGTGCAGGTGTAAGAATTACAGAACCACAGGTAGTCAGAGGGTAGCTGAATATGCTGAGGTTGTAAGGCTTTGTTCACAAGTTGTGTGAAGGAGATAAGAGCAGAATCTCAGAGAACAAACAGATCCTGAAATCTGCAGGAGGCTGAGTTTACACCTGTTAGGAATAACTGAGTGAAAATACTAAGCACCTGTATGACTGAGCAAGGTGTATTTAAAGGGAGAAGGGGTTGGGCTAGCACAGAGTGAAATAGGAGAAGATGTTAACCCCTGACAGAAGTTTTAGGGCTTTTAAATTAAAAATATTTATTTTATTTTCTGCAGTGTAGGATCCCTTTTTAAGCTTCTCATCTCCCTGATTCCTCCCATCTTAGGTAAAGATCCCCACCCCGCTCTCAAATACCCATGTGGCATCCTACCCTCTTCCTTTCTGTAGCATAGGGAACCGTTTTCTTCTTCACCCTTCCATCCCCCTCCATTGATGCACCTCCCATCCGCCCCACTCTTTAACCTTCCACACCACCCATGACACCACCGCAGCACATACTAAAAGTGACAATGTCTGTGTCACTGTCTATATTGGCTATCTGGCTTCATATGGTAAAGAGCTACCTTACCATATGAAGACAGATGCCTTCTGCCCCCCGGCTAGGAACTAGATAAACACAGTCTTTTTTTAAACATTACTCTCTATTCCATGGCTAATTCTGTTATATTCCTTGGCTTATTCTAATATTTTTCATGGTTAATAGAAAAATAGGAATAACATCATTTGTTCTATACTTGCTTTAGAAATTAAAACTGTGATTAGATATTGTATTTATTTGTCTACAATGATATCATTATAGTTGGGACTTTTTTTTTTCATTTTTCTTTTGCTCCCTTGAAACATATCGTACAGTTGCCCATGCTCGTAGCTTCCTGGGCTTGGCAGTTTAGAAGCTCTTTTTCTCTTGCTTCCTCCTTATACAGACAAGGCAACAGTATTTCTAACCTTGAATTCTCATTCTATGCTGTACTTTCCTATACTATTAAACATGCCAATATTTAGCTAAGATTTTTATAACAAGTAAGGAAACAAACGGCTAGATTACGAGTTGTGTGTTAGGGTAAAAAAGCAGTGTTAAGAGGTCCTAACGCTGCCTTTTTATGCCCACTGGTATTACGAGTCTTGAAGGTTTAGGGGCACCGCACACTTCTTTGGCCTTACCGCAAAACGACTTACGTAAACTTCATAAAGTCTTTTTTCTATGGGACTTCCATAGCGCTGATATTACGAGTCTGTCCTGGGAGGCCAAAAAGTGAGCGGTACACCCTACCCTGTCAAGAGTCCTAACGCATTTAAAAGTCAGTAGTTATGAGTTTTATGGTACAACGCCGTAGCATAAAACTCATAACTAAAGTGCTAAAAAGTACACTAACACCCATAATATACCTATTAACCCCTAAACCGAGGCCCTCCTGCATCGTAAATACTAAAATAAATATTTTAACCCCTAATCTGCCGCTCCGGACACCGCCGCCACTTATATTATATGTATGAACCCCTAATCTGCTGCTCCCAACATCACGATACCTACATTATATTTATTAACCCCTAATCTGCCGCCCCCAATGTCGCCGCCACCTACCTATACTTATTAACCCCTAATCTGCCGCCCCCAACGTCGCCACCACTATAATAAACATATTAACCCCTAAACCACTGCACTCCCGCCTCACAAACATTAGTTAAATATTATTAACCCCTAATTTGCCGGCCCTAACATCGCTGTCACCTACCTACATTTATTAACCCCTAATCTGCCGCCCCCAACGTCGCCGCAAAACTCGTAATCTAGGTGATTGTCTTTTTCAACCAGGCCAGAGAGGGTGTTTTCAGAGAATACTTATCAATTTTATAGAAAATAAATGACCGTCACTGTTCTTAATACAATATTAAACATAATTCACTGGATCCATTCAGGATTCATTTTAATGTTTGGTATAAAATACCCTTTTAATTGTTTGCTTTCCAGGTAAATCTTGCACTGAAAAGTGACTGCAATTTCCTACATGCCCGCTAACACACATCATGGCTAAAGTTTAGCAGTCCTGGCCCCCTGACTGGAGAAGAAAAAATGGATGATTGCATTTTAATTTGGAAGGTTTTATGTGCTCCTAATTGCACAAAAACATTCCCAGCAGCATCTTAATGCAGAACAAATTGTCTGCTTTTTCTGATGATGCTAATGTGTGATGCAAGGGATTATTTTGTATAGAGGTGGAGGATGGGCAGCATGAAAAAAATATTTTTGGGACAATTTATATTAACCTCTTCAGTGCAGAACCATTTTATACTCCAGGGGCAAAATTACATATGCAGCGTTGCCCGCAAAAGCTGGCGACGCCGGTTTTTACGCGGGTTTGGTATAACATATACTGTGCCGGATATTTCACCCGTTGGCCGCAATTTTACTCACATAAACTAACATTGAACCGTACCGCAAATCGGACTTACGCTGCGAAAATAAAGAAATTTTACTCCATTTTCACCTCACCACACATAGGCAGGCGCAGCAAGCCTTGTGCTGAGTATGTGAGCACCGTAACTCCCGTACCTGCCTGAAAATATTAACTAACACCTAACTCATGCACAATATCTATCTACCTCCTGAAAATAACTAACACCTAATGCATGCACAATATCTATCTACCTCCTGAAAATAACTAACACCTAATGCATGCGCAATATCTATCTACCTGTCAACCGCAATAACTAATAAAGTATATATACCCCTAATCCACCATTAACCCACATTGCAATAAACCTAATAAAGTATATTAACCCCTAATCCACCATTAACCCACATTGCAATACACCTAATAAAGCATATGAACCCCTAATCCGCTATTAATTCACATCGCAATAAACCTAATAAAGTATATTAACCCCTTATCCGCCATTATCCCACATCGCAACAAACCTAATAAAACTATTAACCCCTAATCCGCCAACCCCCCACAGCGCAAATAACCAATTAAATTATTAAGCCCCCTAACCTAACACCCCCTAAATTAGCCCCAATTACCTATATTAAACAATACTAAGCTACAATTAAAAAAAAAAAATCTAACATTACTTAAAAATAAAAAAAACTGGGGATAAAAACGCCATAGATGACCCTTTTACACATACTGAAATTCTCCATACCATCAAGGAGTTACCTTCAGGTAAGAGCCCAGGCCCAGGCGGCCTAGGACCCAAATATTACAGAAAATTTGCTCATATATTAGCCCCCCACCTACTTAAGATATTTAACGCTGTACACGATACAACTTCCCTTCTGAGCTCAATGCTGGAGGCACATATAGTTGTACTACCCAAACCTGGTAAACCTCTCACAAAACCAGAGAACTTTCGCCCAATATCCCTGTTAAACTCCGATATCATAGTTCTGGCTAAGCTAATCGCGAACAGAATTAATAGAGTTTTACCACAACTTATCTCCACTGACCAAGTGAGCTTTATACCAAATAGGGAGGCAAGAGATAATACCCTTAAAGTTCTACAATTGATCTCCCACGCTAACATAACATCTACTCCTCTCACCCTCCTCCATTTCGTGGCTGGGTTGGATTAATATAGTCAAAATTAACATATTACCAAGAATCGTATGTATCCTACAAACGGTCCCTCTGACCCCATCCACCCCACATATGCACCACATCCAGAAAGCAATGGAGGACTTTGTCTGGCAGGGAATTAAGCCTAGAATAAACAAAAATACTCTGTATAGATCTCGACCAATGGGGGGTATGGGTCTCCCTAATTTACACTCATACAGTCAAGCCTTCTCACTTCAACGTATTGTGGAGTGGAGCCAGAACCTGACACACAAGGCGTGGGTGGGGATCGACTTTACTACAATGTCATAATGTGAGCTCCTTGGCCTGGATACCTCAGAAACGCAGCCCCTCACTGTTATTATCCTATCCACTGTTAAGAGAAACGATGCTGACATGGGACAAGATTTCTGCCACTCAGAACCATATTTCATCACCCATTTCGCCTCTAACCCCAATTAGAGATAATCCAGTCATACATATCCCATCCTCTACAGAGCAGGTTAAAAATATCTTACCGCTAAATAAGCTCTCCTTATACCGCGCACTCACAAATAACAAACTAAAATCACAACAGGAACTCAAGGAATGGGACGCTGGTCTTTTCTCATCATGGTTTCACTGTGCCCAAATTTTCCACTACATAACGACACACAGACATAAAACATTGATTCTCAGACCGCTCACTCCCTTTGAGACCCTCTGCACATTGTCCTCCCCGACAAAACACCTAATCTAATGCTTATATGATCTACTTCAACACAACGGCTTGCATAACCTCCCCTCATATGTACAGGGTTGGCACAAAGAGCTGGGGCAAGAATTTGACCCCAAGCAATGGAACAAAAAGTCTTCGACGCAACAAAAAATTGTTCAATTTCAGCCAGAACCCAAGAATCTCAATATAAATTATTAAGCAAATGGTACCTGACCCCTCAACGAATTAAAAAAATATACCCCAATACAACAGGGAGATGCTGGAGGGGCTGCGGGGAGGAGGAAACTATGCTACATGTGTGGTGGAGCTGCCCCAAAATTGGTGCTTTCTGGAAAGAAGTCTTTGAAGAGATTAACAAAAAACTGAACTTCTCTATCAGCCCAACCCCCTCACTCTTGCTTTATATTGACCTCCCAAAATTTAAAAGCTGGCATGATAGAGCCCTTTTTATTATAATGCTGAATGGAGCTAAGTCACTGATACCAAGGGGATGGAAGATGGAAAGGGTCCCTATCCTTCTTGATTGGAAAAACCAGGTCTCCACACAACTAAAACTCGAGAGATACCACTACTTTAAGATAGGGAGACTTGAGCTCCATGAACTCATGACACTTGCATGAAAAGACACCCCTTTCTAACCATAGAACCCAACATCTAGCCCACCTAGTGCTCTCCACTGCCTACACCTTCCAAAACCTCAGATCTATAGGCCTGGCCCCCTCCCTCCTACATACTTTGGGCCCCATCATCCCCTCTCGCTCCCCCCCCTTTTTCTCCCCCTCTCACCTCCCATTTCCCTTCATCAATAATGGAACCTTTCCCCACTCCCCCCTCCCTTCTTACCCTCTCCCCCCTTCTTTCCCTCTCCCCCACACTCAATAAAACCTGAATGTGAAAATACAAGTTAAATTTGTTTTCTATTGTATTGTTAAAAAACTATCAGTTCAGAGTTGTTTGTTTAAATTCCAAAAAGAAAGAAAATGTTTAAAACTACTGCAAAACAGATGCAAAATACATCTGCCCTAACTATAAGGGGGAAGAACACCCCTGTTATTGCTTATATGAGGACAATAATGTACTCCGGATGACCTTCACAGCAATATAGACTTTGGAAACTTTAATTAATAATAGAGTCTCAGGGGGGTTACTCTCTTCATGACACACACTGTACTTGTCCTCAGATCTATTTGACTTATGGCATTTGTATCTTCTATTTTTATGTTTCAATAAAGATTTGCATTTAAAAAACAAAAAACTTTATGGACATGCTTAGGTAACTTATAGCTTATGTGGATAGTGGATAAACATGTTTATGAAGCTAATAGACAGGCTGGCTTTTGCAATCTATTTAATACAGTCATGCCCATAAAGTTCATAAAGCTCATGAAAAGAAGGTCTATGTGACAATATCTGGTTGACAAAAAAAACCGTGAGGTTTACTTCCAATATGTTTAGTATTTTTGCGATGTAACAGAGTTCTACCTTAATAAAAAATTAAATAAAAAAATTAAAAAAAAAGAAATTTAACCCCTTAACGACTGAGGACGTGCAGGGTACGTCCTCAGAAAAAAGGCAGTTAATGCCTGAGAACGTACCCTGCACGTCCTCAGTGTGGAAAGCAGCTGGAAGCGATCCTGCTCGCTTCCAGCTGCTTTCCGGTTATTGCAGTGATGCCTCGATATGGAGGCATCCTGCAATAACCTTTTTAAGTAATCCGGTGCAGAGAGAGCCACTCTGTGGCCCTCTCTGCACCGGAGATCGGTGGCTATCTGCGTTGGTGGGTGGGAGCCGGACCGGGAGGCGGGTGGCGGCCATCGATGGCCCTGTTGATGTGAAGGGGGGCGGGATCGTGGGCGGGGGTGGCTGGGGGCGCGCACGGGCGCGCGCGCGTGCACGGGGAGGGCGGGGGCGGGCGCGTGCACGGGAGGGAGCGGGTGGGAACCGCTACACTGCAGAAAATATTGAAATAAAAAAGATAAAAATATAGTAAATTAAAATAATCAGCAAGGTGGTGGGGGTTTGTCTGTGGGGGGTGGGGGGGGGGCGGAAGCTACACTACAGAAAAAAAAAAACAAAGAAAAAAAAAGCACTTTTTATTGTAAACTGGGTACTGGCAGACAGCTGCCAGTACCCAAGATGGCCCCCAATAAGGCAGAGGGGAGGGTTAGAGAGCGGTTTTGGGGGGAATCAGGGAGGTTGGGGGCTAAGGGGGGGATCCTACACAGTAGCATATGTAAATATGCTAAAAAAAAATTCATTTTTTTTTTAAAACCCTTTTATTTTTGTACTGGCAGACTTTCTTCCAGTACTTAAGATGGCGGGGACAATTGTGGGGTGGGGGAGGGAAGGGAGCTGTTTGGGAGGGATCAGGGGGTGGGATGTGTCAGATGGGAGGCTGATCTCTACACTAAAGCTAAAATTAACCCTGCAAGCTCACTACAAACTCCCTAATTAACCCTTTCACTGCTAGCCATAATACACGTGTGAGGCGCAACAGGATTTAGTGGCCTTCTAATTACCAGAAAGCAACGCCAAAGTCATATATGTCTGCTATTTTTGAACAAAGGGGATCCCAGACAAGCATTTACAACCATTTGTGCCATAATTGCACAAGCTGTTTGTAAATGATTTCAGTGAGAAACCTAAAATTGTGAAAAATTTTACGTTTTTTTTAATTTGATCGCATTTGGCGGTGAAATGGTGGCATGAAATATACCAAAATGTGCCTAGATCAATACTTGGGGTTGTCTACTACACTACACTAAAGCTAAAATTAACCCTACAAGCTCCCTAAAAGCTCCCTAATTAACCCCTTAACTGCTGGGCATGATACACTTGTGGTGCGCAGTGGCATTTAGCGGCCTTCTAATTACCAAAAAGCAACGCCAAAGCCATATATGTGTGCTATTTCTGAACAAAGGGGATCCCAGAGAAGAATTTACAACCATTTATGCCATAATTGCACAAGTTGTTTGTAAATAATTTCAGTGAGAAACCTAAAGTTTGTGAAAAAATTTGTGAAAAAGTGAACAATTTTTTGTATTTGATCGCATTTGGCGGTGAAATGGTGGTATGAAATATACCAAAATTGGCCTAGATCAATACTTTGGGATGTCTACTAAAAAAAAATATATAAATGTCAAGGGATATTCAGGTATTCCTGAAAGATATCAGTGTTCTAATGTAACTAGCGCTAATTTTGGAAAAAAATGGTTTGGAAATAGCAAAGTGCTACTTGTATTTATGGCCCTATAACTTGCAAAAAAAGCAAAGAACATGTAAACATTGGGTATTTCTAAACTCAGGACAAAATTTAGAAACTATTTAGCATGGGTGTTTTTTGGTGGTTTTAGATATGTAACAGATTTTGGGGGTCAAAGTTAGAAAAAGTGTGTTTTTTTCCATTTTTCCTCATATTTTATCATTTTTTTTTATAGTAAATTATAAGATATGATGAAAATAATGGTATCTTTAGAAAGTCCATTTAATGGCGAGAAAAACGGTATATAATATGTGTGGGTACAGTAAATGAGTAAGAAGAAAATTACAGCTAAACACAAACACCGCAAAAATGTAAAAATAGCCTTGGTCCCAAACGGACAGAAAATGGAAAAGTACTCTGGTCACTAAGGGGTTAAATTAATCTATGATTACAAAAAATAAAAAAGTCTAAAATTACATAAAATAATAAAGCAAATTATCAAAAATAAAAAACTAAACCTAATCCCAATCGCCTAGATTTAGAGTTTTGCGTTAGAGGGGGTGCGTTAGCTACGCGTGGTTTAACGCGGGTATTTAGAGTTTATAAACAACCTTCTAACGATACTCCTAACGCATGTATTTCACACGCGGAATCCCGCCCGCGATATACAGTCTCCCATAGAGATCAATGGAAAAGCAAAAAAAGACGCTTTTTTCACCTAACACTCGATCTCGCGAGAAATACGCACTGCTCGGTCATATGACGTATACCACATAATGCACAACAATAACACACCGCAAATGTCACAACAACAATCACAAAACAAAGCACATAAGCATTACACATTTAGAAGCGTGGGGAAATTAATACAATAAAATCAAGGGAATACGCATATACTTTAAGATGCGGAAATACGGAAAATAACAACAAGGAAAAATAAATGCACAATCATACACAAGAAAAATACTCACATTCAATATTACTATATATTAGGACAAACATACACATACAACACTTCACTAATACGACACCATCGCAAATTAACATTTACACAGAATACTATTGGACAATGTTATAAAAAACGAGCACTATGACATCATCGCATTCTACACATTCCACAAATACAAACTCGAAATGAGCATGCGCAAATTCACACAACTAATACATATTGTACAAATACTAATTACTAACAAAGCACACCTGAACACAATTTACAAGGCAAACCGGTACATCATTAAACATTTACACAGGGTATATAAGCACCACACAAGCATGGCTTCTTTGACTGTGTTGCTGGTGGGTTTTTGGAGATTACAGAGAGATTTAGTGCCTTATTGTGAGTTAGTTTGTGTTAGTGTGAGAGAGTCAGTTAGTGTTATCGTGAGTTAGTGGGAGTTAGTGGTAGTGTGAGTTATTCAGAGTTAGTGGTAGTGTGAGAGAGTCAGTTAGTGTTATTGTGAGTTAGTGGGAGCGTGAGTTAGTGGGAGCGTGAGTTAGTGGTAGCGTGAGTTAGTGGGAGTGTGAGTTAGTGGGAGTGTGAGTTAGTGGGAGCGTTAGTGAGCGACAGTTGGTTTGGGTGAGTGTGCGAGTGCTTTTTCTGCATATTTAACACATTTACACGCAAACACATTCAATTCATAATACACTTATCAATAACACTACATACACTCCATACCCCATACCCTCTCATACTACACTCCATACCCCATTCCCTGTAGTCCCATTCCCTTTCATCCCATTTACTCTTATCCCATACCCCATCCCATCCCCATCCCCTAGTTACATTTAGTTTACATATCCTCCTTTTAGTCTTCTTATACATTTTGTTTGTTTAAATACTCCTTACCCTCTTTTATTTATATCCCTTTCACACTTTCAGCACTTTTTTTGTATTTTTAGTTCTTTATTTTGACCCCCTTTCATTTGATCACACTCACTTTTTGTTTGCTTAGTTGTGGTTTAGTTTAGGGAAGAGATGGAGGAGGAGGAGGCAGGCAGGAGATTAGTCAGGGGAGAGGTAGAGGGGGGAGGAGAGGGAGGGGGAGAGGAACAGGACAGGAAGGGGGGCAGGAAGCGGGGGTGGAAGCGGTGGGTGGACCCAGCCACTTGGTTCAAGATGAACAAGTGGCTGGGCCCAGTGGCGGACAGTGTAGGGCTTCACAGTCTGGGAAACAGAGGGCATCGTCACAGGGGAAGGCCAAGGCGACTAGGGAGGCGAGGTATACTATGGAGGAGAAGGAGGTCCTCGTAGAAGCCTATATGGGCAGGTATAGGAGGTTGCAGGCTCAGAAGACCACCCCGAGTGAGAAGAGGAAGCTCTGGCAGGAGATAAGGGATGCAGTTAATGCAGTGGGGGGCCGGAACAGAGATATGGACTCTATTAAACATTGCTACCGGGACTGAAAGATGGATCTTAAAAAAAAAAATAACCAGGGAGTCCCAACATGCCACAGGAACTGGTGGCGGCCCTGCACTGATAGTTGAGTACTGCCGATGGGATTAAATGTTGCGTCCCAGCATCTCTGAGGTGGACATAGTCGGGATCGGAGGAATCGATACCGGGAACCTGCCACTCTCATCTGACGGTAAGCTCATTTAACAATAAATTAACATCAGAATGTATTTAAGGATAAGATTAATGCTATTACGCTGTTTAACACATTATTACGTAAACGCATTCACAATTACTTTGCCATTACATTGGTATCTAGGCTATAGGTTAGGTGTGCATTTAAACGCAAAAACATTCAGATTGACCAGAGAGATATCACAAACACGGTTTGGAAAATGCGGAAATCGTATTGATTATTAGATTTAAAAGTGGATTAATGAGGCTGCATTTGTAATTGTATCGTAAGCAAAATTATTTACTTTTTAAAATTTAAATATGCTAATATATACATTTCTTTTTTATTTGCAATATACAGAGTCTGGGGAAGAGGCAGCACAGCAACTACAGGCTCCTCCTTTACCCCGGTATGAGAGTGGTGGGGATGAATCGCCACCTCGGAGAGCAGAGGCCCCCCTGAAGCAGAGGCCCCCCCTGAAGCAGAGGCCCCCCCTGAAGCAGAGGAAGAGGCCCCCCTTGAGGAAGAGGCTCCGGAAGCAGAGGAAGAGGCCCCTCAAGCACCAGCAGGCCGCCGGGTACGGGCAGCCCACCGTGCACAACAGGAGGAGATAGGTGAGGTGCGGGTGTTACTCGACTACATTGACCAGATGCGTACCTTCCGGATGGAAAATATCCAAGGCAGAAGTCGTATTATTGACGAGCTTAGTGGCATTCGAGAAGGCCAAACACAAATCGTAGAGATCCTTACAAGAATAGAACAAGGACAAAACAGGAGTTTCCAGCTACAACAAGATATGTTTAATT
This sequence comes from Bombina bombina, assembly GCF_027579735.1. NCBI lineage: Eukaryota > Metazoa > Chordata > Amphibia > Anura > Bombinatoridae > Bombina > Bombina bombina. The sequence goes on from NC_069502.1 coordinate 445,117,667, forward strand.
TCTTCCAGGAGGCGCATGCTGGTCTATCTGCTGCTGGTCTATCTGCTGCTGGTCTATCTGCTGTGCCTCCATCTGCTGATGGTCTATATGCTGTGCCTCCATCTGCTGCTGGTCTATCTGCTGTGCCTCCATCTGCTGCTGGTCTATCTGCTGGGCCTCCATATGCTGCTGGTCTATCTGCTGGGCCTCCATCTGCTGCTGGTCTATCTGCTGGGCCTCCATCTGCTGCTGGTCTATCTGCTGGGCCTCCATCTGCTTCTGGTCTATCTGCTGGGTCTCCATCTGCTGCTGGTCTATCTGCTGGGCCTCCATCTGCTGCTGGTCTATCTGCTGGGTCTCCATCTGCTGCTGGTCTATCTGCTGGGCCTCCATCTGCTGCTGGGCCTCCATCTGCTGGGCCTCCATCTGCAAAGCCATCTGCAAAGCCTCCTGCTGGGCCATCTGCAAAGCCTCCTGCTGGGCCATCTGCAAAGCCTCCTGCTGGGCCATCTGCAAAGCCTCCTGCTGGGCCATCTGCAAAGCCTCCTGCTGGGCTATCTCCTGCTCGGCCATCTCCTGCTGGGCCATCTCCTGCTGGGCCATCTCCTCCTGGGCCATCTCCTCCATCTCCTCACCTTGGTCACCCCAGTACTCCTCCTTCCACTCTTCCCACAACATCTCTGATGAGAACTCGTCGGAGGCGGCAGTTGCCCCTCCCAGAACCTCAGCCTCGTGGGAAGAGGGGAAGGAAGAGGAAGTAAGTATTTTTTGACATGTTTATTTCGTATTTATTTAATGTGTAATGGATAGGTATGTGATGATGTGGTTTTCAGACATTTGTGGACCACACTCAGTATATAATCTGCTTCTATGGGACCGCGTCCATGGAGGATTGTTGCAGAGTGTGGGTTATAAGTGTGTGGACACCACATCATCACATACCTATCCTTGTTCATGATATTGATTGGTTTCTGTGATGTGATGTCCAAACTGTTTCCCTAATCTCAAACAAAATGACCATTACAATTATACATGATGGCATATTACTGTTTGAATGCCAATAACACAGCTTAAAGGGACAGTCAGAACATTATTGTTTACAAAGAAAACACTGTATTACGCATTATCAAGTTGGAAACAAAAACATGGAGAAATACGTGTGAGTTATGTGCTTACCCTTGTATCTATGCCTATGAAAAATGACCACTTATTTGTTGTTCTGACATAACAACATTTTAGTCAATCAATGATCAATACATGGTAAATATGCTGTATGAGCTCAATGTTTTCAAGATACAAATGCTATCAAAATGCCCTCTAGTGGTCAAATTGCATTCTGATTACATGCACTCTTCAAGCTCTAAGAAATGAGCACACGAACCTCATAGGTTTAGCTAGCAAATAAATATAACCAGAGAAAAATGATTAATTGGTGAGAAACCTTTGATATCATTTTTATTTCAAAAATTGCTTTTTTAATAATGCAAATCATTATTTGTTTTCTAGACTGTCCCTTTAAAAAAAATTACATATGCTAACATATACTAATATTTGGTGATTGTTGGTATATCTACATGTACTTGTTCAAACAAGAAATATTGCAAAAAGATTTCTATTGACGTGTTAAATAAAGTCTATTTTCTTAAAGAGACATTATTGTGTTTGATTTATTTTAGAAAGACATTTGTTTTAACAAGGAATATTGTTTAAAGTCCTTTTAGGAGTGACTAAACAAATATATGCTCACAATAATATATTTGGAGATAAACCAATGTGGAACTCATACATTATACAAAAATCAACATTTGCATTAAAGGGACAGTATACAATCTTTTTAACAGAACTGTTTGTAATAGACACTACTAGAAACAACAAGATTAACATATACTGATATCCAAATCAATATGAAAAAGCTTTAAACACTTTCAAATAAAATCGTGTTATCTCTATTGAAAAGATAGATGTAAACCACATTCCAACATAAGCAAAAGTAGACATGTCTTTGGTAAACAATGGACTATATAACTAGAGGGGAAAAAAAAACATATTTGTATAATGACCCTTTAATAAAATATACGACAAAATAACATCTAGAAGAAGTCGGCATTTCATATATTTAGCATATGATAAAGATAAATGCACATTGATTACTTGATTCTAATACAATAGCGCATATTTATGAATTCGATATCTTGCAAATTAAACACAACACAGTCATTTTTCATAAAAAGGAACATATTGTTGACAAACATATTAAACAAGATGGACTATATTTAGGGATTTGCACTTGCCTCGAAATATCTTATGCATGAAAACATTTTGCTTTCATTCGTTTATTCAACCAGACAGCCAGCAAAACAGAATGTTGTGTTCTTTATCAGCTATGGGTCAACAATGTTACATGATGCACACAATCCATACTCGCCATGGTTTTAAACTTGTCTTCTCATTCACAAACGTGTGTTACGTGCAAAATCAAATATTGCGGGACTACGTAATACAATCAGACGTTTTTTTACACCTTTGCATGTGACGTCTTAATTAACATGGCGCATCCTTGATCACATAAAAACGCCATCCAATAAAAGGCGCATCCTTGATCACGTAAAAACGCCATCCAATAAAAGGCGCATCCTTGATCACGTAAAAACGCCATCCAATAAAAGGCGCATCCTTGATCACGTAAAAACATCAGCCAATACAAGGAATCATTGGACAGCCTGGAAGGTGACGTCTTAAGCAAAATGGCGCATCCGAGATCGATGAAAAACCTCAGCCAATACAAGGACTCAGTTGATAGCTTGGCATATCAATAAGAAACGTATTTATATTTTAGTAACTAGTATGTGCCTATATTGCTATCTAGGAATGTCACGATAGATAACGAAATACTGTTATCTATCAAATAGAATACATTATAGAAAATAAGGAGATATTTCATTAGAAGCAGAGGATTTATAACTAAACTATTTAGCAAGCAGCATATTTTAAGTAGACATGAAATCAATATTTTAAGGTTACACGATTATGTACGACATTGCAATTTGAAATACATTGTAACAATAAATGAAAATCTTTGGATTATAGTGTTTCATGTCCCTTTAAATGAAAATTAATGCTAGGAGATGCATTAGTAAAATAGGGATGTGTTAGATATTATATGTTAAAGGGACAGTCAACCCCAGAAATTTATTTTTCAAAAATATTGCTAATCCCTTTATTACACATTACTCATTTTTAAACAACAAACACAGTTATGTATTAATATACATTTTACTTCTGTTATTATCTTGCTTCTAAGCTTCTGCTGACTGCCCCATTATTTCTGTTCTTTTGACAGACATTCAGTTTAGCCAATCAATGCTCACTCCTAGGTCACTTTACATGCATGAGCTCAATGTTATCTATATGAAACATGTGAACTAATGCCTTATAGTAGTCAATATTTTTAAAACATTAGAGGCAGTCTTCAAGGTCGAAGAAATTAGCATATGAGCCTCCTAGGTTTACCTTTCAAATAAGAATAACAAGAGAACAAAGCTAAATTGGGAATAAGATCCAATTAGGAATTTGGTTAAACTCGCATGCCCTATTTAAATCATGATTCATCTTTTTGGACTTGACCGTCCCTTTAACTATAGCTATGGTGTACATCTTTAACATTTAAAAGATACACATGAGAAATACATATGCCATTGATGTTTTAAGATATGTTTAGATTGTTTTGGAATAACAATAATGACACATGTATTGATCAAACGTGTCACTTATTCAAGTTGAAATATGGTCAGCCTACCTCTAGCCATATATGGGAGGAGAAGTATTTTGTTAAAATATTTAGATAAAGATATTCCTCATCTAAAATATGCACATTACACACAGAGATTGATTTGGTTACACTACTACAATAAGATAGAATTGAAATTGAAATACATGTGCTGTCAACATTACAATAAGATGTTTATTAATAAGATTATATGTCCTTGTTCATGTAAAAAGGACAAAAACGCTTTAGAAATGGAAATCCATTCATTAACAATTGTGGTCAGCATCACTTAAAAGGACATGAAATAACAAATAAATAAAGAGGATACACAGAGAGAATACTATTTCCATAAAAATAACACTTTACAGGGATTATCTCATTTTATCAATCCTGGGATCATTTGTTAAAGGTGCATCAATTCACGCAGAGTTTACAAATAAACACATGGACATGAAATTTTCAATATACATATATATACAAAAATAAAGATATATATATATACATATATAAAAAAAATTACTATGCTAATCATAATCATGCAATATATAAAGAAAAATAATAAAATTAAATTGGAGATGTAAATCTTAAAGTCATTTACAATTGTATTACATATATGATTCAGGAAACACCATTATTTTTGTTAAGGTCCCTTTAAGGTTTAACCACATAAACTAGAGATTTCAATCAATGACATGAATAAAGAGGACAAAGAATCGTGGAATGACATGTCTTTTATTAGTATGTCAGAAAACATCAACAACGTTTATAAATAATCTTTTAAAGATCAGGAAAATTGGAGCCATTTGACAAGGGAAAAGAGTGCATCACAGTCCATGAAGAGAGTTGCCAAGGGCCAGCATAGCCCCATTGGAGCCATATGACAAGGTAAAAGAGTCCATCACAGTCCATGAAGAGAGTTGCCAAGGGCCAGCATAGCCCCATTGGAGACATATGACAAGGTCGAAGAGTGCATCACAGTCCATGAAGAGAGTTGCCAAGGGCCAGCATAGCCCCATTGGAGCCATTTCACAAGGTCAAAGAGTGCATCACAGTCCATGAAGAGAGTTGCCAAGGGCCAGCATAGCCCCATTGGAGTCATATGACAAGGTAAAAGAGTGCATCACAGTCCATGAAGAGAGTTGCCAAGGGCCAGCATAGCCCCATTGGAGCCATATGACAAGGTAAAAGAGTGCATCACAGTCCATGAAGAGAGTTGCCAAGGGCCAGCATAGCCCCATTGGAGCCATATGACAAGGTAAAAGAGTGCATCACAGTCCATGAAGAGAGTTGCCAAGGGCCAGCATAGCCCCATTGGAGCCATATGACAAGGTAAAAGAGTGCATCACAGTCCATGAAGAGAGTTGCCAAGGGCCAGCATAGCCCCATTGGAGCCATTTGACAAGGTCAAAGAGTGCATCACAGTCCATGAAGAGAGTTGCCAAGGGCCAGCATAGCCCCATTGGAGCCATATGACAAGGTAAAAGAGTGCATCACAGTCCATGAAGAGAGTTGCCAAGGGCCAGCATAGCCCCATTGGAGACATATGACAAGGTAAAAGAGTGCATCACAGTCCATGAAGAGAGTTGCCAAGGGCCAGCATATCCCCATTGGAGCCATATGACAAGGTAAAAGAGTGCATCACAGTCCATGAAGAGAGTTGCCAAGGGCCAGCATAGCCCCATTGGAGCCATATGACAAGGTAAAAGAGTGCATCACAGTCCATGAAGAGAGTTGCCAAGGGCCAGCATAGCCCCATTGGAGCCATTTGACAAGGTCAAAGAGTGCATCACAGTCCATGAAGAGAGTTGCCAAGGGCCAGCATAGCCCCATTGGAGCCGTATGACAAGGTAAAAGAGTGCATCACAGTCCATGAAGAGAGTTGCCAAGGGCCAGCATAGCCCCATTGGAGACATATGACAAGGTAAATGAGTGCAACAGGCACAACAATAATAAAAAAGGCACTTAGCGTGTGAGCACCCGTTAATGTCCAAGGAGTAGGGAAATCAATGTACACACTCCTGTTCAATCCTCAATCGGATACAGGTGGGATATTCCCCTACGCACTCACCCAGCTGCTTGGTCTTCCTCTATATCACCCAAAATAATGCTGGTACAACTTTCGGAGTCGGCCCGTCCACAGGGGGTATCACCGGATGGATGCAACCTCTCAATTTCTCCGGTCGTGAACCACTCCCCTCATGGGTCCTATCCTCGTTCAGCAGTGTTGGCGTGTGACGTCACCCGGAATCCGACCACCAGCTAGCCACTCCTCCAAAGACGCCGCTCCTCTCCGCGGCTCGGTGTGTGTGAGTGCAGATCAGGTGTAAAACTTTAGGCAATGCTGTATGATCCGCTGTGCATGCTCGGTCCCAGAGACTGAATACTTGTTTAGTGAAATAAGCTGCACCAGCGGTATTTGAGCAATTAAAAAGTTTTATTAACAGTTCATAAAACTTCAAACTGAAGCATAAAACTCGAGTGTCATAGAAGTGCCTTAGGAATACACACAATGAACTGATTGCTAACGCGTTTCAGCCCTTCTGGCCGTAATCGTAGCTGCAGTTCATAACCCAATTTAGCCTTTGAAACATAGTGCAAAATTGTGATTGGATAAAAACATTATCCTGGGCGTATTCCTATTACAAGCACTTAAACTTGATTTCCATAGCAACCTGCATACAATCGAAACACTGTTTTAATCTGCTTTGATCTCACACAAATAACAAAATGTTAGCAACATATTAATTTAGATTAGATGCAACCGTATGATTTCACATCAATATGTTACAATATATAAACATTGCTCCTCAATATTGCACCAAGAATTCAAAGATGGGAAAGGAGAGAATGTGAACTCGGAAAAAGGGGTAAAGGGAGGTCTAAGGATACACAGAATAATATTAATTTTACTATTCCCAAAAATTTATTAAATCAAATTCAGAGTTTAACCCTGTGGGAATTCTTGTCTTTAATCTATGTATCCAAAAGACCTCCCTTTTAGCTAGCAGGCTATCCCTATCCCCTCCTCTCTTCTTGCACTTAACATGTTCAATAATGGTCCATTTTAAAGAGGACACACTTTTATTGTGTAAATTCTTGAAGTGTTGTACTAGAGGGGTTGTGATTTTGCCTGCTTTGATGTTAGTAATATGTTCCCTTATCCTGTCACGAGCTTCCCTTGTAGTGAGACCAGTGTACTGTACCCCACAAAGTTCACAAGTCAAAAGATAGATGACATATGTGAATCGACAGGTCAAACATGAATTATGTTTAAAATTTTCTCCTGTTACTGTGCTTGAAAATCCCTCTTCAGATTGAAGATGTCCGCAAGCAATGCATGGTGTATAATTGCATTTATACATTCCATTGAACCTAAGCCATGATGATTGAAATGCTTGTTTTGGCACTGAGTAGGAGCAACAATATTGCCTATCGGCAAACCTTTCTTAAAGGCATACCTACAGCCTTTTGACACCACTTCAGTCAGATCCTTGTCTGCAGTCAACATACGATAGTGTTTTCGTATGATATTGCATACTTGATGGTATTGTGAACTGTACTTTGTGACAAAGGTTACGCCTTCAAAAGTCTTCCCCTTGTTCAGTTCACGGTTTTTGCTGAGGAATTCATTTCTATTTCTAGATATTAATGAGGTTCTGACTCTGGCTACATCTCTTCTGTTATAGCCCCTTTGGCAAAGGCGTTCCTCTAAATCTAGAGCCTGTTTCTCATATTCTATCTCAGTTGAACAATTTTGCTTTAACCGAACAAATTGTCCCTTCATCACTGAAAGAAAAACCCTTTTCAGGTGACTACTTTTGGCGTGAAGGAGGGAATTGCCAGAGATGGGCTTCCTGTAAACCCTCGTCTGTACTCTGTCTTGTCTCCCTACTAATGTCACATCCAAAAAGTTGATTTGTGTGCTACCAAATTCATGTGTGAATTTGATACCTGCTGTATTATTATTTAGTTCAACCAAAAATCCTAAAGCTTCTGTTTCTCCTCCTTCCCATATGATCAGAAGATCATCAATGAACCTTCGATAATATTTAATCCTTGCCTTCCATAGTCCATGTGGGACAGCTCCAGCCAACCCATGAAAAGGTTGGCATATGAGTGCGCAAATTTTTCCCCCATAGCTGCCCCAAATCTCTGGAGGTAATGGGCCCCCTCAAAGGCAAAGAAATTATGGGTAAGCAAAAATTCAGTGACTTTAAGGACATAACTGCAAAATTGTGAGTCATAGTTTGTTGCTCGTTTTAGAAAGAATGAAATTGCTTCTAAACCTTTGTTATGTGGTATACTGGAGTATAGCGAGGTGACATCAATTGTCAACCAGCTATAATTCTCTTGCCACTCAAAGGCCTCCATTTCAATTAGAAGTTGTTTCGTATCTCTTAAATAGCTTGGTAGATTTACACAAGCAGTTGTAGGATAGCATCCAGCCATTGTGACATTGGCTCCAATAATGAGCCAATGCCGCTAATGATCGGACGACCCCTAACATCTGTGAGGGATTTGTGGACCTTCGGCAGGAAATTAAATATTGGCATAACTGGAGAGTCCACTGTTAAAAAACGGGTGCTCACACGCTAAGTGACTTTAATTATTTCACAGGTGGTTTCCTGTTGAAGTGGTTGAGCAGAGTTATTTGTTTTGTCCAGGTCACGGAACTGGTGTTTTTAGGCTTTATTCCTAAACAGCTCATAAGAATGGAAAACATAGAGAGTGACATTGTAAATAACACTGTAAAGTTTTATTCACTTCAATCTGCTGATGAACGCACACACAAAGCACCAGAGAAATTGAGGATGTGTTTTCATCTGAGTATTCCACCTTTACACTGAGCAGATTATTTGAACAGATGGTGTCCCTCCTAGATAAGGAAATAAGACTCAAATGGGACGTCTGGACATTACAAAAATATATTTCTAATGGTATGATTCCCAGGGGCCTAAGGGTCAATAAATTTCCGACCTTCATTGTGGAAGATGAGGACTTTATTGGAGTTTGGAATGGAGTATTGTCTGACTGCTCTCTTAAACTCATTGGAATGTTAATTGAATATAAAACTAAAATGCTAAACTCTGTTACAAAAGAAATAGATTTATTACAGATAGAACTGAATGCATGTAGTAAGGATTTATCTTTTGGCAAATTTGATTCCATATTGAATGTTTCCTTAGCTGAGTCAAAAAAATTGATAATGGAAATTAAACATGATAAATATTTGAGGGATCTAACAGATTATGAGAACAATAAAATATACATATGGAATAGAAAACAGAGAACTAGCTGTAGGAGGGATAATGACCAGAAACGATTTCCCAAAGGAAAAAGATCAGGTAAAAAAGGTAACAAAAATCAAGGTAAAACGAAGAAGGTATCTTTTAATGAAAGTCCTCTGGGGATTGCTCTACCTCAGGGGAAGATGAAGAATCTTCCAGTAGAGGGCCAGCAGCTCCTAGTACAGGAGATGAGCCCTCTAAATATCAATCAGACCACACTGACAAATTAGTACCAATAACAAGGGCACCTGATAATATTGAAATAGCACAGGTTTTTCCCAGAGTACCAGGCAAATCCAGAGGGGGGGGGAGGTATAAAAGGAAGGGGTCTTTTGAAAGAAACTACCCCACAACCCCCCAGGAGGGGCAGATCAGGAACGAAATATGTATAAATTCTGTGATTAACCTGTCTACACATCCGCTCAGTGAATTGGAAACTAAGTTCTTGAATTATGGCCTTAGTTTTGTTCCAGCAGACAGTTTTAATTTATTCCAAACCCTGGTGGACGTCAACAGGCTAATCAGAAATCTTACCATAAAGAAGTATTTTGCTCAGAGTAGTGGAGGGGAAAGGGTGGTAGAACAGGGTCCTTCCATTAGGGCTATACAAGGTGAAATGGAATCTTTGACTTTCCAGGAAGCTTGTGACTTGGAAGCACTGGAGAGACTGGATAGTGAGAATATTTACCCATTAGATGTATCTATGGAAGACATGACATCAAGGGGTCCCTCTCTCTCCAGTGCTTCAAAGTTTTATCCCATTCATACCAGAGGGGATGTTCTAGAACAGTTCCAACAAAGGGTGGAGAGTGATCTCACTAAATTGGCTTATACAGCCAATTTAGATAAACACTAGAACTTAAGTAAACAGGAAGCATTAGCCCTTAGAGGACTAAAGGAGAATTTCAACCTTGTCATAAGAGCATCCGCTAAGGGAGGGTCTGTGGTTGTCATGGACAGGGCTTTCTTTATTAAGGAAGCAACACGACAGCTGACAGATCCCTCCCAATACACCATCTTGACCTATCACCCCACGTCCAGATTCAAACATGAAATTTCCCATCTAATTGATGATGGAAAAGAAGCAGGCTTTATGGATGAGAACACTAGTAATTTTTTAACAGTAGACTCTCCAGTTATGCCAATATTTAATTTCCTGCCGAAGGTCCACAAATCCCTCACAGATGTTAGGGGTCTTCCGATCATTAGTGGCATTGGCTCATTATTGGAGCCAATGTCACAATGGCTGGATGCTATCCTACAACTGCTTGTGTAAATCTACCAAGCTATTTAAGAGATATGAAACAACTTCTAATTGAAATGGAGGCCTTTGAGTGGCAAGAGAATTATAGCTGGTTGACAATTGATGTCACCTCGCTATACTCCAGTATACCACATAACAAAGGTTTAGAAGCAATTTCATTCTTTCTAAAACGAGCAACAAACTATGACTCACAATTTTGCAGTTATGTCCTTAAAGTCACTGAATTTTTGCTTTTTTTTTTTGCTTACCCATAATTTCTTTGCCTTTGAGGGGGCCCATTACCTCCAGAGATGTGGGGCAGCTATGGGGGAAAAATGTGCGCACTCATATGCCAACCTTTTCCTGGGTTGGCTGGAGCTGTCCCACATGGACTATGGAAGGCAAGGATTAAATATTATCGAAGGTTCATTGATGATCTTCTGATCATATGGGAAGGAGAAGAAACAGAAGCTTTAGGATTTTTGGTTGAGCTAAATAATAATACAGCAGGTATCAAATTCACACATGAATTTGGTAGCACACAAATCAACTTTTTGGATGTGACATTAGTAGGGAGACAAGACAGAGTACAGACGAGGGTTTACAGGAAGCCCATCTCAGGCAATTCCCTCCTTCACGCCAAAAGTAGTCACCCGAAAAGGGTTTTTCTTTCAGTGATGAAGGGACAATTTGTTCGGTTAAAGCGAAATTGTTCAACTGAGATAGAATATGAGAAACAGGCTCTAGATTTAGAGGAACGCCTTTGCCAAAGGGGCTATAACAGAAGAGATGTAGCCAGAGTCAGAACCTCATTAATATCTAGAAATAGAAATGAATTCCTCAGCAAAAACCGTGAACTGAACAAGGGGAAGACTTTTGAAGGCGTAACCTTTGTCACAAAGTACAGTTCACAATACCATCAAGTATGCAATATCATACGAAAACACTATCGTATGTTGACTGCAGACAAGGATCTGACTGAAGTGGTGTCAAAAGGCTGTAGGTATGCCTTTAAGAAAGGTTTGACAATAGGTAATATTGTTGCTCCTACTCAGTTAGTGCCAAAACAAACATTTCAATCATGGCTTAGGTTCAATGGAATGTATAGATGCAATTATGCACCATGCATTGCTTGCGGACATCTTCAATCTGAAAAGGGATTTTAAAGCACAGTAACAGGAGAAAATTTTAAACATAATTCATGTTTGAACTGTCGATTCACATATGTCATCTATCTTTTGACTTGTGAACTTTGTGGGGTACAGTACACTGGTCTCACTACAAGGGAAGCTCATGACAGGATAAGGGAACATATTACTAACATCAAAACAGGCAAAATCACAACCCCTCTAGTACAACACTTCAAGAATTTACACAATAAAAGTGTGTCCTCTTTAAAATGGACCATTATTGAACATGTTAAGTGCAAGAAGAGAGGAGGGGATAGGGATAGCCTGCTAGCTAAAAGGGAAGTCATTTGGATACATAGATTAAAGACAAGAATTCCCACAGGGTTAAACTCTGAATTTGATTTAATAAATTTTTGGGAATAGTAAAATTAATATTATTCTGTGTATCCTTAGACCTCCCTTTACCCCTTTTTCCGAGTTCACATTCTCTCCTTTCCCATCTTTGAATTCTTGGTGCAATATTGAGGAGCAATATTTATATATTGTAACATATTGATGTGAAATCATACGGTTGCATCCAGTGGCATAGCGTGGGTTGTCAGCGCCCAGGGCAAGGTAAGAATTGCGCCCCCCTAACCCATTAGCACTGACTGAGCTAATGCATGTAATAAGCAATTGCAAAGCAGGAAACTTGTAAATAATTAACCAGCAATAGATTAACAACTTCCTTGAGCCTCAATGCTAAACCATGCAACAAATGTGCAGCTTTCAAAGCCACAAGAACAGTTTTTTCCACTAACAGCCTTAGCCATGCACAAAACCCATATAATAAGCATGTTTATTAATGTTATGTAATGCAAGTTGGCTATGCATTCTAATATGAAGAAGTCTAAAAAAATGTCAACTTTTACTTAAGTTCCACACCGACCCTAAACCCACACATATGAATAGGCTATTATTTAGACACCCACCAGCAGTGCATCTTGTAAAAACGAGACCAGACAGGCTACACATATAGATCTAAACACCAAGTGATACCCTAAAACAAAAACATTTAACCCCTTAGTGAACAATAAGGGCTACTCTGACCCCTTAAGCAGTTAAAGTGTTAAGACCCACAGGGAACAGCACACATTACCAGCTATATAGCACAACAAGCTCCTACTGGGGGGTTTATTTTCCTCTGCCGAGCTGTTTGTGCCCCACAAGTCACAGTGCTGAGGTACAGAGGTGTCTTCCTTCATATTTGTACCCAGACAGGCTATGGTCTGCAGCCAGGTGATCTCATCCCCGGACCCCATTCACCAATTAACACCCAGTATAAGCTGCTGCCACAGACATCCCTTTCCTCTCCTCCCCAAATTACTTACCACCAGGCTTAATAAAGTCATGGGCAGCAGGGCAGGCATGACACGCTAGAAACAGTCCTCAGGCAGGCAGCAGCTCTTCCCCTCCACTTCTTGCACTCTCGGTCCCTCTTGAACTGCGTGCGCTGGGAGTGGGAGGAGTCAGAACCCGGCGTGCTGTGCTAGTGGCATAAACTGTAAACAGACAGCAGCACAGCAGGGGTAACGTTCAGACTTCAGAGAGAATTGGATAAGTAGATTTAGGGATTACAGGAGGCGACCAGACCATGACGAGTCAGACAGACGACACACTGACAAACAATTAAAGAAGTTCACACTTGCGTTGACTAATTACTAAGAGTGAGACTTTTGCGCCCCCCATAATTATGCGCACGGGGCAACAGCCCCTCTGGCCCCCCCACGCTACGCCACTGGTTGCATCTAATCTAAATTAATATGTTGCTAACATTTTGTTATTTGTGTGAGATCAAAGCAGATTAAAACAGTGTTTTGAATGTATGCAGGCTACTATGGAAATCAAGTTTAAGTGCTTGTAATAGGAATACGCCCAGGATAATGTTTTTATCCAATCAAAATTTTGCACTATGTTTCAAAGGCTAAATTGGGTTATGAACTGCAGCTACGATTACGGCCAGAAGGGCTGAAACGCGTTAGCAATCAGTTCATTGTGTGTATTCCTAAGGCACTTCTATGACACTCGAGTTTTATGCTTCAGTTTGAAGTTTTATGAACTGTTAATAAAACTTTTTAATTGCTCAAATACCGCTGGTGCAGCTTATTTCACTAAACAAGTATTCAATAATAAAAAAGGCCAAATCGCAACCATTCAAACACGGAACATCAACATGTGGGCGGAAGATTCTTATCTGCGCCCTTGGAGCATCTCCAGATCCTCCACTTATTGGTCATCCCCTTCATCGTCCAGCTACAGATTCAAGCATTGAATCAAACCGCATCATACGTCGGAGAGTCAAATGCTGAACCTGTAGCTGGGCATGCACAGTGTCGTTAATCCCTCTCAGGACAACTGCGTTCCTCAACACGGCCTGCTCTACACGTGCTAGAGCTTCTAGCGTGAGCCATGTTGAGTCACAGCCTAAAATAAAGAATAAATAAAATATTAATGATAATTACACAACAGAATAAAAAATAAGCAAAAATACATTGTCATCATAAAGACAAATCATTTTTTAAATTAATTTTTGGAAATTGATTATTTACACATTAAATATGTTATTCAGACAGACCTAAACCATTAAAGGGACAGTTTACTCAAACATGTTGTCCCCTTTAATTGGTTTTCGATGATCCACTTTTACAGCTTGAGTGTATAAAATCTTGTAAAAGGATTTCCATTGTACTTACATTAGCAATTTAAATATTTTAGTTATACTGTGGTAGCCACACCTATCCTTAAACATTTTGGCGTTGAGGCCAAGCTGTGTAAACATAGCAACCAGAAGAAATTACATTCCCACTGGGTTATACAAGAGATAATGTATGAACATTTGTACATAAATTGTTGGATCCAAGTAGTGGTGATTGGTATATATAGTGATATCAAATTAAAGGGACACTGAACCAAAATATTTTATTTACTGATTCAGATAGAGCATGACATTTAAATCAAATTTTTAATTTACTCCTATTCTTGAAATGTTAGAATTCTATAGCTATATTTTAAATGCAAGAATGTAAGTTTATAGGGCAGGCCATTTTTGGTTACCAACCTTGGTTGTCCCTGCTGATTGATGTATACATTCATCCAACAATAAAGAAATGATGTCCAGACTTTTTTTATTTTCAAAATAATTATAGGCATTTCTTTGTTTCAATAAAGATAGCAAGAGAACGAATTGATAAGAGTAGTAAATTATAAATTTGATTAACATTGCATGCTCTATTTGAATCACAATAGAAACAATTTGCCTTCAGTGTACCTTTAAGTATCTTATAATGTTGATTTTGAATGATACTTACAGCTGTGCCTGGGAAGGACAATCCGACACCCAGGACAATGAAGGTTGAGACAGGGGGAAGGGATGGGATTGGGTTGGGGAGGGATGGGATTGGGTTGGGGAGGTATGGGCTGCCGCTCTGGGGTAGGACGTACAGCTGGGGAGTGGTGAGTTGGGGGCTGGGCAGGTGGGGTAGCTGTACGGGCCAAAAGACGGGGAGAGCGGCGAAGGGGGGCGAAGGGGCGTTTTTTGGGAGGGACAGGACAGGCAAAATGTGAAGGGCCAGGAGGGTCTTGGGTCTGTGGAGGGGCCTGTGAAGGGGCAGGGGCCTGGGCACTGGACTGGGCAGGGGCCTGGGCAGGGGACTGGGCAGGGGCCTGGGCAGGGGTCTGGGCAGGGGACTGGGCAGGGGAGTGGGCAGGGGCGGAAAAAGGATGACCAGAAGTGGAGGATCCATCTGAAATAAATAATTAAAATAT
Organism: Bombina bombina; assembly: GCF_027579735.1. Lineage (NCBI taxonomy): Eukaryota > Metazoa > Chordata > Amphibia > Anura > Bombinatoridae > Bombina > Bombina bombina. The sequence goes on from NC_069502.1 coordinate 445,132,877, forward strand.
ATTAACATCTCATACATCATGAAATCAAATCAAGGCATTTCAACTTGATTATGTTTGCAATATACTTAGAAGTGTGTTTGAATTTCTAAACAATGTTGACATGAGGATATGGTATGCATATAGGCACTCAGATTAATAGCAATGACTGTCTGTACAATTATAAAATTATTATTGTGGTTTGGCCTGGAATATGCATGTGACATCATGATGGCATGAATTAGAAATCAAACAAAAATGAAAGAATAATCAAAGCATATGTTCATGCTGCCTGATATAGAAAGGGGGCAGTAGTGTATTTGAACAGAAAAAGAATATTCATTTTTAAAGTGCAAAAGCTGTAGACTTTGAATGTCTTCAATAAAATGTTTTTCAATAAAAAAACATGTTGGATACATGTTAGATATATTTCACATACCATCAGACTCCAAGGGAGCCTCTTCCTCCTCCGTCCCACATATTAAATCAATCTCTGTAAAACATAACATGTTGTGTACACGTTAAGATCAGATATTATAACATATGTTACTGTTGCTCAAAGACACACATCAATGTTGCATTAAAGATATACACAGCCAAAGTTATGATTTACATCATTTTGATGGAGCATACAAATGACATTAGATTTGTTATTCTCAATGATTCAGATTTTCGATTTATTGTTTGTATTATTTTAAAAATCATAAAAGCATAGTACATTGAACATTTAAGATTTCTCATGTGTGTATCACTTGATGATTGTTGTCAAAATTGAAAAATGTAAACAAACATATGCTATACACCTTCTGAATAACAAAGGTGTAGACTAAGAAACTTGGAATTCTTAATCTTTCAATATTAAACTAAAATTGATATATAATCAGAAGAGTAAATTATATGTTTGTTTCAAATGTAATGCTTCATCAGAATCATGCTCATAATATTGATTACCAATACACCTTCAATAACATATAAATGAGTCAATGGACTTACCAGAAGACTACAAAGGCAGCTCAGTGTCAGTGCTGGATCCCTCTGGGCTCCCCACAACAACTCTCTCTATGAACGATATAGATATATATTAGTGAACACATTTTGGATAGCACTAAATCACATCTGTATCGATTTATAAGAATAATCAACTTCAAAATGTGAAGAATAGAGCAGTCATTAGAAGAAAAAAAGCTTGATTGAATTAAGGGGATTATGAATAAAATCGAGCCATTTGTGCAATGTACAGTAATCTTGTGTAGGACACAACACATATTGATCACAATACAAAACAAAATTGATTATTAAAAATATGTAATCATGGTGCTGTTAGAGTATGCTTATATCTATAAAGTAACTCCAACAGTGAATATGTGAATTATATATCAATATTGTTTAATCCAAAGAATGTAAGGATTAATTAATGTATTGTTTATTAAAGGGACACTGACATTAATTTTTTCAGTGATTTAACTGTTCAAACTGTTACAAATTATGTAACATTGACTCCTATTATAATATGTATTTTGAAACATGTTAATCTTAAAGGCAGATAAGCAATTATTTAATAAATACATATTGTTTGTTGAAGGTATCCAACAATCATCAATAACAACCCAGGTTGTTCAACAAAAATGGAGCTGTAGATAAACTAACATTCTTGTTTTTAAAATACATTTATCAAGAGAATATTGTAAATATGATTATATTATTCAAATTAAAATTTGATTAATATTGCATGCTCTATCTGAATGACAACAGTAATCATTTTTTATCAGTGTCCCTTTAATAGAAAAAGATATTGATTTGACAATGTCACTGTTAATGAATTCTCTAGTCCATATGCTGATGTAATGAATGGGATGGAGCATGCAATTACAATATAATATGTTAGTTAAGGATATCCTCAAGAATCTTTAATTATCCTCTCTTAAAGGGACATGAAGCTCCAAATATGTAATTGGATACTTTTTGAAACTATGTACTACTGTTATCTGAACACATGATTTGAACATATGTAAATAGGCCAATTTCTTAATGAAAAAACCGCCGGTTAATCCCAGTAATGCATTGCTTAACCTAAACCAAACTCAATATGTTTTTAGAAAAACGAAAACAATAGACTGAACCAATTTAGCTAATAAAATGTTTATACAAAACAAGAAAATAACGTGTCGAAATCATTTAATTTAACATTTAGTTGTCATGTCCCTTAAATGACTCGAACAATTAAAAATATGTAATGTATATTTTAAAATTCAAAACATATGCAAAACTGTGTGAATGTGGTCAAAATGTATCTCAATAATATTAAGCAATACACAGGGGAAGAATAATAATTGGCCATTCAAAGAATCTTACATTAAAATGAAGATATCGGGGTCGGAGCCAGCTACAGAAGAGACAAGACGTGCAGCTCATGAGCTCCTGATAAATAAATTGATTTGGGGCTATATTTCCCAGATCCAAGCAAAGTTCCTGATCTACACTTACAAATAGGGAAAGCAGCCACTTTAAAAACCCAGTTGGCAAATTTATATAGCTACTGCGGCAACTTTTGAGACCCTAATTGATTGGATTGGCCATGAGGCGATAGTGACTGTAGGCCCAAGAGACGCTGCCTGATCTAAATGGAGCTCTTTTTCATATGCCCAAACATGGAACATTTTTACTCACAGGCACGTGCACTACTAAATGACTTTAAGGAGAAGATGTTTCACAGTTTAGACGAGCTACTCCCTACAACTGGGGTTCATCCTATAAGAGAGGTCCATCTGATATCCGGAGCGGCAGAGGGCACAGACCCGATAATATACCGCAAGAGTTCTCAGCTAATCGTGAGCAGTTCTGTGCCAGAGCAAAAACTTGACCGTCCCAGGCAGGTTTACGGCGTATGCAAGATGTACAATCTACAAACTTCCTACCTAGCTGTGGGAGCCATGGATGTCATTGGGGGAAGGCGTGTGAATACCGCACGGCCATCTATGAAGTCCACTTCGCACGACCCACAGGAGAGAGCGTTCATAGAACCCATTGCAGAGAAGTGCCTGCCTTCTCCAGGCCTGCTGAGGGACGGTCTATACACAGGTGATGACCCTTTGCGGTCCGTTGGTGTCCTGATAGTGCCTGCCGGGTTGCACCCCAGAACAAGTATTAAGATGATTAACATCAGCACAGCTTCCGCAGGGGATATGCGAGCATGGCTGCGCTTGCAATGTGCCCAGTGTCCAGTTCACTGTTCCCTTACCGCAGTCGGCGTGGGCTAAACGGCAGGGCTTCCCACAGTAAGAAGGAGATGAGTTCTCCAGAAGTTTAAGTCTTCCTTCATTTGACTGATAATCTACAAGACACTCACTGGTTACTTTGATACAGAATTTTTATGTCGATGTCAGACGGACTTATTGTGTTTTACCTTCTTATTCCTTATGTTTTTCTGTGTTTTGCCCTTAATATGCTAAAATCGCCTACGCACTAAGAGATACTGATTTTGATTGTACCCCATATCCATGTGTTGCGGCTGATTATGGTCCTTGCTGTTTACAATATACACACTATTATTCTCAGCACAAGGTATAATGAGCTTAATATTACATTGTTTGTGTACAGGTAGCTCAGTGATGTGTGCTGGGATTTACCCTCTAGAGGTACGTTACTAAGGAGGTCCTTCTGGCCTGATTGGGCTGCCTTTGATAAATGTCCCTTAGACACCTACTTTAGCTCATGTGCAGTTCCTGTGTCTCATTCAAACTCCCCAACATTTAATATATGGTTCTCTAGCACCGGCTTCATTCTGAAATGGTTACAAAAGACTTTGCAAACAAATACCTTATGTAGGCACATCTATCTCTCTCTATGTTATTTTTGATTGAGTTTGTTAGTATTTTATGGTAAAAGTCATGTTACTTGCCAGAACCAGCTTAGTCACAAGTGTTCTTTCTAGGAGATATCTATGTAGCCCGGCATGAAATAAATTGTGAAATATATTACTGGGCCTAGATAGCTCTCTAATAATCTTAACATGTGCTGGTCTGCCACACTTGGTTGTTTCTTCGCTTTATTTGCATAAATAACACAGCACAGACAGCTAATGTGATGCTTGACATGGTGTCCCCAGCTCTATATCTATATATTGTTCTATTTTGTTAATGTGCCAGGGGCTTGGATGTCTGCGGCCGGGATGTCCGAGCCTTTCCATTTTCTTATCTATGGATAAAGGTTGTAGTTTATATACAGACTGGGGCTGTACTAGTCGTCTGGGGCATACCAGTAATTGGTGGCCCCGGATGACTGTTTATTACTAGGGTTAGATGGGTCTTAGTAGATGTGTGGCAAAAGAATAGGCAGCATATATGTGTTAGATTTAAAATGCATAACCAGGTACTGTGCTCATCGCCATATTGTAACACACAACATTTCTTTAAAGAATTTGACATGCCTTTAGTGCAGGCTGGACCTGCACAACCGCTATAATTTGTGGCCTATACCAATTATATCAACCTTACGTGTAAACTAACTAATTTTTACTTACCCACTAGTAACTAATTTTCCCGCAAGACTTTCTCTATGGATGTGCCTCTTAGGTATGGTGATGCTTGCTTATTCTGAGTCATGATGCAACAGTCTATCTTGTTTTTATTTGGAGACATCATTTTCCTAAGTATACAATATATATCACGCTCTTAAAACTCTTTGATTGTAACCTATTTTCAGTTAGGATGCAGTAGCTTATCTTCCATACCCTAGAAATGTACGATTCTCTGACATACCCTGTTTAACCTATTTAATTTACCACCACCTCCTCCCCCCCCCCCCCCAATAATAGGCCTCCTATTCTAGGAGTATTAACTTTGCGGTTTGTCTTGTCTATACCGCAACCACTATAGCAATTCTTGAATTCTATCATAGTGCTGACTTTACCTATCTCCCCTACTTAGCCTAGCATGGTTGATCAGTACTTCCTTTAAGTCAAGGTTTAAGTTTTTTTATCAGATACCCATGTTTGAGTGGATCCTATAAGTGTGTACATACATTAACAGTTCTTACATAATTGAATCCAAAGTTTATTGTTTAACTTTTCACGCACTATGTTGGGTATAAGCTGAGTAATCTTTACCTCTTTTATATAAGTTATCCATATGCATACAGCTTACTCTACAGCAAATTCAAATTTGTTGATAAAAAAGGAATCTAAATTGAATGTATACCTTAACATCCATGCTATTCCATAATATTTTTATAATTCTTTTAATGTGTACAAGTGTTCTCTTGAATATTTATATCCTTATGTAAACTATTCAATACTAGAGTTACCACAGGTAAACTATATTCCATAATCTCACTCTCAAGTTTGCATAAATCTTCTATATACTCATATATTCTGCTAGTACTTATAATTGGATCCACTGTCTATTGTTTCTTTTTCTCATTTGTTTGGGTATCAATGAAACATTCTCTAATTTTACTTATGTTGCTAAATAAGTTTTATATGTTTACAGATTATCTCAATTCAAAATAACATTTGAAAATGTTCAAGTTTATTGATAAGAAAAAATGGAAAATGTGAGGTTTATTTCCAATTTGTGTCCATTATTTTCGCTGTGCAACAAACTGGATTCTATTTGATGATATAGTGACTATTGTAACTTTCTTATTTTCATGTTACCTATTTGTTGTATTGCATTTAAACCTCAATAAAAAAAATATTTAAAATAAAATAAAATGAAGATATCAAGAATAGATGTGATATCTTAAAATCCTCAAAATTTCAGATTCGTATTACAATGTAATCCAAAATATTTTATATTTTATTATTTTTAACTTTTTTAATTATAGAATTTGAGGATCCATATAAATATCGAACAATGTGGATGTATTATGTAATGTTCTGTCCATGTTTCTAAGACAAATGTCAATTAAAATGAGACATACCATACTGTGACAAGCCCTGGCTTGAGGTTCCAGCACCAACATCACGATCTGTAAAATATTAAATGAGGATTGGATATCATTAATACAAATCATGCCATGTTTAAACACTTTAAATTAGTACAAAATCACTGACAAACTAATAATATTTTTTTGGTCCCATGAGTTAATTTTTTCATCAATTAATTTCATCATAAATATCTCCTGTACTCTTATTTTAAATCAGTTATGTTGTTCACTGTATCTTTAATTAATTTGTTGTGTTATTTCATTTGCATCAATTGATGGACATAGTTCATTGTTTATTTGGATTCTGCTAGTATATTTTTTATTATGTATAAGATTGAAAATAAGAATACTGTATTCTTCACATATATAATAATTTACATTTACATTTGACCAACATGTGTAAAGCGATGCCAGTTACAGCAAACCCATGTTCACGTGTGCGCTATTCTATTTCTCGGGATCATTGCGCAATGATTCCAAGCGGAATTCGGCATCCGTGATTTGACCAACATGTGTAAAGCGATGCCAGTTACAGCAAACCCATGTTCACGTGTGTGCGCTATCCTGGACGGCGTGGACCAGTGCAGCGCTCTCCTGCTTGGTAAACCTGGGAGGTTTCATGCCTGCTAGCCCCAAACAAAATATTATAGATATATAATATATATACAGCCTGCAGGCATTAGAGAATTGACAAAGATGGCAACGTGTAATGGACTTTTATATGGTGAAGTAAACATGAGATGCACCATGGGACAAGTTATCTGTACATCTGATTGGATAAAAGTTTGAAATATTGTTAGAATTTCTGTGAGACCATCCTGACTCAAGTTGTGTTTGTGTGATGAACTCGGATTGGCCGTTCCTTAATGTTTCATATCTTCGTAACTTCCATACACATACCTCCTGGTGGTGCTGTTACTTAATTTTTCATGTAGACTTATTTGTAACTCATGGGCCTGTCATGCGGATATGTGTGACGCAGATTTAATATACGTGATCCATTAAATATTAATGTTAAAATTCACCATATAATGTCACCTAATACTGTCACATTATTAAATGTTGTAGACATTTTTCGGTTTAATATCGGTCTGTTTCTTTAATACAAATACGTTGGATTAATACACATTTAACATTGTATGTATTTATTGTTCATAAAATCAATTCCGTGACTTATTGTGAAGTATTGAAATTGCTCTATTAAATGTATTTATAATGCACCTTGATTGTGTGCTATTGCGTGACATTAGACTAGCATGTTTACAGACGCAAATCTCGTGTTTCAAGATACGTTTCCCACTCAACCTTTCAGAATGTGCAATTTCTGTTTTTAATGTCCGTAACTTGGATAATCTGTTTATAAATGTTAAACTACAGGTTTGTTTGTTATTATTAAATAAACCTTGAGCTTGTATTTGTCTGAACTGCTCATATATGTTATTGTGCAATGGCGTCTTTATTTTTAAAGAGCCATTACAACCAAACAATTGTATCAAATGATCTGTAGAGATAAAAAATGTTTAGACTTTAAAATGTAACTCAATTTATCTTTGTATTTAGATATCCTTAACTGAAGAAATTTCAATGCACATGGTTGAGCCAATCACATAAGGCATCTCTGTGCATCCACCAATCTTCATATACTGAGCCTATCTCGATATGCTTTTCAAGCAAAGTATGTCAAGATATAAGAGAAGTAAATACACTCTTTAAATCTCTTAAAGGGACACTGTACAAAATATTTAGCGTTCGTGAATCAGATTGAGCCTGAAATTTTAATCAACTTTCTAATGTAATCCTATTCTAAAATATTAATATTTCTCTTGTTATCTTTATTTTAAAATCAAAAATGTAATTTTATATTACGGACCATTTTTTTAGAACATGGGTTGTCCTTGCTGATTGTTGGATAAATTAATCCACCAATAAAAAAGTGCTGTCCAGAGTACTGAAGGGAAAAAATAAAAAATTTAATGCCTTCTTTTTACATTAATGATAGCAACATAACGATGAAATTTAATAATATGAGTAAATTATAAAATGGCTTAAAATTGAATACTCGTCGGAGGAAGAGGAGGAGCCTGTGCATAGACTGCACCTTGCACCTGAGGTATCTCTCCCATGCAGATACACCTTGGCGGTATTCCGTGCCTGGAACCCTCATGCTAGAGGGATTTACTGCAGCTGGCCTAAGCCATCAGCCCAGCTATCCTCCACAGCGTATACATTGATCATACGCTTTTACAGAATTCTACAGAATTTTACAGAATTCTACCGGAGAACCTAACACTGTTCCTGTTCAGCACCCTATCTAATCTCACTGGAAGTGAGGACAATATCTAAAAAGACTGAAACAGCTGAAAATTAATCTCCCCCTCCACCGGGCTGGAGCGAGAGGGTATAAAAGCAACAAGGAGCTATTGAGAATATCCGAGAAGCCTGAGCAGTTTCTTTTGAGCAGAAGACTGACGACTACCCCCGCAAAACTTACCGATCCCCGATCAAGAGCCAGCGCTGCCGTAACTGCCTCCACCCACCGATGATGCGTGTGGAGAGCTGATAGAGTCCTCCTCCTGGTTTGGGGGACCATGGAACCGGCTTCTCACTTCCCACCGGAACTACGCGGATGAGTTCAGCAGGCGGATGAGCACCGGAGCTAGGTGAATCAGCCGGGACATCCAACACAGAGCTACTCCCGCGACGGTGAAACGACATCCGCAGATTATTTGCAGGCGGTGTCCGGAGGCAAGAACCTAGGAGCTTGAAAGACGCTGTGCTGTGAATCATCCTGGCTGAGATCCCGCAGTAACCTTAGTCTGAATACAAGCAGGGGTAAGAAGACATAAACTGCTCTGTCTATGCTCATATCATTAGCTCAGGCTCTCTCTCTAAAAATAACATAACACTCCCTTTATTGGGACTGTATGGACTGTATTTTAAAGGGGACTTTGCTGACTTAGTTCTCCTCTCTATACTGGAACCTCCTTGTATTTATTTCTCTATTTTTGGCAGGTGGCTGCATCAAGTGTTAACTACAGGCTGTCCCTGATTGGAAAATCTTTACTCTGAAACTGATTTTTTTTTTTTTTTTTTTATATATATCATTTACACAAAGAACTGCTGGAATTATTGAAGGGGACTTATATTGATGGTGTACAAAATGTGGGCCAACCTTGAACTAAAATAGCTGTTTAGTCATACAAACAGTTATCATAACTCATTTTATATGATATAAAGAAGTAACTGATTTATCTATTCTTTTTCTTAGGGCCTATTAACCCAAAAGATAAACTTAGACCTATATGTTAATTGTGTCTCAGGAATTGCTATATTTTGAAATTAAGCTACGTGATAGTTCAGTGCCTGGGGGGGAAAAAAAAACAAAAAAAAATACAACCTATAACTTACAGATAACACCGATATCACCCTGAAAGTATACTATTGTATGATCTTAATTCTTATTTAAGGGTAGATACAGTATTTTGAAACAACTAAACTCTGACATTCTTTGTTAAAGCATTCTGCCCCAGTTATCTATCTGAAATATGTTGTAATTTAAGTCTTAACTAAGAGGGCGTATCTGTGTCCCTATGCTATTGCTGCTAGTCAAGAAGGTATTAAAATATCTCTATACCTGTTCTGATATATCCACTACATCTAACCTAAAGTGGATTTACAAATGCACCCTATCATTATATATCTACCCCCTTGAGTACTGCTTACATAGGGATTTCTTGGTTTGATTTGTATATGAAAAATGCTAAGAACTTAGCTACAATATAAGTAAGGGGCGAGCTGGAACCTATACCTTAGAATTGGTTGTAACTTAATTTTTTAATTAAAAGGGTGTTTCTGTGTCCCTATACTATTGTTGCTAGTTGGGAAAGCATTGGAGTATCTTTCTCACCTGTTTGGATATATCCACTATATTTGTCTTGGAGGGGATTCGCAGGTGCACCCTGTTATTAATTGTCTATTCCTTTAAGTATTGCTTACACAGGGGTTTCTTGGTTTGATTTGTATATGGAAACTGCTAAGAACTCAGCCACAACATAAGCAAGGGGTTAGCTGGAACCTATATTTTAGATAAGCCCCTTTTAAAGTAAAGTTTTTTGGGCCCTCTGGCTGGCGTGGGGACTCTCTTACATAGGAATCTACACTCATCACACCACTAAACTGAGGATTTTTTTTTTATTATTATTTTTTTTCTTTTCTCTCTTTTTCCTCCCCTCCCTCACTTCCCCCACCCCTCCTATCCTCACATTTTCACCCCCCTTACTCTCACTTCCTCACCCTCTCCCCCACGGAATTCATTGAACACTTATTTTTTTTTCTGAATACGGCACAAGTGGATCACTACTTAGGCTAATTGCACAGTATATGGATAAATTTCTTCACAGTCACTCCCGGACTCCCCCGCCAGCCATGGCAGCAAAACCAAGAGAGAAAAGGAATAAAAATACTATAGAGACAGCTGTCGAGACACAGTTAACTCCTGTTAATATTCCATTTACTAATGAAACCTTTAAAATGCAGGCCCTAGTATCAAATATTGCGGAAGCCCTAAACCCTAAATTTGATGCCCTTAGGGCAGAGATTAAACAAGAGATCTCATTGTTGTCCCAAGAATTGAGACATTTCACCAGTAGAATTAATGAAGTGGAACAAAGGGTGTCTGATCTCGAGGACCTTACTATCATTCATAGTACAAGCATAGAATCTACTGCAGTTACCTTGTCCAAAATGCAAAGCAAAATCGAAGATATAGAAAACAGGGCAAGAAGAAATAATATCCGCATTATTGGGGTACCTGAAGCAAAACAACCTGAGAATCTAAATTCATTCATCTCAGACACCTTAGTACAGCTACTTAAAATTCCTTCCAGTAATCCTCAAATAGTGGTAGAAAGGGTTCATAGAATAGGGAAGCAACAAGTTGACAACAGAGGTAACACTAGACCCAGGCCAGTAATAGCCAAATTACTTAACTTTAATGACAAGGTGACCCTTCTCCAACACTTTCGCAAGAACCAGCCTATAATGTTTAAAGAGAGCAAGATTCTCCTATTCCAGGACTACTCAGTAGAAACATCACTTAAGAGGAGAAATCTAGCCCCAATCTGCTCCAAATTTATCCAGCAGGGGTATCGGGCTCTAATTAACTACCCTGCTAAACTTAAGGTTTTTGTTAAGGGAGAAGTCTTTATGTTTGAAAATGCGCAAGACGCAGAAAAATTATTGAGTCAGTTAAATGCCAGTGAGTAAACTGAGTGAGTACTAAGGATTGATTGTCCCTGGTCATTACTTTATTTTTTCTTTAGTGAAGAATAGAAAGGAAAATGGTTGAGAATAATAAAGATTCAGATAAGAAAGGGGAACGGTGTTCCCCCTTTCTCTTCTTTTCTTTTTTTTTTTTTTTTTCTCCCTCCCCCTGTTTTGTTCGGTCTGTTTATCTCCTCCCCCTCGCCTCCCACACCAATCTCACTTACCTACCCATTGAAATAAATGGTCAATTTTAAAATAGTATCCTGGAATGTAGGAGGTATTACCACCCCTATAAAGAGGAAATTAATTATTACCCAATTAAGGAAACTGAATACGGATATAGCTTTCCTCCAGGAAACGCATCTCAATCTAGAGGAAGTATCGAAACTAAAGACATCATGGGTTAAGGAGATATTTGCTTCGCTGGGACAGGGGAGAAAGAGAGGGGTAGCCATTTTAGTGGGGAAAAGGATTAATGTAGAAATACTGTATGCTGGGGTGGATCCGGAGGTGAGATCAGTGATTTTAAAAATAATGATTAATAATCGTGTGTTCACACTGTGTAACGTTTATGCGCCTAATACTCTTGACCCAGAATTTTGGAACCAACTGCAGACTGAGATACTCTCTAAAATGGAAGGTAGCCTTATTCTTGCAGGAGACTTTAATATGGCTCCACAGTGCCCACTCGATAGGCTGAGAAAAAATACAAAACAAAAAAAGCATAAAAAAGATAATTTGGAAGCTAAACTACTCACGAAGCTGATGCAAAATCTGGGCATTAGGGACATTTGGAGGATGCAAAATCCTGATGTTAGAGAGTATACCTGCCTATCCAAAGCTCATAAAACGCTATCAAGAATCGACCTCTTGCTGATTGATGAAAGATTGTGTACATATGAGATTAAAACAAAAATACTTCCTATATGCCCATCTGATCATGGGCCGATCATCCTAGACATCCAGGATAAGCAGCATAAATTTAAGTCAAATCGGTTTTTTTTCCCTTCCTACCTAGCGTCTGATTTGAAATTTAAGAATTGGCTCAGAGTTAAGTTCAATGAGTATGTCCTCTGTAATTCAGAATATAGAGACCGTCCTGCCATATTTTGGGAGGCAGCAAAGGCTGTGATAAGAGGTGAAATTATAGCCTATCTGGCTATACTAAATAGAAAAATGCAACAAAGAGAAAAGGAATTAACAAATGCAATAACAAATGCATACAATCGATTCCTCCTTGACCAAAACTCAGTTAACTGGGATAAATATAATAGTGCAAAAAGCAATAAAGATGCTTTCTTACTATATAGAGAAACCCAGAAAGAATTAAAATTACAATCTAAATTATACAAATATGGTAATAAATCGGGGAAATTATTAGCTAAATTGGTTAAAAGCGAAAAAAAAAACCCTCGTTAATTGAGAAACTAGTTTTAGGCGAGATTGAAATACTTAAACACAAGGAAATAGCGGAAGAATTGAAAAAATATTATCAAGAATTGTATTCTTCTAGACCCTCTGACTTAGCTCAAGCGAAAGATTTCTGGAGTAAAATCCCAGTTCCTAAAATTTCTAGTGATATATCTAAAACTCTTAACGCTCAAATCACAGAGGAAGAAATTAAGAAAACTATCTCTGACCTTGCCCTTAACAAAACCTCTGGGCCGGATGGGCTGCCTAATGAATTTTTTAAAATTCTATCCCCAGAAATATCAGTACACCTCTGTAAACTATACAACTCCATGTACATAGATGGAGAAGAGATGACGAAATCTTTTTCATCCTCCTACACAACTTTAATACTCAAAAGTGGGAAGGATCCAACCTTGAGGGAGTCATATAGGCCAATTGCTCTATTAAATTCCGATTACAAGATCTTTACATCAATTCTTGCCCAAAGGCTACAAAAAATATTAGGCGATATCATTCATAAAGACCAAGCCGGATTCTTAAACTCTCAAAACTCCTCAGCAAAAATCAGAGAAATATTGGTAACATCAGAATACTTCTTCTATAGGGGGGAGGAGGGGAGGAGGGGGGATAGGGCCCCGCCAGATCTAGCGGTTATTTCAGTTGACGCCGAGAAAGCCTTCGACTCTGTTCAATATGATCATCTTTTTTTTTTCCTTAGAAAAGTTTGGGTTTATAGGAGGGTTCCTTGACTTTATTAAAAATTTATATAATCAGCCTCATACGAGTCTAATTGTAAATAACCTACTCTCCCCCCAAATTGTATTGGGCAGAGGAACTCGTCAGGGTTGCCCCCTCTCCCCTCTCCTCTTCAACCTCTGTATTGAACCCCTGGCAATTGCGATTAGGCAACAACTTGAAGGCATTAAAATAGGGGAGTATGAAATAAAATTGGCTTTATATGCAGACGATATCCTTATATATCTATCAAACAGCAAAGTCAATCTCCCTAAATTATTACAAATTATAGGCCAATTTTTTTTTTGGCTCTTTCTCGGGCTATAAAGTAAACACTACCAAGTTAGAACTATTTTGGCTTAGGAAAAATAACTCTTCCCCTAGCAATGTTCCTTTTCGTCTAGTTAAAGATTCATTTAAATATTTAGGTATCAATATCCCAAGTGAACCAAAAGATCTATATAAGCTTAACATTCTACCAGTCATCTCAATTTTCAGAGAAAAGCTTAGAAACTGGGAGAGTCTGCCACTCTCCATCTCTGGATGGATAGCATTTAAGATGGTTCTTTTTCCTAAATTGCTCTATGTCTTACAGAATACAGCAATAATGCTCCTAGAAAGAGATATACGATTAATAAATAGTATGCTTAGAAGATTTATCTGGCAAAAAGCTAGACCTAGGATCTCTTTGAATAAACTGTCATCTTCAAAAGTTTATGGAGGCTTTGCCTTGCCAGACATAAGGTTGTATAACTTGGCTTTCCTAGTGCGAATTGCAGCCGATTGGATCTTCTCCAAGGATTATGTGTTGAATAATAATCTTGAAGAGAAAATTTGCTATCCATACCTACCAACAGCTCTGCTACACTGTGAACCTAAAGACTACCCAGTGAATATTAGATCACTTAAAATGTTTCTTAGCCCCTTGAGGGCCTGGAGAAGACTTGGAAAGCTCATAGATATAAATTGTCAGGTATCACAATACCTACCTCTAATAGGCAACCCCAAATTTCAGGCAGGCTTAGATTCATCTGTGATTAAAAACTGGTACACATCGGGATTGGACAAATTTATATATTTTGTGGATCAAGAAAGAAAATGTATTAAATCTTTTGATGAACTTAAAAATAATTTCAATCTCTCCAATAAGGAGTTCTTTGCATACTTACAGAAAAGGCATTATATTACAGACATAATGCGGATAACTAAATGGCGATGGGACTTAGGTAGTCTAGAGGACTGGCTTATATTGGTTAAGAACGGGCTGATGTCTATCACCCCATGTTACCACTTATTGGGAGATGGCAAAGGGAAACACCTTCTCGAAAAATTAGCGCAGGACTGGAACCTAGACTTGGCGCAAGATCATATCGATAGTCAATTCATAAAAACTTCTATTGGCAGAGTGTCTCAGGCTACAATTTCTGCCACCTGGAGGGAGGCTCATCTAAAACTTATACATAGATACTATTATACCCCTGAAAAAGCATTTAAGCTTAAGAATTCAAACTTTGATAAATGTCCCAAATCTTCTAGGATGGCTGCAGATCTGAAACATATGATCTGGGACTGTCCACTGATCAGACAGTGTTGGTATAAAATGGAATTCTGGGCAAAGACGTCACTTAAAATCTCTCCTCTGGATCTCTCTCTAACCCAGGTTATATTCTGCTTAAATAATCAAGAAGAGTATAGCTCCAATGTGAATTTAATTATCTCAATTATCTTAGCAGTTAGATACTTAATTTTTAAAAAGTTGAAGTCAAGAAATTTACTAACAGTATCAGAAATTAAGAACTTTCTTAAGAAACAATGTATTCTAGAGCAGCGAGATACCAACATTGATAAGGAATCTGACATTAAGCTTTTTTTAAAAAAATGGGCACCATTCATTAAATCACTCACAGAGACAGAAATTGATCAAATAATATTTCCCTTCCAAAACTCAGAGATGGTACTTTTGGGAATATGGTAAAGGAAGATGTATTTTGATTTCTCCCCTTCTCCTGTGTAAGGGGTGGGGGGTTCTTCCCCCCTTTTTTTTTTTTTTTTTTTTTTTTCTTGTGGTTGTTGTATTGTTGTTCAGGGAAAACAACAAGGGGGGGAAAAAAAAGGGGAAAAATATATTCCAACAGGAAAACATTTGTGGATTGTCTATTGATGTTTAATTTTAGAGGTTTGTTTATTCTTTTCCTTGAAACTATATGAAAATGTATAAACCTGTTTAAAAGAAAAAAAAGGAAAAGAAAGAAAAAAAATAAAAAAAAATTGAATACTCGTCAGAATGACTAAATTTTTAAAAATGTATCAGTCTCCCTTTAAGGATATTTTGAGTTCATGTCCCTTTAAGGAGACATTTCACAATAATGCAGGAAATATCATAAACCTATGCACCTTACTTTATCAAACTTAGTATAACATGTGACTAAAGCATATTTAGATTACCTTCTGGATCGTTTTCCACACTGTGAATGAAATATATATTCTAATGGCTGTATTTCACCGTCTTCAGCTTAGAGGGACATTAAGCTATATGTTATTTACGTATTTTGAAGAATACTAGAAAATTGAAACATCTTAATATGTATTTTTATTCTCTCATTAGCTTTAATTATATATATTCTTTGATTTAAAAAAAAAGCTACATAGGCTATGTTGATGCTGATTGTTGGTTGCACATAGATGCCTTATGTCATTGTCTAAGACATGTGCATTGATATATCTTTTTCTAAGTATACTTAAAGACTGAATGTAATTCAATAGTACATTCAAAATATGTTTTTTTTTTAATTGTTTAAAATTCAATACACAATATATTTTTTTAATGTCCCTTTAAGGACAAAACCATTCGGAATGTGGATTTAACATTGTAGAAATAAACTAAAGGGGAATGGAAATACATATGGATATGTGATGTCTAACCAAGAGGCAAGATTAAAAAAATGTTTAAATTATATTAATAACTATAGTTAAATGACCATTTAAATGACTCCACTAGAACAGAAAATAAAATTAATATGGCATCCAATAACTAGCTTGTGCAAAATATGAAGTTAACTGACTTACCATTTTAATGTTTTTTAAAGCTAGATTTATGAAAATAATGTTTTTGTATAATTAAGGAAGATACAAGATCTTATGTAAAATTTTTGACATTCAACCACACTGTCTCCTTAAAGTGAACCACTTTCCCTTCTTAAAAGTGAAAAGAAAGTTATGTCAAATTCTGACTACATATCCGAAAATATTGTAAAATTTTAAAATCTAAAAATTACACAATAAAAGCATCGATGAATTTCAATCCCCAATTAATTTAAAAAAAGCTACTTGACTTTAACATTCTCTGAATCAGTGGATTTTCAAAAATTAATGCTATACATGATGCCTAGTTTGATCTTATGCATGTGCTTGTCAAATAGACAACTACCAGTCATGGGAGTCAAATATTTATTTATTGACAGATTTTATGGATATTTATTATAATCTGTTCAAAAGATGGTCTTTAATCAAAATAAAAGGTTTATTATTACCGATTTTTTTTTTTTTTTAAATATAAATAAAAAAAGTGTAAATCATCACAGATGAAAATCTGTAAAAAAAAATATATAAAAAGTTAATACACACATTGTAAAATATTCATTAAATAAAATAAGTTTAAAATCATCTTGTGTCTATGCTCTAACTTTGTTCAACATTTTATCAAGATATTTATGAATCTAAAACACAAACATAAAATCTATACATAATTGAAAATACCATTATATTGTGTAATCTAAAATTAAAATTACACTTAAATATGAGCTTTTCAAATTATACATAATGCATATCACATTTAAATAATAAAAAATACATATATGTATGTTGAACATAAATGTAATATTTAATGTCCATTCAAATACCTCTATCAACTATAATATGTATTCCTTTGTATGATTGTGATACAGAAAAATCCAATTATGAACAAAGTAGTGGTCATGTGTGTAAGCTACAAATATTCTAATATAGGATATGTATGTTTTCACAATATTTTACATTCTTCTTCCTGTGATTCTTAACTAGCATGCATTGGGCAAACCAACCTGGATTATGCATGGTCTTTGAAAGTCAATTCTATAGAAAACAGTTTATCTTCAATAGGTGTCATTCATCATTTCCAAAATAGAGGACTGTGAAATACCATCTAAAAATAAATAAATAATCTAAGTGTCTCCAATAGGATGCCTCCACAGCCTTATTCCATCAAATAGTTGGCACTTACCATGTGAACATGTCTTTGTATGGTTTTCAAGGTCAGCAGATTTGAAAGAAAATGCCAGACATGATCCCATTGGTATTCTTCACTTTCAATCTTGGCTTTTTCACTTTCAGTCTGGGAATTCTTCACTTTCAGTCTTCGAATTCTTCACTTTCAGTCTTTCGATGAAGTCATCTCCCTAATGGCAGAAAAAGGTGTTATAAAATTATTACTACAAGTGTGTGAATCAGTTCTGTAACCCTCTCCCACCCCCCATTTCAGAACTAATTGATGTCACTAGCTTACTAAGCGTGTGTAGCATCTTGTGCTATGTTCTATAAAAGAGTGAAGATGAGTCATATTGAGCAGAACGAGCCTCTAATGTGGGAACCATAGTCATGCTAGAGGATCCCTTTCTGAGTATTTACATTTTAAGTAATGCGCAAACTAAATACTAGTTTTGAAAATGTATGCCATATGATGTATTTGTGTAAAATTCCTGCCAGCAACAGTCCATACATTTATACTTACCAGCTGATGTTGTCTTTAAAAACCAGGTGGCAAAGACTCGCTACAGGACCCAATGACCAGAGCATCACCTATATTAATAAATGAAACCAATTGTTAGAATTTGATGAACAATCCTAACATGTTTGCACAATTCTCTATTTGTCATTTCCCTAGAGTTCACATCTATTGACAATACTCCAATCTAACTTTTAATCTTTTATTTACGGTATGAATTGGCGGTTGATGAAGTCTTCTCTGACATTGAGCCCCTCGTCCCGGAATGGCCCCTCTAGAACAGGCTCGTCCTCCTCATCTTCGAGGAGGCGTCGGTGTGCCTGGACGGCCTGCAGCATCCCAGCCCGCTCTGCAATATTATGCAGGACGCTACAGGCTACAACGATCTTAGCCACCTTCTTTGGGCTGTACTGGAGGGCTCCTCCTGACCTGTCAAGGCACCGAAATCTCATTTTGAGTAGCCCAAACATCCTCTCGACCACAGCCCTGGTTCTCTTGTGCGCCCTATTGTAGCGCTACTGAGCCTCATCAGTAGGGTTACGTAACGGCGTAATGAGCCAAGGCCGGCTCATGTAACCAGAATCACCTATAAATTATGAACAGAGCAAAATTAAAAAATTAATCCACAAAAAAGTATTTATCTTCAAAAATAATTTTGTGTACACGATAATCCACTAACAAATGTTTAAATTTAAAAATAATAATCTAGTTCAATCTTATTCTCTATCTTCCCATTTCATCTAAGACATGCTACATATGCGTATTTAGCATAAACCAGACCTTGTCTAAAATAGAAACTAAATGGTTAAATTGCATTCTCTGAGCATTTAAGGTAAGACATGCTACATATCTGCATTGAACTAAAACTAGACATTTGCGGAAAGAGACAATGACATGGTTAAATTGCATTTGCTATCTTCCCATTTCAGCTAAGACATGCTACATATGCGTATTTGGCATAAACCAGACCTTGTCTAAAATACAAACTAAATGGTTACATTGCATTCTCTAACTGAACATTTAATGTAAGACATGCTACATATCTGCATTGAACTAAAACTAGACATTTGCGGAAAGAGACAATGACATGGTTAAATTGTATTTGCTATCTTCCCATTTCATCTAAGACATGCTACATATGCGTATTTAGCATAAACCAGACCTTGTCTAAAATACAAATTAAATGGTTACATTGCATTCTCTGAGCATTTAAGGTAAGACATGCTACATATCTGCATTGAACTAAAACTAGACATTTGCGGAAAGAGACAATGACATGGTTAAATTGCATTTGCTATCTTCCCATTTCAGCTAAGACATGCTACATATGCGTATTTGGCATAAACCAGACCTTGTCTAAAATACAAACTAAATGGTTACATTGCATTCTCTATCTGAGCATTTAAGGTAAGACATGCTACATATCTGCATTGAACTAAAACTAGACATTTGCGGAAAGAGACAATGACATGGTTAAATTGCATTTGCTATCTTCCCATTTCAGCTAAGACATGCTACATATGCGTATTTGGCATAAACCAGACCTTGTCTAAAATACAAACTAAATGGTTACATTGCATTCTCTATCTGAGCATTTAAGGTAAGACATGCTACATATCTGCATTGAACTAAAAGTAGACATTTGCGGAAACAGACAATGACATGGTTCAATTGCATCCTATAGCTTAACATTACAATAACAGTTTAAGACTACAGTGGCAATTGTCTAAATAATTAACCATGTTGTGCACAAATACTCACCAATGAGATACCCAGGGGGAAACTGTCTTTCCTCAAACTGCCGCCACAAGGAGGACAGAGAGAGGATGCGGGCATCATGACAAGCCCCTCCAAAATTCGCACACACATGCATAATCCTCATCCGTGCGTCACAAACATACTGCACGTTGAGGCTATGAAAATGTTTGCAATTTCTGAAGGGCAAGTCATCAGTTGGAGCACGCAGCGCAATGTGGGTACAATCAATCGCTCCCAAGACATTGGGCAATTCAGCAATAGCAAAGAATTCCCGCTTCAGGCACCTCCAATCACCATCATTCTGTGGGAATCCTATGTAGTGCTTACTGATACGTACCATGGCGTCCAGAAAGTTATCAAACACCCCAGAGAATGTACCTTGAGCCAGGCCATGCATGTACATCTCTCCTGATTGAAAACTCCTGGAGGCCAGGACGTATTGACAACTTAGCATCTTAGTGATGCCGGAGACAGCAGTCCTTATTCTTATACGTGGCTCCAGATGAGGTCTAAGAACATTGTAAAGGCCAATGAGCTGTTCGCGATTGAGCCGATACTTGTCATAAACCTCGAAGTCGCTCATGTTTTCCAAGGTGGGTCTTACCCTGTAGACACGAGGACCTCTAACCAGACGACCCCTTTGTCTCCCTCTGAGCCGCCAAGGCTGCCTGATTCTATCAACCGCTACTTGGCCAACAGCATCACCAGCAGCTTCTACCAGATCATCGTCATCCATATTTGCCAAGCTTAGCAGCACGAAGCCAAACAGCAGAGCAAACACAGCGCAAGGAGTAACAAGGTATGCAAAAACACGGAAGCGAATTGATACAATGTCGATCACCATGGACGCTTTGGCCATGTTGTTTGGGGGATTTATAGTGCAATTAGTCCAATGGTAGTGAGTTTGTAATGATTGCTGATTGTATTCACTTGTTTGTATGTGAGCGGCGCGAATGCTTTCAAAGTGGGCGTTTTTTTAGGTGTTTGGTGTTTTCCCCCAATGAATCTCAATGTGAAAGTGTACAAAATCACACATACAGTGCATGTTTGTAATGTTTGTTCATATGCATAATAAAGATTTATTAAACGCGATCTTATAGTAAAAAGCACACGTCCACGCTAACATGAATGAAAGTGCATAGTTGTGTATAATGTGCATAGAATGTGATCGATCAATGTTGCTGCAATATTGTTTGTAAACGATAAAGTAACAGCTGACATCTGTAGTATTGTATATATAAGTGATTTGCGAGATGTAAATATTGTAGGCTTCCCTTTATAATCGCACTAATACTGAAGAACTTCCGGCTGTCATCTATAGTATTGTATATATAAATGATTTGAGAGTTGTCAATATTGTACGCGTCCCTTTAAAATCGCAATAATACTGAAGAACTTCCGGCTGTCATCTGTAGTATTGTATATATAAGTGATTGCCGAGCTGTAAATATTGTACACGTCCCTTTCAAATCGCACTAATGATTCTGAACTTCCGGCTGTCATCTGTAGTATTCTATATATAAGTGATTGGTGAGATGTAAATATTGTACGCGTCCCATTAAAATCGGCATAATAATTCTGAACTTCCGGCTGTCATCTGTAGTATTGTATATATAAGTGATTGCCGAGATGTAAATATTGTACGCGTCCCATTAAAATCGCACTAATACTGAAGAACTTCCGGCTGTCATCTGTAGTATTGTATATATAAGTGATTGCCGAGATGTAAATATTGTACGCGTCCCATTAAAATCGCACCAATACTGAAGAACTTCCGTCTGTCAT
This sequence comes from Bombina bombina, assembly GCF_027579735.1. Taxonomy (NCBI): domain Eukaryota; kingdom Metazoa; phylum Chordata; class Amphibia; order Anura; family Bombinatoridae; genus Bombina; species Bombina bombina. The sequence goes on from NC_069502.1 coordinate 445,154,493, forward strand.
CTGTAGTATTGTATATATAAGTGATTGCTGAGCTGTAAATATTGTACGCGTCCCTTTCAAATCACACTAATGATTCTGAACTTCCGGCAGTCATCTGTAGTATTGTATATATAAGTGATTTGCGAGATGTAAATATTGTACGCGTCCCATTAAAATCGCACTAATACTGAAGAACTTCCGGCTGTCATCTGTAGTATTGTATATATAAGTGATTGCCGAGATGTCAATATTGTATGCGTCCCATTAAAATCGCCCTAATAATGCTGTTCCAAACTGTTGTTTACGTATATGTTGTATTGTAGTATTGAATGGTAAAGTTCTGAAAGGGGCGGTACAGTCGTAAATCTGTAATGTGTATGGTTGAGTCTTCTAATGACGTCATGATATTATTAACCTGTCTGTGTAGTTCTGAAATCCTCATTGTGTTGTTGTATTTGACTACATTGTTATTGTGTGCTGACTAAAATATAAAAGTGTGCTTTGTGTTTGCGTGATGCGTGTTATGTACATAGACGTATATATTGTGATTGTGTCCCACATATGCTGACTTCTCTAAAGCGGTCTGGCATTGTTGTTCCTTCCCATAAAGTGACAGCTGTAATTGTCAGCCGTATATAGTCAGCCCAGGATCTAACCCAACTGCTAGCGTGAAAAGTAGAACACACGCTAGCACACTGAGGAATATCCAGGACGTGACCCACTCAGGAAACAAAATAAGCAGGATACAAGGTTCTCCCAAAAGAAATAGTAACTCTGTATATCTTCTTGATATAGTAAAATAATGTCCCTTTAATCAGGTTATCAGCAACAAATGAATATTGAAAATAATGTCCCTTTAAGCAGGTTTTCAGCAAACAAATGATAACTATTCCTCTTTAGCAGGTTAGCAAGAAACAAAGAAAATGTCCCTTTAAACAGGTTATCAGCAAACAAAAGATAAATGCTCCTTCTTTGCAGGTTTGCAACAAATAAAGTTAATGTCCCTTTAAATAGGTTATTAGCAGACAAATGATAAATGCTCCTTCTTTGCAGGTTTGCAACAAATAAAGATAAGTCCCTTTAAGTAGATTATTAGCAAACAAATGATAAATGCTCCTTCTTTGCAGGTTTGCAAGAAATAAAGTTAATGTCCCTTTAAACAAGTTATTAGCAAACAGATGGCAAATGCTTCTTCTTTGCAGGTTTGCAACAAAAAGATAATGTCCCTTTAAGTAGATTATGGGCAAACAAATGATAAATACTCCTTCTTTGCAGGTTTGCAACAAATAAAGATAATGTCCCTTTAAGTAGGTATTTAGCAAACAAATGATAAATGCTCCTCCTTTGCAGGTTTGCAACAAATAAAGATAAGTCCCTTTAAGTAGATTATTAGCAAACAAATGATAAATGCTCCTTCTTTGCAGGTTTGCAACAAATAAAGATAATGTCCCTTTGAACAGGTTATTAGCAAACAAATGGAAATTCAGGCACAGGTAAATATCCAGAAGGCAGGTAGAGTAATTTGGAATAAACTGAGTACTCACAGATCCGAAGTCAGGATTTACAAACGGGCCCCAAACAAGATCTCCCGCCGTGATTTAAAGGCTGAGAGAGAGGTCCATGACATCAGAGGGAGTGTCAGACAATACGTCACGTTGCTAGGCAACGTGACGAAAACACAACAGAAGAGCTCCGTGAGCCGCAGTGAGGCGGCGATGAACGGAAATCATGACAGTAATCTGTTGTAATGATGTTCTTATTGTATGTAATTCCTAATGGTTTATTGTGATGGAATCATGATGTTAAAAGTACAGTAAAATCCCTATTTTCAGTTTTGTGATTCATAGAGAGAATGTAATGTGTTTTTCCCCCATCATTTGAATGCACATGTATGAGTGAATGATAAAAGTAAAGTATGTGCATACATGACTGATCATGTGTTAAGCCGATGTAGATATGCTGTTGCTGCAAGCATATGAGTTGAATAAATGAAATGCAATAATAAAGGTAAACGAGAGGTGTTTCCCATTGTCTACTGTTTGTGAATCCTGAAATGTTGCAATTATGTTTGTGTCCGTTTAAATGTGATGTAATTGTTGTAAATGTTTGTTACTAGTGATGGTGATTTGTAGTTGATGTAATGTAAAATTATGAAACAATTTAATATTGTTGTGAATTTGCCATAAGTTAACTCCAGAAGTCCACCATAGGGAAATAGGCATTTCTTGATCTATTTGTCATAGCTGGGGCTAACGCAGAAAAGCATGAGTTATTTTCCGAATTCTAGCGCTGGTATTTAGAGTTTTTTTGTCTACGCTTTTTGCGTGCGTTAGGAAAATCTGTCTGTCGTGTGCACGAGCACGTCTTCCCCATAGAAGTCAACGGAGGCTCAAAATTTGTGTGTAAATAAATTCCAAGACTGGTTTTGAGCGTAAAGTGGGTGACGTCATGGTCTTGTGTTAAAAAGTAGCTAAATCGTGTTCATTTTATAATAAATAACTTGTTTGTGTATGTAATGTGGTGTATATTTTTTGTATGCATCGATAATTGTATATTTGTGATAATATTATTAGTTAGATGTAGCTATATGAGTGTCTTTTCCCGTCTGTCAATGTAAGTCAATGGCAAAATGGATTTGTGATGTTTTTTTTTCAAACACCCGAGATCTCGCAACTTTGAGCCTTTCTATTTTGATGATAAAATATTAAATCTGAAAAATAAATATAGTGTAGTGTTTGTATGAGTGTAAGTGTACTTTGTGTAATATTTGTTTTGTGATTCGTGGATGTTTATTTTGTCGGTAGATGTTAACTCCTGGGTCTGAGCTGTCGGTAGAGATTTGTGCGTTCCGAGATTTTGGAGTGTCGGTTGATGGGTATATATATGTGTATATGTGTATATATATATATGTATATATATATATATATATATATGTGTGTGTGTATATATATATTATATATATTATGTTATATGGGTAATTTGAATCTCACATATTAAGCATATTGAGGGTAACTTTAAATCTTGTATCAAATGTTTATAATGCAGCATTCCACAAGTTTCTTTTTGTATAAGTTGTAACATATGTTTCTAATATAACATCCTCTCTACAAATGGTTATATGGGCATATTCTGTTATGTGCTATAACAACATTCTTATTTCCTGTGGGTCCCTTATGCAGATGTGAAGTTAATTATGTTTTTTATATATTTCCTGTGACCTCATGTATGACGTATACATTCCTATAAATTCTTTGTGTGTTCTTCAAATAAATGGGACTTTTGTGAAAACACTCAGTTGCATGTGTGTGTGATTTCAGTGGTCACCCCAGGGCCCTGAAGAAAACGTGTGCCGCACCCTTATCAGCCAGAGCAGAGCTAAGGAACAAAAGAAGTAACCCTACAAAACTGGCGTCAGAAGTGAGATGAAACAGGGAACTCTCGGAAGGTAAGCTGAACAAAGAGTCCTTTTTATTCTGACCTTTTTTCTCTTACCACGAGACCCCTTAAGTTTCATTTTACATAGGAATAGTTGGGGAATATATATATGTGAATCTTTGGTAGATTCTAAAAGAGGAATAGTAGATTTTTTTGGTAGAAATCAGGTTAAATATATATATGAATCTTTGGTAGATTCTAATCAAATCTTTGATAAAAAAATAAAAAATAAAAAGGGAATAATAGATTTCTTTGGTAGAAATCAGGTTATATTAAAGGGACACTGTACCCAAAAATTTTCTTTCGTGATTCAGATTGAGCATGAAATTTTAAGCAACTTTCTAATTTACTCCTATTATCAAATTTTCTTCATTCTCTTGGTATCTTTATTTGAAATGCAAGAATGTAAGTTTAGATGCCGGCCCATTTTTGGTGAACAACCTGGGTTGTCCTTGCTGATTGGTGGATAAATTCATCCACCAATAAAAAAATTGCTGTCCAGAGTACTGAAACCAAAAAAAAGCTTAGATGCCTTATTTTTCAAATAATGATAGCAAGAGAACGAAGAAAATTTGATAATAGGAGTAAATTAGAAAGTTGCTTAAAATTGCATGCTCAATCTGAATCACGAAAGAAAATTTTTGGGTACAGTGTCCCTTTAAGTCTGGCTGAAGGGTTAAACCACACATTTTCTTGCTGCTTGCTTTTGAAATATTGCTGTAGGCTAACATTGCTTTAAAGTTATAAGATAAATACTGCATTGTTTATATGAATTCTTATGCTGTTTGTTTTTAAATATGCTGTATGGCAAAATACTGTTTATTTGTATAAAGTGTTAAGGAAGTAAAATACTGCTTATTGTTTAAAGTATTAAGAAAGTAATCTGTTGCTAATATGTATTGCTGTTTCTAAATGTTAGTAAAAGGCTACATTTTTTCTGGTGAAGGGTGACCTTTGACCTAGAGATAATTAATGCCAGAAACTACTGAAAGGATCAGCATAGTGATATTTTTTTTTCTTTCTCTTGTTGTAAACTTAAGCATTAAGCACAATAACTGGTAACGGAGTACAACCATTCTAGTTAATGTGTTTTTTGCAAAAAAGATTCAATAATTAATTGCTCTTAAAGGTAAAGGTATTGTATTTTTTTATTTTTATTATTTTTTATTATTTATTTATTTTTTTGTATTGTATTATATTTTGTTGTAAATGTTTTAAAAGATAAGTTAGGAGTTGAGAATGGGCAAATCCCAGTCTAAACAATTTCCATCACCTAGACCAGGTGAAAATTGTAAAGATTATGTGGGAAGTGTGTCGCCCGATGGGTTTATGTATATTATTCCTTGGGTTCAGAATATGGCAGATTGGACAGAAGCTATGAGAAGCTCTGATCCATTCCCCAGAGAGGGGGAATAATGATACATTTCATATGAATATGGTAAAAGGGTTGTGTCTAGGTGATGAAGAGGCATTTCCATGGTATAATGGTGATCCAAGATGGAATATGGATTATATGAAAAAGGGTGGGGAAAATTGGCTGACTGTTGCTCCATACTGGCGATATATTGATATAGATGGGAATAAAAAGAAGGGTAAAAGTGAGAAGCAAAAACAGAAAGCATATTCACCCCCCCTGCCCCATATAATGCCCCTCACCTACCTTTGCCATCATATAACAGACTATATCCTAGCCTCCCATCCCCTAGTGACATAGATCTAGAGACTATTGTTATTGCCTCTGCTCAGGTACCCCAGGAATGGACCTTGCCAGGACCTTCTGTAACTCCCTGATACCAGGTTACTAAACCCCCAATTATGCCCAAACTCCCGATTAAGGTTGAACCAGTAACACCTTCCTACCCCCCTACAATAACCCCACAATATAAAAGAGGGAATGAAGAAGTACAGGAGGAGGAGATAGCTGTACCAGAAGCTAGTATGCCATTTCTTACTGTGGGAGACCAATTAATTATTAAACCTTTGTCCCCGGGTGAATTAAGGGAAATTACCAAGGGAGCCCCAAACCCCTGTCAACATCCATCAGCTTGTATTATGTTTTGAAAAAGAATGTTACAAGGACAAAACATGACACAGACAGATATAAGAATTATTATTGATGCACTTCTAGACTATGACCCTGAATCAGGTTGGGAGTGGGGTAATGTAAAGAGTATTAGTAAATTGAGTCGAGATCCAACAATTAACTATGCCCTAAACACACGTGAGGGACTTGATGAAATGTGGACAGAATTAAGTATAGAAATGCATAGAATATGGAAGGATAAACAAAGTATGTCAATTGCACTAGCGTGCAAACAGAATAAAAGGAAACAGTAGTAGAATTTGTTAAGCGTTTTAATAAATGCTGGAAGGAAGAGGCTGGAATGGAATCAGGAGATGCAATGGGCTCTCTGAAGGTCCAGACTTGCATTAGTAATATGCAACCTCAGCTTTCTTTGTTGGTGAAACAACTTGTCTCTGATTGGCCAGAGTTGACTCCAGCAGAATTCTTGAAAAGAATTCATGAAAAAGAAGGGGCAGGTTGTTTTGACATCAGGAAATTAGAGGGAAAAAACGCTGCTTTTTATCAAAAGCAGAGTTTACAACATTGTGATCCATTCCAGGCCAGGGAAAGGGATAATACAGGGAGTAATAGAATGTATGTGAGAGGTAGAGGGAGAGCTAGAGGAAGAGCTAGAGGGAATTATACTTCAAACAGAACACATTGTTTTAACTGTGGGGAACAGGGACATTGGAAAAATGAATGCCCAAAACCCCCTAATAATTCTGGCCCCCCTTACAATCCCCGACAGTATAACAGACAGCCTTACATAGCCCCTGCACCCATGGAGGCACCCAAACACAACATACAATGGCCATAGGGGTGCCTAGAAGGTAGCACTCCAATTTTTCCAGTGGTGTCAACAAGTTATCATGAGCAACCGTACTTAGTCCTAGAAGTAGAGGGAGAACCCCTACCATTTCTAGTAGACACAGGAGCTACATGCTCTGCCTTATGCTCAGATATGTATGATGGCATTACTGAAAAATCTGAACCTTCTTTAGGGATTAATGGAGTGCTGACTCAGACTCGCATCACACCGCCACTTGAAGTTAGGGTACCCTGTACTGGCCAACTTTTGCACCCATTTCGTATTATAACTGGGTGTCCCCTTAACTTTTTGGGTCGTGATCTTATGGGTCCCCTTGGAGTGAAAGTAGCTGTCACTAGACAGGGTGGGTTAGACGTGAGTCTAGGGTCCACTAACCTGTGTTTTTTTAATGACATATTGACAGATGTCCCATCCTCTGTATGGGCATCTTCAAAACTTGACGTTGGTTTAGTTCAGTGTACCCCATATAAAGCCAGATTAAAACCTAATACTACTCCAGTGTTTATTAAACAATATCCATTGTCTAGAGAAAAGAAAGAAGGGATAAGACCCATGATAGAGGAATTCCTTAAACAAGGAATCCTCCGTCCAGTAGTTTCTCCCTATAATACCCCCATAAATCCGATCCCAAAGAAAGACAATGAATATAGGTTAGTACAAGACCTAAGGGTAATAAATGAAATCGTAATCCCAATTGCCCCAATAGTCCCAGATGTTACAACCTTACTCACAGCCATTCCACATGATGCCTGTATATTTACAGTCATTGATTTAGCTAACGCATTTTTTCAGTCCGATTGGACCCTGAGACACAGCTACTTATGGTTTTTTATTATGATGGGCGTCAGCTTACCTTGACATGCCCCCCTCAAGGCTATGTGGCCTCACCTGCGGTCTACTCGCTGGTGCTCCAACGTACTTTGCGGTCATGGACTCCCAGCCAAGGTTCCGTCCTCCTTCAGTACGTCGATGACCTACTGTTGTGTAGTCCTAACCAGGAGGCTAATACAGTAGATACAATAAGTCTGTTAAAACACCTTGCTGCTGAAGGTCATAAAATAGCAAAACATAAGCTACAAGTAGGAGTGACAAAAGTGGATTACCTTGGTTTTGTGCTTTCCCAAGGCCACCGGTCCATTAGTCCCAAACGAATCCAAGCGATTCAACAGATCCCAAAGCCAGTTACTAGAAAGGACATGCTCACCTTTCTAGGTATGATTAATTATTGCAGACAATGGATTCCTGAGTGCTCCCATCATGATTCCATTCTAAGGCAAGCCACAAAAGGGGATAGTCCTGAACATATACAATGGACCACAGACATGACTAAATCCTACATAGCTCTGAAGACTAGCATTATTAGTGCCCCTGCTTTAGGACTACCTGATTATTGTAAACCATTTCACTTGTATGCGAGGGACAATTGTAAAACCATGGCTGCTGTCTGTGCCCAAGAGCATGGTGGAGGCAATATGCGTCCCGTAGCTTTCTTTTCCAAAGTAGTTCCAATTCCGGTACAAGGGATGACGGCGTGTCTCCGAGCACTGGCGGCTTGCGCCATGGCTGTAGAGATGGTTGAAACAATCACATTAGGCCATCCAATAGTACTACACACTAGTCACCAAGTTTTACATCTTGCAAAAAATGTCACTACCCAACACATGACTTCTCAAAGACTTTCTGGTTATGAATGTATATTTTCTCCAACATTGGTGTGTCCGGTCCACGGCGTCATCCTTACTTGTGGGATATTCTCTTCCCCAACAGGAAATGGCAAAGAGTCCCAGCAAAGCTGGTCACATGATCCCTCCTAGGCTCCGCCCACCCCAGTCATTCTCTTTGCCGTTGCACAGGCAACATCTCCACGGAGATGGTTAAGAGTTTTTTGGTGTTTAAATGTAGTTTTATTCTTCTATCAAGTGTTTGTTATTTTAAAATAGTGCTGGTATGTACTATTTACTCTGAAACAGAAAAGGATGAAGATTTCTGTTTGTAAGAGGAAGATGATTTTAGCAGACAGTAACTAAAATCGATTGCTGTTTCCACACAGGACTGTTGAGATAAAGTAACTTCAGTTGGGGGAAACAGTTAGCAGACTTTTCTGCTTAAGGTATGACTAGCCATATTTCTAACAAGACCATGTAATGCTGGAAGGCTGTCATTTCCCCTCATGGGGACCGGTAAGCCATTTTCTTAGTTAAACATAAAAGAATAAAGGGCTTCAAAAAGGGCTTAAAAACTGGTAGACATTTTTCTGGGCTAAAACAATTGCTTTACTAGGCATATTATGCAGATTCTAACTAATTATTGGTATATATAATCTTGGGGAACGTTTAGAAAAACGGCAGGCACTGTGTTGGACACCTTTTTCAGATGGGGGCCTTTCTAGTTATAGACAGAGCCTCATTCTGGGACTGTATAGGGGTTAAATGTAAAAACGGCTCCGGTTCCGTTAATTTAAGGGTTAAAGCTCTGAAATTTGGTGTGCAATACTTTTAATGCTTTAAGACACTGTGGTGACATTTTGGTGAATTTTCAACAATTCCTTCATACTTTTTCACATATTCAGTAATAAAGTGTTTTCAGTTTGAAATTTAAAGTGACAGTAACGGTTTTATTTTAAAACGTTTTTTGTGCTTTGTTGACAAGTTTAAGCCTGTTTAACATGTCTGTACCATCAGATAAGCTATGTTCTATATGTATGAAAGCCAATGTGTCTCCCCATTTAAATTTATGTGATAATTGTGCCATAGTGTCCAAACAAAGTAAGGACAGTAATGCAACAGATAATGATATTGCCCAAGATGATTCCTCAAATGAGGGGAGTAAACATGATACTACATCATCCCCTACTGTGTCTACACCAGTTATGCCCACACAGGAGGCCCCTAGTACATCTAGTGCGCCAATACTTATTACCATGCAACAATTAACGGCTGTAATGGATAACTCCATAGCAAATCTTTTATCCAAAATGCCTACTTATCAGAGAAAGCGCGATTGCTCTGTTTTAAACACTGAAGAGCAAGAGGACGCTGATGATAACTGTTCTGACATACCCTCACACCAATCTCAAGGGGCCATGAGGGAGGTTTTGTCTGATGGAGAAATTTCAGATTCAGGAAAAATTTCTCATCAAGCTGAACCTGATGTTGTGACATTTAAATTTAAATTAGAACATCTCCGCGCACTGCTTAAGGAGGTGTTATCTACTCTGGATGATTGTGACAATTTGGTCATTCCAGAGAAATTATGTAAGATGGACAAGTTCCTAGAGGTTCCGGTGCCCCCCGACGCTTTTCCTATACCCAAGCGGGTGGCGGACATAGTAAATAAAGAGTGGGAAAGGCCCGGCATACCTTTTGTTCCCCCCCCTATATTTAAGAAATTATTTCCTATAGTCGACCCCAGAAAGGACTTATGGCAGACAGTCCCCAAGGTCGAGGGGGCGGTTTCTACTCTAAACAAACGCACTACTATTCCTATCGAAGATAGTTGTGCTTTCAAAGATCCTATGGATAAGAAATTAGAGGGTTTGCTTAAAAAGATTTTTGTACAGCAAGGTTACCTTCTACAACCAATTTCATGCATTGTTCCTGTCACTACGGCAGCGTGTTTCTGGTTCGAGGAACTAGAAAAATCGCTCAGTAAAGAATCTTCGTATGAGGAGGTTATGGACAGAGTTCAAGCACTTAAATTGGCTAACTCTTTTGTTTTAGATGCCGCTTTGCAATTAGCTAGATTAAAAATTCAGGGTTTGCTGTCGTGGCGCGCAGAGTGCTTTGGCTAAAGTCTTGGTCAGCGGATGTGTCTTCCAAGACAAAATTGCTTAACATTCCTTTCAAAGGTAAAACATTATTTGGACCTGATTTGAAAGAGATTATTTCAGACATCACTGGGGGAAAGGGCCACGCCCTCCCACAGGATAGGTCTTTTAAGGCTAATAATAAGCCTAATTTTCGTCCCTTTCGCAGAAACGGACCAGTCTCTAATTCTGTATCCTCTAAGCAAGAGGGTAATACTTCACAACCCAAACCAGCCTGGAAACCAATGCAAGGCTGGAACAAGGGTAAGCAGGCCAAGAAGCCTACCACTGCTACCAAAACAGCATGAAGGGATAGCCCCCGATCCGGGACCGGATCTAGTGGGGGGCAGACTTTCTCTCTTTGCTCAGGCTTGGGCAAGAGATGTTCAGGATCCTTGGGCGCTAGAAATAGTTTCTCAAGGTTATCTCCTGGAATTCAAGGAACTACCCCCAAGGGGAAGGTTCCACAGGTCTCAATTATCTTCAAACCAAATAAAGAGACAGTCATTCTTACATTGTGTAGAAGACCTGTTAAAGATGGGAGTGATACATCCAGTTCCAATAAGAGAACAAGGAATGGGATTTTATTCCAATCTGTTCATAGTTCCCAAAAAAGAGGGAACATTCAGACCAATTTTGGATCTAAAGATCCTAAACAAATTTCTCAGGGTACCATCGTTCAAAATGGAAACTATTCGAACGATCCTACCTACTATCCAGGAAAATCAATTTATGACTACCGTGGATTTAAAGGATGCGTACCTACATATTCCTATCCACAAGGAACATCATCAGTTCCTAAGGTTCGCTTTTCTGGACAAGCATTACCAGTTTGTGGCACTTCCATTTGGATTAGCCACTGCTCCAAGGATTTTCACAAAGGTACTAGGGTCCCTTCTAGCGGTTCTAAGACCAAGGGGCATTGCAGTAGTACCTTACTTGGACGACATCCTGATTCAAGCGTCGTCCCTGTCAAAAGCAAAGGCTCATACGGACATCGTCCTATCCTTTCTCAGATCTCACGGATGGAAGGTGAACAAAGAAAAAAGTTCTCTGTCCCCGTCAACAAGAGTTCCCTTCTTGGGAACAATAATAGATTCCTTAGAAATGAGGATTTTTCTGACAGAGGTCAGAAAATCAAAACTTCTAAGCTCTTGTCAAGTACTTCATTCTGTTCCTCGTCCTTCCATAGCACAGTGCATGGAAGTAATAGGATTGATGGTTGCAACAATGGACATAGTTCCTTTTGCACGAATTCATCTAAGACCATTACAACTGTGCATGCTCAGACAGTGGAATGGGGATTATACAGACTTGTCTCCGACGATTCAAGTAGATCAAAAGACCAGAGATTCACTCCGTTGGTGGCTGACCCTGGACAATCTGTCACAGGGAATGAGCTTCCGCAGACCAGAGTGGGTCATTGTCGCGACCGACGCCAGCCTAGTGGGCTGGGCGCGGTCTGGGAATCCCTGAAAGCTCAGGGTCTATGGTCTCGGGAAGAGTCTCTTCTCCCGATAAACATTCTGGAACTGAGAGCGATATTCAATGCTCTCAGAGCTTGGCCTCAACTAGCAAAGGCCAAATTCATAAGGTTTCAGTCAGACAACATGACGACCGTTGCATATATCAATCATCAGGGGGGAACAAGGACTTCCCTGGCGATGAAAGAAGTGACCAAGATAATTCAATGGGCGGAGGATCACTCCTGCCACTTGTCTGCGATACACATCCCAGGAGTGGAAAATTGGGAAGCGGATTTTCTGAGTCGTCAGACATTCCATCCAGGGGAGTGGGAACTCCATCCGGAAATATTTGCCCAAATAACTCAATTATGGGGCATTCCAAACATGGATCTGATGGCGTCTCGTCAGAACTTCAAGGTTCCTTGCTACAGGTCCAGATCCAGGGATTCCAAGGCGACCCTAGTAGATGCACTAGTAGCACCTTGGACCTTCAACCTAGCTTATGTATTCCCACCGTTTCCTCTCATCCCCAGGCTGGTAGCCAGGATCAATCAGGAGAGGGCCTCGGTGATCTTGATAGCTCCTGCGTGGCCACGCAGGACTTGGTATGCAGACCTGGTGAATATGTCATTGGCTCCACCATGGAAGCTACCTTTGAGACAGGACCTTCTTGTTCAGGGTCCATTCGAACATCCGAATCTGGTTTCCCTCCAACTGACGGCTTGGAGATTGAACGCTTGATTTTATCAAAGCGTGGGTTTTCAGATTCTGTAATAGATACTCTGATTCAGGCTAGAAAGCCTGTAACTAGAAAAATTTACCATAAAATATGGAAAAAATATATCTGTTGGTGTGAATCTAAAGGATTCCCATGGAACAAGATAAAAATTCCTAAGATTCTATCCTTTCTACAAGAAGGTTTGGAGAAAGGATTATCTGCAAGTTCTCTGAAGGGACAGATCTCTGCTTTATCTGTTTTACTTCACAAAAGACTGGCAGCTGTGCCAGATGTTCAAGCATTTGTTCAGGCTCTGGTTAGGATCAAGCCTGTTTACAGACCTTTGACTCCTCCCTGGAGTCTAAATCTAGTTCTTTCAGTTCTTCAAGGGGTTCCGTTTGAACCCTTACATTCCGTAGATATTAAGTTATTATCTTGGAAAGTTTTGTTTTTGGTTGCAATTTCTTCTGCTAGAAGAGTTTCAGAGTTATCTGCTCTGCAGTGTTCTCCGCCCTATCTGGTGTTCCATGCAGATAAGGTGGTTTTGCGTACTAAGCCTGGTTTTCTTCCGAAAGTTGTTTCCAACAAAAATATTAAACAGGAGATAGTTGTACCTTCTTTGTGTCCGAATCCAGTTTCAAAGAAGGAACGTTTGTTACACAATTTGGACGTAGTCCGTGCTCTAAAATTCTATTTAGAGGCTACTAAAGATTTCAGACAAACATCTTCCTTGTTTGTTGTTTATTCTGGTAAAAGGAGAGGTCAAAAAGCGACTTCTACCTCTCTTTCCTTTTGGCTTAAAAGCATTATCCGATTGGCTTATGAGACTGCCGGACGGCAGCCTCCTGAAAGAATCACAGCTCACTCCACTAGGGCTGTGGCTTCCACATGGGCCTTCAAGAACGAGGCTTCTGTTGACCAGATATGTAAGGCAGCGAATTGGTCTTCGCTGCACACTTTTGCCAAATTTTACAAATTTGATACTTTTGCTTCTTCGGAGGCTATTTTTGGGAGAAAGGTTTTGCAAGCCGTGGTGACTTCCATTTAGGTGACCTGATTTGCTCCCTCCCTTCATCCGTGTCCTAAAGCTTTGGTATTGGTTCCCACAAGTAAGGATGACACCGTGGACCGGACACACCAATGTTGGAGAAAACAGAATTTATGCTTACCTGATAAATTACTTTCTCCAACGGTGTGTCCGGTCCACGGCCCGCCCTGGTTTTTTAATCAGGTCTGATGAATTATTTTCTCTAACTACAGTCACCACGGTATCATATGGTTTCTCCATTATATATTTCCTCCTGTCCGTCGGTCGAATGACTGGGGTGGGCGGAGCCTAGGAGGGACCAGCTTTGCTGGGACTCTTTGCCATTTCCTGTTGGGGAAGAGAATATCCCACAAGTAAGGATGACGCCGTGGACCGGACACACCGTTGGAGAAAGTAATTTATCAGGTAAGCATAAATTCTGTTACTGAATAATACAAATCTGACTATTAAATATAGTAGTGTATCCTCAGGGCCAACTCAAATACTTAGTGCCTTACTTACAGGATCACCAGACTTTCCAACAGATCATGATTGTATAGAGATAATACACCACATTACCACACCAAGACCTGACTTGATGGATAAACCTTTTGACCATGCTGATAATGTGTTTGTTGATGGTTCTTGTTCCCGACCTAGTGATGGTATTTATAAGACAGGCTATGCCGTTGTGCAACTACCAGACATTGTTCTAGATGCAGGCCCCATTCCTTATCCTTCTGCACAAGCTGCAGAATTAATAGCACTTACAAAAGCATGTAAATTGTTTGAAAATAAATCTGTTAACATTTACACTGACTCTCGCTATGCTTTTGGGGTTGTGCATGATTTTGGTATGATATGGAAACAACGTGGCTTTGTTTCAGCAGATGGCAAGACCATCTCTCATACAGACCTGATTAATGACCTTTTAGAGGCCATACAACTCCCAAAGGACATAGCGATCATACATTGCCGTGCACATACATGCAAGTCTGACCCTATTTCCTTGGGTAATGCACTTGCAGATAAAATTGCTAAAGAGGCTGCTTATGTTTCTCATACACCCAGATCCACCATCCGTATGTATACTGTTTTAGCCCCACCTTCATGTCCTACAGACCATATGCTTCTTGAACTCCAGGGACATGCCACTCCTAGTGACATATCTTTCTGGACTACTAATGGGTTAGCTTTAGATGAGAATGGTTTGTTTTCTAAAGAGGGGAAGGTGGGCATACCGGAAAGCAGTGCACCACTCTTTATAGCACAAGCCCATGGTGTTGGACACCTAGGTATAAAACCAACAACTAACTTGTTGAAGCAATCTTTCTACATTAGAGGTATAGGTGATCATTGCAAGACATATATTAATAGATGTGTATATTGCTTACAGACCAATGCAACCATCCCCAATAAAGCCCAGCATGACCACTTACCCCCACCTACAGCCCCATTCACACATCTACAAATTGATTTTACACATATTCCAAAAACTGGCACTAAACAATTATATCTGCTTGTAATAGTTGACCAATTTTCTAAGTGGCCAGAAGCTTTTGTTACCCAGAGGGAAGATGCAAAAACAGTCGCTAAAATTTTAGCCACTGAAATAATTCCCAGATTTGGTTGTCCGCTTCAGATTAATTCTGATAACGGTCCAGCGTTCATTAGTAAAATCACACATGAGTTAGTAGAATGGTTACAGATTAATTGGAACTTTCACATTCCCTACCATCCTCAAAGCTCAGGGATTGTAGAAAGAATGAATCGCAATATCAAGGAAAAACTTTTAAAGGCAACAGCAGGTACATGGGTTAAATGGCAAAACTATTTACCTGCGATTTTAGCAGAAATCAGAATGACCCCAAATAGGACAACCAGGTTGTCTCCATTTGAGGTCCTAATGGGTAGACCATTCCCGACTCCATGGGTAAAAGGCCCACTTATCATTAAAAATGGTGATTTAGATTGTATTAAGGAGCAATATGTAAAACAATTGATTGATAAATAGAATGGCATCTATGGTGATGTGTCTTCCCATTTACCTCTTCCCTCACAGGAACCAACCCATCCTTTCAAGCCTGGAGATCTGGTCTGCATTCGCCAGCTGAATAAAGCAAAGAAAGGAGGTTTCCCGTTCAGCAAGCCAGTCACTGTGATCGCTGTAACCAGGACTGCCGTACTGACTGACGACAAGGACATCTGGATACACACTTCACGAGTGAAACTCTGTCCAAAGAGAGGAGAAGCGGGTGACAAGCTATCGGTCATCCCTCACAAAGGAGAAGTGGGTGATAAGGTATCGATCACTCCTCACAAAGACCAGGATGACGATCTCAATCATGGATCCAAGACATTTCTGCAAGATCTTCCTTTTCCCAATGGAGATATTGATATTTGTGTATATCCCAATAGTATTAATAACGGCATGTTATTACTCACCTGAAGATGCTGGACACTTTACACCTATTTGTTTACTATTATTAACATTGTTTAACTGTTACATGTCTTGTACTTTACGAAAGAAAATATCAGGTATGATACAAGATGCAGAAAAAGTTCAACTGCAAAATTTAATTCGAGGTAGACCCAGATAGTTTATATTGTAGGAACATTACAGGTTATGTGATCACAATGTGATCAAAGAGGGGAATGATGGGTATATATATGTGTATATGTGTATATGTATATATATATATATATATATATATATATGTGTGTGTATATATATATTATATATATTATGTTATATGGGTAATTTGAATCTCACATATTAAGCATATTGAGGGTAACTTTAAATCTTGTATCAAATGTTTATAATACAGCATTCCACAAGTTTATTTTTGTATAAGTTGTAACATATGTTTCTAATATAACATCCTCTCTACAAATGGTTATATGGGCATATTCTGTTATGTGCTATAACAACATTCTTATTTCCTGTGGGCCCCTTATGCAGATGTGAAGTTAACTACGTTTTTTATATATTTCCTGTGACCTCATGTATGACGTATACATTCCTATAAATTCTTTGTGTGTTCTTCAAATAAATGGGACTTTTGTGAAAACACTCAGTTGCATGTGTGTGTGATTTCAGTGGTCACCCCAGGGCCCTGAAGAAAACGTGTACCGCACCCTTATCAGCCAGAGCAGAGCTAAGGAACAAAAGATGTAACCGTTAGAAGCCCTATACGCTGGTTTTGTCGGCTAACGCAGAACTCTAAATCTAGGCGCAAGAAAATAAAAAAGCCCCCCAAAAATAAAAACACCCCCTAATCTAATACTAAACTACCAATAGCCCTTAAAAGGGCCTTTTGTAGGGCATTGTCCTAGGTTAAACAGCTCATTTCCTTAAAAAAATACTAAGTTCCCCTCTAACAGTAAAACCCCCACACCCACCAAACCCCCAAAATAAAAAAAAACTAACACTAAAAAATCCTAAAGTGGCATTTGTGTTAGCATTGACCTTAAAAGGTCATTTAGCTCTTTTAAGAGTGCCCAGAAATCCCTAAGCTAAAAAACAAAAATAAAACAAAACCTTAGTCTACCCCCCTAAATAGGTACTCACCGTTCCTGAAGTTCGGCGGAGAAGGTCCTGTTCCAGGTGGTGAAGTCTTCTTCCAAGCGGCCGACATCTTCTTCCAAGTGGAGATCTCTTCCATCTTCATCCAGGACCAAGCCGGTGCAGAGCTGAGATGAGCAGAGAGCAGGACCGGCAACCACGGAGCCATGGAGAGTGGAGGATCCTCTTCGTACAATCACTGCCGTACACTGAATAGTGAATTCAAGATACGCGTTTAAATATAGCGTCCCTTGCATTCCTATTGGCTGATTTTATTCGTCAAATTCAAATCAGCCAATAGGATTTCAGTAGCTCTTGAGCGCTAAATCTGATAGAAGTAAGGTTTTTGAGTGCGCCAGGTAGCGCTCGTATTACAAGCTGAAAGTGAAAAGTTTTTGCTCACCCGACACACATAAAAATCCGACCTTCTAATATTGCACACGCATTAACGTATTGCCACATAGAAGTCAATGGAGCAAAAAAAGTGGGGGAAAAACTAACAATCTACTTGCACGCAAACACAATCGCATATTCCCAAGGGCTCTAACCCAACAAGAAATTATTAATATTTCACATTCCAATGTTTTTTACATAGCAGAATATGTTCTATGTATTTATAAATAATATATTTCTATATATATATATATGATGGTATTTTTGTACAATATATATCAACACCTACATATATATATATATATATATATATATATATATATATATATATATATATATATATATATATATATATATAATTATATATAGGTATAGATATATATAGGAATATCTATTTATAAATTCTTAGAACATATTCTGATGTGCAGAACATTAGAATGTGGAATATTTACAGTAAATGCATATTTAAAACCTCTATTAAATATGAATATTGCATAAAAATACTTCTACATGTTTTCCTCTACTTGACAGCAAAGGGCTCCAATGCACTCACATTTATGTCTATATATGTATACATATGTATTTATGTGTTTATATGTGTATTTATGTCTGTAAATATATAAATATACATATAAATACATATGTACACACATATAAACACACACACATTGTTGTTGACCTAACAAAAAAACAGATCAGCCTTTGTGTTTTTTTAGTGTTTTGTGTTTTTTTTCTGGTATGTACAACAGTACAAAATGAAAGCATGAAAACATCAATGACCATTAAGCTTGTTGCAGACGGAGGCCTCAAGCCCACTGTAAATACAAGAAGTTTTTAAGATCTGTGAACATTACAAAAGGTTGAGTAGTACACTCTAAAAAATGACGCTACACAGAGAGAGCAATCTTTATAGCCAACAGCTCTTTGTTACCAACCTCATAGTTACCCTCAGCCTTATTAATCTGCTTGGCATTGTATGCTAAGGGATGGATCTTGCAACAAGATCAGACGAATCAACCTCTAGAATAAAGTGCAAGGAAGTAAGAGGATGTTGGAGGAAAAGTGCCTTACAGAATAATTCCTTGAGTTGATGAAATGCTTGGATGGCACACTCTTACAATCAGCTCCTTTGCAAGTCATGGGTGTATTGTTTATTTTTTGGGTGTTAGGGTTCCTTTTAAAGTCAAGAGAACTGTTTGAAAATGGGATATACCCTGTTTCAGTAGAGCAACAGTTCAGTAACCTGGAGACACCAGTTCAACTCCAGGTCATGACAGAGTCACCCTCCCTAAATTGCTGGCCACAATTTAGCATCAGGTGGAGAGTTTCCCAAGCTATGTGTGACACTGAAGAAGTAAACAGTTCAGGTATGGGCCTGATATAAATGTAGGGTATAGGTATATACACCAACCTTAATACTCTGAAGGACAGGATGGCTAAAGAGAGTTTGTGGTCATACAAGCAAGGGTTTTGCAACGGTCAGGTAATGTGGTACACAGTCAAGAAGTCCAAGAAGCATAAACAGGGACAGGCAAAGGTCTTCAACTATCATATACTATCAGGCAGTGTGGTACAGAATTGGAAACCAAGCTGCAGGTCAGAAGGCCAGCCAAAGTTCAAAAGAAAATAATCCAGCAGTGAGACAAACAAAGCACACAGTCAATACATGGGGAAGAACTGCAGGAAAGGGCTGGGTTAATTTAGGCTGGAGGTAATCACTAACATCCCGCAGCTGCAGTAGGTGGAGCCAGAGACCTACACAAAACAAAAGACAACGTTAGCAACAACTAGCTTGCAACTGAAAACTCAATGTGGAACACCATCAGAGAGGTTCAACTCCAATTGTCCTTGTAAGTGGTCTGGTGGCTGAGAAAAGGGCTTTTAAAGCCCTCTAACCAGCTGCAGCTGCAGGAATTTCCTTTTTTCCCACACATGTAGTGGCATAAAAGGGTGTTCTAACTAGAGTCAACAATGGGGAAGGAGAATGCAGTGCAGGGTTTCCCTAGGACCCAGATTGAAGGAGCAAGAGGACAGCAGTGGCCTAGAATCAATAAAACATGTTCATGAAACTAATCAGTGAAAGGTGCCCCTAACGTGTGTTTCACAAACGCTTCCTCAGAGGGCACCCTCTTTTTATGTTGCTTACCAGGATGAAATTATATTATTTCTAAGTCGTTTTTTTGCTTTCATGCTTATCACCTTTAAACCTCATTAGTCAGATTAAAAAAAAAATCAAGCTCCCGCTATAGAAGGAGCTTTTTCTTGAGATTTAGCTTTGCTATATTTGGTGGTTGGGCTACGCTCTATTTAACCCTTTGATGTGTGGGTAATAGTTAGCATCTGCATTTTTTCCACTTAGCATAGGCAATAACACCAGATCTGACCCCTTACTTTATTTAACAGCATAGACTGTATACACCTATCACCCTGGGTTTAAACTAATTTTAATCTGTGTGTGTGTGTGTGTGTGTGTGTGTATGTGTGTGTGTGTGTGTGTATATATATATGTGTGTGTGTGTATATATATGTGTGTGTGTATGTGTGTGTGTGTGTGTGTGTGTATATGTGTGTGTGTGTGTGTGTGTGTGTGTGTGTGTGTGTGTGTGTGTGTGTGTGTGTGTGTGTGTGTGTGTGTGTGTGTGTGTGTGTGTGTGTGAAAGTGTATGCATTTATGATTGGTTTCTTTTCATTACAAATCTAATAAAGTTTTTCCATATTTTTGTATCAATTATTTAACCAGAGTTAAAGTGAATGTAAATTTTGATGATAAAGTGCCTGGGGGCACTTTAATTCATCAAAATTTACATTTCACTCATTTTGTGAAAATACTTACCTTTTAATCTTGACAGCTGCTCCAGCTTCCCCTGGTCATCCAAGCCTCTTCCTACGTCAGAAATGACAGATCGGTCATCCTCCAATCACGGCTTCCCACCCCCCAGGGGAATCAGTTTCTGATTCAATGCCGTTATTGGAGGAAGCCAGATTCCTTATTTTAGACCCAGGAAGAGGCTTTGCGACGGGCGGAGGAAGCGATGCAGCGGCTGTCAAGATTAAAAGGTAAGTATCTTCACAAAATGAGTGAAAAGTAAATTTTTAGGAATTAAAGTGCCCCTGATTTTAATCGAATTACTAGAAACCGGGCACTTTATCATCAGAATTTACATTCACTTTCAGGCTCTTTTTCCCTTGTTGTGTAACATTTGTTGCATTTTTGTAAACACTGTTACACTTAGCCTAATACTCTGGAATTCAGTGAGCTACAGTAGCAAATCAATGCACAATAATATAGCCGCTTGAATTATTATTTTTTTATTTCACTTATCCCTCAATTTCCCTTGTTTGTAACACTCATGGTCAGCCCTTTGTTTGCATCTCCGAGATTACAGAGGCAAATTCCTTTCTATCCATTGACATTGCTTTACCATAAGATAACAGACATATGACTATTTAACAATTCATTTACAGAAACTCTTTGTGGTTGTAATTTCTGTTTTGACCCTTTGCTAGTGTTTCTAATTTAACGGCAAGTCTTTTCCACATGCAATATGGTCTTTCTGCAAGTCTTTAAAAATTACGCAACAATCCTTTCGAAGAGCTGTAGTTAACAGTTTTCCGCAACATAAAAGTTTCACGAAACACTTCCAAAATACATTACAAAGTACAGTAACACTTATATTAAAAAGTATTTAAAAAAAATATTGCACACAAGAGTTATAAGGGCTCAAAGATAAGAGATCTCAGGTGTTAGAAGAAAAAAAGCTGATGCAGGGATTTTACATTGACATACATACACATACATAAAGAAACATGGATTTAGATATACAGTAGTTATATGGTTAACTCATAGTGACACTGGGGGCAACACATTTCCCGCATATTTTGTTAAGTTGGGAACTGTTTTGAATATGGGGAACTAAACTACCACTAAATTAATAACAGTGATAATAATACATTAATAAAATTAAGAATTGACTATCCCCCCCTCGCAGCAATAGTGCAGCCTAAGAATAAGTCTCCGCCCACCTGGTTAGAGGAGAAACTGTAATCAGAGCCGTCATGCTTTTAGTTGTGTAATGTGAGGCTCAAGTGGGCCATATGTTATGCAGGGGGGCACATAGGGGTCAGACACTGTGAAGGTGGGAATATGGGGACAAGATATTATGCAGGGGGAACATTGGGGCCAGACATTGTGCAGGGGGGACACATGGGGACTGGATATTAAGCAGGGGGCACGTGGGGACCAGATATTAGGAAGGTGGCACATGAGGACCAGCAATTATGCAGGGGGGGCATAGGGTACATTAGGGAACAGATGGCATGCAGGGGGCACATATATGCAGGAGGGGCACATGGGGACCAGATATTTATGCAGGGTTAGCACTAAGGGGCATAAGATTATGCAGGGGGGTGGGGGCTAGATATTATATGCTGGGTGACACATAGGGACTATATATTATGTAGGGGGGACATGGAATGCCTATCTCAATGCTGTTAGCAAATGATCTGCTACTCAGCTGTTATTAACAGTTTATTTGTTGTATCTGCTGGTTGTACAGATATTTTTCAGCAAAGCTTCTTAATTTTTGGATTACCCCTGATATTAGCAAATGATCTGCCACTGTTATACAGTTTATTTGTTATAATCGGTTGGTTCTGTAAGTACAGATATTTTGTAGGAAAGCTTCTGAAGCTTTACTACAACATATTTAATCTCACAGAACCAACAGATAATAACAAATAAACTGTATAACAGTGGCAGATCATTTGCTAATATCAGGGGTAATCCAAAAATTAAGAAGCTTTACTTCATTTAATTACCTCCTGGGTGTGTTCATTTCTTAATTATTTTTTAATTATCCGGACCTGTAGCATAACACAGACACTCATGAGTCTGACAAGTCAAGAAAGTCAAAGCATTTATTTTTTTTAAATAAAATAAATTGGTTATTCACTGTCACTTTAACAAACAGCAGCTTAGCTGGCTATGTTTTTATTGCAGCACTGCAGCCGCTTCAGTTATGCAGGAGGGCTGAGTCTCACCTCTAGTCCAATGATTGGCTCAGTCTCAGCCTCAGCTCTCTACAGAGGATTAGTTAGGGTGTGTGACAGACTCGAGTCTCAGCTCCTCCAGCCAGGCTCCTGCCGCCGCCGCGTGTTGTGAGAAGGCTGGTGGTGCACTGAGTCCAGTGAGCGGCAACGCGGGGTGGTCACATGATGGTGACGTTACGGGGGTGTGCTCGTCGCTGCCTGCCCTGACCGCGCATGCGATAATGAAAAATTCAGAAGAGGGCTCAGAACGATTGCGCTAGTTAAGCAAAGCTGCAGCCTGCTACTAACTTGCCGGGACAGTCCAGGACATTTAAATGGCCGGGACTGGGTCCCAAATTCCGGGACTGTCCCGGCAAAAACGGGACAGTTGGCAAAAGCAGAGCTGTAGTATTCTTTTAGCTATGTTAGTGTTGGAATTTGCCTTCCCCCGCACTGTTAAATGTGGATATTTTAATAGTTTGTTTAGCAAAGTACGGTGGCAGAATGACGTCAAGTGTCAGGTTGTTTTCAGTGCAGGGCAGGCAGAGACAGACTGGCAGTAAATTACTATGCACAAACTGTGAAGAGCGGAAAACCTGCACAGCAATTTGTTGTGCTTTATGTAGTAAGTATTACTACAGACAGCAGAGGGAACCATTATGTGATGGCTTTTGGATAGTGTTTAAGTGTCATATGATGAGACATATAGGATATCTGTAATAGAATTTAGGCATATTTAAAATGTTATGAAAAGTAATATCTGTTGAAGAGATGTGTTGCTTGATCTGGTTAAATACTACAGCTCTTTATTTACAGTTTCTTTAAACATGCTCTGAATTACAGAAAGTTACACCCCCAGCATTTCCCTATGTTTTTACACATGTAAATATGAATTCATGAATATCAGCAGTGCACTTCTAGCTTAGTTTCTTAGTTAGATCAACACTAATCATTTTATATTTTTAGAACCTTGTGCATTAAAACTTTCAGGCATTTTTTTGTGGTAAAATGGATTTTATGATACCTTTGTAGAACACACCAATGAGAGGAGCACCAGGCAAATCCAGTGAATAAAAATTAACTTTTATTTTGCTTTGCAGCTTCCATTAAAACGTTTATAATAATGACAACATCTTAGTTTACAGATAGAACAGTGTTCTCTAGCTTACGCGTTTCAGCGAAAGCTGTAGAAACATTATCAGACCCTGGGTGGAGACAGGATATCCCGCAGAACAAAGTATACAAGCAGCAAGAGGAGAATGGAGGTACTGGTGTTGCCAGAATCTGTAATTTTGTGATTGAGGAGGGAGCATAGTCGGAGGTGACATAGTCACAAAGGAAAAAGCGAACCGGCAAGAGTAAAGGCTCCTGTGGACCAACACATATCAGTGACAAAGAGTCCAGTTATTCCTCCACAGACAGTGGGTAAGACTCACGACGCACACAAAGTGTGCATATACGGTACTGTGTCAGTGATATATATATATCAGCTTGTAAAGCCTTTTTGTTACAACCAGAGGTGAAATTCATATGTGGGGCTTGATTGGCCACAATTCAGATGTGTATGTGTTAGGGATTATCCTACATCACAGGTTAAATTGTATACTAAGTGGAACAGTTTAATTTCCTTCCGGTGCTAAGACTTTCTATGTACGTGTTGATAATCAAAATGGTTTCTATACCACACTCCAACACCTCCATAGTAATGACAATATTGGTGTGTGTATGATTCACAAATGTATGTAGTTATTTGATTAGAAAGTATGTATTCGATCATGTTCTATGGTAATATGACACAGTGTCTTTTTCTCTATTTTATTTCTATCTCCCTCCTTGTTTTTCTCTTTCTTAGTATCTTTCTATTTCTGAACACCTGTGTGTGTGTGTGTGTGTGTGTGTATGTATATATACCTGTATATATATATATATATATATATATATATATATATATATATATATATATATATATATATATATATATATATATATATATATATATATATATGTGTGCGTGCATTCTGCGGACATTACAAAATATAGGGCTGGCTGCTTTTTATTCCCAGTCCAGCCTGATCTCAAGACATCCATATAAGTATAGGGGTAGTAAGGGCGCTGGAAGCTAAAGATATCCAAGATAAGAATACTAATGTAATAAATTACAGGGGGTGGTAATACTATATCCTAACTATTAAGTGAAATACGAAGAGATAGTCAAATAGACATATAATATGAATGAATATCTTAAAAAAATCATACAATTCATATAATAAAAATCATTTAATAGTAGCAAAGTCTCTAATATAATGAGACAACAAGATGATAAGATCTCCAAAGAGTGTTGAATAAAAAATAGGGAACAAATGTATATGCACAGTCTAAAATAACATCAGTACATTGGCCCATATTTATCAAGCCGTCAACCACAAATACGCTGGAATTCCGCAGCGTAATTGTGGCGAGCCTGGTTCCCCTTATTTATCAAAGCCTACAGACCGGCAAAAGTAGAATTTTGTGACGTAACATACGATCCGCCGGTCTCAGTCCAACACAGATCGATGCTTACGTCACTACAGATGTTCCGAATGCAAATTCGGCACTATCTGACTACTTTTGCTAGTTATCAAATTTCTACCAGGTACGCTCGCCACTATTCCGGCCCAGCGTACCTGCTTTTCAATCCGCTGCCCTTGAGGCGGCGGATGCCATAGGAATCAATGGGAGTCGGATAGCAGCAGAAGCTTATGTTCCGATATCCCATTGATTCCTATGGGAGAATAAAGTTACGATTAGACCTAACACCCTAACATAACCCCCGAAAAAACACCCCTAATCTGCCGCCCCCTACACCGCCGCCACCTACATTATACTTATTAACCCCTAATCTGCCCCAAGACAACGCCGCCACCTACAATATACTTATTAACCACTAATCTGCCACCCCCAACACCACCGCCACGTACATTATACTTATTAACCCCTAATCTGCTGTTCCCAACGATTATAACATGTATTAACCCCTTAACCTAAGTCTAACCCTAACCCTAACACCCCCTAACTTAAATATAATTTAAATAAATATAAATAAAATTACTATCATTAACTAAATTATTCCTATTTAAAACTAAATAAATACCTATAAAATAAACCCTAAGCTAGCTACAATATAACTAATAGTTACATTGTAGCTAGCTTATGGTTTATTTTTATTTTACAGGCAAGTTTGTAATTATTTTAACTAGGTAGAATAGTTACTAAATAGTTATTAACTATTTACTAACTACCTAGCTAAAATAAATACACATTGACCTGTAAAATAAAACCTAACCTAAGTTACACTAACACCTAACACTACACTGCAATTAAATAAGTTACATAAATTAAATACAATTAACTAAATTATATACAATTATCTAAAGTACAAAAAAAACCCCACTAAATTACAGAAAATAAAAAACAAATTATCAGATATTTAAACTAATTACACCTAATCTAATAGCCCCATCAAAATAAAAAAGCCCCCCCAAAATAAAAAAAAAAACCTAGCCTAAACTAAACTAACAATAGCCCTTAAAAGGGCCTTTTGCGGGGCATTGCCCCAAAGTAATCAGCTCTTTTACCTGTAAAAAAAAATACAAACAACCCCCCCAACAGTAAAACCCACCACCCACACAACCAACCCCCCAAATAAAATACTAACTAAAAAAACCTAAGCTCCCCATTGCCCTGAAAAGGGCATTTTGATGGGCATTGCCCTTAAAAGGGCAGTTAGCTCTTTTGCGGCCCAAAGCCCTAACCTAAAATTAAAACCCACCCAATACACCCTTAAAAAAACCTAACACTAACCCCCTGAAGATCGACTTACCGGGAGACATCTTCATCCAAGCCGGGTGAAGTGGTCCTCCAGACGGGCAGAAGTCTTCATCCAAGCCAGGCAGAAGTGGTCCTCCAGACGGGCAGAAGTCTTCATCCAAGCCGGGAAGAAGTGGTCCTCAAGACAGTATCTTCTATCTTCATCCATCCAGCGTGGAGCGGGTCCATCTTCAAGACATCCAACACAGAGCATCCTCTTTTGCCGATGACTACCCAACGAATGAAGGTTCCTTTAAGTGACGTCATCCAGGATGGCGTCCCTTAGATTCCGATTGGCTGATAGAATTCTATCAGTCAATTGGAATTAAGGTAGAAAAAATCCTATTGACTGATGCAATCAGCCAATAGGATTGAAGTTCAATCTTATTGGCTGACTGGAACAGCCAATAGAATGCAAGCTCAATCCTATTGGCTGATTGCATCAGCCAATAGGATTTTTTCTACCTTAATTTCCAATTGGCTGAATCTAAGGGACGCCATCTTGGATGACGTCACTTAAAGGAACCTTCATTCGTCGGGTAGTCGTCGGCAGAAGAGGATGCTCCACGTCGGATGTCTTGAAGATGGACCCGCTCCGCGCTGGATGGATGAAGATAGAAGATGCTGTCTGGATGAAGATTTCTGCCGTCTGGAGGACCACTTCTGCCCGGCTTGGATGAAGACTTCTGCCCGGCTTGGATGAAGACTTCTGCCATCTGGAGGACCACTTCTGCCTGGCTTGGATGAAGACTTCTGCCCATCTGGAGGACCACTTCGCCCGGCTTGGATGAAGACGTCTCCTGGTAAGTCGATCTTCAAGATGATAGGTTTTTTTAAGGGTGTATTTGGTGGGTTTTATTTTTAGGTTAGGGCTTTGGGCCACAAAAGAGCTAACTGCCCTTTTAAGGTCAATGCCCATCCAAATGCCCTTTTCAGGGCAATGGGGAGCTTAGGTTTTTTTAATTAGTATTTTTTGGGGGGTTGGTTGTGTGGGTGGTGGGTTTTACTGTTGGGGGGTTGTTTGTATTTTTTTTCAGGTAAAAGAGCTGATTACTTTGGGGCAATGCCCCGCAAAAGGCCCTGTTAAGGGCTATTGGTAGTTTAGTTTAGTTTAGGCTAGGGTTTTTTTATTTTGGGGGGGCTTTTTTTATTTTGATAGGGCTATTCGATTAGGTTTATTTAATTATTTT
This sequence comes from Bombina bombina, assembly GCF_027579735.1. NCBI lineage: Eukaryota > Metazoa > Chordata > Amphibia > Anura > Bombinatoridae > Bombina > Bombina bombina. The sequence goes on from NC_069502.1 coordinate 445,181,842, forward strand.
AAATATCTGAAAATGTGTTGTTTATTTTCTGTAATTTAGTGTTTGTTTTTTAACTTTAGTTAATTGTATATAATTTAGTTAATTGTATGTCATTTATTTAATTTTATTTAATTGTAGTGTAGTGTTAGGTGTTAGTGTAACTTAGGTTAGGTTTCATTTTACAAGTCAATTTGTATTAATTTTAGCTAGGTAGTTATTAAATAGTTAATAACTATTTAGTAACTATTCTACCTAGGTAAAATAAATACAAACTTGCCTGTAAAATAAAAATAAATCCTAAGCTAGCTACAATGTAACTATTAGTTATATTGTAGCTAGCTTAGGGTTTATTTTATAGGTAAGTATGTAGTTTTAAATAGGAATAATTTAGTTAATGATAGTAATTTTATTTATATTTGTTTAAATTATATTTAAGTTAGGGGGTGTTAGGTTTAGGGTTAGACTTAGGTTTAGGGGTTAATAAATTTAATATAGTGGCGGCAACATTGGGGACGGCAGATTAGGGGTTAATAAGTATAATGTAGGTGGCGGCAGTGTAGGGGGGCAGATTAGGGGTTAATAACATAATGTAGGTGGCCGCGATGTAGGGGGGCAGATTAGGGGTTAATAACATAATGTAGGTGGTGGTGGGCTCCGGGAGCGGCAGGATAGGGGTTAATAGGTTTATTAGAGTGGCGGTGGGCTCCGAGAGCGGCGGTTTAGGGGTTGATAACTTTATTTAGTTAGCAGCGGGATAGGGGTAGAACAGTTTAGTATAGTGGCGGTGTTTAGTGACAGTATACCAATAAAGCTGGGAAAAAGCCGAAGAGCAGCGAGATCGATGACTGTTAGTTAACAACAGTCCGCTGCTCATCACCCATACTTGGTGTGCGGCAGGTCAGCGGCAGCGATGTTAGGCGATCTTAGGCGAGCGTATTGGTGCCGGCGAATGCAAGAAAGTTAACAGCTTGATAAATAGGCCCCATTGTATCCATAATATGCATAACATACTCAAGATATCTAGACATATATACTGTATATTCAGACATATCTCGCTAAAAATAGATATATCTGTCCACAAATCATCACATATATAGATAAATATTTATTTAGGAATAAATACATTTTCCGTTAACAAAACATTCTTGCAATATGAAATATTCACATTTTCATGTACACTTTTCGAGTAGAATACGTTATGGGCTTTGTTCAACAGATTAGGGATTTAGTTTTTTTTTTTTTCTATTTGTCTTCTCCATTGACCTCTATAGGGGAATACGTGAATGTGCATGCAATCTGGCTGTTAATCTGGATTACGCAGGTTAACAAGCGCTCAAAATAAGTTATTATGCAACTTGTAATACCTGCACAACCTCAAATGCGCAAAAACCTTAATGCGAGCAGTGTTTTCGCAATTGTTGAAAAACAGATTTGCCACGCAACTTGTAATCTTGCCCAACATGTTTATGGTAGTTCCGCCCACAGGTGATCAACTAGAAAAGATCAGTGTAGTAAGCCTCAATAAGTTTCAAACATAGAGGCCGATTTATCAAGCTCCGAATGGACTTGGAGCTTGAGGGCCCGTGTTTCTGGCGAGCTTGCAGGCTCGCCAGAAATCGCAGTTATGAAGCAGGGCTCTAAAGACTGCTGCTCCATAACCCTGTCCGCCTGCTCTGAGCAGGTGGACAGAGATCGCCACAATTCAACCCGATCGAGTACGATCGGGTTGATTGACACCCCCCCTGCAGGGGGCGGCGTTGCACCAGCAGCTCACAAGAACTGCTGGTGCAATGCTGGATCTGGAGAGCGTATTGCTCTCCGCATTCAGCGAGGTCTGTCGGACCTGATCCGCACTGTCAGAGCAGGTCTGACAGACCTTTGATAAATAGGCCTCATAGACTCATCTTAACAAAGAAGCTTAATGAGGCTCCATGAATCTAGCTCAGCATGTAATCCATTAGACTCAAGATTGTAAGGTCCAGGCCTTATGCTATAAGCATTTATGCTGCAATACAAACATATTGCAAAAATCTTTCTATCAAAATTTGAAATGTAGTACTGTACATAGCAAATTTGACTTTTGTGTCCTTTAATTTACAAATGGAGAGTGATTTAACCCAGTCCTCAAGTACATGATATCTAAACTAGAGCATAGGTGGAATAATCAGTTGATAGGTGACAGCAGATTACTCATCAGCTGATTATTGCACCTGCGATCTGGTAAACGATATCATGAAAACATGGCTTGTTAGGAGAACTTGAGGACTGGAGTCAAGAAGCACTAATCTAGCACATCGTTTGGCAATTCATTTTCATGTTTTGTTCATTATTTATCAGTGATAAAATGTGTCCATCTAATGTCAAAGTACAATAGTTCCACAGACGGCAGCACCTCTCAGTGGATAAAAAGTCTTTATTTTGTCATACCAGGATTACAAAAAATGTGACGTTTCAGGTATAAAACCCTTAATCATACATGACTACAAACTTGTAAGTGCACTCTTATATAGGCCCACCTACACTCAGGTGTTTAATTAACACCTCTGTACAACACCACCTAGTGGTAACATAATATAAAAATAAAATTCCATCACCTTTGTTACATTTAAAGTACATAGTGCAAATCAGACATTATTTTTTTTAAACAATATGAGCAATATCATTGCAAATGAATATACAGATATGGAAATAAACTCTATATTTTTTTTCAAAACCATACATTCAGTCATTCATAGAGGAAAAAAGGCTATAAAAATAAAGAAGAATCTAATTCTTTATTTAACCCCTGAGGCTGCATAGCATTTAACTAATGTATCCAAAATGCCTCTTTCTTTTTAAGAAACAACTCCCTGTCCCCTCCCCGCCTGGGAAGTGGTACAGCATCAATTACCTGGAAACGTATCTGACTAATATTGTGACCATAGCACAAAGTCACAGTTCCATTGCAAAAATAGACAGGGAGAGATATTAAAGTTGAAAGTATATCTTTATTATACTTGCATTAAAAGTAGTAATTCAGGCACAGCACACTGACAGACACCACGCTAATATTGTGACCACACTGTAAAAAAATGGCTGGAAACAGGGGCCTCCCAATTTTTGCAGCTAATGTTACTTTTATGTTGGACAATTCTTTCACGGACCATACGGGTGGTCTCCCCGATGTAAATCCTCCCACACGGACATTTAATAAGGTACACTGCACACTTGGTGTTGCATGTGTAATATCCCCTTATAGAAAAAAGAATTCAGTGAGTGGATGTACAAAAATTGGACCTTTTATCATCGAATTGCAATTACCACATCCTAAACATGGATAGCAACCCTGTCTCTTTTCCCCTTTCAAAAGACAAGGAGGCCGAATTATCAAGCTGTCAACTGTGCTGCATTCGCCGGCACCAATACGCTCGCCTAACATTGCCTAATATTGAGGCCGCGGACCTGAATACAATCTCCATATTTATAAAAAAAAAGCCGGCAAAAAGCTGCGCACCAAGTATGGGGCGATGAGCAGCGGACTGTTGTTAACTAGCAGTCATCGATCTCGCTGCTTTTTGGCTTTTCCCCAACTTTATTTATACCCTGTCACTAAACACTGCCACTATACTAAAATGTTTAACCCCTATCCCGCCACTCCTGGACCCCGCTGCAACTTTAATAAAGTTATTAACCCCTATCCCGCCGCTCCCGGACCTTTTATTGCGTCTTTCCTCATCTTATACAATATGTTGGACCCTTAAAAATTGACTTCTAGGAAGTGATTTTATTGTATTCCTGGGATGATAACTTTGGTAGTTTAGCATACTATTCCTGTCTGTAGGTTTGAGGTAGAGATCAGTACATATTCTAGCATCTTTAAAATATACAGTGGTGTCCAAAAAATTAACCTCTACCTCGCTAGCAGTTAAACAAAATTTGATTGAGTTTGTACTCTTGTTCAATTCTTCTACAAATGCCTCCAAGGTTCCAATGTCGCCATACCACAAACCGAATATATTGTCTATGTACCGCCACCAGGCTGCTGCATACTTGAGGAACAAATTGTTCTCGTATACAAATCTCTCTTCATAGACATTCATATATATATATATATATATATATTCGCATATGTGTCTTGGAACAGAAAGTAGTTTTGATACAATACAATCCTTAATTAATTTCCAAAAAACATTTTCTTAGGTTTGGAGTCTTCATTACTAGCCCAAAGTACCTTCATAACTGCTACAATTCAACTCTCATATCTTATTGCAGTATATAAACTGCTCACATCAAGAATGAAGAGTATGCATTTATCACTATTAAGGTTTAAATTATGGATTTTCTCAAAAAAATCCCCAGTATCCTTAATATATGAATTGCCCAGGTGCACACTTTATCCAAAAATATTGCTATTTTGGAAAACACTGAGTCTATACCAGCCACAATAGGTCTACCTGGTGGAATATCCAGCTGCTTGTGCACCTTTAGCAAAGTATAAAAAACTGGGATACGTGGATATTTCACAATAAGAAAATCAAAGACATCTTTGGATATTAAGCCCATGTGTAAAGCCATGCTAATGACATGTGTGATCTCTTTTTGAATGAAAGATGTAGGGTTACAAGTTAATTCCTTATATACCTCGTTTTGGGACAATTGGTTCTTAATTTCAGAGCTATACATACATTTAATCATAACTGTTATGGCGCCGCCCTTATCTGCAGTTTTAATTATCAAGTCCTTATTGTCCTTTAAGGACTTCAGTGCCTCTTATTCTTTCTTTGTAATGTTACAGGCATGATGTTCGGTTGTAAGCTTTTTGTAAATTTTATCTAAATCTTTTCTGACTAAATCTATATAGGTATTTACGCTATGGTTCACATTAGTTGGTATGAACTTACTTTTGTTTCTAAGGCCAAATTTCTTTAGATTAAGTTTAGTGTCAACTCTAACATTTACATCTTGAACACCTTTATTAGCCAAAAAGCTTTTCAATTTAATAGACATGAAAAATCTGAGCAAGTCTTGTTCAAACCTAAACAAATTAAGATTTTGTGCGGGGCTGTAAGACAAGCCCCTATTAAGGGCTGATACCTGTTCCTCAGTGAGTGTACAGTCTGATATGTTGATAACCAAATCATTAATCGGCAGTCCATCATCCGGATTAGCTCCTTGAATAGGGAAACATTCGGTAAAGTTCTCATCACCTCTCTTTAATACCTCTGACCCAGACCTGGTCTCCTTGAGCCTCTCCTGGTCGGGTAAAACCTTGGTACCGCATTTCTTGTAGCTCTTGTGTTTGCGACCACCCCGGTGCTCCTTTCGAATCTTCGGTTAAAAAAACGACAGAAGAATCTGTTTCACTCTCTGCAGCATTCTCAAACCGCATCTCTCCGGTTTGTGGGTGTCGACCCGATTCCCGGTCACATGACCATCTGCAGACCAATCCGGTCTCTTAATCTTCGGCATCCCTCTGAAATTTGGTTCTTTTCCTATGTTCCAAAACTTTTACGGTATTCAGCTTCCCCTTTCTCCACATTATTTTTCAGAGTACTGTATGCGTCAGCAGTTAATGATTTGTGTAGCTCATCTTTCAACCTGACAACCTCCGTTTTCTGCTTGGAGATCTCTCTCTGTAAAAACTCCACGGTAAGCACCATCACATCGTACGAGCATTTATTCAGAATGCTGGCAAACAATTTACAGTACTCTTCATTACCAGTCATTAATGTGGGGCGTACATTCATCCGCAAGCCTTTGGGGATCCGCTTCACCTTATATTCTGTTAGAGTTACAGCATGCAAGTCGAGAGCTGTATGTTTTTTGAACTGTCTCTCAAATAATTTACCGTTCACTTCACTTTCAGGTGTTTTCAGGAATTCACTTGAACCTTTAACCGAGGTTACAATTCTAGTAGTGTCCATATCTGTATAGCGAAACATAGGCAATCCGGTATTATCCGTCTTTACATTATCAGACATCTCTGAACAGAGTGCAAGTAACCAATTACAGCAAACAGCAAAATAGTGATATTTTAACACTCTTAGTAGCACAGAACTTCTGTCAGGTGCACGCCAATATAAAGGTGCTGTATACCTGAGGTTCAATAAATAATAATTATATTTCTTTATTTTTATAGCATTTTTCCCCTATGAATGACTGAATGTATGGTTTTTTTAAAAAAGTATAGCGTTTATTTCCATATCTGTATATTCATTTGCATTGATATTGCTCATATTGTTTTTAAAAAAATAATGTCTGATTTGCACTATGTACTTTAAATGTAACAAAGGTGATGGATTTATATTTTTATATTTTGTTACCACAAGGTGGTGTTGTACAGAGGTGTTAATTAAACACCTGAGTGTAGATGGGCCTATATAAGAGTGCACTTACAAGTTTGTAGTCATGTATGATTAAGGGTTTTGTACCCGAAACGTCACATTTTTTGTAATCCTGGTATGACAAAATAAAGACTTTTTATCCACTGAGAGGTGCTGCCGTCTGTGGAACTAATGATTGCAAAGGCATACAGCACCTTTATATTGGCGGGCACCTGACAAAAGTGCTGTTTTACTAAGAGTGTTGCAATGTCAAAGTACAAGGTATTCTGTTATTAGATGAATATTAAAACTAAAGTGTAAAAGTAGAGTTAGGCATATACAGATAACATGGAAAACTATTCCACATACTTATTTCAGTTTTGCTAAAGGAAATAAATGAATGACGAGGTATCAGGGTTCTGAGAGCTTACATTTCCCCTCTCTTCTCAGCAAACCTTTAAAAATAACATTCAGTTTTGTTATATTATTTATTTATAACAAAAGAGTTTGTACTTTTTTCTATTATGCTGGCAAAGACAGAACAGTCTTTTCACCATCTAAATAATATTATATATTTTCAACAAGAAAAGTACTCAACCAGTGAAAGAACAAAAGCTTTTTCTATAGCAAGCAATCACCTGATTGTTTGTATGTATGTATGTATGTGTGTATGTATGTATGTATGTATGTATGTATATATGTATGTATGTATAAATGTATGTATGCATGTATATATGTATGCATGTATCTATGTGTGTATGCATGTATATATATATATTTAAATATGTATATATATGTGTATGCATATACAGGGAGTGCAGAATTATTAGGCAAATGAGTATTTTGACCACATCATCCTCTTTATGCATGTTGTCTTACTCCAAGCTGTATAGGCTCGAAAGCCTACTACCAATTAAGCATATTAGGTGATGTGCATCTCTGTAATGAGAAGGGGTGTGGTCTAATGACATCAACACCCTATATCAGGTGTGCATAATTATTAGGCAACTTCCTTTCCTTTGGCAAAATGGGTCAAAAGAAGGACTTGACAGGCTCAGAAAAGTCAAAAATAGTGAGATATCTTGCAGAGGGATTCAGCACTCTTAAAATTGCAAAGCTTCTGAAGCGTGATCATCGAACAATCAAGCGTTTCATTCAAAATAGTCAACAGGGTCGCAAGAAGCTTGTGGAAAAACCAAGGCGCAAATAACTGCCCATGAACTGAGAAAAGTCAAGCGTGCAGCTGCCAAGATGCCACTTGCCACCAGTTTGGCCATATTTCAGAGCTGCAACATCACTGGAGTGCCCAAAAGCACAAGGTGTGCAATACTCAGAGACATGGCCAAGGTAAGAAAGGCTGAAAGACGACCACCACTAAACAAGACACACAAGCTGAAACGTCAAGACTGGGCCAAGAAATATCTCAAGACTGATTTTTCTAAGGTTTTATGGACTGATGAAATGAGAGTGAGTCTTGATGGGCCAGATGGATGGGCCCGTGGCTGGATTGGTAAAGGGCAGAGAGCTCCAGTCCGACTCAGACGCCAGCAAGGTGGAGGTGGAGTACTGGTTTGGGCTGGTATCATCAAAGATGAGCTTGTGGGGCCTTTTCGGGTTGAGGATGGAGTCAAGCTCAACTCCCAGTCCTACTGCCAGTTTCTGGAAGACACCTTCTTCAAGCAGTGGTACAGGAAGAAGTCTGCATCCTTCAAGAAAAACATGATTTTCATGCAGGACAATGCTCCATCACACACGTCCAAGTACTCCACAGCGTGGCTGGCAAGAAAGGGTATAAAAGAAGAAAATCTAATGACATGGCCTCCTTGTTCACCTGATCTGAACCCCATTGAGAACCTGTGGTCCATCATCAAATGTGAGATTTACAAGGAGGGAAAACAGTACACCTCTCTGAACAGTGTCTGGGAGGCTGTGGTTGCTGCTGCCCGCAATGTTGATGGTGAACAGATCAAAACACTGACAGAATCCATGGATGGCAGGCTTTTGAGTGTCCTTGCAAAGAAAGGTGGCTATATTGGTCACTGATTTGTTTTTGTTTTGTTTTTGAATGTCAGAAATGTATATTTGTGAATGTTGAGATGTTATATTGGTTTCACTGGTAAAAATAAATAATTGAAATGGGTATATATTTGTTTTTGTTAAGTTGCCTAATAATTATGCACAGTAATAGTCACCTGCACACACAGATATCCCCCTAAAATAGCTATAACTAAAAACAAACTAAAAACTACTTCCAAAACTATTCAGCTTTGATATTAATGAGTTTTTTGGGTTCATTGAGAACATGGTTGTTGTTCAATAATAAAATGAATCCTCAAAAATACAACTTGCCTAATAATTCTGCACTCCCTGTATATATATACAGGTAGCCCTCAGTTTACGCCAGGGTTAGGTTCCAGAAGGAATGGTTGTAAATCGAAACCGTTGTAAATTGAAACCCAGTATATAATGTAAGTCAATGGAAAGTGAGGGCGATAGGTTCCAGGCCCCTCTCAAAATTTTCATAAGTAACACCTAATAAATTAGTTTTAAAGCTTTGAAATGAAGACTTTAAATGCTAAACAGCATTATAAACCTAATAAAATAATCGCACAACACAGAATATATAATTAAACTAAGTTAAATGAACAACAGGAGAAGTGGACCGAGCGCTACACCCAGGGCCTTAAGCTTACTAACTATATAGCCTCCTAGTAGGCTAACAATACAAAAGTTAAAATGGGGAGAGAGTAAGCGCTAAAAAGATTAAAAGGCTAGTAAAAGGTACATTTTAATACATATAAAAATTTACAAATGGCAATCAGACGCATGGATCCATGTCTGACTTAACAAAAAAATATATATATATAATAAACAAATCTAAAAATATCTAAAAATATCCAATGGAGTATAGCATGTGACGCTGACTTAGTGAGCCAGTGATGAGGAGTTAGAAGGACATGTACATTCAATAATATAAACAACTTCACAAAGTGAGTGATTGAGTGCACACAATAGCTTTCAACAAAGAAAAATAGCATTCACAAAAAAGAAAAATAGCAGTCACAAAAAATAGTGTTCACAAAAATTGGCGTACATTAAAAATGTTCAAATGTTCAACCGGTTATATGTAAGTGAATCCAGTAGTGTTTCCTCCAAAGTGACGTGTAGAAATATAACGTGAAGTCAATAATAGTAGAATGTAAACGTTGAGTGGGTCAAATTATTGTGGTTCAGCTGCTAAATTAAAAAATTGTAAATCCGTGAGGTGTATAAAAATAAAAATAACTTGTGAAAAAATCCACGTGGAAAACTTGAATTCAAATGATAAACAAAGGTCAAAAATCAAAAGACAAAAATATCAAAAGACAAAAATAGAAAATCAGTGATAATATTAAAAAGCACTAAAGATCTAGTGAAAACAAATCCTTAATTCAGATGGTAAAAATCCTTGGTAAGATCCATAACAAACAAATACATCGATAAAATACCTAAAAGGGAACAAAAGAGAAACAAATAGTGCAACACTGTATATGATATATAATATAGGTAATTAAAACCAAGCTCACCAGTATTCCAACGCGTTTCGGCCTAGACTAGGCCTTTCTCAAGAGATAGTCTGAATACTGCGCTGCAAGGCTTAAATCCATACCCCCCACAACATCACCCTTGTTATTTCTCAGTAAAACAAACCCCTATTAATCCCTGGAAGCTTTGGTTTGCTTGTTTGTGAAGAGCTGGGGTATGACCAGGAAAACCCTCCTAGGCTGGCCGGTGTCCTGGAACTCCTGGTCGGCCGCCCCACCATGAACACCTGCCTAACCCCTCTTAGGCTGTCCGGGCTCCTGGACACAGGACAGCAGGACTCCCGCTAACATTACCCCTGGTCGCTCCAGCAACCATGTGCCCCAGAGCTCTGCTCTTTTGGGGATTAGTAGCCCCTAGGGAGGACAAGAGGTGGGGGAATTACCGGAGGGGAGCTGCTTTGGGAACCGGGGGTTTTGGACACCCCTACCCCCATAACTTCAATGTGCTGTATCTCTGGTCCCCCATAACAAATCACACCGCTTTTTGGACTGTGGCATCTGGGGACCGATAGCTTTCAAATGATCCCCCGGGATCACCCCAAAACCGTCACCACTGTGTCCTGGGATTCTGTGGGACTATGGTTGCTATGGAGGCGCCGGTCAGTCTGGAGAGGCGGGAATGGTGGGAAAACTGTGGCATTGTCTTCTGTTCTTATCAAGATAAGTGTGTGTATAAAAGATGTGTGTTTTGCTCAATAATCTGAATGCTAGTCTGTCTAGTCATTTAGGTGGGCTCCTGCTAGAATCACTTTCCTGTGCTACATAGCATCTTGTTCCAGGCAGTGGAAGGACCCCTTTGGTGGAGCTACCCAGTCGGGGTAGCTGGGGATCCGTCACATTGGCTGGCAGTGGAGAGATGCTTCCAACTTCCTGGGACATTCAAACCACCAGCTAGAAGTAATATTGAATGGAGGCTCGAGGAAAGACTGCAGGTACCAGGAACAGAACTACCCCCACCAGAGAAATGCTGGGAGTGGACCAGGCGGCTGGCAGGTCGGATGATGACCGGGGTAATGAGCTATCCTTTACAACACCAAGTTCAGCCCCAAGTACAGTATCTATTCTGGGGACATCCACGTCTGGTGTACAGTGGGAAGTGCAGTGGCGGTTGGCGTTATATGACACCCGGCCACCAGAGGATGTCATCACCAAGATCGTTTCGGATGTTACCCAGCTCAAGTTAGCAGAAATCCACCAGCCCATAGGAGGGGCTCAATCAGCCCATAGAGTGCCGGCTTTTCGACCGCACAAGCTACCCCATGGGGCCTTTCGAGCCTACAAGGAAGAGGAGGAGGATATTGACTGTTACCTTCAGGTCTTTGAGACCCAATGCGAACTGCAGGTAGTAGCCTATGCCGATAGACTGTCTGTCCTGATCGGTAAATTGTCAGGGCGGGCTTTGGCAGCTTTCCACGCTACCCCTTCTGAGGACCAAAAGGATTATAACAAGGTGAAAGACCATATCCTTGCCCGATATGGGCTCACACCGGAGTCCCACCGGCAGAAGTTCCGGGCATTAAGGAAGCAGGATGAACAGCCTTTCACAGAATGGACCCACCAATTCACCCGGTCGATGACGTCCTGGCTAGCCGGCTGCAAGGCCACTACTGGGGCCGAAGTGGCACAGCTTTTTCTACTGGAACATTTCTATAATCATATTCCAGTCGAGATTAAAGAATGGGTCCAGGACTGGTGGCCCACCACAGCAGACCAGAAAGGTGTCCTGGTAGATCAGTACACAGATGCCCACTGCCAAGTTCGCTCTGCCCCACAATCGACTCCCCGCACAGCTTAGGTGGTAGTCCGACCCCGAGTGGCTACCAAAAAACCTCTGGGACATCCGGGCTTTGTCCCTCCGGCCGGAGTCAGGGACTCATGGGGATGTTTTTCCTGCAGACACCCCAGCCACCTCTGACAACAGCCGGCCGCTCAGCTAAGACACCTCCAGCCGACAGCTTGGGTGAGAGCTCCCGCCCAACCTACCCAGCCGCTGCCCACTAAGCTTATGCACCGGCTGACTATCCTGAATGAGCTGAAGAGGAGGTTGGCATGCTACAAGAAGCCTATCTGGCATCCACAGACAACTGTCAGCACCACTGCCAGACCGTTTGGGTCAATGGAAAGGTGGCGCAGGGATTACGGGACACCGGATCCAACATTACCCAGATCCAGCCTCATCTGGCCTCCTCTTCTACTGCTACTGGGAGAACTGTTGCTGTTCGAGTGGCCGGAGGTGCCACTATACGAGTCCCTATGGCCTGTTTCCATCTGGCTTGGGGTGCCGGAGCCCATACTGTGGACGTGGCCATTATGCCAGATCTTCCGGCAGAGGTTGTACTAGGAAACGACCTCGGCCTACTTGTTTCCACCTTTTTGGGGGATACTCCTCTGGACACCTGCCCAGTGACCACCCGCTGGCAAGCTCAGTGGCAAGCCAACACACCACATCTGGGGACCCAGGTAAGACCCCCGACGCCTCTCCTTCCCCGACAACCTACCCTCACGCCCCAACGCCCAACCCCGCTCCCTGCCCTCCTTCCTGACCAACTATCCTGGGCCTCCTATTCTGAATTTGCCCAAAAGACTCTGAGCAACCCGACCCTTACCCCCTTCCGAGACCAAGTATGGACTGATTCCCAGGTCCCCGGGGAAGAACGGTTCCAATGGGAAAATGGCCTGTTGCATCGGGTCTCCCGTTGGAAGAAAGGGCAAGTGCCCAAACATCAGCTGGTGGTACCAAAAAAATATCGGTCCGACCTGCTGTGAATAGGGCACGATATACCCTTGGCCGGGCATTTAGGCAACTCCCGAACACACCATCGCCTTACTCAGATCTTTTTCTGGCCCAGAATCACGCGAGAAATTAAGGAATATTGTAAGACCTGCATAGTGTGTCAGAAGGTAGGGAAGACCTCTCCCTATTATTGACTAAACCTTTAGCAGAATCACTGTGGATATAGTAGGGCCCCTACCTAGACCTAGTCCCTCCGGGAAAAAATACATACTCACGGTAGTAGACTATGCCACTAGGTATCCAGAGGCCATACCTCTGGCGAATATCCAGGCAGAGATGGTGGCCAGTGCATTGCTGCAGGAATTCACCAGGGTAGGCTTCCCCCGAGAAATGGTCTCTGACCAGGGGACCCAATTTACAGCAGATGTCACCCAAAAGTTATGGGAATTGTGTGGGATAAAACCCCTGTACAGTGCTCCCTATCACCCCCAGACCAATGGGCTTTGTGAACGGTTTAATGGGACACTGAAGCAATTGCTTCAGACGTTCTCGGCTACTCACAAAGACTGGGAAAAATTACTGCCACACCTCCTATTTGCCTACAGAGAGGTGCTCCAGGAATCCACCGGGTTTTCACCCTTTGAGCTGCTGTATGGCCAGAAAATAAGGGGGCCCCTAGACTTGTTGCGAGCCCACTGGGAGGGATCAGCAGGGGAGGAAGGTGTAGCCACTATCTGTGCCCCGGCTATGGAAGACTCAGAGAGCCTTCCCATGCCAGAGCTCCCCGAGCCGGATGAGACCCCTCAAGGAGTAGCCAACATAATCCTGGATGAGAGGTTAGCGGCTGGACAGAGACAGCAGGTCCGGCATTTACTAGATGACCGCCAGGAGATGTTCTCCAATGTCCCTGGGTACACCACAGTGGCTGTGCAATGAGTGGAATCCCCGGGACAAGCTCCCCTGAGACAGGCAGCTTACAGAGTACCTGAAGCTGGTGGTGCTGGTCCCCAAGAAAGATGGTACTACCCGGTTCTGCATTGACTACCGTAAGCTCAATCACAGAACCACAACCGATGCCTACGCCATGCCCCATGGCTGACCCTGAAACCCAACAAATGCAAAGTAGGCCACTCGGAAGTCCAGTACCTGGGCCACCGAGTAGGCTGTGGGCAGCAGCGGCCGGAGCCCGCCAAGGTTGAGTCAGTGGCAAACTGGCCCACTCCTCGAACTAAGACCCAGGTCTTAGCCTTCCTAGGAACCGCCGGCTATTACCGAAGGTTCGTCCCCAATTATAGCACCCTCGCCAAACCCCTGACCGATCTGACTTGTAAAAGACTGCCCCGACAGGTACTGTGGTCCCCAGAATGTGAAAACGCCTTTCAGAGCCTCAAGTCTGCCTTGATCTCTGCCCCCGTCCTGGCCGCATCTAACCCCACCAAACGTTTTTGTGTCAACACAGATGCCTCCATGTTTGGGTTGGGAGCAGTACTAAGCCACATAGACAAAGAAGGACAAGACCACCCCATAGCCTACATCAGTAGGAAGCTGCTGCCCAGGGAGGTAGGCTACACGGCAGTGGAGAAGGAATGCCTGGCACTGGTATGGGCCCTCAAGAAATTACAACCGTACCTATATGGAAGACCCTTCACTGTCCTCACAGATCACAACCCCCTGGTGTGGCTTAACCGAGTGTCAGGAGATAATGGACGTCTACTAAGATGGAGTTTAGCCCTGCAGCCCTTTAACTTTGACATTCAGTATAGGCCGGGAAAGTCAATCGGCATAGTCAGGGTAGCCGGGGATCCGTCACAGTATGTATGTATGTGTGTATATATGTAAGTATGTATGTATGTAAATATGTATGTATATATGTATTTATGTATGTATGTACAGTATGTACTGTATATATGTATGTATGTATGTGTGTATACATGTTTGTATCCATGTATGTATCTAATGTATATATGTATGTATGTATATATTGATGTATGAGTGTATATATGTATGTATGTGTGTGTGTATGTATGTGTATATATATGTATGAATGCATGTATGTATGCATGTATATATGTATGTATGCATGTATATATGTATATATGTATGTATGTATGTGTGTATATATGTATGTATGTAAGTATACAGGGAGTGCGGAATTATTAGGCAAGTTGTATTTTTGAGGATTCATTTTATTATTGAACAACAACCATGTTCTCAATGAACCCAAAAAACTAATTAATATCAAAGCTGAATAGTTTTGGAAGTAGTTTTTAGTTTGTTTTTAGTTATAGCTATTTTAGGGGGATATCTGTGTGTGCAGGTGACTATTACTGTGCATAATTATTAGGCAACTTAACAAAAAACAAATATATACCCATTTCAATTATTTATTTTTACCAGTGAAACCAATATAACATCTCAACATTCACAAATATACATTTCTGACATTCAAAAACAAAACAAAAACAAATCAGTGACCAATATAGCCACCTTTCTTTGCAAGGACACTCAAAAGCCTGCCATCCATGGATTCTGTCAGTGTTTTGATCTGTTCACCATCAACATTGCGTGCAGCAGCAACCACAGCCTCCCAGACACTGTTCAGAGAGGTGTACTGTTTTCCCTCCTTGTAAATCTCACATATGATGATGGACCACAGGTTCTCAATGGGGTTCAGATCAGGTGAACAAGGAGGCCATGTCATTAGATTTTGTTATTTTATACCCTTTCTTGCCAGCCACGCTGTGGAGTACTTGGACGCGTGTGATGGAGCATTGTCCTGCATGAAAATCATGTTTTTCTTGAAGGATGCAGACTTCTTCCTGTACCACTGCTTGAAGAAGGTGTCTTCCAGAAACTGGCAGTAGGACTGGGAGTTGAGCTTGACTCCATCCTCAACCTGAAAAGGCCCCACAAGCTCATCTTTGATGATACCAGCCCAAACCAGTACTCCACCTCCACCTTGCTGGCGTCTGAGTCGGACTGGAGCTCTCTGCCCTTTACCAATCCAGCCACGGGCCCATCCATCTGGCCCATCAAGACTCACTCTCATTTCATCAGTCCATAAAACCTTAGAAAAATCAGTCTTGAGATATTTCTTGGTCGTCTTTCAGCCTTTCTTACCTTGGCCATGTCTCTGAGTATTGCACACCTTGTGCTTTTGGGCACTCCAGTGATGTTGCAGCTCTGAAATATGGCCAAACTGGTGGCAAAAGGCATCTTGGCAGCTGCACGCTTGACTTTTCTCAGTTCATGGGCAGTTATTTTGCGCCTTGGTTTTTCCACACGCTTCTTGTGACCCTGTTGACTAATTTGAATGAAACGCTTGATTGTTCGATGATCACGCTTCAGAAGCTTTGCAATTTTAAGAGTGCTGCATCCCTCTGCAAGATATCTCACTATTTTTGACTTTTCTGAGCCTGTCAAGTCTTTCTTTTGACCCATTTTGCCAAAGGAAAGGAAGTTGCCTAATAATTATGCACACCTGATATAGGGTGTTGATGTCATTAGACCACACCCCTTCTCATTACAGAGATGCGCATCACCTAATATGCTTAATTGGTAGTAGGCTTTCAAGCCTATACAGCTTGGAGTAAGACAACATGCATAAAGAGGATGATGTGGTCAAAATACTCATTTGCCTAATAATTCTGCACTCCCTGTATATGTATACATGTATGTATGTATGCATTTTGACCCTTAGGACCTAGTTTATCTGAGGATGATGCTGACAACCAAACCAGTGTGCCTCTAGGGATATAGCAATACCTCCCTAATGAGGCTCATACAGTTAGTAGTAAGGACTGTGCCTCTGCCCTGGACTCTTCCTTTTCGGGTTGGGTCCTGTTATTGGGGAAGTAGCATTCCCAGCAGTTTAAGACATCATGCCATTAGCTCATATGCTTTATGCAATAGCCACTGATGATCATGCCAGAGAGACTTCCTCCAGAGTGAATGTTAGAGGAGGGCTATAGAGATTAAATTACCCAGAAGTAAAAGGAATATAAATTGTGCTCATATGCGAGTACATTCACTGCTTCCAATGGCAAGTGCAGTTTCTGGGTTGATCTAATTCTGGATGATGCTCGTAAAGTTAAAGGGCCATAATAGTAAAAAAATGGGATGTTTTAATTTATTAGTGCATGTAATTTTCAGACTATCGAAACTACCCTTCTGGAAGTATTGCTCATCAGTTGCGATTTAGTAAATTGTGTGCACAATTTATTAAAAATATATTCTGTGCTATCACTTTTGGCAGTTGTCACGCTATTTCACCTTAAGCAAGCAAAAGATAACAAGCTATGACAGGGAGGAAGCATTAAAATGCCACTTATTGAGAGAAAGGGAAACTTGGTTTGCAGGATAAGAAACATTATTCTGAATAAAGTGTCTAAAAAAAAAAAAAAACTTTTTTTTTGTTTTGATTTTAGCCAATATTTCATATTAAAACCAAGTAATATGGTGCTGTTGATGACAGAAAAAAATTAAAAGAAGTTATTAATTTAAACATATTTGTGCACCAGACTGGCTAGCCACCAAACATACCATACCCTTGGGTGTCTGCTGATATTTTTCTGAGGGGCAACAAAAAAACTGTCTTGAACATACAAGCATGGGCATCTGCAGAGTAAGGGTGCAATAAAATACCCCAAACATAATGTAAACAGTTTGTGACTTTAATGTGTGCTAGCTTATTTTTCTTAAACAGATAGGTGTAGATTACTTGACAAGTAAATTTTATTACTGTAAATTAAATAGTCACCATTTTTTCTTTAACAACACATCATTTAGAGCAGGGTTCTTTAAACTTAGGGTTGAAACCCAATTATTGGCTGTGAGACACTTCTTTGGGTCACCACCTTCCATTACACCTTGGAGCTTTATATGATCAGTTTAAGACACAACATTCAGGGCCATCACTTTTCTCATTCCTTCACTGTTTTAACTCCCTTTTATTTAACAGAAATTTACCCTAATTTCCTTTTACTTTACAGGATCATCTATGGCAGAATGCTAGTTGTGGGCAGAGAGGCACACCATTATATAATGTGTAATCTAGTCTGCAGTCTTTTGTAAGCATACAGCGTAAGGGGGACCATGCATTTAGCCTGAAGTGGGTAGTGAGCATTTATCTGTCAAAAAGGGAGGAAAGAGAGAAATTCATCTGGACTGTAGTGGGATATGTTCATAAGTAGCATGCAGGCACCATATCATGTCAGATAGTAATTTGGGCATATACACTGTATATGGCCAAATTTATGTGGACACTTGACCATCACACTTAAATGAGCTTGTTGGGCATCCCATTCAAAACCCATGGGCATTAATATGGAGATGTCCCCAGCACCCATCATAGTCACCAGAAGATTTTGGAGTGAGTTTGTGTGAATATGTGCCCAACAGTGGGGTTGAAATCCTGTGCAGGTCTTGTGGGTTTAGATATCTATTTTTTGGCTGCTAGAGGAGCATAGTGTCAGGGCACTCCAGCATTTATTACTCTCAACATAGTGTGTAACAGGTTAGAAAGTTGACATTTTCCGCACTGACCAAATGACCAAGTGATCCCTCAGTTGATAGTGAAGATCCTCCTAGTAAGTAGTGTTGTGTTTGTGTATTTCTTTTTGTTTTTAATAGAGACACTACTTCAAAGCACTTGTACATTTTTTACTGTAAACCTGGGGTCTAACAGTTTAGAAAATTGTCATTTACATTATGACCACATGATGACCAGAGGGTCAAGTGACCCCTCATTAAAAAAGGTACTCAAATGCTTTCAATGGAGACAGCACCCATCCACCTTAGGCACAGATTTATCAGGGACTGCCAAACCCAGTATACACAATGAAAGACAATGGAATCCATGATTGCTTTCACATCAGGGGAAAAAGACATTGACATGACAAAGGGGCCGATTCATCAAGCTCTGTATATAGTTGAATGCAGCTGTTACTGCGCGAGCCTTCAGGCTCCACAGAAACAGGAGTAAAGAATGAGAAGACCGCTGCTCCTTAACTCGTCCTATACTTCTGAGGCAGCGGACAGCAATCCGCCTGATCGCACACGATCGGGTTGATTGACACCCCCTACTTGCAGCCGATTGGCCGAGATTTTGCAGGGGTGGCATTGCACAAGCATTTCTAGTGAAATGCTTGTGCAATGATAAATGCCGACAGCGTATGCTGTCGGCATTCATCTATGTGCGGTGGACAAGATCCGCTACAGCGGATTTTTTACGCTCACACTATAATAAATCGGCCCTTAAAGGGCCACTAAACCCAAAATCTTTCTTTCATGATTCAGATAGAGAATAGAAATTTAAACAACATTACAATTTACTTCTATTATTTATTTTGCTTCATTTTTTAGATATCCTTAGTTGAAGAAAAAGCAATGCACATGGTGAGCCAATCACACGAGGCTTCTATGTGCAGCAACCAATCAGCAGCTGCTGAGCATATCTAGATATGCTTTTCAGCAAAGAATATCAAGAGAATAAAACAAATTAGATAATATAAGTAAATTAGAAAGATGTTTAAAATTGCATTCTCTTTCTAAATCATGAAAGAAAAAATGTGGCTGGCATGTCCCTTTAAGAGTCCAACATAGGGCTTGAAACGTTGTCTTTTTTCCCATGATGTGGAAGCAATAAAGAAGTTTTATTATTTTTAATAAGAGGCTAGATTCCACTGTCTTTCATTCCTCATTAAAAAAAGGATATTCTCACTTGCCCATTTAAGTTGCATGTAGACCAAGTTACTGACTCTTTTTATGTTCAAGGATTAAACAATAGCCATCTGTACAAGCCGGGGGGGGGGGGAGGGGGTTGACACCTGTTATACCCTTGTGTATGCCAATGACCATACCATATTTTTTAGTAAAGGTAGGAGCAGTACTGTAAGTGTAAGGAATAGGCTAGCGACAAAAACAAATATATTCAGTTCAGGTTCTTTTATTAAATCTTCTTTATACAAACATTAGTCAAATAGTCAAATAAAATAAAAGTAAGCTGCTTGTTAAATCGTCAATTATGAATACAGTTGAATACAGTTGAATACAGTTGTATACAATTCTAAAGCCTGTAACACAATAGTTGGGAACTCTAGTCCTCTATTTTCCATTATGATTGATCATAAATCAAATATTAAAAAAAAATGAGTTACAAAGTCTGTAACAAAACAGAACAGCTGTGCTAAAGTTAACTGTGCAAGCAAGGACTTTATAACTACAGTTAGAGTATTAGCTAGATAGCTTTAATCTCACAATCTGACATCCCACATATTAACAGGTCCTCTTGTTACAGAATTATTTCTGAATTAATAGCCAGCTACACAAGATATTGTTTGTATCTGACTGCTTGATATTAAACAAACTAAGTACAATGTTTCACATCTAGATACATGATTCTCAGAGGTATTATTCACACACATATGCTATATATTGATATCTAGAGAGTTTAAGCAGATATAATCTATTACACTGAGCAGCTGTGGTAAAGTTAACTGTGCAAGCAAGGACTTTATAATTACAGATAGAGTATTAGCTAGATAGCTTTAATCTCATAAACTGACATCCCACATATTAACAGGTCCTCTTGTTACAGAATTATTTCTTAATTTATTAATAGCCGGCTACAAAAGATATTGCTTGAATCTCTCAGGGTGCTAGGAATCAGACTGACGAGAAGTGCAAAAATAATCACACCTTTATTAATAGCAAAAAATAATAAAAAGTCCACAAGTCAAATGACAAGCCAGGTGTCAATACCAGAGCTGGTAATCAGACGAGCCGAGTCAGGAGCCAAAGCGAATAGTCAGACGAGCCGAGTCAGGAGCCAAAGCAAGTAGTCAGACGAGCCAGAAACAGGAACAAGGAGAACAGCAGAGTCAGGAACAAGCCAGGGAACAGGAACCATGAGGGACGTCAGACAGTCAGGTAATACACAGGAACTGGAACTCTCACAAACAGGTCTGAGACAACGCAAGGGCAAAGCATACTAAACCGAGGCCCTTTAAATAATAAGTGATGACATCATAATTCTGAGACTGCAACCTGTCTCACATAGATGATGTACACCAGTCTGGCCTTAAAAGGGCATGCAGCAAATGAGCAGCATCACACACTATGCACCAGAGTCAGCAAGAGAGATGAGTAAAATGGATGCCAGCATCACATGGCAAACAAAGCAGGGAAAAAACCCTGACAGTACCCTCCCCTCAGCGCGGGCAGACGCCTACGATCAGCCTGGAACTTTTGGCGCTGCATAGAACGATGAAGGCAATCCTGAATCTGCACCCACGTGGAACGGATTTGCCGGAGATGCTCCTCCAAAGCCGGAATACACTGAGACATGAATGAATCGGGAAACAAGGATAATTGAAACCCATAATTCGCCATGAACAGGGATAACTTGGAGGAAGCATTAATAGCACTATTATGAGCAAACTCTGCCCAAGGTAACAGTTCAGACCAATTATTGTGGTGATATGAGACATAGCAACGGAGGAACTGTTCCAGAGCTTGATTAGACCATTCCACAGCCCCATTGGATTGAGGGTGATATGCCGAGGAGAAGGAAAGCTGGATCCCCATTTGAGCACAAAAGGAATGCCAAAATCTGGAGACAAACTGGCTTCCCCGGTCCGACACTATCTCCTTGGGTAACCCATGTAAACGGAAGACCTCACAGGCAAAAATTGAAGCAAGCTCCTGAGCGGTAGGCAGCTTCTTCAAGGGAATGCAATGTGACATTTTAGAAAAACGGTCAACCACCATAAGGATAACAGTATTGCCATTGGAAACAGGGAGCTCGACAATGAAGTCCATGGAAAGATGTGGCCAAAGACACTCAACGTTAGCAATAGATTGAAGTAGACCCACAGGAAGACATCGAGGAGTCTTATTCTGTGCACAAACTGAGCAGGAGGCAACATACGCAGCAACATCAGAACGAAGACCTGGCCACCAGAATTGTCGAGTGACAGACCAAATCATTTGGTTCTTGCTTGGGTGACCTGCGGCTTTAGTATAGTGGTAAGATTGCAAAAGTTTAGTTCGAAGATTCTCATGGAACAAAACACTTACCACTAGGTTTCTCAGGAGGTGCATTGGTTTGTGCAGCCAGGATCTGCTCCCCCAAGGGAGAAGTCAAATTTGTACGTATGGTAGCCAAAATATGGTCATGAGGTATAACTTGGACAGAGGAGAAAATTGTCGAGAGAAGGCATCAGTCCTATCATTCTTACTACCAGGCAGGTAGGAGACCACATAATTAAACCAAGACAAAAATAGTGCCCATCTGGCCTGTCGGGGCGACAAACGTTTTGTTTAAGATATATAAGTTAAATTCTTGTGGTCAGTAAGAATGAGCACTGGTATGCTAGTACCCTCGAGAAGATGCCTCCATTACTTGAGTGCCAAAATTATGGCCAGTAATTCCCTGTCGCCAATTTCATAATTGCACTCCGCTGGAGACAATTTCTTAGAGAAGAAACCTCAAGGATGCAAGGAACCGTCAGGCGTAAGACGTTGAGACAAGAGGGCACGTACTCAACCTCAAGAACGAACGGCAGGGCAGGGTTAGGATGAGCCAGAACTGGAGCGGCAGCAAAGGCAGTCTTAAGACTATCAAAGGCCTTAATGGCAGAAGGTGACCAATGGAGTGGATCATTCTCTTTACGGGTCATGTCTGTGATAGGTTTGACCAAGGAAGAAAAGTTTTTAATAAACTTTCTATAGTAATTTGCGAACCCCAAAAAATGTTGAATAGACCGAAGACCAACTGGGCAAGGCCACTGCAGAACTGCAGATAACTTGTCAGGATCCTCAGAGAACACTGCAACGGAGATAACATAACCTAGGAAGGTTACTTGAGTCTGATGGAACTCACATTTCTCGAGTTTACAAAACAGGCCGTTCTCACGTAGTCTCTGAAGAACCCGTGTAACATCAGAACGATGAGCCTCAAGCATTGGTGAGTGTATGAGGATGTCGTCTAAATACACCACAAAAAACTGTTGCAACATATCTCGTAGGACATCATTAATAAATTCCTGGAAAACAGCAGGAGCATTACATAGGCCAAAGGGTATTACAAGATACTCATAATCCCCGCTCCTGGTGTTAAATGCTGTTTTCCATTTGTGGCCCTCCTTGATCCTAACAAGATTTTACGCTCCTCTCAAATCAAGTTTAGAAAAGACCGTAACTCCCTTGAGGTGGTCAAAGAGTTCCGTAATGAGCAGAATAGGGTAAGCATTCTTAATGGTAAGACGATTAAGACCCCTATAATCGATGCATGGTCTTAACTCACCACCCTTTTTCTTCACAAAGAAGAAGCAAGCCCCTGCAGGAGAGCAGGATTTGCGGATGATCCCCTGCTAAAGAGCATCGGCAACATACTCCTCTATAGCACAATTCTCCGCAACAGACAGAGGGTAAAACCGGCCCCGAGGAGGAATGGCTCCGGGTTGCAGGACTATGGCACAATTGTAAGACCGGCGAGGAGGCAACGTACCTCATCAAAAATGTCTAGGAACTCTCAGTACTCCTCTGGCAATTGAGATACAGAAGAAGTGCACAAGACTTTAACTGGTTTCCGAAAACAAGTAGAAAAACATTGTGGAGACCACAAAAAAATTTCGGACCTGCGCCAGTCGAGACTGGGATTGTGCTTTTGGAGCCAGGGATAACCCAGAAATACTGTAAAATGCGGAATATTTATCACCTGGAACTGGGGGTTTTCAAAATGGAGAGCCTGACCAGCCATCGATAATGGAGCGGTCTCGTGAGTAACGAGTGCGGGCTGAAGGGGCCTGCCATCAATGGCCTCAATAGCAAGCAGAATGGACTGAGGCAAAACAGAAATAGAGTGCTTTGATACAAAAGCACTGTCAATGAAATAGCCCGCAGCACCGGAGTCAACAAGAGCCTGGGTGACTATGGAGGAGTCCACCCAGGAAAGGACAACCGTGACCAAAGGTTTTTCCTTTAGCAGTTCCGGGGATGAGGATAAACCACCCAAGGTCTGCCCCCGACAGGACCTTAGGTGTGAGCATTTTTCCAGTCGTGTAGGACAAGACTTCAAAAGGTGGCCCTGTAACCCACAAAAGAGGCAGAGCCCTCCCTCCTCCTAAAGGGCCTCTCCACCATGGAGAGACGCATGAATACCAACTGCATCGGCTCAGCAGTACCTGGTGACTCAGGACCAGGAGGCATGTGAGGAGAGGGATGCATGGGTGGGAACGAACACATAGGAGACAACAGAACAGGAGGCTTCTGCAAGTGCTCCTGATGTCAATTAGGATCAAAAAAGACACCAAAGCCTTGAGATCCTCTGGTAAATCTCTCGTAGAAACTTTGTCTTTAATCGCATCAGAGAGCCCATGAAAGAAGGCGGCAACAAGGGCTTCATTGTTCCAACCTACCTCTGCGGCAAGCGTATGAAACTCAATGGCATACAGAGCAACAGATCTCGTACCTTGCTGAATGGACATGAGTCATTTAGCAGCAGAGGAGGAGCAATCCGGAACATGAAATACCCTTCGAAAGGAGGCCACAAATTCAGGATAATTTGAAATCACAGGTTTATTAGTCTCCCACAAGGGATTAGCCCAGGCAAGAGCTGTGTCAGAGAGTAACAAGATGAGAAATCCCACCTTAGCACTGTCAGTGGGAAACGCCTGAGGTAACATCTCAAAGTAAATGCCCACCTGGTTCAAAAACCCTCTGCACTGAATAGGATCACCCCCATATCGCTGAGGTACAGGTGCAGAACCGGGCATGCTCTTGCTAGAACTAGGTGCAGCAGCGGAAACAGGAGCAGCCATAACTTGCGGAACACTTTGGTCCAAATGTGCAGTGCGAGTCAGCAGAGTTTGCAGGGCTAGTGCAAATTGATCCAAGCGGTGATCCTGTTCATCCATCCTGGAAATGATGGTAGGTAAAGGTGGATTATTAGCACCATCAGGATTCATGGCCCTTTTGTGATGGGGTGCCAGGAATCAGACTGATACGAGAAGTGCAAAAATAATAACACCTTTATTAATAGCAAAAAATAATAAAAAGTCCACAAGTCAAATAATAAGCCAGGAGCCAAAGCGAATAGTCAGACGAGCCGAAATCAGGAACAAGGAGAACAACAGAGTCAGGAACAAGCCAGGGATCAGGAACCAGGAGGGACGTTAGACAGCCAGGTAATACACAGGAACTGGAACTCTCACAAACAGGTCTGAGACAACGCAAGGGCAAAGCATACTGAACAGAGGCTCTTTAAATAATAAGTGATGACATCACAATTCTGAGACTGCAACCTGTCTCACATGGATGATGTACACCAGTCTGGCCATAAAAGGGCATGCAGGAAATGAGCATCATCACACACTATGCACCAGAGACAGCAAGAGAGGTGAGTAAAATGGCTGCCAGCAGCACATGGCAAACAAAGCAGGGGAAAAAAAACCCTGACAGTATCTGACTACTTGATACTATACAAACCAAGTACAATGTTTCACATCTAGATACATGATTCTCAGAGGTATTATTCACACACCTATGCTATATATTGATATCTAGGGAGTTTGTGTTTTTAAACGTGTATGATTGAATAGTTAAACCAATAAATATAAAGTATGAATGGTTAAAAATTGTTCCTGAATTATTCAGTGAGAATCTTTCCTATATAATTGTAGGGGTAAAGCACTCTTTTTTGTTACAGACGTTGTAACTCATTTTTCTATGATTCCCTTTAGTGCTATATTGCCCCCCTATCAAGTGCTTGTTGATTGCAAAAATATTTGGCACCTATAGGTACTTACCATTAGTACTACTTTACTTACTATCTTGTTACCATAAATCAAATACATCTGTGTCACATGGAATTGAATTCAGAAACTTGCAGTCTGCTTTGCATGTTGATAAGTCATGGTCATTGGCAGGAATAAGCACATCTTCTGCCCTTCACAAGTGAGGTGCCAAATACTTAATGTTAGGTATTCCAGAAGGTACATTTGTATTGATAGAGGGATGGATATGTTGGGCATTCCAGACATTTATTATGTATTTAACTCCCCTAAAAATATATATATATTGTAAGTGGTACAGTTCCTCTAAGGAAGAGCTTTCCAAACTTTTCATGTTGGTGACACACTTTTTAAACTTACATCATCAGTAATTCAGTTGTACTAGCAAACAGGAGGTTAAACTAACTTGTCTGAAGAGATACGGACACATAAATAAATTATATAACGAAATGTCCGCAGTCAGGAGTCAATGTGCCGCTAAAGCTGCCAATGGGAATAGTTTCAGTTCCGGCTGAGCTGTGCCAATAGGTTAAGGTGATCTGTGACCCACTAGGTATAAATCATGTGTCATCCACGTGATATGCGTATCAGGCAGGCAGAAAGTCGGAAACCAAAATAAAAAAATTTAAAAATAAAAAGTTTGTGCTGAAGCTGGGACACACCTACACACTGCTGCTGACACACTAATTTGTAACAGCACAAAATTTGGAAAGCACTGCCCTAAGGATTCTCATGGGTTTCAGAGTAATAAAGATTACATTTATCATCCTATAAATAAGAGATATTTTTGGACTATTCCTGATCATGCCCAATGTAATCTCCCCCTAATGTCTGATCTCCTCTGCAACTTAACCTTTGCTTAAGCCCCAAATCATGGATCATCCAGCACCCACTTAATGCAACTAACCTATATTAACCAACTTATATCCAATCACCCTTATAATAACCTGCCATATCCCTATTTCACCCCACCAAACCCCCTTGATCCCCCTAACCAATTTTACTAATCACCCTAGCATATCTGACCACCCCATTGCACTCTAAGATAACAAGTGTCTGTTCTCCACGGACTACCTGGAAACACCTAACCTATTACCTCTGATCACCCCTAGCCTACTTTGCCTTTCTTTTCCCACTGGGCCTGTGGTCACCGCTAAACTAACCCTCACACCTAACATTTCTGATTTTTCTGTCCTTTACTAAGATAACCAACCTCACTAGCTCTCTTGCAACCCCACTGGCACCTCTGTTTCCCTCTAATTAGCCACCATGCATACCCCTAAAATATCTTACCTCCTATCTCTCCTATTATATCCTCCTGTTTCACAGACCCCATGGACGCCTAAGTTATTTGGCCCCTCTGTTTCCCTCTAACAAGCCACCATAGACATCATTTTCATATTTTGTCTCCCATTTCTACTAATCTTTCAAGCCCCTCATTTTCCCTTCTAGCTAGCACCATGGGCACCCTTAATCTCTCTCACTAAATTATTTGTCCTATGCCCAAAAACAAGAATGGGAGTTGTGAGGGTGTCCCTAGGGTTCAACATTAGAACTTATTAGGGGTGATGTCCAGGAGGTCAATTTTGGCTCTGTTCTTATCTTATTATTTGGTTAGATGGAGACAAGGATTCCAGAAAACTTAGGGGTGTCCATGGGGGCTGTTTAGGAGGAAAGGTCAGATAGGCTAGGTGTGTCCATGGGAGGTGGGTGCCAAAATGTCAGCATAAGTTTAATATATTCAGATGTCTAATAGGTCAGGAGTGTCCAAAAGGCCGGTAGGGACCTTAGTCAGGTAGGGGTTAAATAGTGAAAGAATAGGTGATAAAAGAGGTAATGGCCTTACCTGGATAAATCCAATAAAGTAAAACTGCACCAGTGTTTTGTCCAGATAATTACCAGTAAATAGACCTTTATCTTTCAGCTCTCCAAATAGCTGTAGCCACTACTCAATCCCTTCCTTTCTCACCATACCCCACCAGCTTTCTATTCTTTGATTCACTATACTCGCTCCTGTTATAAACCTTTGTAGTCCTGCTCTTTGGTCTTCATAATTTATCCGTAAATACACTTGAATGTCTCTGACAGTCACATTTTCTGTTCCCATATCAGCATGCATAATTCTTGGGTACCCTCCCACCTCTTCTATTGCTTTCACAAAGTAGCCTCCTATTACATGCTGATCCCTTTTTGTATATGCAGCTCTGAGCCAAATTATCTCTTGAGAAAACCCGCCTGTCTATACACCCATTTATACATATGCCATATGGTTTCCGTTTATCGTAGGAATGCAACTGCCATAAAAACTTAGATCATCAGGAAAAGTATTGCCTGCATCTGAGATGCCGTCTACTGCAAAATTGGACATTTTCAGGGTCCAGTTCAGCAAGAATAATGTGGACATCTACTTTCCTCACATGGATACCTTGCTGTTTGCACTTAGTATACATCCATCTGTAACAATTAAATCTTCCAGCGCCTTGTAAATTATTTTTGTGAAATCGATAACCACCTCCAACTCATCATATTGACGACATAGCCCATTTTCTTTTATAATGTGGGATAAGGTCCTCATACTAATAGTAATACTATGCGTAGCAAGAGTTGTCAATATATCTTTGTAAGGCATCCCCAAATGGAAGTATAACCTAATTAAAAAATCTCTCTCCATATTGATCTTACAAAATATAACAAACTCATTCAGGTAGATGGATTATTTTTTATTTATAATCCCTTTCAAGTAAAATGGCCTTTTAAAATACTTAAATCGTGTGCACAATTTGCTAACTCATGCGCACAATTTGCTAAATTGTGCTCACATTTTACTAAATCATGCACTCATTTTACTAAATCCTGCACTCATTTTACCAAATCATGCACTCATTTTACTATATTGTGGCAACATTTTAATAAATCGTGTGCACATTTTACTAATTCATGCTCTCATTTTAATAAATTGTGTGCTCATTTTACTAAATTGTGAACACAATTTATAAAAAAAATATTGTGTGACACCTCTGGGGCTCAGTAAAAAAACTTATGCAATCAATATAATCTATGGAAGCAGAACACAAGCGCAACTGTCAGGGTTTTTTCCCTGTTGTGTTTGCCATGTGCTGCTGGCAGCCATTTTACTCACCTCTCTTCCTGACTATGGTGCATTGTGGGGGATGCTGCTCAATTCCTGCACTTCCTTTTATGGCCAGCCTGGTGTGCATCATCCATGTGAGACAGGATGCAGTCTCAAAATTGTGATGTCATCACTTATTATTTAAAGGGCCTCTGTTCAGTATGCTTTGCCTTTGCGTTGTCTAAGACCTGTTTGTGAGAGTTCCTGTGTATTACCTGGCTGCCTGACGTCCTTCCTGGTTCCTGATCCCTGGCTTGTTCCTGACTCTGCTGTTTTCCTTGTTCCTGATTCCGGCTTGTCTGACTATTCGCTTTGGCTCCTGACTCGGCTCGTCTGACTAGCAGCTCTGGTTTTGACTCCATGCTTGTTATTTGAATTGTGGACTTTTTATTATTTTTTGCTATTAATAAAGGTGTGATTATTTTTGCACTTCTCGTCTCAGTCTGATTCCTGGCACCCTGACATTAAGCAAAGGCCATGAAACCTGATGGTGCTAATAATCCACCTTTACCTGCCATCATTTCCAGGATGGATATACAGGATCACCGCTTGGATCAATTTGCACTAGCCCTGCAAACCCTACTGACTCGCAATGCACATTTGGACCAAAGTTTCCCGCAAGTTATGGCTGCTCCTGTTTCAGCTGCTGCACCTATGCCTACCAGGAGCATGTCCGGTTCTGCACCTCTACCTCAGCGATATGGAGGCGATCCTAATCAGTGCAGAGGGTTTTTGAACCAGGTGGGCATTTACTTTGAGATGTTACCTCAGGCGTTTCCCTCTGACAGAGCTAAAGTGGGATTTCTCATCTCGTTACTCTCTGACACAGCTCTTGCCTGGGCTAATCCCTTGTGGGAGACTAATAAACCTGTGATTTCAAATTACCCTGAATTTGTGGCCTCCTTTCAAAGGGTATTTGATGTTCTGACTCACTCCTCCTCTGCTGCTAAACAACTTATGTCCATTCAGCAAGGTACAAGATCTGTTACTCAGTATGCTATTGAGTTCCGTACGCTTGCCGCAGAGGTAGGTTGGAACAATGAAGCCCTTGTTGCCGCCTTCTTTCATGGGCTCTCTGATGCGATTAAAGAAGAAGTTGCTGCCAGAGATTTACCAGAGGATCTCGAGGCATTGGTGTCTTTTTTGATCCTAATTGACATCAGACTCAGAGAGAGGCCCTCTTTCAAGGAGCGCTTGCGGAAGCCTCCTGTTCCGTTGTCTCCAACGTGTTCGTTCCCACCCATGCCTCCCTCTCCTCCCATGCCTCCTGGTCCAGAATCACCAGGTACTGCTGAGCCGATGCAGCTGGGATTCACACGTCTCTCCGCGGCGGAGAGGGCCTTTAGGATGAGGGAGGGGCTCTGCCTCTTTTGTGGGTTACAGGGCCACCTTCTGAAGTCTTGTTCTACACGCCCGGGAAACGCTCACACCTAAGGTCCTGTCAGGGGCAGACCTTAGGTGGTTTATTCTCGTCCCCGGAACCGCTTAAGGAAAAACCTTTGGTCATGGTTGTCCTTTCCTGGGTGGACTCCTCCATAGTCACCCAGGCTCTTGTTGACTCCTGTGCTGCAGGCTATTTTATTGACAGTGCTTTCGTATCAAAGCACTCCATTCCTGTTTTGCCTCGGTCCGTTCCGCTTGCTATTGAGGCCATTGATGGCAGGCCCCTTCTGCCCGCACTCATTACTCACGAAACTGCTCCGTTGTCCATGGCTGTTGGGGCTCTCCATTTTGAAACCCTCCAGTTCCAGGTGATAAACTCTCCACAATTTATATAAAAAATATTGTGTGACACCTCTGGCAGCCATTTTACTCACCTCTCTTCCTGACTATGGTGCATTGTGCGGGATGCTGCTCAATTCCTGCACTTCCTTTTATTGCCAGCCTGGTGTGCATCATCCATGTGAGACAGGATGCAGTCTCAGAATTGTGATGTCATCACTTATTATTTAAAGGGCCTCTGTTCAGTATGCTTTGCCTTTGCAATGTCTAAGACCTGTTTGTGAGAGTTCCTGTGTATTACCTCGCTGCCTGACGTCCTTCCTGGTTCCTGATCCCTGGCTTGTTCCTGACTCTGCTGTTTTCCTTGTTCCTGATTCCGGCTTGTCTGACTATTCGCTTTGGCTCCTGACTCGGCTCGTCTGACTACCAGCTCTGGTTTTGATTCCTGGCTTGTTATTTGACTTGTGGACTTATTATTATTTTTTGCTATTAATAAAGGTGTGATTATTTTTGCACTTCTCGTCTCAGTCTGATTCCTGGCACCCTGACATTACGCAAAGGCCATGAATCCTGATGGTGCTAATAATCCACCTTTACCTGCCATAATTTCCAGGATGGATGTACAGGATCACCGCTTGGATCAATTTGCACTAGCCCTGCAAACCCTGCTTACTCGCACTGCACATTTGGACCAAAGTGTCCCGCAAGTTATGGCTGCTCCTGTTTCAGCTGCTGCACCTATGCCTACCAGGAGCATGTCCGGTTCTGCACCTCTACCTCAGCGATATGGAGGCGATCCTAATCAGTGCAGAGGGTTTTTGAACCAGGTGGGCATTTACTTTGAGATGTTACCTCAGGCGTTTCCTTCTGACAGAGCTAAGGTGGGATTTCTCATCTCGTTACTCTCTGACAAATTACTGTGAATTTGTGGCCTCCTTTCGAAGGGTATTTGATGTTCTGGCTCGCTCCTCCTCTGCTGCTAAACGACTTATGTCCATTCAGCAAGGTACATGATCTGTTACTCAGTTTGCTATTGAGTTCCGTACACTTGCCGCAGAGGTAGGTTGGAACAATGAAGCCCTTGTTGCCGCCTTCTTTCATGGGCTCTCTGATGCGATTAAAGACGAAGTTGCTGCCAGAGATTTACCAGAGGATCTCGAGGCATTGGTGTCTTTTTTTATCCTAATTGACATCAGACTCAGAGAGAGGCTCTCTTTCAAGGAGCACTTGCGGAAGCCTCCTGTTCCGTTGTCTCCTACATGTTCGTTCCCACCCATGCCTCCCTCTCCTCCCATGCCTCCTGGTCCCGAGTCACCAGGTACTGCTGAGCCGATGCAGCTGGGATTCACGCATCTCTCTGCGGTGGAGAGGGCCTTTAGGAGGAGGGAGGGGCTCTGCCTCTTTTGTGGGTTACAGGGCCACCTTCTGAAGTCTTGTTCTACACGCCCGGGAAACGCTCACACATAAGGTCCTGTCAGGGGCAGACCTTAGGTGGTTTATCCTCGTCCCCGGAACCGCTTAAGGAAAAACCTTTGGTCACGGTTGTCCTTTCCTGGGTGGACTCCTCCATAGTCACCCAGGCTCTTGTTGACTCCTGTGCTGCAGGCTATTTTATTGACAGTGCTTTTTTATCAAAGCACTCCATTCCTGTTTTGCCTCGGTCCGTTCCGCTTGCTATTGAGGCGATTGATGGCAGGCCCCTTCTGCCTGCACTCATTACTCACAAAACTGCTCCGTTGTCCATGGCTGTTGGGGCTCTCCATTTTGAAACCCTCCAGTTCCAGGTGATGAACTCTACTCATTTTTCGGTTGTTCTGGGTTATCCCTGGCTCCAAAAGCACAATCCCAGTCTCGACTGGCGCAGGACCGAAATTTTGTCGTGGTCCCCGCAATGTATTTCCATTTGTCTTCGGAAACCAGTTAAAGTCTTGTGCACTTCTTCGGTTTCTCAATTGCCAGATGAGTACCGAGAGTTCCTAGACGTGTTTGACAAGTTGCGTGCCGGTACGTTGCCTCCTCACCGGTCTTATGATTGTGCCATAGACCTGCAACCCGGAGCCATTCCTCCTCAGGGCCAGGTGTACCCTCTGTCTGTTGCAGAGAATTGTGCTATGGAGGAGTATGTTGCCAATGCTCTGTCGCGGGGGATCATCCGCAAATCCTGCTCTCCTGCAGGGGCTGGCTTCTTCTTTGTGAAGAAAAAGGGTGGCGAGTTAAGAGAGGCTGCTTCTAGGGTGGTAACTAGCCATAGAACAAGCTATTATGCTATTGTTCGTTCCCAGGTTGAGCGCTTCTCTCTTTTTATTTATGCAAATTATGACACCTAGGGAAGTCTCCCTAAGTGTCATGCAGGAATCCAGACGTGGACCCGTTGCTCAGTGTGCCTAGAGGGATATGGCTGCACCTCACTGACGAGGCCCACAATAGGCCGAAACGTACGTCTGGGGTTTTGCTGTTTCTCTCGTTCAGAGAGGGATTGCCTGGTATTTCGGGGCTGGACTGCACTGTAAAGTCAGGATCAGACTGATATGCTACAGGAAAGTTCTTCTCTGTGAAAGGCACATATTGAGCAAAAAGAGGCTGCTTCTAGGGTGGTAACTAGCCATAGAACAAGCTATTATGCTATTGTTCGTTCCCAGGTTGAGCGCTTCTCTCTTTTTATTTATGCAAATTATGACACTTAGGGAAGTCTCCCTAAGTGTCATGCGGGAATCCAGACGTGGACCCGTTGCTCAGTGTGCCTAGAGGGATATGGCTGCACCTCACTGACGAGGCCCACAATAGGCCGAAACGTAAGTCTGGGGTTTTGCTGTTTCTCTCGTTCAGAGAGGGATTGCCTGGTATTTCGGGGCTGGACTGCACTGTAAAGTCAGGATCAGACTGATATGCTACAGGAAAGTTCTTCTCGGTGAAAGGCACATATTGAGCAAAAAGAGGCTGCTTCTAGGGTGGTAACTAGCCATAGAACAAAGCTATTATGCTATTGTTCGTTCCCAGGTTGAGCGCTTCTCTCTTTTTATTTATGCAAATTATGACACTTAGGGAAGTCTCCCTAAGTGTGATGTGGGAATCCAGACGTGGACCCGTTGCTCAGTGTGCCTAGAGGGATATGGCTGCACCTCACTGACGAGGCCCACAATAGGCCGAAACGTACGTCTGGGGTTTTGCTGTTTCTCTCGTTCAGAGAGGGATTGCCGGGTATTTCGGGGCTGGACTGCACTGTAAAGTCAGGATCAGACTGATATGCTACAGGAAAGTTCTTCTCTGTGAAAGGCACATATTGAGCAAAAAGAGGCTGCTTCTAGGGTGGTAACTAGCCATAGAACAAGCTATTATGCTATTGTTCGTTCCCAGGTTGAGCGCTTCTCTCTTTTTATTTAGGCCCCTTCTGCCCGCACTCATTACTCACAAAACTGCTCCGTTGTCCATGGCTGTTGGGGCTCTCCATTTTGAAACCCTCCAGTTCCAGGTGATAAACTCTCCGCATTTTCCGGTTGTTCTGGGTTATCCCTGGCTCCAAAAGCACAATCCCAGTCTCGACTGGCGCAGGTCCGAAATTTTGTCGTGGTCCCCGCAATGTATTTCCATTTGTCTTCGGATACGAGTTAAAGTCTTGTGCACTTCTTTGGTTTCTCAATTGCCAGATGAGTACCGAGAGTTCCTAGACGTTTTTTGACAAGGTGAGTGCCGGTACGTTGCCTCCTCACCGGTCTTACGATTGTGCCATAGACCTGCAACCCGGAGCCATTCCTCCTCGGGGCCAGGTGTACCCTCTGTCTGTTGCAGAGAATTGTGCTATGGAGGAGTATGTTGCTGATGCTCTGTCGCAGGGGATCATCTGCAAATCCTGCTCTCCTGCAGGGGCTGGCTTCTTCTTTGTGAAGAAAAAGGGTGGTGAGTTAAGACCATGTATCGATTATAGGGGTCTTAATAGTCTTACCATTAAGAATGCTTACCCTATTCCGCTTATTACGGAACTATTTGACCGCCTCAAGGGAGCTACGGTTTTTACTAACTTGATTTGAGAGGAGCGTACAATCTTGTTAATATTAAGGAGGGCCACGAATGGAAAACAGCATTTAACACCAGGAGCGGGCATTATGAGTATCTTGTAATGCCCTTTGGCCTATGTAATGCTCCTGCTGTTTTCCAGGAATTTATTAATGATGTCCTACGATATATGTTGCAACATTGTGTTGTGGTGTACTTAGACGACATCCTCATACACTCACCCACACTTGAGGCTCATCGTTCTGATGTTACACGGGTTCTTCAGAGACTACGTGAGAACGGCCTGTTTTGTAACCTTGAGAAATGTGAGTTCCATCAGACTCAAGTAACCTTCCTAGGTTATGTTATCTCCGTTGCAGGGTTCCCCATGGATCCTGACAAGTTATCTGCAGTTCTGCAGTGGCCTCGCCCAGTTGGTCTTCGGTCTATTGAACGTTTTTTGGGGTTCGCCAATTACTATAGAAAGTTTATTAAAAACTTTTTTTCCTTGTTCAAACCTATCACATACATGACCTGTAAAGAGAATGATCCACTCCATTGGTCACCTACTGCCATTAAGGCCTTTGATAGTCTTAAGACTGCCTTTGCTGCCGCTCCAGTTCTGGCTCATCCTAACCCTGTCCTGCCTTTCGTTCTTGAGGTCGATGCGTCTGAGACTGGAGTAGGTGCCCTCTTGTCTCAACGTCCTACGCCTGACGGTTCCTTGCATCCGTGTGGTTTCATCTCTAAGAAATTGTCTCCAGCGGAGTGCAATTATGAAATTGGCGACAGGGAATTACTGGCCATAATTTTGGCACTTAAGGAATGGAGGCATTTTCTCGAGGGTACTAGCGTGCCAGTGTTCATTCTTACTGACCACAAGAATTTAACTTATCTATCTGAAGCAAAATGTTTGTCGCCCCGACAGGCCAGATGGGCGCTATTTGTGTCTCGGTTTAAAAATGTGGTCTCCTACCTGCCTGGTAGTAAGAATGTTAGGGCTGATGCCCTCACTCGACAATTTTTGCCTCTGTCCAAGGAGCAGTCTGTTCCTACTCCTGTTATACCTCCTGACCATATTTTGGCTACCATACGTACTAATTTGACTTCTCCCTTGGGGGAGGAGATATTGGCTGCACAAACCAATGCACCTCTTGAGAAACCTAGTGGTAAGTGTTTTGTTCCTGAGAATCTTCGAACTAAACTTTTGCACACTTACCACTATCCTAAAGCCGCAGGTCACCCAGGCAAGAACCAAATGATTTGGTCTGTCACTCAACAATTCTGGTGGCCAGGTCTTCATTCTGATGTTGCTGCGTATGTTGCCTCCTGCTCAGTTTGTGCACAGAATAAGACTCCTCGACGTCTTCCTGTGGCTCTTCTTCAATCTATTGCTAATGGTGAGCGTCCTTGGACACATCTTTCCATGGACTTCATTGTCGAGCTCCCTGTTTCCAATGGTAATACTGTTATCCTTATGGTGGTTGACCGTTTTTCTAAAATGTCACATTGCATTCCCTTGATGAAGCTGCCTACCGCTCAGGAGCTTGCTTCAATTTTTGCCCGGGAGGTCTTCCGTTTACATGAGTTACCCAAGGAGATAGTGTCGGACCGGGGTAGCCAGTTTGTCTCCAGATTTTGGCGTTCCTTTTGTGCTCAAATGGGGATCCAGCTTTCCTTCTCCTCGGCATATCACCCTCAATCCAATGGGGCTGTGGAACGGTCTAATGAAGCTCTGGAACAGTTCCTCCATTGCTATGTCTCAGATCACCACAATAATTGGTCTGAACTGTTACCTTGGGCAGAGTTTGCTCATAATAGTGCTATTAATGCTTCCTCCAAGATATTCCCGTTAATGGCGAATTATGGGTTTCAACCATCCTTGCTGCCAGATTCATTCATGTCTCAGGGTATTACGGCTTTGGAGGAGCATCTCCGGCAACTCTGTTCCATGTGGGTGCAGATTCAGGATTGCCTTCATCATTCTAAGCAGCGCCAAAAGTTCCAGGCTGATCGTAGGCGTCTGCCTGCACCTTCCTACCAGGTTGGTGAGAGAGTTTGGCTGTCCTTCCGCAACTTGAACCTTTGTGTGCCTTCCAATAAATTGGCTCCCCGTTATGTTGGTCCTTTTCGAATACTCTGACGGGTTAATCCTGTGGCCTACGCTCTTGACCTTCCTCCTGCTATGCGCATCTCCAATGTTTTTCATGTCTCCCTCTTGAAACCATTGGTTTGCAATTGGTTTACCACTGTGTTGCCTCGTCCTCGTCCTATCTTTGTTGACAACCATGAGGAGTATGAGGTCAGCAGCATTATTGACTCTCGTATGTCCAGGGGCCGTGTACAGTATTTGGTTCACTGGAGAGGCTACGGTCCGGAGGAGCGTTCTTGTGTTCCCTCCTCTGATGTTCATGCTCCCACCCTCCTCCGTGTCTTCCTTGCCCGTTTCCCCAGTAAGCCTTTTTTCCTCCTGCGGGGGAGGGGTCATTGAGGGGAGGGCACTGTCAGGGTTTTTTCCCTGTTGTGTTTGCCATGTGCTGCTGGCAGCCATTTTACTCACCTCTCTTCCTGACTATGGTGCATTGTGGGGGATGCTGCTCAATTCCTGCACTTCCTTTTATGGCCAGCCGGGTGTGCATCATCCATGTGAGACAGGATGCAGTCTCAGAATTGTGATGTCATCACTTATTATTTAAAGGGCCTCTGTTCAGTATGCTTTGCCTTTGCGTTGTCTAAGACCTGTTTGTGAGAGTTCCTGTGTATTACCTGGCTGCCTGACGTCCTTCCTGATCCCTGGCTTGTTCCTGACTCTGCTGTTTTCCTTGTTCCTGATTCCGGCTCGTCTGACTATTCACTTTGGCTCCTGACTCGGCTCGTCTGACTACCAGCTCTAGTTTTGATTCCTGGCTTGTTATTTGACTTGTAGAATTTTTATTATTTTTTGCTATTAATAAAGGTGTGATTATTTTTGCACTTCTCGTCTCAGTCTGATTCCTGGCACCCTGACAGCAACCCAGATTCAAGGTAGTATAAAACAATTTATTGTATAATCCCAATGCACATATATATTCACTTACAAGAAGGTGGTTAAAATGAGCATATCAATAAGATTCCCGGCTTAGTTTTATCACTGTGGCTGTCCGAGATTCAGTCAAACACTCTGTTAAAATGTTCTTCAGCTGATTACTAGTTTAATGTAACCTTTTACTCTGGGATAATTTGCATTTATGTTATTATAGTTTATCCTATTTTTTCTGAAGATCACAAGATCATTCAGTTAATTAAATGCATACATTCTCAAAGCCTCTTACTGTGAGATTCCACCTTCCATTATAGCGCTGTGTTACAATCAATATAATAAAAAAAATTTTAAATACTGCATGAAATAATTCTTATGTCTCCTTACCATCTTTAACTGCTCTGAGGATCCAGGATAATGCTGTTCCTCACATCTGATGGAGAATTAAGGATTGTAAAACGTTTACAAACTGAATGTTAACCAAATGTATTTTCTATGAACTATCATGACTACAGGAACCAAACTAATTTACTTTTATTTGAAAGTGAAGCTTCTTTGTACTTTAAAATCATATATTTTATTGTTAAATGGATGTCATCAATGACAGCCAACCAAAAAGGACTGGTCAGTATTAAATATTTGCTGACAATAATTTGCATATTCATTTTTTGCTCTCACACTCACCTCCGCATGCGCAGTGCTGGCATTATATTTTCACATGCGCACCAGCTCTGTACTGCTGACTGTCAAAGGTAGCGATCCTGAGAGAGAGAGCTGTTTAGATATAAGTGATGTCACCAACATGTCAGCGGTTCTTATGCGCGCATTGTAAATTTGCTACCGTACTCCTACCCAGGTAGACCCCCTAACATAAGGTGACCAGATTTTTAAAATTAAATCCAGGGACTATTGTATAAGCATATTTTCCACAAATTATATATGCAGTGTATTTGGTATGTGTTTCTGGAGTGATTGTATGATATATGTTATACAAGAAAACACAAACTTCTGGCTGAGAAAATATAAGGGTGACGAAAAATATGTATAATAGAAGGCACCAGTTAATATATAAGGGGTATGACGGATACCACACCAGTCATAATGTCTAAAACCTTGCTCAATCAAACTCAAGCAAGGAATGTTAGCCCAAAAACAAAGCTCAGGAACTCCGTGATGAGTAGAACCAATAAAAAAACAGTCTTTATTCTAAAATAATTAAAATTTAGACACAGGTACAGGTAGTGACCGGTCTTACGCATTTTGGTGGACTGCCGTAATCATAGACCTAAAGAACATCTGTCAATTAGCAGTTTAAAAAGGTTACAGAACAATCTCATTGGTTAGATAGTGATTAAACACCTGCTATACCTATACACATCTTAAACTTTCCTCTCGCTGTGAATTTTAGACTTAAACAAATACAAACAAAACGACTGATGAAATAAAATAAGTACATCAACTCAAACGATATAATATGGTACCATAAAGCTACCTAAACTGTGTTACAAAAAAATCATAATTATATGTTAATAATTGATGTAAATGACTATCAAAACCAGCCCAAACAACATGTTTAGAAAAAAGTATTTTTATAACATATCTGAATTAATAATAAATGTATATAATACTTAAATAGAAAAATCCATAAATGTAGATAGATAATAATCTCATTCCCAATAATTGATTAAATCAAATTCAGAATTGAAACCATTAGGCACCTGAGTTGATAACTTAAAAATCTAAAATGCCTCTTGTCTAGACAGAATTTTTGATTTATCTCCTCCCCTGTTAGAGTTAGTAATGCGTTCAATGGCACACCATTTGAAATTTTTCACATTACCCTCATGTGCATCTAAGAAATGTCTGGGCAACTCTGAGCAACGTTGCTCATTTTTAATATAACCAAGGTGTTCTCTGATTCTTGTTCTGACTTCCCTTGTGGTCATACCTACATACTGTAAATTGTGGACTGTACATTCCACAAGGTATACCCCAAAGGACGCAGAACAATTTATACAGCCCTTGGTATTATTATTATTATTATTATTATTATCGGTTATTTGTAGAGCGCCAACAGATTCCGCAGCGCTATAGTTTGGCCAGTAGTAGATGACTAAAAAGAACTGCCTACTTTAATGAGGTTGCAAGCTTTACAGCGATGATTGCCACATCTAAAAGTACCATTAGTAGTCAGCCAAGTGCTGGTTGGACCTATTTTAGGTAATTGACTAGAGACAGAATATTCCCCAATGTAAGGTTCTTCGAATACACACATTTACACCCTTTGTCTACAACCCTTTTCAAAGATTTATCCCCATAAATAATTGGGAAATATTTGTTTATTATTTTACAGATAGAAGAATATTCTGTAGAATATTGGGTGATAAAGAGGGGTGTGTCTTCTCCATTATTGCTTTTAGTTTTTTGTTTGATCTTACTCCTATCGAATTTGGAACAATAAGTATCTTTAGATATGTCCATGTTTTTAGACATGTTGTCTAGGAGGGTAGCCGAATAACCTCTAGCTATGAAGCAAGTTTTTATATTCTTGCTTTCTACAACATAATCTTTTTGCTGAGAACAAATAATTTTTGCTCGAAGAAATTGGCCATTGGCTATCCCCCTGAAAACATGGCGTGGATGGGCACTCTTAGGCCTAGATTTGGAGTTCGGCGGTAGCCGTCAAAACCAGCGTTAGAGGCTCCTAACGCTGGTTTTGGCCGCCCGCTGGTATTTGGAGTCAGTGATTAAAGGGTCTAACGCTCACTTTTCAGCCGCGACTTTTCCATACCGCAGATCCCCCTACACCATTTGCGTAGCCTATCTTTTCAATGGGATCTTTCTAACGCTGGTATTTAGAGTCGTTTCTGAAGTGAGCGTTAGAGCTCTAACGACAAGATTCCAGCCGCCTGAAAATAGCAGGAGTTAAGAGCTTTCTGGCTAACGCCGGTTCATAAAGCTCTTAACTACTGTACCCTAAAGTACACTAACACCCATAAACTACCTATGTACCCCTAAACCGAGGTCCCCCCACACCGCCGCCACTCGATTAAAATTTTTAACCCCTAATCTGCCGACCGCCACCTACGTTATACTTATGTACCCCTAATCTGATGCCCCTAACCCCGCCGACCCCTATATTATATTTATTAACCCCTAACTTGCCCCCCACAACATCGCCGCCAGCTACTTAAAATAATTAACCCCTAATCTTCCGACCGCAAATCGCCGCCACCTACGTTATCCCTATGTACCCCTAATCTGCTGCCCTAACATCGCCGACCCCTATATTATATTTATTAACCCCTAATCTGCCCCCCTCAACGTCGCCGACACCTGCCTACACTTATTAACCCCTAATCTGCCGAGCGGACCTGAGCGCTACTATAATAAAGTTATGAACCCCTAACCCGCCTCACTAACCCTATCATAAATAGTATTAACCCCTAATCTGCCCTCCCTAACATCGCCGACACCTAACTTCAATTATTAACCCCTAATCTGCCGACCGGAGCTCACCGCTATTCTAATAAATGTATTAACCCCTAAAGCTAAGTCTAACCCTAACACTAACACCCCCCTAAGTTAAATATAATTTTTATCTAACGAAATTAATTAACTCTTATTAAATAAATGATTCCTATTTAAAGCTAAATACTTACCTGTAAAATAAATCCTAATATAGCTACAATATAAATTATAATTATATTATAGCTATTTTAGGATTAATATTTATTTTACAGGCAACTTTGTAATTATTTTAACCAGGTACAATAGCTATTAAATAGTTAAGAACTATTTAATAGTTACCTAGTTAAAATAATAACAAATTTACCTGTAAAATAAATCCTAACCTAAGATATAATTAAACCTAACACTACCCTATCAATAAAATAATTAAATAAACTACCTACAATTACCTACAATTAACCTAACACTACACTATCAATAAATTAATTAAACACAATTCCTACAAATAAATACAATTAAATAAACTAGCTAAAGTACAAAAAATAAAAAAGAACTAAGTTACAGAAAATAAAAAAATATTTACAAACATAAGAAAAATATTACAACAATTTTAAACTAATTACACCTACTCTAAGCCCCCTAATAAAATAACAAAGCCCCCCAAAATAAAACATTCCCTACCCTATTCTAAATTAAAAAAGTTACAAGCTCTTTTACCTTACCAGCCCTGAACAGGGCCCTTTGCGGGGCATGCCCCAAGAATTTCAGCTCTTTTGCCTGTAAAAGAATAAATACAATACCCCCCCCCCCAACATTACAACCCACCACCCACATACCCCTAATCTAACCCAAACCCCCCTTAAATAAACCTAACACTAAGCCCCTGAAGATCTTCCTACCTTGTCTTCACCATACTAGGTTCACCGATCCGTCCTGAAGAGCTCCTCCGATGTCCTGATCCAAGCCCAAGCGGGGGCTGAAGAGGTCCATGATCCGGTCAAAGTCTTCATCCAAGCGGGGCAGAAGAGGATCTTCCATCCGATTGAAGTCATCATCCAGGCGGCATCTTCTATGGTCTTCCATCCGGAGCGAAGCGGCAGGATCCTGAAGACCTCCAGCGCGGAACATCCATCCGGACCGACGACTGAACGACGAATGACTGTTCCTTTAAGGGACGTCATCCAAGATGGCGTCCCTCGAATTCCGATTGGCTGATAGGATTCTATCAGCCAATCGGAATTAAGGTAGGAATTTTCTGATTGGCTGATGGAATCAGCCAATCAGAATCTAGTTCAATCCGATTGGCCGATCCAATCAGCCAATCAGATTGAGCTCTGATTGGCTGATGGAATCAGCCAATCAGAATCTAGTTCAATCCGATTGGCCGATCCAATCAGCCAATCAGATTGAGCTCCCATTCTATTGGCTGATCGGAACAGCCAATAGAATCGGAGGAGCTCTTCAGGACGGATCGGTGAACCTGGTATGGTGAAGACAATTTTCCACAAATTATATATGCAGTGTATTTGGTATGTGTTTCTGGAGTGATTGTATGATATATGTTATACAAGAAAACACAAACTTCTGGCTGAGAAAATATAAGGGTGACGAAAAATATGTATAATAGAAGGCACCAGTTAATATATAAGGGGTATGACGGATACCACACCAGTCATAATGTCTAAAACCTTGCTCAATCAAACTCAAGCAAGGAATGTTAGCCCAAAAACAAAGCTCAGGAACTCCGTGATGAGTAGAACCAATAAAAAAACAGTCTTTATTCTAAAATAATTAAAATTTAGACACAGGTACAGGTAGTGACCGGTCTTACGCATTTTGGTGGACTGCCGTAATCATAGACCTAAAGAACATCTGTCAATTAGCAGTTTAAAAAGGTTACAGAACAATCTCATTGGTTAGATAGTGATTAAACACCTGCTATACCTATACACATCTTAAACTTTCCTCTCGCTGTGAATTTTAGACTTAAACAAATACAAACAAAACGACTGATGAAATAAAATAAGTACATCAACTCAAACGATATAATATGGTACCATAAAGCTACCTAAACTGTGTTACAAAAAAATCATAATTATATGTTAATAATTGATGTAAATGACTATCAAAACCAGCCCAAACAACATGTTTAGAAAAAAGTATTTTTATAACATATCTGAATTAATAATAAATGTATATAATACTTAAATAGAAAAATCATGGACTTTGACCGGATCATGGACCTCTTCAGCCCCCGCTTGGGCTTGGATCAGGACATCGGAGGAGCTCTTCAGGACGGATCGGTGAACCTGGTATGGTGAAGACAAGGTAGGAAGATCTTCAGGGGCTTAGTGTTAGGTTTATTTAAGGGGGGTTTGGGTTAGATTAGGGGTATGTGGGTGGTGGGTTGTAATGTTGGGGGGGGGTATTGTATTTATTCTTTTACAGGCAAAAGAGCTGAAATTCTTGGGGCATGCCCCGCAAAGGGCCCTGTTCAGGGCTGGTAAGGTAAAAGAGCTTGTAACTTTTTTAATTTAGAATAGGGTAGGGAATTTTTTATTTTGGGGGGCTTTGTTATTTTATTAGGGGGCTTAGAGTAGGTGTAATTAGTTTAAAATTGTTGTAATATTTTTCTTATGTTTGTAAATATTTTTTTATTTTCTGTAACTTAGTTCTTTTTTATTTTTTGTACTTTAGCTAGTTTATTTAATTGTATTTATTTGTAGGAATTGTGTTTAATTAATTTATTGATAGTGTAGTGTTAGGTTAATTGTAGGTAATTGTAGGTAGTTTATTTAATTATTTTATTGATAGGGTAGTGTTAGGTTTAATTATATCTTAGGTTAGGATTTATTTTACAGGTAAATTTGTTATTATTTTAAATAGGTAACTATTAAATAGTTCTTAACTATTTAATAGCTATTGTACCTGGTTAAAATAATTACAAAGTTGCCTGTAAAATAAATATTAATCCTAAAATAGCTATAATATAATTATAATTTATATTGTAGCTATATTAGGATTTATTTTACAGGTAAGTATTTAGCTTTAAATAGGAATCATTTATTTAATAAGAGTTAATTTATTTCGTTAGATAAAAATTATATTTAACTTAGGGGGGTGTTAGTGTTAGGGTTAGACTTAGCTTTAGGGGTTAATACATTTATTAGAATAGCGGTGAGCTCCGGTCGGCAGATTACGGGTTAATAATTGAAGTTAGGTGTCGGCGATGTTAGGGAGGGCAGATTAGGGGTTAATACTATTTATGATAGGGTTAGTGAGGCGGGTTAGGGGTTCATAACTTTATTATAGTAGCGCTCAGGTCCGCTCGGCAGATTAGGGGTTAATAAGTGTAGGCAGGTGTCGGCGACGTTGAGGGGGGCAGATTAGGGGTTAATAAATATAATATAGGGGTCGGCGATGTTAGGGGCAGCAGATTAGGGGTACATAAGGATAACTTAGGTGGCGGCAGTTTACGGAGCGGCAGATTAGGGGTTAAAAAAAATATGCAGGGGTCAGCGATAGCGGGGGCGGCAGATTAGGGGTTAATAAGTGTAAGGTTAGGGGTGTTTAGACTCGGGGTACATGTTAGAGTGTTAGGTGCAGACGTAGGAAGTGTTTCCCCATAGGAAACAATGGGGCTGCGTTAGGAGCTGAACGCTGCTTTTTTGCAGGTGTTAGGTTTTTTTCCAGCTCAAACTGCCCCATTGTTTCCTATGGGGGAATCGTGCACGAGCACGTTTTTGAGGCCGGCCGCGTCCGTAAGCAACTCTGGTATCGAGAGTTGCATTTGCGGTAAAAATGCTCTACGCTCCTTTTTTGGAGCCTAACGCAGCATTTGTTTGAACTCTCGATACCAGAGTTAATTTTATGGTGCGGCCAGAAAAAAGCCCGCGGAGCGTTAACAGCCCTTTTACCGCCGAACTCCAAATCTAGGCCTTAGTGTGCAATAAAGTATTGTCAGATATTGGTTTGCGGAACAATTTCATATGAATCCTATTCCCTGTATTATCACCCATGAGGGTGGTATCCAAAAAATGTATATTATGGGGATGCCACTCATAGGTGAATTTTACCCCATTCATATCATAATTCAGATATTTTACATAATCCTCAGCGCACCCTTGGCTCCCCCCACCACACGATTAAAAGATCATCTATAAATCTTTTATAAAAGATGATATGCTCAGAGAAGGGATTACTATCCGCATAGATACAGTTCCTTTCT
The DNA here is from genome assembly GCF_027579735.1 of Bombina bombina. NCBI lineage: Eukaryota > Metazoa > Chordata > Amphibia > Anura > Bombinatoridae > Bombina > Bombina bombina. The sequence goes on from NC_069502.1 coordinate 445,226,795, forward strand.
AACCATCCCATAAAGATGTTTGCATATGAGGGGGCAAATTTCGTCCCCATAGCAGTACCCTGTATCTGCAGATAGTAAATCCCCTCAATTAGAAAATAATTGTGTTCTAGGAGGAAGCCAGTGATGCGCAGGATAAATTACAAATGGTCCGCTTCCAATTCAAAGCAAAGTTCCAAAAAATATTTTACAGCTTGTAAACCCATGTGATGTGGGATGGTTGAATACAATGAAACAACATCAATTGCCAGTCAACTAAGATCATCAGTCCAATGTATGTTCTTAAGTAAATCAAGAACATGCATAGTATCCTTAATAAAGCTGGGAAGGTTAACCACAATATGCTGCAATAGTGCATCCAACCATTCTGACATAGGCTCAAAAAGAGAGCCTATTCCTGAGACAATAGGTCTCCCTTTAACATTGTATAAACTTTTATGTACTTTGGGAAGATGATGGAATATGGGTACCACAGGATGATAAACTAGGAGATACCATGCAGTATCCCGATCCAGGATATCCATACTAACTCCATCATCCATCAAAGATTTCAATTGTCTCTGAAATTGGAATGTAGGGTTAGATGGTAAAACACGATAGGTATTTGTGTCACTCAACTGGCGAAAAGCCTCATCAATGTATTGTTGTCTATCTAACACCACCACACTCCCCCCCGCCCCCCCTTATCTGACTGGCGAATAACAATAGAATGGTTATCTTGTAAGGACTTGATTGCTATATTCTCCTTAATCGATAGGTTGGCTGTGTGGTGGTGGTAGTATAGTGCAAAACATTAAGATCCTCAATGACCCTTTTATGGTATAGTTCAAGCGCCTTCCCTCTGCTCTGTATCGGATAGAAAATAGAGCGAGGTTTAAACTTTGGATAAACAGTGAAATCACTTTCATTTCCCATGATCTCATTTTCATGTGCTAATGACTCAAGTGTAGTGAGATCTCTTGCTTCTTGAAAAGTCAAATCTATTTGTCTATCCAATCTATCATGGACTTTCTCAAAACAATCTTTCATAATATTATCATTTGCAAAATGTTTTTTTCAATGTGAGTTTTCTCACAAATTTATTAAAGGGACAGTATACACTCATTTTCATATAACTGCATGTAATAGACACTACTATAAAGAATAAGATGCACAGATACTGATATAAAAATCCAGTATAAAACTGTTTAAAAACTTACTTAGAAACTTCCAGTTTAACTCTGTGGAAAAGGTTGCTGGAAAGCCCACTGCAAGTGACAAATAAGACACTCCCCCCCTCCCCCTTCTTTTGCATATGAAAAGACCCTTTACACAAACAGGAGCAAGCTGGAGAAGGTAGCTGACGGTATTCACATAAAACTTTGGGGCTTGGTTAGGAGTCTGAAAATCAGAGCAATGTTATTTAAAAATAAGCAAAATTATACATTTTTAAAAAAAACAAACTTTATGGGCTTTATAAATAGATCATCTACAAAACATTTATGCAAAGAAAAAATGAGTTTATAATGGCCCTTTAACGTCAAGTATGGTACTAAATAGATTAAAATTCCTAGTAGGTGAAAAGCCTAAACCAAGATTAAGGACCTTTCTTTCAAATTGACTTAATATATGAGATGACAAATTAATAAAATTATCATGTTTTAGTGTGGTATTATTGTTTTTGCGTCCCTGAGACAATACCTGTGACTTGTTATCTGACTCCCTTGTGTACCTCCCCCTTCTGATTGCTTCTGTACCAAGGGAAAAACCTGTTTCTCAACTTTACCTTTATATAGGATACTTTTAGGTTGTTGATTAGCACCCGTAGTAATCGGTGCTAATCCCACATTGGACCACTCTTAGTCAATGTCTTGGGTATTGCTCCTTGTTCTATCAATTTAGGATGTCATATTTTTGTTTTTTGTGCCTGGAATAGTATTAGTTCCTACAATAGAATTAATAGTGTGTTCTAAATCAACTATATCAGGATATATGTTATTTCTCACATTTCGTCCAACTTCAACTGTAAAAAAACCTTCAATAAATAAAAAAAAATACATAAATGCGTAGCATCCCCACTTACCCAGACTGCTGACTTGTAGAGTGTATGTGTGAGGAAAAAACTGCAACATCCTGGTGCGTACTTGAAACTCTATGATTGGATTAACACATGAGAAACCGACAGTAAGCCACAGAATTGGGTGGGTAAGATCGACACAAGGTACATTGTGTCTGTGCTGGCCCTAAATATAGCCTCTGGCTAGAGCTATTGCATAAGACAACACAGAAGGGAGAATAGAACCATCTTCCCGGCGACATTGTCGAGGACATAATTTGTCCGGGGACAGTCTCCTCAATCCGGGGATGCCTGGTAACCCTACCCTAACAGCACTCATATAACAAGTCCTACAGTGGGGTTTGAAATGCCACCTTTTTTAAAAAGGAAAAAACTGAAAAACTAAAGAAAATAAAAAATAGTGAGTAATTACTAAAACTTTCTTTTTAAAACGTTCTTTTTAATGCAGCTAAGTTTATTTTACAGTTTAATATCCCTTTAATCAGTGTTTGGCAGTATCAGTCAGTTACTAACATGATCAGTGCAATTTTGTAGAAAACAATCTTCTTTGTAAACGTATGGTTTTGGCACCTTTAAGGTCTGGGATCCTACAATAATGATTCGGGTTGTTAAAATACCTTGAGTTTCCATGCTTTCTTTTATCAAATTTTATGTCAGCATTCCACTCTCATTCTCCATTTTCTGAAGAAGAATAAAATGCTGTAATGCTGCTGTTTTACAACAAAAAGCACAACAGATATTCGCATTACCTGTTAGCTGCGCTATCCCTTGTGTTCTCTAATATAATCTCACTGTACAATGACAGCCCATACCTGGTTACTTTGTTTCCATTAGTGATAGAAATCATAACCTTACTGCAAGTCTCTATGGAAGTGGCTTGAAATATATTTATAATACAAGTAGCTTTCATGTCTCAAAGGAAGGACAGACTGGCTTGATCACACAAGGGAAGTCTCTTTTATCATCACCTTACAGAGCTAAACATTACCTTTCTTTGCTGCTCTGTTGACTCAAAGTGAAACTACACTGAAAATAAGAGTAAATGTGAAATGAATGAAAGTGAACATCAGTGCTTGATTGAAATGGCTTCAGAACAGTGCTCTTTTATTTAAGCATTGGGTTACAATATTCCTGGGGGAAAATACCAGCTATACCAGGTAGCATGATTAGTTATGTAGCATAACATAAACTAAAGTGATTACATAAGAAAAGAGGAGGGGAAAATTTGTTAAAACTACTCATAAAATCATGTATACAATATTCACTGTTGCCCTTCAAAATCATATGAGTTTTTTGTGTGCAATAAAATAATTTGTAAGACCAAGTATACAAGATCTTTGCATGCCAGAGGTAGATAAAAAGATTTGTAATCATAAAAGCACATAGTCCATAAAAGGGTCTATCAATTGATGTTTATCAAATGAAAATAGAGCAGGAATTGGTTGTCCTAGCAGAAACATAGAGCAAATTAAATCAAATAATAAGAGAAAATGGGACAATCTTAATAGATTTGAGAGATCATCCCTTAATAGCCTAAGCAGAAATAAGAATTTGGTCATTATGAGAAGGAACAAGGGAGGGGGTAGTGGTTTTAAATAGACAGGATTATATGACAGCAGTTATTAGTGAGGATACCACATATAAAATATTAACATTCAATCCCATCACTGAATTCAAATAGAAAATATAAATCCTTTCACATAAAGATGTAGATGATTGATTAAAAAAGAAGTATAAAATTATTAATCAAAGTTAATCAAAGAGCCCATTTTTTTAAAATATCTGGGCCAGCATATTAAATTCAATCTACAGGGAGTGCAGAATTATTAGGCAAATGAGTATTTTGACCACATCATCCTCTTTATGCATGTTGTCTTACTCCAAGCTGTATAGGCTCGAAAGCCTACTACCAATTAAGCATATTAGGTGATGTGCATCTCTGTAATGAGAAGGGGTGTGGTCTAATGACATCAACACCCTATATCAGGTGTGCATAATTATTAGGCAACTTCCTTCGAACAATCAAGCGTTAGTCAACAGGGTCGCAAGAAGCGTGTGGAAAAACCAAGGCGCAAAATAACTGCCCATGAACTGAGAAAAGTCAAGCGTGCAGCTGCCAAGATGCCACTTGCCACCAGTTTGGCCATATTTCAGAGCTGCAACATCACTGGAGTGCCCAAAAGCACAAGGTGTGCAATACTCAGAGACATGGCCAAGGTAAGAAGGGCTGAAAGATGGCCACCACTGAACAAGACACACAAGCTGAAACGTCAAGACTGGGCCAAGAAATATCTCAAGACTGATTTTTCTAAGGTTTTATGGACTGATGAAATGAGAGTGAGTCTTGATGGGCCAGATGGATGGGCCCGTGGCTGGATTGG